>NC_135316.1:36497808-37125465 GCF_048772815.1 Callospermophilus lateralis
GGCAAAGCTGCTTAAATATGAATATTAAAACTAATATTCCAACAAGGCAATTAGATACTAGACACCAAAGGCCAGTCACTATGTTCTTACATAAATAAAAATTTATTTATTGTGAAATCACCTTTTCAATTTGTGTGGCATGATGCACATTAGGCATTGTAAGCAGAAGGTGTTAATGTTATTTGCTTCTATTCTGAAATATCACTCAAAGACCACCTCATGAAAAAAGTTACAAATTAATTCAGGTCTACTTAGAATTTTTATTTCCTATTTATTATTGGTGTGTGAAGGCCAGTATAGGGCAGTATGTACTTACTTCTTATTCAGATGATAATATGCTTACACAACCCTTCTGTATTGAAATGTATTGCATAAATCAAAGTTTTGTATAAGTAGAATCTCTCATGCTAAAGTCTTTTAAGCACAAAATAGAATTTCTGAATGATGAGCAAAGGTTTTATTTTATATTAACTTAATGTGTTATGTGTTTATGATGAAAACCTATGACCTGCTTTCCCATCTTTCTGCCTTGGTGAAGTTTTTTTTTCTCTCAAAACATATATAGATATGGAAATACTCCCACCTACCACAAAACAATTTAATTTATCTCTTCAAAACTATGATGTGTCATAATATTATTTTTATCAGTAAATTTTTCTCATGATTGCAGAATTCCTTATGCTATTCATTTATTCAAATTAACACCTTCCTTGCTGCAGAATGCAAATAAGAACATGCTTCAAATTTGATGAACCATCCATTGTTTGGCATTTAATCCTCTTTGTTTTAAAACATGATTTTTGATTGTGCTTAAATACCCATTAGATTAAAAAGCATGATTCCATATATGATCTTCCTTCACATCATTAATAAATATTAGTGTCTAAACATTGTTCAACTGTCAATGTGCATTTTAAAAGCATAGATTCATTTACCAAGTTGCTCATGCATGAATTTCGATATACATGTTTTCCAGTACTGAAGATTATAATTAATTCTTCCAACAGATGTTTATTTTGAAATTTGTGCCAGGCATTCCTTTAGGCATTGAAAAGTACACATATAACATGAAATTCTACATTACATAAAGTTTATAATCAAGAAAAATCAGTAAAAATAGTAACCAGTCAGATAACTAGACAGTGGCAAATTTTTCTTAAGGTTATGGACAATAGATCAGAAAAGTGAGGAATTGAGAAGATGATTCTTTTTAAGCAAGTGAAATTTGAATGGTTTTAATTTGATTTTTGAACACTATAACCTAAAAATATTATACAGAGTCTCATTATTGTGCACAGTTAATGCATGTAAATCAAAAAATTTTAAAAGATGAAAAAAAAATTTAAAAATCATTGAGATGTACTAGTCACAAAAATATAGGCCTGAATGATATGCTAAATCAGAGGAATTGAACACACAAAGATGCTGCAGGATAATCATGCTTGGCTTATGTTAAGAATGGAATGTATTCACTAGCTACAAAATTTAACTGCCTTGGGGCTTTCTGACTTTTCCAACTTATATCATACCTATTGACCCAACAAAGGGTTTCATACTTCAAGTATCTGCAACTTGGATCCACACAGAGTAAGCTTTCTCACCATGGAGAAAATCAAGGTTCTCTGACTTCAAAATTATGTTTGCTACATAGAAACTTTGGGCTATTTCTATCCAGAGACCAATGTGCAATCAATGGATCATTCTGTCAACATAGGCAGTTGATTCTAGTTAACAGAGAAGTTAAGATTATATAGTTATTCAGTGAGGGCACAATGGTGCATGTGTAAAATTCAGATGAAGAATTCCTGTATCTCTTGCTATTTTCTCACCAATTGTGACTATAGTTGGACACCTATAGCAATGCACTTAGGAGACAGATTACCAATGAATTAGACCCCTCAGAAATAGGGGCTTGGATCAAACCACCTAGTAAACTACAGGGATCCACAGATGTGATAGCTAAGGACACAGTAATTTAGAATGAATAGTGGATTAAGGAATGATTAGTATAATTTTTGTCAAGATTTTTCCAAGTCTACTTTGTAATCTAACAGTACTCCTTGCTCAAGAATACTGCTTTATTAATCTTTCTCAGGTATTTTAATAACACATACTGTAGTAAACATTGTGAATTTCTAATTCCATTTTTGGCAGAAGCTTTTTAAAGAGCCTAAATGGCAGAGTGAGCTTATTATTCAATGTTGATTTTACAAATAGATAACACCAAACATTAAAACTTCATTAAATGACATATTAAAGCTAAAATTTGCTATAATTGTTACCAATTATATTTTCTGCCACAAGATGTATAATAGTATGATAATCTTTTCACTTTGAAGGAGATGTCCAGTTTTAGACAAAACCATCTATACTTGCTTTTCTCAAATCACCAGATATATTTAAATGCATAAGAAAATAACTCATCTCTTAAGCAAGTCTAAAATTCCTATGACAATTACTGAATAATGTCTCATAGAATATAGTGGGAGGAGATAATATTCTGATCTCTAAATTGTATTCAGCCAACTTCATATCAAAAACAGTGGCAAAATAATTTGTATCTATACAGAATATGTATAGACTTTTTCTTTTTATTACTAATCAATGAACTATAACAACTATTTATATAGCATTTATATTGTATTAAGGAAATAAATAATCTAGAGATGATTTAAAGTATATGAAAGTATACATGAATATTAGATTCAAATACTATGTCATTTTTATTGTGGTATACAGAGAGAGTCCAGAAACCAATGCCCCATGGACACCAAGAGATTACTAAGTGTGTGTGTGTGTGTGTGTGTGTGCATGTGCAACATGCATACACACACACACACATGCTAAACATGCACACACACACACACACACATGCTACTACATTCTTGAAGTTGGTTTCCTCACTTGGTTCATATATATATATATATATATATATATATATATATGAATTTTGTCAAAAGTGTCATATCAATCCGAGCATGGCTGTAATCCCAATGGCACAGGAGGCTGAGACAGGAGGATCAAGGGTTCAAAGCCAGCCTCAGCAACAGTGAGGTGCTAAGCAACTCAGTGAGACCTTTTCTCTAAATAAGATACAAAATAGGGCTGAGGATGTAGCTCAGTGGTCTACTGCTTCTGAGTTCAATCCCCTGTACTCTACCCCCAAAGAATATAGAATTGTATAGTGATAAAAATGTTAAAATTTATAAACAGAGAACATCAAGAAATTTAACCATTGCATTATGACCCCAAATAACTCCAATGAGGAGGGTAATATGTCCCAAGATTTCCATCGAACATATTTTTAAGCTACCAAAAACTCAAATTCTCAAAGAAACTGTGGAATTCAGATTAGAACAGTAGTAACTAAAAAAAAAAAAAAATATGTAGGAATTATGTGTTTCCCTACTGTTTTCACTCTTTTCATTTCCTTTTCTTGAAAAAGACAATTTAATTTTCTGCCCTGGGTTGTGGGGATGGGGGTCTTGTAGGTCTGGCCTTCTCCTACCCTCAAATTCCATTAGCTATAGGTAGTCAGGGCTGTTCAGAACATTAAATTTGATAGATACCCCTTCTCCCTGCTCCAACTTAGTAACTGACAGAAAAAACAGCAGTGTTGTGCTGTGTTGGTGCCCATTTTATAAGCATCATGCTAGCAGCACATTGAAAGTCAGGATGCGCCTAAATGGCACTAACTCTACAACTTGAATTCAGAGGACAAAGAAATTTCTGCAAGTAATTTTAACTTTCTGTAAGTATGTCTTTAGTATTGCTTGCTGATTTTTGTGGGGAAAGAAAAGGTCCTACTTCAATAAGATGAGCATAGTGCAATGACAAGGGGAACACACTAACATGGAAACTCAAGGGCTCCCTGCTTCCCAAATCATTTATTTTATTATGTATTATAATTTATTTGATTATGAATATTATATATCCTAACATAATTCAACATAATCCATTACCTAGAAGTCATAATGATCAAGGAGATTTAGGATAGAAAAGTGGTATTGGAACTTGTATAGCTTTTAGTGATTTAATATTTTAAAGGGCATTGGTCATTCAATGGGAAAAATCAGATATTTTTCTACAAAGTTCTCTTTGGGAATTCATTTATTCTTCAGGGCAGTATATAGAAAGAAGAGGAATAAAATATCCTGGTTTGTTCCTGAAAACTTAATGTTATGTACCTGGGTATTACATCATAGTGTTTGAATTAGAATGAGAGGCAATGGGGGATGAAGAAAAGACAAAGAGACATACATAGAGAGAAAAAAAAGCTGGGGATAAGTGGGAATTCAAACTGTGGTGGAGTTTGACTGACTCAGAGCAAGCTTAGCACATTTTTTATATAGGTTTTGTCATCAAAATTTTATTTGTGAGAAAGTTTCTGCAAAGCAGGCAATCTAAAAAATGCATGACTGGTGAGACATTAGGGTTATCTAGTTATGCTCACAATTCTTTATCCTTGGGAGCTGCTGCCTGAGTGCAAAGTCCTGATTGATTTAATTCTGTGTCTTTGCACAGAGTTTCCTTGGCTGTGTGTCACCCTTGTAACTGGACCATCTTAACCTGCACATTCTCACAGGAAGTTCCCAGCTCCAAAGTAACTACAAGGCAATCAAAAAAACTATGGTTTACATGTGAGACAATGCAAGAAGGTTCAGAGGAGAAATTATTGTGAAAGTCTTAGACCAATCAGTGAATTAATCCCCTGGTAGGGATTAACTGAGTGGTAACTAAAGTGGTAGGGTGTGTCTGGAGCAGGTGGGAATTGGGGGCATGGCATTGGAGTATATATTTGTATTTGGCAAATGGAGACCTCTCTCCCTGGTTCCTGATCTTCATGTGAGCTGGAGCCTTCTGCCATACTCTTTCTCCATGATGTCTTGCCTCACCTCAAGCCCTGAGGAATGGAGCCTGTCTGTAGATTGAGACCTCTGAAAACGTGAGCCCCCAAATAAACTTTTTCTCCCCTAAAATTGTTCTGGTTGGGTCCTTTTAGTCATAGCAGCGAAAAAGCTGACTAAAAGCAGACCATAAATCAAATCACCGCCCTCCACACAAGTGCATGCAGGATTCGGCAGGTTCCTAAAATATTAATAATACTGACAATACTGCTCCCTGAGTTTCAAAATGGAAGGTTTCATTTAAATGTAACTCTTCAGTGCTTGTGTAGGCTTTCTTAAAACTTTCTTGAATGCTTTTTTTTTTTTTTTTTTTTTGCTATAAAGTAAGCTGGACACACAAGACCAACTTGAATGGAAGTGGTATGGATACATTAAGACAAATGCCTTACATTAAGAAAATTTTTTTTCTTCTTGAATCTGTGGCTACTTTATAAGAACATACTCAAGAAAAGGACAATTGCTTCCAACAGAAAAAGGACACTGTAAGAATGCTGGAATTTTATCTCCTGGATCTCAGGCTTTAGAGCTGCCAAGTGGTTAACCTTATGTCTCAACTTTTAATGTCAAAGGTGATACGTATGATATGTGCTTTCAAGTGTTCCTTTGATGAGACTTTATTAAAGGAGGATGTGGGTACTTCGTCTCACTGTGTAGAAACAAAGGTAATTAAAAATATAAACACTTGGCTTGTATCAGTGGTCTAATATGACAGATTTTATTTATTTAGGTATTGGTATAGCCTCTGGTATTCTATTCATTAGGCCATCAAGTCCAAATTTGTATAGCAAATTTGTATAGGCTAATTTCCTATGTATAGAAGATAGCTAACAAATTAAAATTAAAAATCTGATGACCCATGTAAATACATACCCTATGTTAAGAAAGTATACACAGTAAAAAAAAAAAAAAAAAAGAAAGTAAAGTGTTATAGATTGTCCCCAAACGTCCAAAGCAGATGACATAAGTCCAGAAGACAGGCAAATGCATCACAAACTGGATAGTGATTATGAAAGAAGTTTTCATGGCCATGGTGATGCAAGATCCTATCATATTACCAAAGAAAATGTTTGCTTATCATGCCTAAATACAATGAACCTTCTCATAACAGGTGACACTGTATCACCTCCTCCCTAGTCATCAGATTAATAAATGTTGTAACAGAATTTTAGTTTTATAGAAAGTATTCCAAGTTTCTTGAATGACTTCCAAACATTGATAATGCTATATTATCACAGTAATATATTGAAATGGATCAGGTGGTATAGGCATGACAGGTTCTTTTGGGAAACAGTCACCTCTACGAGGGTAGACCAAACTCCCTGAGAAACTACTTATCTATTTATAACCCTTACAGTCTAGCTAATGATCCCAAAATAAATCAAGACTTCATTTTTTTTTTTACTCTGTCAAGCCTCCCCAGAACCTGCTTAGACCCCAAGAACTGCTATTTTGTTTTGGTAAAATTAAGAATAGGAATAATGAAAATTGCTTACATAGGTTTAGAAAAGTAAAAAGTGCTATTTCAAATTGAGTCATAATGTGTATTTCACATGCACATACAGTACAGATTAGTAATAATGAGTTAACTAGAGATCCAAAACTTACCTTTTGTTTCCAGGTAATATTTTACATAATATAACTAGAAGATTACCAACCCTATTATCACTACCTTAATTCACTGTGAGTTTTTTTTTTTTTTTTTCAATCAACACAGCTTAAGAATCCTGGAATCCTTTACATTGTTTGTTCTGTTAAAATACCAGACTTTTTTTTTTTCAGGCGGTTGTGGGTATAGTTCTGTTATTAGGCTACTATGCTGATAATGAAAATGGTTACTTCCAAGGTTGAATAATATGTTCGTTTAATTAAGCTCACTAAAGTTTACCAGCACCTCTGTGAGAGCTAAAATCTATGAGGCCACATAGATTCTAATTATTGGTAATTTTTTAAAAAATCATCTAAGGAAAGATATATAAAAAGGAGTAAAACCTAAACATTCATGGCTTTCATTGTAATATAATTTGGAAAATTTAATCTGTGATATATTAAAATGAAAGAATTTTTGGTAATCTTTTAAAAATGCTACATAATAGAGAGAGCATTAATTTTTAAATTAAATTAAGCTTACAAAACTAGTAAATAAAACACAACTTGTTTCCAAATGGCGACAGTATAGTTCCATATGTCTGAGAGCCTTAGACTCCTGTCTTCCAGCTGAATGTTATCATTTTTCTTGTGATATGTTGTTTCTGAGTCTGATGGGCATCAAATCCCTTTTGATTGTGTTTAGAGAGATGAATAATAAAAGTTTATATACTTTAAAACAGTGTTTCTCACTGAGCATGCTGCTGAAATTTTGAAGGGATAATTTCTCACACCACTTGGATATCATGATGTTTCACACCCTTGGTATGTACTCACTGAATTGTTTTAAATGTTCCTAAACATTTCTAAGTTTCCCTTGAAGAACAAGAATCACTCTTGCATGGATTATACACAGCTGTACAATTCATAAGTGAAAAAATTGAAGGATGAAATGGGCCACGTGTTCCTTACAGAACCTGACCTCCCAGTTAAGATTTTTTGGTCATCTTCCAACCAAATATTTTCTGTTTATCTGGGGAAAAATTGTGCTTAAAAAATAGCACTGGGAGAGAATTTTAAAGAAGGCTTAAGCCATTCAGTTCCCCAGGGAGGGAAGAAATGTAGCGGGGAGCAGTTTTATCCATGTACTATAATGTGTGCAACCTGTAACACTTAACTGAGAGACTAAAGGGTAATGGCTTTTGAGTATCATAAACTAGAACAAAAGCTTATATTTGGACAGTACTATTACTGTCCATCTTTTCATAGTTGAAAGAGATAGATCACCTTATATCTCCTTAAATGGGCATCAACATTTCACTTTTTCTACAAAAGGCCCAATACAAGGTATTTTAGGCTTTATGAGAGGACCTGAGTCACAACTACTCAACCCTACCAGTGTAGTGCAAAGTAGTCACAGAGGATATGTAAATAAATTGAATGGCTGTGTTCCAATACAACATTATTTTTAAACACGGAAATTTGACTTTTATGTATTCTCCCACTACAAAATATTAAAATATCATAGTTCTTAGAAGATAAACTATTTGATCACTAGAACACAAAAAGCATTGAACTTGAAGCCAACCTTAAAAGCAAAATATTTTAGCAGATACAAAATATTATTTAAAATTATTTTTCAATGTTTTAACATTGTGAAGTCATTTTTATTTACTAGAATCTTACCCTACGAAAATTGGGCAATGATCTGAACTGAAAGTTTAGTAATGCTGGAAATTGAATGGCTACCCATTACTGGGCTCCTAGGTGTCAACATTGTGTTTGGGGAACTAGAGAGGTAGGGTGATAGCTTCCCTGGCAACACAGTGCATTGGGAAGAGGTAATCTCAACAAGAATGCAGGTGTGTGGTGTGGCTAAATATTCACTCCTGTACATGAAAAGTTTTTCCAACTTCATCATCTTAATAAATTTGTCTCTGATTTTTCTTTTTTTCATTGTATTCAAAAGATACAAAGAAAATCTGTGATTAAAACTATGTCTCTTTAAGTTAGAGTAACCTTTCTAAATTACTTAGAACCCTGTCTGGTTGCTATAGTACACAGGAAAGAAAAAACATATCTTGCCCTCATTTTGGCCAAAAATTCTGCTAAAATATTTTGCTTTTAGGGTTGGCTTCAAGTTCAATGCTTTTTGTGTGTTCTATTGATCAAATAGTTTATCTTCTAAAAACTATGATATTCTAAAATTTAATATTTTTACAATTTATGTTTCATTCTTGGGGGCAATTCCATTTTCATTTAGAAGACTGCTTTAAAACTGTAAGAATTATGATGCTGGACACCCAATGTCAAAAAATAAGAAGGAGAGAGGAATAGGGGAAGGAAGAGAAGAGAGAGATACTAAATATTTTAAGTGATAAATTTATTTTAAAATACATTTACATGGGGAATATGGTTACATGAGGTTGAATGTATTAAATATATTTTAAATGGGGAATATGGTTACATGAAGATTTTCTATGTTAACTTTGTTTTTTCTATTAAGTTTGAAATGATTTTAATACAAAATTTAAAAGAAAACTATATGGTTATTTTGACTTTTTATCTTGTGTTTCTTTCTCTGAAGTAATTTGTTACTTTCTGTCAAGATTTGGAATAAATATATATCTCTATCACAATTAACACTAATTACTAGGAATTCCTGAATTGATTTCTTTGTCTGATCTCTTCTTTCAGTTTCTAAGCTAGTTTTCTTTATCTACTACGTTCATTTTGAAATGCCTGTTTGACCTTTTACCTCTTTGATGAAACTAGCTTTTGGTGCTTAGAAGGTCATCAGTACCATGTCCTGTTTTTTTTTTTTTTCTTTTTCTTCTTCTTCTTCTTCTTTCTTCTCCAAGAGTATACTTTTTCTAATGTCCTCTTGCTGTAAACATTCCTTAGTGATATATCTGAGCTTAGTTTAAAGTCTGTCTCTGAAATTAAATGCTTTGTTATGTTCAAGTTTTTTTTTTTTTAATTTTTATGTATGACAACAGAATGCATTACAATACTTATTACACATATAAAACACAATTTTTCATATCTCTGGTTGGACCCCAAATTGAGTCACACCATTTGTGTCTTTATACATGTACTTAGGGTAATGATGTCCATTTCATTCCGTTATCTTTTCTGCTCACATGCCCCCTCCCTCTGCTTGCTCTGAGTTTGTCTAATCCACCCATGCTCCATCCCACAACCCTATTATTAATCAGTATCCTTATATCAGAGAAAACATTTGGCATTTGTTTTGGGGGGGGGGGCGGATTGATTAACTTCACTTAGCATTATATTCTCCAGCTCCATCCATTTACCTGCAAATGCCTGATTTTATTCTCTTTTATTGCTGAATAGTATTCCATTGTGTATATGTATCACATTTTTGTTATCCATTCAAGTATATTCTAGGAGAAGGAAGGGCATCTAGGTTGGTTCCACAGGTTAGCTATTGTGAATTGTGTTGCTATAAACATTGATGTGACTGTGTCCGTATAGGGTGCTCTATTTAAGTCCTCTAGGTATAGACCAAGGAGTGGGATAGCTAGGTAAAATAGTAGTTCCATTCCCAGTTTTCCAAGGAATCTCCATACTAGTTTTCATATTGGCTGCACCAATTTGCAGTCCCTCCAGCAATGTATGAGTATGCATTTTCCCCATGTCTTCACCAACACTTATTGTTGTTTATATTCTTAATAGCTGCCATTCTGACTGGAATGAGATGAAATCTTAGAGTAATTTTGATTTGCATTTCTCTAATTTCTAGAGATTCATTCTGAACATTTTTTCATATATTTGTTGATTGATTGTATGTCACCTTCTGAGAAGTGTCTGTTCAGGTTCTTGGCTCATTTATTGATTGGGTTATTTGCTTTTTGGTGTTAAAATTTTCAGTTATTTAGATATCCTAAAGATTAGTGTTCTATATGATATGCATGTGATAAAAATTTGCTCCCATTCTGGAGGCTCTCTATTCACCTCACAGATTGTTTCTTTTGCTGAGAAGAAGCTTTTTTAATCTATCCCATTTATTGATTTTTGTGCTATAAGAGTCTTATTAAGGAAGTCGGGTCCTAATCCAACATGATGGAATTTGGGGCCTACTTTTTCTACGAATAAGCACAATGTCTCTGGTTTAATTTCTGGGTCCTTGATCCACTTTTAGTTGAGTTTTTTGCATGGTGAGAGATTGGGGTTTAATTTTATTTTGTTGCATATGGCTTTTCAGTTTTCCCAGCACCTTATGCTTAGATAGGCAGAATTAAAATGACCATACTACCAAAAGAACTATACAGATTTAATGCAATTCCAATCAAAATACCAATGACATTCCTCATAGAAATAGAAAAAGTACTCATGAAATTTATCTGTAAAAAGAAGAGACCCAGAATAGCTAAACCAATCCTTAGTAGGAACAGTGAAGCAGTGGCATCAGTATACCAGACCTTAAACTATACTACAGAGCAACAGTAACTAAAACAGCATGGTACTGGCACCAAAATAGACATGTAAACCAATGATACAGAATAGAGGACACAGAGACAAATTTAGATAACTACAGTTATCTTATATTAGACAAAGTTGTCAAAAACATACATTGGAGAAAAGATAGCCTCTTCAAAATTTATTTTTAATGGTAATTTTTGACATATTCAAATGGATAATGAAAGTAGGGCAAGTATATATACTCATTTTTTAATGAGGAAATCATTAAACTGTGGCCAATAGTTTACAGGGTAGTCTGGAGAGCTAGCACATATGTGCAACTGGAAATATTTTTAATTGTGTGATTACTAATAAAAGTAAAAAAAATAATATTCACAAGGGAGTAGTCAAGATCAAATATATGAGAAAAAAACTTATTTTCTCCACTGGGAATAATTTACATTGATTTCAGTTGTTCATAATTTACAGAATTGTAAAATATCTCAAAGACCTGCTATGAGATGGTCTGTGGAATCTGGTAACCCAGATGATTATGTTCAAGGAATGCCCAATAATCTATTGTGTGACCCTTTTGAAAGTCTTTTACAATGTTAATCTGACATCAATTCAATTCTTATTCCTTTTCTTTTCAAATATTGCCTAAGAATTTACTCAGTTGTGGTCCATTCCTTGATACTTCAACAGTGCTCACAGGCCAGGATCAGTAGCATCACCTGGGAGATTGGTAGAACACACAGTAGTCGGCCCTTTCCTAAGCTTTGAATCAAAAACTGCACTTTAACAAGATCCCAGATGAATTATAGGAACATTAAAGTCTTGAAAGCACTGGTTTGTACTATGTAAATCAACACTAGTAAAAACTGTCAGTCTAACACTAACTAGTAGAAACTGTCAGTCTAACACTAGTAAAAACTGTCAGCCTTTCTTGGTTCACTATTTTGGTACATTATCTGATGTTTATTTCTTTACATGCTCCTTAGGATTCAGTTTTAAACAAAGGAAGTAATGGATTCAAATACACTAATTAATAAAAAGTTTGTTCTTAAATTGGACAACTATTGCCACTCCTTTCTTTACTAAGGGTCTTCAGTGGCTATTAAACTTAACCTTTTGTCTGATACTTGCAGATGCAGAGAAGACAGAGCTGAGCTCATGTTATACTGAATGAGTGTTCAGAGCAATGAGGAATCAGAATCAAGGAAAGAAAATTATTTTAAAATTCCTTCAATGAGCTATAGCATTTTGTTGTAGAAAAAGAAAAGAATAATAATAAAGTAAGAAATATTAAGTAGGTACTTTACTAATTAACATTCTCAGGAAAAATTGTTCACTTGATCTTTTTCTGAAAACTTCAGCTTTGATATTTATTTTTCCTAAAATCTTAGCTTATAATTCCTTTTTTCCCTCTCAAAAGGCTTTTAATTTACTTTAATTGATATGTGAAAACATTAAAGTTATGCATATTAATGTATCATGTAATGTTTCAATACATGTTTATATTGTATGATGTTTAAGTCAGGTTAAGCATATTAAGCACCTCAAAAACATTTATTGCCCAGTGTGGTGGTGCCTTCCTATAATCACAGATACTTAGGAGACTGAGTCAGTAAGATAACAAATTCAAGACCAGCCTCAGGAACTTATTGAGACTCTAAACAACTTAGTCAGAATAGTCTAAAAATAAAAAATAAAATAAAAAGGGCTGGGGATATACCACAGTGAAAGAGTGCTTCTAGGTTTGATCCCTAGTACCTAAAGGAAAAAAAAATGTTGTGAAAACTTACAAAAGCCTTTCTTCTATTTTGTAAGACAGTACATTATTTTTATCTACTGTCAACATACAGTGCAATAGAACACAATTTTGTGTTTTTTTTAAATTATAACTATATCCTATTAAGACTCACACCAATTTTTACTTTTTTAAAAACTAATGAAACTCTTGAATGAATTAAAAAATCCAAATCCTCACACTCACTAATAGTTGTCCAATTTTCAAATATTTTGGAACCTCATGGTTTCACATCCAACATATAAGGAAGCTTTCCCCTTTTATTTTCTGAGCTAAAGAACATACTTCTGCTAATTTTGGTTTTCTGTTGAGCAAGGATCTTCTCTTGCGCATTCTTCTTTTGGTATTTCAGCTTTGATTAGCCAGGCTCCTGATTTATAATCTTCTGACTCACCAGGAGAAGGGAAATGAGTACCAAATCTCATGTCTTGAATTATTGTGTAAATTAGTTTATATTTAACTATATTTAAGGTCTTAATCTGCCAGACATTTTTTTTGGGGGGGTGGGTGAGTACCAGGAATAGAATTCAGGGGCACTTGGCCACTGAGCCCCATCCCATCCCTATTTTGTATTTTATTTAATTACAGGGTCTCAATGAGCTGCTAAGCACCTTGCTGTTGCTGAGGCTGGCTTTGAAATGAAGATCCTCCTGCCTCAGCCTCCCAAGTCCCTGGGATTACAGGAGAGCCACTGTGCCTGACTCAGACATTTTTTTTAAGGTAATTATTTCTAACTCTTTCTCTACTTTCTTTCTGCCACACTTTTTCCTAGTTAGATTCCTAATTAAAAAATCTGTGTCATAGCCTTCTCCGAAACACAAAAATGTATATCCAAATGAGGAAATTTCATTGGTCATATGCATCAGGAGACACAGGCATTCATCATAGACTGAAGGAAAACCAGTTTGAAATTTATATAATTTACAATGTATTTTCAAACCATTTTACAGAATCTCTTTTTTCTTCCTTCTCTCCTCTTTTCTCTTTCCCTGTCTCCTTCTCAACTTCTCTGTGTCCCTCCTTTCTTTCAGTGAAGCAATGAGTAGACTACTCATAATCCAATAAACTTTGCCTATTTTATTTTATTTATTTCTTACATTACATGACAATAGTGGAATGTATTACATTCATAATTATCCATTCACAGCACAATTTTTCATAACTCTTTATATAAAGTATGTTCTGAAAAGTAATTTCTAGAATACTTTTTCTGAACCATAGTGCTGCATGAGGGTATAAAGTATTGTTGGTTACTGCTTGCAAGGAACTTAATTATTCTGTCTTGTAGACACAGTATGATATATGTGAGGCCCTAAGAAAGTTTTAGCTTGAAATACATCATAAATACAACAGGAGGCCCAATGAAAACTGGCATAAGACCCACACATTTCTGTAGAAGCAGAAGGAAGGGGTGGAGGACTTTAAGGCTGCATGTAGACAACTTGCATTATTTATAGGCACCTTTAATTTATCTCATGATCAGACTTTGATAACATTGATATTTTACTTTTACAGTGAGCTAGATACCAAAAAAAAAAAAAAATAGTTCCCTTATCATATCTAGTTTAATCCTCAAAATAATGGCAACCACCATTTTTTTTCACAAAGGAATTATCTATCCTGGAATGTGAAGTTAATTGACTGGCTACAGAGCCCAGCATGGTGGTGCATGCTGGTAATTCAGTGGCTCTGGAGGCGGAGGCAGGAGAATCACAGGTTCAAAGTCAGCCTCAGCAAATTCGGGAGGCCCTGAGCAACATAGTGAGACTCTTATAAAAATATTTAAAAAGCTGGGATGTGGCTTAGTCGTTAAATGTCCCTGGGTTCCATCCCTGGTACCAAATAAATAAATGAAAATAAAAGGCTAGCTAAGATTTACTTGATGTCAAGTGTTGCCAAACAAAAATTTTAACCAAAGATATAAAATAGGCAGGGAAGACTTTATTCAAGATTATTGTAATTAGGGAAGGAAGAGAATTTGTTTCACTGGAACAAAAAGTTGGAAGATTTTTAGGTGCTACAGATATCATGGAAAACTACTGGAAGACATTAGTGAGGACACTGGTCAATGTGATTAGGTATTTGCTAGTTATCCCTTTTGGACATAAGGTTCCTTCCCTTTCACTAAAATTAAGAGGCAAGGTTCCTGCCTCCTTCCAGGATTACATTTCAAACGAATGGTGCTCAGGTACGTGAAGAAGACATTCCTGAGTTGTAAAACTAGCAATAAGCTGGGATAGGGCTTATATCGCAAAAGGGGCAGAGAATGAATTTACAACTGCAAGTTTTCTAAAACAAATACTATCATAAATGGGTGGTCAGGGGCTTATAGTCAAGAAACAACTTGTCTAAAGTTTAACCTAGCTTGGGAAATGTTAATGCTATCTTGATCATTTTATCGCCCCTTGCTATTTTGAATGTAACAAGCATCACACCTTATCAGGATTCTTAAGTCTACAATTTTTCTACTGCATCATACTATAATTCCCTCCTTCCCTGCAGTAAAGGAAGTACAGTTTTAAGATCATAAGCATATGAAATATCTTATGATAGATAAACTGATATTTGGAATTTAAATTCATAATTGATAGTTTCCTTAATGGGAGGGGAGAACCAAATTACTTATGACGGGCATGAAACACATGTAAAGTAAACCATAAGAAGCAAACTGATCCTTGGCATGGTTTGCCTGAACAATATCACAAGCCTCAAGATGAAGTAGATGTGGGGAAAGAGTGCACAGAAAGACAGTTCAAAATACTTGTTTAAATACAAAATCTTATGAAAGTAAAAAAGCAAACAAAAGATCTCTATTATCTCACAAAAGAGTTGTTATATAAAGAGCTGTGTTCTTACTACTATCATAATTTAAGCAAAGAAATAAGACAGTTTCTAAAACTGTATAATATAATTTAACTCTGCTATCTAATTTTTGAAATTAGACATGTGAGTGGTTTGCATGCTCAGCAGAGCCAAGCATTTCTTTTCCTTGGGAAAAAATAGTATTTTTATAGAAAAGACAATTTGAGAGAAATATTCCAATCTGCTTTCAGAGAAATTAAATTCCCACTAGAATGTACACACAAGGTTTGGCCTTTATCCTCTGTAATCTGTTCTATTTTTTCCTTTCTTCCCTAGAGTCTATTTCTTAACTTTGAAAGCTGTAGATAAACCACAGTGCAAGGTTTACCCTCTTCAGTTAAACACGATTGATGTTATGTTCTTGAGCCATGTTAGTATTTGATTCAAGCACTAGAAGCTGATAATGCAAACTAATTCAGGTGATGGAAACACATTGTAAATTAAGAGATACAGAAGTAACTTATGATATTCCACTTCCAAGCTGCTGTCCTATATAGTTAATATTAATGTCTATGGGAGAACAATCTGGTAAAAATAAACACATTTGTTACTATCTTCTCCTGGATACTCACTTGCAGATTTCTAATAGTTTTTTGAATAGAATTATGCATATTTCCCATATTTAAAAGTTTCAAAACTTTGAAGACATTCTTACCATTGGTCAGAGGATGCCTTTCTTCTGCCCCTTTTGTATACATGAAAGTTTAAATTTCTAATTGCAAGAGACATAGCAGAGTTTTACATGAAGATTTGTGCTTTGCACATGCTTGCACAATGTGTCATCAACTGGAAAAATATAGGTGTGAAAAAAGATGACTTAATGGAATTTTGCTATTATGCAACTTAGGAAAACACACTCATGCAAGTGTTAAATGATTTATGTCTGCACATGTTTTAAAGTATATTTTACATAGTGGAGAGTGAAATTACCAAAATTTGTTTCAGGGAATAAGAAAATATAAAGTACTTTAAAGCAGTTGAATATATTGATTTCAGAAACATTCTCTTCCTCAACGAAGAATAAAATTGAGGAGTGTAGATTTTAACTTTTCTTCTTTTACATTTTACTTAATCAAAAATATTTTTGTCAGACCAGTAAGTACTTTTTATATGCACTAACAATAGTTTTTGAAGCATCTGTCCCAGAAGGAGGCTAAAATTCATAAAATAATCCAATAAAATGGAAACAATTAAATGTAATAAAGTTAAGAAATACATTTTATTACTCATAGGTAAGTAAAATTTCAGAGATGTAAACAAATTATATTGAATTGCTGTCAATCTATTGAAACATATATGTAACAAACGAAATTTAGTTTCCTTTAGTATATTATTTAGCTCTTCAAGAAATCACTAAGTGGATTGTAAGAATTTCATTTTATAAATGAGGAAAATGGGATTAAAAATTGTAAGAAACAGGTTTAAAACAATTCACTCATAGTAATAGGACCAATACTCAAACTTATATCCCTTGGCTCCAAATTCCATGTTTAAAAATTATTTTCTTATGTCACTATTCTGAAGACATTTATCATGGGTATCCATGGGTTAGAAGGATGACTTTTCATTAGGCAATGTAAGGAAAAGAGCCATGGCAGAGAGATGGTTTGAAATAGACCTTTGTTTCAATCAGCTATTTCGCTGCTGTGACTAAAAGATCTGAATAAAATAGCTGTAGAGGAAAAGTCTGAAGGCTCACAGTTTCAGATGTCTCAGTCCATAGAAGGCTGGCCCCATTTCTCAGGGCTGGAGATGAGGCTGAACACCACAACAGGAGAGGGCGGTGGAGGGAAGCATCATGGTGACCAGGAAGCAGAGAGAGAGACTCCACTTTCCATATACAAAATATATACACCATAACCACAACCCCAATTAACTACTTGCTCCAGTCACACTGCACCTGCCTCCAGTTACCACTCAGTTAATCCCATCGAGATTAATTCATTGTTTAGGTTAAGACCCTTAAAACTCAATCATTTCTCTTTGGAACCTTCTTGCATTATCTCACACGTGAGCTGTTGGGGGACACCTAATACCCAAACCATAACAATCTTTAAGGGAGTGTAATACTTTGTAGAAATAGGATATGTGTATATTCCAGTAGGAAGAAAGCATGAATAAGCACCGTGGGGTAAGAAGGCACAGCAAAATGTCAGATGTTAGTTACTCATAATATTGTCAAAATATTCCGTAGATAAGACCAACCTGAGTTTATTGCTTATAGCTTTAATGAAGTCACTATAAATTTATAATACTATCTCTGCAGGAAAGAAGAAAATTAGAATGTTCATGAGGTTTGAATCTGTATTTTTTGATGCTTCAGATTGGAGAGATGTTGTGATATAACAGTCCAAGATTTGTGGACACATCAAGAGATGACTTTGATACAAGTGTTTCAGTGAGTCTTGAGATATTATTTGTCCTTTGATTCTTCCTACTGAAAAGTTCACAGGTCCTTTGGGAAATTCCTGAGTTAGGGAAAGACAGGATCATGCCTCCCCCTTTCTTAGTAAACAAAGTTTCAGAGGAACACAATTATACCTGTTCATTGTCTTATCTATAATTATCTTATCTATAATGACAGAGTTGAGTGCTTGCAATAGAGACTCTGGACCCCAAAATATTAAGGTATATGCTATATCTGGTTATTTTACATAAAAAGGTGATTTCAGTTTTCATACAAAATATTGGTTTTTCCCAGCATAAAGAAGCTACACTTTATGAGTGTCTGCTTTTTTTAGTATAATAAGTATTCTTAATTACATAATAAGTATATTTAATTTTATGCTATCATATATTGCTATCATGTGTTACAATTAATATATCATTAGTATTGCATATCACTATTGTATTCTTCATTGTGTGCAGCCAATGTTGGCTAAAGGAAGGTGCTAATATTCTTAATTACATTGTAATTAAGACTTATTAGTATTAAATCACTTAACCTTTATTTTATTTAAAAATGCTTGTTGAGTATAAGGCATTATTTTAATTACTGAGGATTTTGTAGTGGAAGAAAAAAAATCACACAGTTAAAAACATCCCTCCAAGCAGAGCTTCATTCAAATAGAAATAGAAAAAAATAACATGTGCATAATTAGAAAAAATAATTCAATAACATATCTAAATAGTGAAATTTAAAAAAAAGTAAAAAAATCCAAAGTAGTGAACGAGGATGTGAAATGTGAAAAGTGGTTTGAGTTTAATATGGTGGTATTGCAGATGTAGTTAGGGCTCTGCTTAGATTCCTTGAATCATCAGTCATCTCCCACTCACCCTGCAGGTAACAGAAGTGTCAGCAATAACCACTGGCTTTTGCCATCCAGAATGCTGCTCTTGTCTAATGGAAAAAAACCCAAGTCAAGAGGACTAGGAGACTGTGGTATGACTTTGCTTCCTAAAAACTGACAAAAGAAGGGATAATAGTCTTTAGTAGGAGAACCCAGCTAGTACATTAAGACCCCAGAGCTCCCAGAGGGTTCTCATTGTGGGTAAACCTCTTCCAAGACATCAAGTTTGCCTAAATTTCATGCCTGCACTACCTTTATTCCCTAATCTCCTTAGTTTTCTACTGAATATTTTTTCTCAACAAACCATGTGCAAACGTTTTATTGTCTCAGAGTCTGACTCTTAAGTATTTGATATAAGATGGGTTTGAAAGATGCATATGACCAAGAAGACAAACAGTTAAAATGATTTTGATTGCTAAACAGACATTTACCCTGACTTTCTAATTTCCTTTTAACGTGCGGTACTTCATACAGCACACAGTACTCACTGGTCCCACTGTGACACCTACTATGTGAATAAAAGCTATGGGGTCAGTAAGAACCATCAAGTATCAACAGTGTCCAAATAGGAACCAGTATTGGTCTTTTTTTATTCTTTTGCAATCTGTGTTGGTGATAGAACCCAGGACTTCAGGCATGCAGGGTAAGCACCTGGCCCCTCGTGGGAATACTTCCTCCCACTACCCCCCACGTTTTTTGTTTTTTTTTTTTTAACAGATAGAACCTCAGTCTATCCACTTTTAATGTGATCATAAAAGATGAGAACATAGTGAAGAGTGAAATACTTGGAGAAAACATATCCTGAAACCCTGGTTCCTCCATCTCAGTGGACAGGATGCACAGGGAACAGTCCCACTGGAAGAGCAATGGAACTGTGGGCCACCACCGCCTGAGACAACCCTCAGCAGCTCACAGTGCCACAGCGTTCTCATCTGTCAAATGGCAGCAACAGCTCCCCCACCAGATCAGCAGCAGACAACCCCACGGACTCCTACACGTATGAAGTGCTTGTCAGGCAGATTCCTATTAATACCATGCTAATGCCATGCTGCCCAAAGCAGAGCCACTGGATAGAGGCCCCCAGCCAATGTGGCAATGTGGCTGCTGTCCAGTCCACACAGGGGCACAGACAAGAGGACACCAGTCCACTAAACTGTGTCTCTCCAGAGGGCATGGCTTGCCCAAATGACCACCCAGAGGGGCTGCCTCGGCCTAATATTCACAAAGGCAAAACTGCCAAGTGGCACTGATTAATAGCAACGGTCACATGAGAACAGAAACAAGAATTTGGAGCCAGAAACTGCCCCTGCTAGTGTCACAATCTCTCCCTTCCCTGCCCTCTCTGTTCACACCAAGCACCCGGACTTTCCCCTCCTCCCTACATTTCACCCCAAGGCTGCCCACTCTGCCATGGGTCCTGGAACGACATCCTGACCTCCATCCCTGCCAGGAGCAGCCAGAGAGCTGCAGGAAAGGGACGGGCCCCAGGCAGGCCAAGGCTGCTGCTTCCAGACCAGTGTCTTCTCAGAAAACAATGTCACAATGGGGGGCTCTCACCCAGTGCCCTTTCACGACCTTGTGGTCATTCACCCACCACGAAATGTGAAACAGGATTCCACAAAGCAGGCTTGTGTTCCCAGGTTTCAAACAAGCGAATTAGTAATTTTTTATAACACGGTGCCCAGATATGGGATCTTGACCTCTATTTGCACAGGAGCACCTACTCTCAAGGCTGGGCAAGTCATTTCGCCTCGCTGAAACTCAGTTTCCTTATCTGTTGAAAAAAGGGGGCGGGGGAGTAGCCCAGTAGTGGGTGTGGTGGGTGCATGCACATCTGTAATCCCAGCCTCTCTCAGTAGGCTGAGGCAGGAGGATTGAAGAATTGCAAATTCAAGGCTGGCCTTGGCAATTTAGCAAGAGTCTGTCTCAAAATTTAAAAGGGGATACAGTACTGTGGTAGAGGAGACCCTCAAGAGGTCCTGGCTTCAATTCTCAATATCCAAAAAAACAAAAGAAAAAGAAACTAAAAGAATAGTAAGCATGACCAAATATTTTTCTCCTGGGTCTGTTGTAAGCACTCCAAATTTAATATATGTACAGTGACACTGAAAAAAATTTCATAGTTACAGGAGCACAATCCCTTATCCATGGTACCAGATCTACAAAGCTCTCAAAACCATAATTTTTTCTCCCAACCCATTTGGCAGCAAAACACAACCTGAACTTACCTGGGGTTATTTATAACTTCGTTTGTGTCCACTTAGTGCAAATTTTCATACAGTATATCATAGAAATATTAGTTTATTTAATTGTAGGGTGCTGCCCCCCAACTCCCCAGGGAAACATTAATAAGACATGCTATACAGACCATAAACTTTCTGAAATGGAAAAAATCATGAATTCTAAAATGTAAAAAAATAAATAAATAAAATAAAATGATTTTTCAAGGATACAGAAAGAAATGATTTTGTCTTGGGGGAATCGGTAGCAGTAGAGAAAATAAAGAACTGAAAGAATTCTAGATCTATTTTTAAATTGAAGCTGATACAGTTTTCTAATGAGATGATCTTAACAAAAGAGAAATAAAGGATATTCATTTCTAAAATTTTTAGTTGTAATAACTGAAAGAATTGAGTTGCCTGAACTGGTACATTAAATAAGGAAAGATAAACTACCTTTTGGGAGTTAATGTGTGAGTTGCTAGGGTCATGTCACAAATTACACCATGATTATTGGTTTAAAATAACTTTCCATATAAGCTCATAAAATAGTAACTTGAGCAGGACACAGTAAGAAGTGCTCTTCTCCACTGACCTGGTATCACCTGTAGGCCTCAGAGGCAGAGAGGCACAATCATTTGCAGCCTTACTTATATATGGTCTTTGTCTCTAGTTATTGCATAAGGCCTTAGCTGGGGCTGCTGCAGTCATACCTAGAGGTGTAATGGCCATGTAGTAATGACTGGGAAGTCAAGTCTTCTTTATTTTCTAGCCTTAAGGGTGGTGTATTGTAATTTTAGCCTCATTCTCTCCATCTTGACTGCCTGTTAGTGTAACTCAGAATCAAAGTGAGAAAAAAATCTACCTTTTCTTTGATGGGTGGTCAGCATTTAATTGTTTATACAGAAAAGAACATAAGAAAGTTTTTAGCAAATACAATATTCCATATTTAAGAAACCAAGTTTTAGATATAATAAGTTGATATGCCTATTACACATCCCAGTAGATATGTTAGGAATATTCAGCACAATAGTCTCTGAATTTAGAAAAAAAAAATGTAACCCACATCATATAATCCATAGGCAACAAAATTATGTTTTTGAACATGTTTAAAATCTGTTTTCCCAAATTCTCTTTGCTATTTGATTATTTAAATTGACTTCTCTATTCTAGGTTAACGTCCAAAAGAAGGTCAATGAAACCATTTAAATGTGTAGCAGGAGGAAAATAACATATTATTTATATATATATGGAAAACTGCCTCAAACCAAGAATGACCAGTTTCTGAAGACCAGAAAGTAGATGTTTCTTCTTGAAGCATAGATTTGAAGTGGGAAGTGATTCAAAAAGCATTAGAGTTCTGAGACATCTGAATCTTTGGTGGAGACTCATTTCATTATAAGAAACAAGCTGTTTCTCCATCAATGACATAAGCTTTCAAATAGGACCAAGAAAAGCTAAGAATTTCATTGAATTTAATAAATTCAATAACCTCCAGAATCACATCAGAATTGGTTTCTCGGAAGATTATTCCCTCAGCTAGGAGAAAGATTACTTCATCAAAGGTGAGGAAAATTTGGATTTTTAACTTTTATTTTGGGGTGAGAATTCAGGCAACTACCCCATGTTTTGTCTTGCTTTAATTATGTAATGTCTTTAGAATAAGCCGTTTCTTCTTACAGTCTCATTTTAAATGACAGCCAGTATCTGGCTCCATAGAGCCATGCCCTCAAGGAGCACTTTGTTCCAGATGATCATAAGCAATACCTTAATTAGCTCCTTCATCAATTGGTAAAATGTCTCCAGGTTCCAGTTCCAGAAAGTGAGCAATATATTGCACTGTGCTTTGTTTCAACATCCCTAGATATTTATTACAAATATTCTAAATTACTTATTAAATTTCTTTCAGATCTGCTACCTATAAAGAAGTTCTGAATCCAATTATTTTATAAGTGATGTTCTTTGGTTGTAAGCCTGAGACTCCCTTTAGCTAACATAAGGAAAATGAGAATTTATTGGAAATCACAGGATTTATGGGGAGGAAGAGAATGTTGATTCAGAAATAACAGAAACCACAGAGTTCCTGGATTTCTTTTTAAAGGCAAATTCTCAAGAGGCTCATGCCTTTGTTGCCATGAAAATGAATAAATGTTTTTCTCTCTTCCTCTCTCATTTCTTTTCCTTTCATCACTCTGCTCATGGTTGAAATTCCATAGAAGAAAGAGTACATTGATTATTGAATTCACCAGATGGTAGGTAAGGAAAGGTAAATAATATGACATAAGAAAATTAATCCCCATCAGCAAAGAAGACAGCCTAAGAAACAATCAAAAAGCAAAAGAAAACTACAACATTAAAAAAAAAAAAATTTGCTACCACCCAAATCCAATAGCTCCATTTGTCTTTGAAATTCATTGCTGATTACCAGAATTGGATTCACATTATAATTCTCAACTTTAAGAGGCTTAAAATTTCTTTTGGGTAGATCCTGGTTGGTTTGACATGGCATATGGAAATCTTCATATATAAACATAGAATTGTTCTCTCTTACATTATTTAGTTCCTTTAATTTGAACCTATAAACTTTAAATTTGAAACTAGTCCAATGTTTCTTTTATTTTTACTAAAGGTTTCAGTACAGTAGAACCACAGAAAGTGCTTGTATAATTAAAAATGCATATTTGGGTCAAACAACTAATCTCCAAACAAAGTCACCAACTGTTTGCCTGGACTGTAATTGGCTTCTGTGATCCATTCATAAATGGCATCATAGCTCCCTTCTTTCAAAAAAACATGTCCATATTTGAAGGGGAGATTCAAGAATAGGATAATATGTATTATTATTTATCTACAAAAAATAAACCAGTGTAAGCATATCATTTATCTTATGTGTTTGCGATCGTGGAAATTATTTGAAAATTTAAAATCTTACACAAGATTCAAAAATATATCTTGGATTAGCTTAATTTATACTAATAAAATGAAAGAAGATTATTTGCCTCAGATTATCACAGTGCACATTGCCTGTGTGTTAGAATGTTTGAAGTGTTGATACAGAAAACAAAATTCAGAAATTTCTCAATTGTGTATTAAAGAAAAAAAACTTCCGCAGTTCTCTCTCTAGGAATTTCAGATGCTTTTCACAGAAAAAAAAAATCACATACCTGGTAAGAAAGCTAACCCATATGAGGAAATTAATAAGCTCTCTACTCAAATATAGTTAATTATGTTCTCTTATATTTAAGAACTTAACGTACAGAATAATAACTCAATAGCTGTCATTTTTGAAGCCATGAAGCTTGCAACACCCCAGAGATCAGGAGGAAGTGAACAATGAACATTTTTTCCCTTCTTTATTTTTCTTCCATATTAAATCTCCTTGTAACCCAAGTTGTCCAAATGTTGAGCAAAGTTCTTTTTTTATTTATTTTTCCTGAAACTCAATATCACTGTTATTATCACTCTGCTCTATCTTCCTCTGAGAGGCATTTGTTTGTTTTGAACAACTTTCCTGAGTTTGTTCCTGGAGCATTCATTCTGAAGTTGGACCTTGTTGAATTCTTCCAAATAGCTTTTTCTTTTTATTAATTATCACCTGGGAATGTGTAATCAATTTGGACCAAGTGGTGTTGATGCAGGCTTCTGAATTCACCATAAACGAATGCTCCAGAAATCTTGGAATGAGCTTCATCCATAGTACTTTCCAAATCTCTATCCTTGATCACATGTCTGTCCCTTTATCATCCCCTTCTGCCTTTCCAATATAATTCAATTCTTCTTCCTGCAAACCTTTCCACTATGCATTTCAGAAATTTTAGTCTCTGGAAAACATAATCTGGTGTTCTGAACCTGGGTAAACCAGATCCTGGGCTTCCTAAAGTTAGTCTCCCCATTATCTATGAATTTGGAGACAGAATCCCTATTTTTCCCACTGTTTGCTGATGCTTTATGGAGTTTTTCAGTTAATTTGAATTTTATTGGGGCTCAATAAAATCTATTTTCTTTTTCTTATTTTTTTTGTTTTGTTTTGTTTGAATGTTTGTTACTTTTGAAAGCTCCTTTTCTTTACTCATGAAATATTTTGTTCTTTTATTTAGATAGAGATATTTACTTTTATGATATTTTTCCTTTGTTTTGTTTTCTAGGAGAGAGTTTAGTTTTTTAAACACAATAAACCAAGAAGAAATTACTGTCCTCAATTTTATATGCAGCTAGTGAACACAAAATGGGCCTATATATTTTAGTGGTAACAATAAAACAAAAATTTAAAAAATCAGTTTTTAAATTTTAGTTAAAGTGATATTTAATGGTTTAAGGAAAAATATTCACAAAAGATATATATATATATATATATATATATATATATATATATATACACACACATTATACACACACACACAGAGACACACACACACATGCATACACAGGAGGTGAGTAAATAAGAAAAAGAAATTTCAAGTCAGACAGTAATTTCTTTTAATAGGACAAAATTTAAACAAAATGATTTACATTTGAAATTGGACATAGTGGGGAGTAGGGATCTGTAACAATCTGCCTCATACTCTCACCATTTATCCTCATGTTCCTCTTATGGTTTACCTCCAATAGGGCAGCCTATTGTAACTATCATCTTCAATACTCAAGTCTTATACATAATTTCCCTCCCTCTTTTTAATTGGACATTACTGAATTTCATACTGTTGACCATTCTCATATTCTGGCAATTCTCTCTTCTTGTTTCTGTTCCATTGTTCTCTTCTGATTGATTCTCATATTCTTGGGTCTCTTCTCTATGCACCTCATGAAGTTCTCCTCAGTTTTCATGGTTTGAGTGGGTATTACCCAAACTATGCATTCCTTTCATGAATCTACTTTTCAATTATTTTGGTCATGTCTTTTAGCCACAGGAGCAAAAATAGCTAACTAAAACAGAAATAGTAGACAAAATACTTGATAAAATATTTAAGAATGTGTTTTGATCTGCCTTGGAAATCACAGGAAATTTGCTATTCATTATATAAAAAATAGAGATGTATGTTTTTCAGATGCATAAGTTTATAACAAAAACAGTTCACAAATATTAGGAAAATTCAGCACCCTATAGAAGTGGTAACTAAAATAATGGTTTTTTTTCCTTCCTAGAGAAAATGAAACATGTATAATTTGATGGAGGTTGTCAGAAGTGTTTGTTTTTACATGACATTATATATCACCAAACATTCAAATTTGTGCTTTTTCAGAAATTTTCATAGATTGAGAGACTAACACTGTTTCAGAAAAAACAAGTGACCAAAAATAGCAAGCAAGAAATTGAAAGATAAACATAGAAACTATGTTTATAAACATAGCAAACTAAGAAAGAACTAATTTTCCCATAGAAAAAAAGTGAACTCATTTTCTACGTTTCATAATGATAACACAAGTATAAACAGAAAATGAGTAAACCTCAAAGAACTTTTAATCACCAAACAAAAAAGGTGTTATGATATACTTGGTCTTTAAGGAGTATTTTAGGCTATTTTCGTATTATAAACCAATAGCATTTTGTTGGTGTAGAATGAAATTTTTAGTTTTTACTTATTTTTATTGGTTCTTTTTAGGTCTATATGACAAGATAATTCATTTTGACTTAATTATAAAAGCATGTAATATATTTAGCTCTAATTTAGTTCCTAGTACTTCTCTTTTCCCTCCCCAACTTCTTCCCTCTGTTCCCTTTCCTTTACTCTACCTATCTTTCTGCTATTTACGTATATTTTTGTTTGTTTGCTTAAATTAGCGTCTTATGGATGTACACAATGGTGAGATTCACTGTGGCATATTCATATATGTACATAAGGATGTAAGTCAGATTCATTCACTGTCTTTTCCTATCCCATTTCTCCTCCCTTCTCTTCATCCCCCTTTTTTTACTTCACTGATATTTCTTCTATTCTTTTTTAATCCCTCCCTTCTTATTTTGGAATAACTTCTTTATGTCAGAGAAAACATTCTACCTTTGATTTTTTGAGACTTTTTTTTCCCACTTAGCATGGTAGTTTTCAATTCTATCCATTTACCGGCAAAGGCTATAAAGTCTGACTTTATGGCTGAGTAATATGCCACTGCGTATACATACCACTTTTTCTTTATTCATTTCTTTGTTGTAGGGCACCTAGGTTGGCTCCATAGCTTAGCAATTATGATTGAGCTGTTATAAACATTGATTTGGCTGTGGCTCTGTAGTATGCTGATTTTAAATCCTTTGGATATATACTGAAGAGTGGATGGCTGAGTGATGGTTCCATGGAATGAATTTTAACGACCAGGTTTTGATAATAGCACTTAAAATGTGAGGGTTTTTTCTCATTATTTTATTGAAAAATTTTATAAAATACTTACTTCTGATAATCCAATTAGTTTTACTTTTTTTTTTTTTTAACAAAAACACATTTGTATAGTTTAATGGCCTACATTCCCAAGACTTTTGCCCAATACCTTTTTACAGTGAGCCTCCTGAGAAATTACTTAATGTCCAGGCTGGCTGCATTTCCAATACATCATTGACCCCTGAGTTTCAAAATGGTTTCAGACAAGGAGTTTCTATCAAGTTAGACCATGTGTAATTTTTTTTCATGATATATAGGAATTACTTCTTTCTGAATTTGCAGCAGGGAAAAGTGATATCTGAGAATATGCAATAAATTATTATTTATTCAAATGTACTCCTTCAGTTTGGTAGATTTGATTATTAGGGAAAGTAGCAATCTGAAAAGACATCTGAAATCTTCCTTGTTCATACGGAGCATATTAAACAACACTTACTCAGACAAAGAAAAAGTCCCTAAGATATCATCTTTTATTAATTCCCTCAAAATATTACTTTTGTGTTATAATAAGATGAATTCTTTAGGATCTCAATTTTCATGAAGCTTGTAATTTCATTGGTTAAATAGGTATATAATCAAAGTTACATGATAGTGTGGTAGCTGCAGTGATGGTGATTTTTATAGGTAAGGAGAGCACAGCTGATGTGTTCCTAAGTGAACCCTACAAAAAGTGAGAAAACACAAAGGTCAAATTTCTGCACAAAGAATCTGAAAAAATAGAGTTGACATAACTTGATATTTTCCATAACAGTATTGTTAAAAAGATATACCAGGACAAGGGATGCAATAAGCAAAAGCAACAAGGTAAAAGAATCCACAGTGTATATGAGGAGGTATGAGCAGTTTTTCATTGAGGCATATAAAGTACAAATTAAGGGGTAAATGCAGAGGAAACATAGGCTGGGGTTGGGTTGTAGAAAGCTTTTTATAGCCTATGAAAATGTCTGAGATCTATTGAATGGGTAGTTCATGTCCTAAGGAGTCATAAAAAAAGGCAATGCAATTGTGAAAGATGAGTTTTAGGCAGATTACTCTGGTAACACATTAGGGAGGAATTTAAACAAGACAAAAGAAATGAGGAGGAGGCTGTATTGGTTGTATTAAAATGGAAATATCAATGGGTATAATAACTGCAGAGGTTATCAAAGTGGAGCAGAAGATTCATGTTTGAGAATTTTTCAGGCAGTATAATAAATGAGATTACATTAGACCCATCCAGGTAATGCAGGATAATCTCCACATCTCAAGGTCCTTAAATTAATCACACTGGCAGATGCCTTTTACTATGCAAGTTAATGTTCAATGGTTCTAGGCCACTATTCAGGGAAGACATTATTCTTATTCTGCCTACCATACTCTTACACTCAAGCAGGATTCTTGTGCATATGTGCATGCATGTATGCATGTATTTCTCTGTGTGTGTATTCATGTTATTTTTGGTATTTTGTTCTATAAAGTTACTTCAAACAATTAAATATAGAATACTTAGCCACTTCTCTTAGAAGAAATACAGATTTAGGGTGCACATTTATGTCAGCTGGTTAATACATAACCTTTACTATGTATGTTTCTGTTTAAAGATACTTTATTTTACATGTACATACATACATAGATGTGTATGCATACACACACTCACATATAATGCGTTTTTTTAACATTGAACTCACAGATAAGTGCATTATAATTCATGCCTAAATGAAACTTACTTAACAGAAACATTTTCTCTGCAAGACTCATCAGTTTCTTGCAATCAGCAACAGTATTGATGATTTTTGCTCTGTTTTTGAACAATTTTAAGCAGGGAAATAATCAAAACACAAAATGTGAAAAATGAGGCAATACCTCTTTATAACACAAGAGCTGAAACAAAAAGAAATTTGCCTTGCTAGATCTTAGCTGGAAGTGCTAAGTAACTCAGATTTTTCACTGCTGTAAGCATGCACATGATCATGAATGACCAGAAAAACATCACAAATACTGCGTTAGAGATTAGAACAAATTTTAGTGACTAAAACAACTCACAAATACAAAATTCATAAATAATAATAGTGACCTTAGAATTGTGTGTGTATGTGTGTGTGTGTGTGTGTATATATATATACACACATATATATTTATATATGAAAGTACTATTATAATATGTATATATTATATACACATTATATATAAACAAAAAAATCAATTGTTCAAACACAAACATGTACACATATACTTTTATACATGAATTTTTACAAAAATAAAGTGCTATATAATTAATATGTCACATTATTTAAATATATTAATATTAAAATCCACTTAAAATCAGCATTTATGATACGGTTAATGTTTTACAGTTTATAAACTTTCTTTTTTAGTTTAATTTTGTTCACATATTTTTAAAAATTTTTGTGTTTTTCTGTTACACATGAAAATAGGGTTCATTTTGATGTAATTAGAAATATAAACTTTGTGAATTCCCTATTATTTCTCCCAGTAGCATATTCTCATCGCTAATTTCATTAAAAATAAAATTTAAAGGTAGTAAAATAACTCCAAATTAAAAGATAACATTAATAAATAGACAAAAGTGTTTTGTCTTGCAGTTCTAAAAAGACTGCATAAAATAATATGCACATAAAAATGGGAAGAACTAGATTTTAATACTTTGGCAGAGAAAAGTAACAAAGTATCCCAATATTTTAGAATTAGATTAATACATGAGAAAAACTCTAGGAGCTAGGAAAGAAATACAGAAATAGAATCAATTCTGTGCTTTCATCAATTTACAAAGAAGGAAAACTACAGGTCTTCCTTAGGATAAAACAAGCCAAATATTTAGAAAATACCACCCATGAATCTGAAATCCACTTGGAAATATGGGGAAAAAAAATCTCCCTGTGTCTTTCTAAATTAAAATTAGGCAATAACAAATCAAATTAATTCTTATTAAAATTAGAATTGTGATGAGCTACCTTTTCTTTTCCTAGTATAGCCAAGATTTTGGCACATGAGCACAAGTAAAAGACAAGTCTACATGTGTGTAAGTGTTTGTGTGCAATTATCTGTCTTTGGGTGAGCATACATCTGTGTATGTGTAGAAATGAAACCTAGTAAGTAATGACTTAATACAATCTTAATTTGTTGACATGAAGACTAAAAATGAACATAAACCTAATCACTCACACATGAGGAACAGAACTTTGCACTTACCACCAACAAAATTAAAAACTTATTTGCAATTCCTATTCTCCTTCACATGAGAAAATAATATTTATCAAATTTTTCAAGATAAAAAAACTAGGAATCATGTTTTACTCTTCTTTATCACCCACATCCAGTTCTTAATTAGATCTCAATTCTACCTTCACAATATACCTTGATCTTAACCATATTTTTCTTTCCCCATCTCTATCACCTGATTTCAAGTTGGTTTTCTTTTGAGCTATTATAATAACTTCTCATTTTTTTCTAGCCTTCTACTTGCTCCTCTATAAAATAAGTAACCCAAATATACTCTTTTTTTAAAGTAAAGCATGTGATACGTTAATTATAATAATATATTTAAAAATAAATTAAAAATAAATTGGTTCTTTCTAATTGGTTTCTACCAGAAGAGTTATTTCTGGTTATTTACCACCAAAACGTATCTTGTGGTGTCTTTCTCTAGGGAACATAAAATATTTGGAGAGAACTAATTTTTCTTGAATTATGGTACCCAGATTAAAATAGGAAATGAAACTTCCCTGACAGATCCCTCTTGATCTCAAGGTACCTATAGTCATAATCTCCTATAATAAAGTGTTCTACTTCTTATCAGATAAAAGCAATCCAGACAGACATTAACTGTCCTCAGTAAAGTTAACCAAGGATGTCTAAGCAAAAATAATTACAAAACAATGAATAATAAAAATAAAAGCAAGAAGGCTACAAGTTCAATTGTCATAATAGATATTAAAGCCACACAAGATAAAACAAATTCTTCATGATTAATATACCTAAAGAAGTTCTTGAAGAAACTTGAGATACTACAGAAATGGCTTAATCGAGGAGCAATACTGATCTCTTGAATGTTAAGCATTAGTGCATTGAAATATTTTTTTTTAAATATTGTCATAACAACACCACCTAAATGGACTAAAGATCAAAAAACACCAAGATTATGTCACACAAGTATAATGACAGGAGAATGAGTGAAAACACACAGAAAAGATTAATATAAAAGGTCTATAATTTATATAATACAAGTTCAAGAGGGAAGGAAAATTATTGAAAGGAGAATGCTTTTTCACAAATTAGAAAAACAACAACATATAATAATAATGTTAATAATAATAATCGTAATAAAAGTGTGAATAAAATAGATGAAAAATGACCATCATATCAGTACAACTACCTGAATGTTTCCAGAGAAGAAAAAAATACAAAAGAATAAAATTATATTGATATTAGAATTGATATCAATAATAATAACAATAATAGAGTCAAAAGACAATTGAGTAATTATTTGGATGTTATGAGTAAAATTATTTAGAAAAAAGTAAATTGCTTTAAATATTACCATGTGTCTGCAGAACAAAGCCCACTCAAACATGCATATTTTAGAAAGTGTTTAACCTCTATACTCTTCTTTTAAGAAGTTCCTTAAAGATAACACCAGAAAAATAAAGAGCAAGTGGCTAGGATATCTGAGAAAATCATGATCAAACCTAGGAGAGTAACAAATGGAAATTCAAAGGTGGCAGAGAGAACTGTAAAAAGAATTTTCCAGAAGGAATGGACTTTGAGAAAGTAAAATTTATGAACAAAGTGTGAAGAAAGGAAGATGCAGGATGTAATATAAACCAATTACATTAATGAAGAAAAAGCAGAATGACAGCATCAACAAAACATGAATGAGAACAGAGTCAAGCTGTGAAGTAAATAAAAATAAATCAATATTGAAAACAATGAATGGCTTTAAGAATTAATTAACATTAATACTTACTTTTAGCCTAGAGATTCTATGGTAGACATACATATAGAAGGAAATAAAACACACATGGTAATACTAAAAGAACATACTATGTAGTAATGATAATATAGGGCTGTTAATTATTTTTAACTTTAAAAATTAAACTAAACACAGTAAGAAGATATTATTCTCATTGAAGAATTTAACCATTTATATCATTTTACCAAAACCTCAATACCAAAATTCAAAATAGAACTGAAAGGAGGTATGGCATGAAATGAAGGAGGGAAGTGGGAAAAAAAAAGTTAGGGGAGCTTAAATTTTTAGCTGACATATTGAGGATTAAAGAGATGCAAAACAGAATTGTGGTCCAAGTATGTGAAGTCAAGTTCCAGATGCAGTCAATAAAGGACCTAGAAACAAAAATGTAAATATCAAGTTCTAGAAAAGGAGAAGTGACAGAATCCATGTATCCATTTTAAACAGAGAGATCAATATACTGTGAGTATCCAAAAATAGAACCTTAAATATAACCTTAGAGAAGTAAAAGTAAAAAACAACAAAAAAATCATTAAAAAATATTACATTTTATTCAGGCCAGTGGTGCACCAGCTGTAATTCCAGCAACTCAGGCGGCTGAGATGGGAGGATCACAAGTTCAAAGCCAGCCTCAGAAATTTAGCAAGGCTCTAGTAAACTTAGTGAGACACTCTCTCAAAATAAAATATTTTTTAAAAAGGGCTAAGGGTGTGGTTCAGTAGTTAAGTGACCCTGGGTTCATTCCCCAGTACAAAAGAAAAAAATAAAAACTTCTCAAAAGATGGTACACAATAAATCAACAAATATATGTAAAAATGTTCAATATCTATAGCAATTAGAGAAATACAAATCAAAACTAAGATTTCATCTCTCTCCAGTCAGAATGGCAGTTATTATGCATACAAACAACAGTAAGTGTTGCCAAGGATGTAGAGGAAAAGGCACACTCATACATAGCTGGTGGGACTACAAATTGGTGCAGCCCACATGGAAAGTAGTATGGAGATTCCTTGGAAAACCAGGAATGGAACCACCATTTGACCCAGCAATCCCATTCCTCGGTCTATACCCAAAGGACTTAAAAACAGCATACTATAGGGCAAAGCCACATCAATATTTATAGCAGCACAATTCACAATAGCTAAACTGTGGAACCAACATAGATGCCCTTCAGTAGATGAATGGATAAAGAAAATATGCTACATATACACAGTGGAATACTATTTAGCATTAAAAGAGAATAAAATCATGGCATTTGCAGGTAAATGGATGGAGTTGGAGAATATCATGTTAAGTGAAATTAGATAATCCCCAAAAATCAAATGCTGAATGTTTTCTTTGATTTAAGGATGCTGATTCATAATGTGTTTGGGTGGGGCATGGGAGGACTAGATAAACTCTAGATAGGGCAAAGGGGATGGAGGGGAAGGGAGGCGACATTAGGGTAGGAAAGATGGTGGAATAAGATGGACATCATTGCCCTAAGTACATGTCTGAAGACATTAATGGTGTGACTCTACTTTGTGTACAACCAGAGTTATGAAAAATTATGCTCTATATGTGTAATATTAATTGTAATGCATTCTGCTGCCATACCAAATTAAAACTTTAAAAAAATTTTAAAAATCCAAAATCAAATAATAACAAAAACAAGAACATAAGAGAAAACAGGAGACAATTGTTGCTATATATATGCTCTCTGCTTTTCATGCATTCCTTTGATAAATAGCATTTAAAAACCAACTAATATTAAAATTCTGTTTTTAAATTTCAAGAGATAGCAGCTGAACATTTTATTATTGTATTTATATCATAACCAGAAACACTGCTTTAAACAAATCTGCTTTATTTTTTCCTGCCCAGTCATTCATGGCAGCCAGTGGTCTTATCCGATTTCAGGAGTTAATGGTGAAGTCAACAGAAGACAGTAAGTCACTCCATCCCCTCCCCAAGCATGCATACCTCTTTCTTTTTCCAAACTTCATTCCAGAACTGACTGAAATCACTGCCAGTTAGTATTTGGATCTTCAAATTCAAAAACAGTAGCAGAAATAACAATAACATTAAAAATTAATGCTGTTCTAAAGAAAGACATTGTGTTATTTTATATGTTTATTTGTTTTAATTTTTTTCCTAAGCAGGTTCCAAAATTATATTTTACACAATTCAATAGTTTTCAGCAAAACTTAGGGGGTTTATAGCAAAACAGATACACTGGAGAACATAACGGAAAAAAAAAACAGTAACGTAAAATAACATTTTATCTTTCTCAAAGTAGGAAACCTCAGAAAATGAATCTTTCCAAGCATCAAGTTCTATTGTACTTTTCCTTCCTTGCAACAGACTAATATGTCCACTGGGAATTGTCTAAGTTAAAAGTTCAGGAAAGACCAGAAACCTGAATTATAACCACAGATTCTTCTTGCCTATTAGATCAAATTCAAACACTAAACTCTAGTATTCAATTTCCTCAATCAGTCTCATTATAGTTATCTGATCTTATCTTTTTAAATTTTAATTTACTCAGTAAGCATTTACTTGTACCATAGTTAAACCTCACTTTTGCCAAGGCTTTTAATAGAAGAGTTTATTGCTGAGCAAAAGCAGGCTGGATTAATTTCCATTAGTTTGCCAAACAGGAATATTGGGAATGTTTTATTTGTGAGTGAAAAGTGTTCACCCATGATGCCCACATTAATCAGCCTTAAATTAGTTCCTTACCTGACCCTAAAACCCAGAGGAACATAACATGTAAATTCTGTTGTCTACCACAGGGGTCACAAAAAGACTCAAAATTTTAAAAATATTAACATTCAGTTTTATTCTATATCATTTTAAATATATAATATAATTCTTTCTAATTAATATGTATATATATATATATATATATATATATATATATATATATAACTAAGGTGATTTATTATATTGTTTTCTTAATAAGAATTTTTATACCAAAAATACCTCTAAGAACCAGGGAAGATAAACATCAACTTATGAGATATATTTTATTTTATACTATTTAAGCCTCCATCATTATAAGACATACCATTACTTCATATTATAACCAAGGAAAAGACATGTTTCCATTTAAACTATAATAACCAATCTCACATTATTTATAATGCACACTTTATGTTTATTTGAAATCTCTAAGACAAATATAAATGTTTTTATCAAACATCTTGCTCATATATCAAAAGAAAATATAAATAACTGATAGTAGAGCAGCATCTCTGGAACATCTTTCTCTTTAGGGTCTCTCAATCTTTGCTTAGCTTGATGTTGCCCATGCTCATATGTTTGAACAATATTATTTATATTAAGAATTTTGATAATATAGCATTTCTTAAAATGGTGTTCTCCTCTGGTCTCTGAGATTTTCACTGCAGCCACTGTCTCTGACTATTTGAATCTTGATGTCATCACATTATCACATTCTTGATCTTTCAAGATAGTCTAAACAATTGTTTTTATTTTCTCAAATAGCCTTGAGTAGTAGTTTTTTTTTGACTAAAATATTGAGGAGTGGCCATTACTGAACCATGCGTCCCTGAAATTCTGGTCTATTTTCACAGGAAATGGCAATCATTTCCAATGGTTGTCAACCAACAGTATTTGAATTATACCATCAATTTTAAGACCAATCCAATTTCAGGAATATTTTAATGTGACAAAATGTCTACCCTACATTCAAGGGAATGTGGTTAAATATTAGGTTCTATTAAAAACTGGATAAAACATGTTAAAGTGGAAGATAATTAAATCTACAACTGAGGTGGAGTCTGAGAAGAACAGATTCAAGCATTGTTTAGGAGGTCTAATCATGGGATGTAATTCTTAAGTGAATGTGGTGGAGAGGAGGCCACAGTCAACCTTGAAATGCATTCAGATTACTACCGGCATTGGTAAAAAGTAGCATCTTTTGAAATTATAAGAAATATATTGGAAGAAATATTTTTGTGACAAGTTTATATATTACATATATATATATATATATATATATATATATATATATATATATATATATGTAATTCAAGGTCTCTGTGGCAATAAAGGATAATGGTCAAAAGCAGTGGTTTTAAAGAAAGAGAAGTGTGCATTACCATACCTAAAATATATACTTAAAGCTGCAGAACCCAGCACTAAGCCACCTCCTCCTCCCTGCCAAAGCATGTGAACCTCTTTCTTTTTCCAATATTCAGTCCAGAATTTTTTGGGAAAAGAAAATCACTCAGGAATTCACCTAATTCCAAAACATTGGAGTATTTTGTCACTTTTCTTTGCCAAAGTAACAGAATCCAGTTCTTCCCATCATTTTTGCTTGTTATTTTATGCGGTCTTTTGGAACTGCTAGCCAAATATCTTTGCCTGTTCATTAATGCTACCTTTTAATCATGATTATTTTATGGCTTTTAAATTATTTAATGAAATTATCTATGGAAATATATTATTGGTAAGATATAAAAAATAGAGCATTAAACTGTCATTAATTGCTAAGTTTCATTTTTACATACAGGGAGATGAATACACACAGAGTGACACAGATATTGCTACATAAACACATAAACACATATGTGACTTCTTGAGTCTTTCACTTATAGTCATATGCTGGAATATCTTGACTCTATGACTATTTACTGTTTGTTTTACGCTCTGAATTTTCTTGGTATTGATTTCTCCATCACAGTGCTGCTGAGAGGTGTCTCAAATGTGTCAGATCTTACCTCCTGGTTTTAATTTTTCTATCACAATGTTAAAAAATGGGTCATGAAATATCTAATGCTATTTCAGACCTATTTCAAGGTCTTCAGAAAAAGAACTTGAGCCCTACATGTACAAAGAACTAACTGGAAGGTGGGAGACACTGTGGTATTCTCTAGGTAACTCTCTTATCCAACACACTGTGATTTTATGGTAATACTTGGATAATTTAAGGTACTCCTGAAGAGAAACAGTGAAAGCATATTGTAGTCTTTCATTGTTATTTGTTCCTGGTAATATATACTTATTAAGACAGAATTATTTTCAAAATTGATTATTCCATATAGTTCACCAGAAACTTGCATTCACTTCTTCCATTTATTTAAGCTTAACTGGAGTCTTTCCAGTAACAATCTTAAGTATGATGTAACTCAAAATTATAATCTGGGAAGCTTCAGGGGTCTCCATTGTTTCTTTCCCAAAGGTTGGGACATGACCCTTGATAATTATCTTTCCTCTTGATGGATCTTCTTGAAGGATGATTGTTTTTAATGTGTGCATATGCACAGGAATACACACACACACACACACACACACACACACACACTCAGACATACTCACACACACTCGCACACACAGAGACTGATCAGCTACCACCATTTGGATGCGACTGAAGGATCCAGATTATATTTGATCTTTATGTCTGCTGTTCTGTTAAGGCTTATCCCAAATCACAGCATTGCTACAAATCTGTGCTGCTTAGATTTTCACTGAGAACTGAAGGGAATTGCCTCAACTCAAAAAGTAACATCACTCAGTGTAATACTCCTTCCTATGGCAGTCCACACCTAATGAATCCCCACTTACTCGTCTCCAGTTTGGTACAACTCTGAAGAGTCATGTCAGACTCAGTAGCCATATGGCCCGATGAATACTGTGACAATTTTACAACCTATTATTTCTGTCTCCAAATATACTTTCTTCTGAGACACTAATCTCTATTCAAAGTCTGCTTCACGAAGAATCTAATTTTAACAGATATTAATTGGGAATGTTTTGTTTTATTCATGTGGGTCTTTTTTTTTTTTTTGGTGATGTTATTCATTTGATCCCCAGCACCTAGTATGGGAGCTAAAGGTTTGTTCACCTGTTCATTTCCATGGATAATCACACAGATATATAATGTCCACATTTTCCCCCATACTTCTACAGCCATTTCTGCAGCCATCACTGGATAAATATTCTGCCTCTTTAGGCATTCTGGGTGATCTTGTAAACTATATTTATGTTACTCTTCTGTAACCAGCTTGAATCTGTCATCTAGGGAGAAGTATTTAAGTTTATGTTAATTTACGGGATCACAATGTTTAGTTACCATAGTATAACTATCTGGGTTTTCCAATGAGGTGGAATCCCTACCAGTAATACATTCTTATTTAATAAACTTTTAATTCCTAAGAATATTCCAAGGCACAAAAATGTAAAATCTACCAAATATGAGATCCTGTCCCAGCATACCCACTTGGATTATATATTTCATCAGGCATTATTATTTAATGATGATTACTTTTTCCCTGGAATCCTGTACTGCAGGAAAGTACATGCTGTGGTTTTCTTTAAATTCAGCCTCATCAGTGTAACCCCAGAGACTTTCAAACAGGATGGGGATAAAACTAATCCCCTCCTAGGTACACAATATTGTGGAATTCAATTTATTTAATAAATTGGGTTCTGATGTATCATTAATTAAGTTAGCTAACAAGATTCTTTGCTGCTATCCATCATACTAGGGATACTTTGGGCAAAAGAGAGACTTTTGTAGATATGATACCTTATTGCCATTCTTATTTACCTATCCATTCTCATCCTGTACTTGTTAATCATTAGTTATGCTTTAATTCAGAGGACAATATACTGAAGCGATAAGGAACATGAACTCAAGAAAGCAGACTGCTTATGTTTCAATTCTGACTGCAGTATTTCCCAGATGTATGTATTTTCAGTTTCTTCTTCTGCAATATGTAGATCCTAATAGTACCAACCTTAAATGTGTGATTTTACTAACAGTTACTAATAAATGAAATGTGCATTTCAGAAAAAAGTCAGGCACATTATAAATGTTTTACAGTTTAAACCATTATATTTGATAATGAGAAGACATAGTTACCAAGCATCTCCCTCTCGAGGAAATACATTGCTGCATACTCTGACGGGGAGAAGAAAGAAAATAAAGCAGAGCATGGTCTACCATAACATTCAGTTTTGCCTAGCTACCAAGGACAAAAAGAATAGCCAGTTTCTCTGTATAGAACAATTCTTACCAGATTCTCTTGTCCTTCTAGCTTTACTCTTTCTCAACAACATAAATTTTATTTAACAGAAGGAACTTGTGCATGCTTGGAGTATGCCTGTGGGCTCCAATCTCTCTACACTTGAGTGGTAATTAAATCAATCAAGTCTTCCTCTGCTATGATTCTAAGTGTTTTCAGAAGTTGTAAGTTGCCTAAGGCAGCCTCTCCCCTTCTGCTTTCAATTAAGTTATCTCTGCCCCTACCCATCCACTCAATTAAGGGGAAAGGTAGCATACGTCTGCCAAAGTGCTCCCCCATTCCTGTGTTTTGTGTTTCTTGGCTGGTACAGTGCATCCCCTGGGCTTTGCTCCTGTTACACTGCTGAATAGGAAGGGATCTCTCATAAGACCCCAAGCTCTGTGAACATATTCAGTGAGTTGCTGACCATCCTTTTATAGGAGTCTTATTCCACCACTAACTTTTTAAGATCTAAATTCAGAGTTTTTAAAAAATAAAAGCTTCAATAATATGTCAATAAAGTATAGTATAGGGTCAGATGATGATGAAAATGAGCACTCTACATCTTTGGTGGGGAAAATTTTTGAAATAAACTTGAAGGCAGCAAAGGCAGGACAGAGCTGGGGAGTTGTGAGTGAGCATGTCCAAGTTCTCATTCATGATGAATGCATTGGCATTGGTGTTGATGGTTGAAGGTCAAGCCAGTGGAGATCCTGACAAGCTGCAAGAAACTCTGACATTATCCCAGAGAACTACTAGACCTAGAACTGTGTAGCTACAACATACTTACTCTATTTGACTGTATAAGTTTTCTTTTTAGCAAGCCATTTCATCTAGACCTAACATCTGTTTTCTGGTTGCAGTTTTAATTATTTTACTTGAGCCATCATGTTTTGTAGTCTATAGGAAACGTATGGTGACTAGGCTGCACACAAAGGAACTCACATTACAACTCTATGTCCATAATCAGAGTGTCTTGGTATATGCACAGTGTAAAATGACCCAGAATTGCCTATTATTTCCTCAACTATTGAATATGTATAGTATCCCAAATACGTGGGGTGATTAGTTATAATTCATCTAGTGCTATTGCTGTTTTTTACTACTATTTGAATTATTGTTGCTATGCTTTATATCCTATAAAATTTTGTTTTCTGATCTAATAATGATCTTGGGTAGTATATGTTAAGCTTATAGCCTATATATTTCTGTACACAACACAATATAACTTTTTTCTCACTTTACAATAGGCTATAAAGTTAGTTTTATTGGTATTCCATTTTAAGATAAGTAAATTCAAAGACTGGCAAGTTTAAGTGACTTAGCTAGGGCCATCAAACAATAACAAAATCTTCACATTTTCAATTTCTTTCTTCTTCCTTCCTTTCTCTCAATATAATGCCTTGTAGTTATCTCTTATTCTAACTATATCTGATAATTTTCACAGATATGGAAATTATTTTGTTTAAAAATTCCTCTCATACCAAGTAATCTTAAGCATGCTCATCAAACTTCAGGAGGACATAGATGGGTCAAAGAATTCTTGTGTTGTGAAAGTAAATCATGTTCTGATGGAACACAAGGTATGTGGCTGAATGTGTGACCTAGATAAAGTTGTTGATCACCTCATGACCTCTGTTCACATGTTCACATCCATTATGTCATTTAGTTGATTTTGAGGTATATCTCAACTACTATTTAAGGCAACACCTAGTATTTAGTTAATATTCAATGTACATTAATGTATTAAGGTATACCCTTTATATAATTTTCTTCAAATTTTATCTTCTATTGGATTTTGGACATAGAAATTATACTACTATTTAACTACAATTTAAAATTTTCTGATATCAATATTTTGTTGATAGAATTGGGTTAAAAATATGAGGCCTTTTATTTTTGTTTTTAATTACAGCATTGGGTAAATTTAGTTTCATGCTTCAAAGAATTAGGATGTATTTCTTTCCAAAAAATAAAACTCAAGTCCTGTAATAGTTGAAAAATGGTTATTCTTTTCTACTTTGGGTAGAGGAGGCATTAAAATGTTTTAGTTAACCAAATAGAAAAGAGATTTTTTCCTATATTTGATATATTAGAAAAAAGCAAAAAGTTATAGTAAGATATCATGATAAATACTGGATACTGGAAATTCAGTCTAGTATAAGGGCTGATCATAATTATGATAAACACAGGGAATGCATAATATTTCAATGTAAAATAATTTAAATAAGTGGTCTCTGAGGTACAATTGGCAAATGAGGTGAGAAACAACCTCGAAAATCTTGCTTTAAGCAGCATTTCTTGCTTATTAATCTGACAGCTTTCTCCACTGCTTTCAAGCTAACTATGGGAGTTTTAATCAGAGAGGAAATATGTCAAGTTGCTCTGAACTCAAGCCCATCAAAACTGTGGAACGCCTTTAGGATTTCAAAGAACCTTGAGGGGTCAAAGCTCTTATTCCCTATTTACTCGATCTTATGCCATAAACTTTGATGAATGTAGCCACAGAGTTAAGACATGAACAATGTCTGCCTTCTGCTTTTACCACCCATTTTACCTATTCTGGAAAATTTTGTCAGAATTATAGTTCCATTAACTGGAGATATTATCTCTACTGTTTAATTGCTGAAAAGTTTAGTACTGTCACATATAGAGGATGCTGTATTTAAGATGTTACAACACAGTCAGTTATAGTAAAATAAGCACTAAGCATACAACTGAGTTTCAAACTATTTATCTTTTAAATTATTTCCACCAAAATTTTCCTATATAATGAAACCCATAGTGACATGATACAAGTAGTATTTGATTTGCAGTGCACCATGTTTAACTGAAATATATGCATATCAAAACCCTAACATCACTTTGCATAGTTGCATGGTAACAAAATGTGGAAAATAGCTCTGAAATTCTACATCCATGATTCTTCCTTGCATGTACAATGCTATGATATAAAAATAGCACTGCATCTCAGCAATATCTAATTCTGTTCTTTTTGACTTATTTATTTAATGATTTTCAATCTGTCACTCATTCTTTAATTTGTCATCTTTCAATAACATCTCATTCTCATCCTCTCTCCTATCATTTTTCAAGAGCTGAGCTGAGCTGAAGTGGGAAGAACTGAGCAGCCCAGATATCAAGTGATTGTCTAAGGAAAGTCAAAGTGAAAGTAGCAATAAATCCTTAAATTAGTCATTGTGAAAGTTCTAGAGAATATTGAACAAGAGAAAGCACCAGTTCTCTCCATGTACCAAAACCCCCCTGGTAAGACCTAACTATATGGTTACTGCAAGTACATCAATGAAGTTGATGGGTTTTTTTCATTATTGGGAAAACCCCCCCAAATAAGGCTCATGATATTTTATTTTCCTGTGAGGGGCTGAGGAAAGAGGCAGGGGAAGCATTAAAAGTGTTAAAGCGGTGGCAAATGCCTGTAATCCCAGGGGCCTGGGAGGCAGGAGGATTGAGAATTCAAAGCCAGCCTCACAAATGGTGAGAAACTAAACAACTCATTGAGACCTGTCTCTAAAATACAAAATGGGGCTAGGGATGTGACTCAGTGGTTGAGTGTCCCTGAGTTCGATCCTGGGTACTCTTCCCCTCAAAAAAAAAAAAAAAAAAATACAAAAATACAAAACCAAAAAAACCTGGAAAATTACCAGTCAGAGTAAGTAAATTTCTTCAAGGCCCTCAATAAAGAGGGGTCTTGTCAAAGGTGCCTTGGAGAATATCTCGATCTGCTAGAGCTGCTGTGACAGAATATCACAGACTAGATGTCTTATAAATAACAGACACTTATTTCTCACAGTCTGGACATTGAGATGTTTAGTGAGACTCATTTTCTATTTCATAAATGGTGGCCTCCTACCCAGTTCTCACATGAGAGAAGGGACTAGGGACTTTCTGTGGTGTTTCTAAAAGGTTATTAATTCTATTCCTTGGCATTTAAGATCTTGACATATAAATATGATGTGTGGGGGGCAGGGAGGAGAAGGGGTCCCAGATATTCAGTCCACAACAGAGGCCAAAATTCAATTTCAGACTTTCAACTTCAATCATTTTTACTGTGGCTTTTACCCTAAGTCAATGCCTGTGTGAAAAGTAAGAAATGAAATAATGTTATCAAATAACATGACTAATGTTTAATTGTGTGTATAAACATATTAATATGAATTCACAGACTTGCTAGAACTTATTATTAATATAAATGACATGTCTCACTAACACTAGCATGGACAAGATTTATAAAATTGAAGTGTTTTGACAATTTGGAGTTTAGCCAGCTAGGGACATTTCAAGACAATGGGGCTTTTGTTTCCTTATTCTGCTTTGAATCACATGCTACTGTTTGTGAAGAATGGAAATTAACCTCAATCAATGTCAGTTTTCGAGGTCAGTGAATAAAGTATGTAAACAAGAAGCAAAAAGATTTGATGCAAGCTTAGTAAATTCAGAGAGTATGGCTTTGTGGTTGCATTGGATGTCATGGTAAACACAACTTGTGAAAGCACCACAGTGAGTGGTATTCACAGATGCACAAGAAATAGTTCTAGTTATGCACATGTGTGTTTGAAGCATGACATGAATGTTTCCAGTGAAAGCCTCATGCATGGATTTTAATCAGTTGTTTTAATTATAGCAACTTACACAAAAGTGAAAATGATATGTTCTTGAGAAATTCTTAATTAATTCAAAATGTAGCTCCATTCAGAACAAAGATGCTGAATCAGATTATACATGTCACTAATTTGAGTGACTTTCTTTCATAAAATAAAGCAATAATAAAGTTATATTTATAAAAATATGTTGTTCTATGTGTTATGTAATTTGTTATTAAATTCATAAATTTAATTCAAGTTGTGCTTTATCTACAAATTTTATACATGAACAATGGCGATTTTTGTTCAATCCTATTTCATTATGAATATTGGAAAATTTTTTATTTTCATACTACCCTTATATATTTATTGATAATATTTAAATTCCATAATAAAAGTTTTATTTCATGTTATGATTTTTGTGTTTAGCATTATACTTTGAACCTAATGCAAAATCGCTAAATGAAATTACAAAGTCCTCATTATCTTAAAGATAAATTTATTTAAAGCACTGATTTATTTAATAATATAAAATAAGTTTATTGCTTTTACCCTTGGAAGAAAGTGCAATCACAAAAGCAATACTTATTTTGAACATGTTTTGATTTTTTAAAGAGGCACTTAATTTTATACAAGGTGATACTGACCAATCAACTTATTCTTGTCCTTATTTTTCTGGCACAGGAACAAAAACTTATTAGTGTTATTTACACAAGTTTTGAAATAAAGAGGAAAAAAGAAATCCCAGTTCCAATATTTTTTTCCTACTTTTGGCTGAGGTTCCTGTAAATAAATTACCTTATGCAGTGCCTTATACAAACAGATTTGAAGAGTCCTTTATACTTTTGATTACACAGGTAAGAATTTTACAGGACATTTTGTTTTACTACTTTCCATATCTGCTTCTCTGCATTTTCTTGGCACAGGATCTCCAGAGATGTCTGTTTTCTGGCCAGCAGGGCCAGGAGAACAACTGGCCTCTCTGGAGGCTGATGTTATTGGAGCTGCTTTTCCCACTGCCAGAAAATGATATAAATTATAGGAGACTGAAAAGGTCACCTCTGCAACAGTCCTACTTATATTAGTGCAGTGATCACTAAACGGCGGCTGCATGAGACTCTCAGGGACATACCATATTGCGTGTCCTTGCCTGCTGAGGCAGGAGGCTGGTATCTGAACCCTACCTTAGTTTTCTCCTGGGAAACAAAATCAAAGCACTGTTGCTGCTGGAACTGACTTTGATGCACATTCAGATATTTTCCAAGAACAAAGTTATAGTTCTAGCTCTATTTCTAAAGTTCAGCATTATTTTGTTCAGAATAAGGTTTTATTACTTGATATTTTATCAACAAAGTACATTACTTTCTTTCTCCATTATTATAGGACAACAGCTTAAGGCAAAGCAGAAACATTGTTATTTGAAAATTTTGCTGGTATATTATTTGTGTTGCCTTTTATTTCTGTAATTATTGAAGGTATGCATGATTGCTGCTCATATTGAAAATTTTTTCTAAATCTTTGAATCCTAAAAGTAAAAATAATTAAAGTTATTTCTTCTTAGGGAAATATATGTAAAGTTGCCTACTTGCCTGATTGGCTGTATTTCAGTATAGACCTCATGTTTCTGGAACTGTGTTCATAAGGTTGATTAAGGGTTGCATGTTTCTGGGTAAATATCAATAAAACACACAAGGCTTTGAATCATTCATGTCTATTATACCTATATAAGAAAGTATTGATTTGATTCAGATATGCAGCATTTTAAGTTACATATTTATAAGTTCCAAATTTCTAGAGTTGATAAAGTACTCAAGGTTTTTAAATCAAAAAACAAATATTTAAATACTCCATATTTTATGTTCTTTCATGGTGGCATATTGGGAAAAAAAAAATGTTTTCCTCTCCAGAGTCAGAGAGGACAGGTTCAACTCAGGCTCTCTTATAAACCAGATGAACTTAGTCCAGTATAAATTCCATGCCCTTCAGTTTTCTCATCAGTTAAAATGTATTTCTGATAATCAGTTAATAGAAAAATTAACCTAAAAGTCATTGTGTTAGTCTTTGTCGGGGACCACTATGAACAGGAGTGAGCCTGTACCCTTAGCCTTGAGCCATGGAGGTGTGGAACTGGCTTCCCATGCAGGAGAAAGCAGGTGGATCTCATCTCCGCTGGGCTGGGGAGTGAAGCTCTGGGAATGGGCGTCACCAATGGGACTGGGCTAAATGTCCCTGAAACCCAATCTCTTGCCTCATTTTGGCTGAACTTTCTTGAGTGCCTTCCCCTCAATAACTAGGATGGTTTCGGGCATGCTCTCTCTTTCTTACCAACTGAGCCTGAAGGTCAAGAGCCGTCCCTGATTCCTGCAAACAAAAGGTATTTCTGTGTGTTGCGTGCTTCTTTTGCAGTGTTCTTAGTTATTGATGTGAACCCAGCTCAGGTCACCAGCCCAGCTAGCTGGTGATAAGTCTTCATAGTAACTAAAGTAACCATCTGGAATGTTCTTTTGTCCATACTTCATCTTAGGTGTCTGGCAAATTCTCATCAGTTTTAAGTTAGCTGTCAGTTTAGACTTCAATGCTTGAGAAAACTTCTAAGTTATCCCTTTACCCCATCTTCTCAGATGGAATTAATCACCCTCTCTGTTTTAGTTAGCTCTTGTCTCTATGACCAAAATACCTGACAAGAGCAACTTAGAGGAGGAAAAGTTTATTTTGGCTTATGTTTTCAGAAGTTCATAGATTTGGGCCCAAGGTGAGGCATATGTCCTGGTGGAAGGGCATGGCAGAGGAAAGCAACATAGGACATGGCAAGCAGAAAACAGAGAGAGGGCTCTTCTCACCTGAAACAAAATTAAAAACCCAAAAGAACACCCCCCCATTAGACACACACTGCCACCCAAATAGGTAGATAAATCTACTAATAAGATAAAGGCTCTCATAATGTAATAATTTTATCTCTGAAAACTCTTGCATTATCTCACACATGAGCTTTTGAGGGACAACTCATACCTAAACCATAATACCCTTTGATTTTGCTTTCCTTCTGTCACAGCACCTATTCCTGCCTTTCCCTTCCTGTTTTATCCCTAGCTCCAAGAAGAATGTCAGATGCATTGCATTTATACAATAGAACATATTGAACAAAGCATATTAATAAAATGTGTTATTCTTGTGTTGTATTTGGTATAACCTGGTAAATTGATACATCTTCTTACTTTAAAAAAAGGGACAGAGGGACTGGGGTTGTAGCTCAGTGGTAGAGCACTCGCCTCACATGCATGAGGTGCTGGGTTCAATCCTCAGCATCACATAAAAATGAATAAATAAAGATATTGTGTCCATCTACAACTAAAAAAAATATTTTAAAAAATGGGGACAGAAAGGCTTTGTGAGTCTATTGATTTTTCTGGAATGTCCACTTGAATGTTAATCTTAGGGACCCCAGGGTTTATATATTTTTATATTGTTGAAAATACTTAGAAAAAATGTATATACTTGATAATTAATTTTGAAAAATTAATATATAGCTGGTGTGGTGGCACATGTCTGTAATCTCAGTGACTCAGGATGCTGAGGCAAAAGGATCACAATTTCAGGCCACGTAGAAATGAACAGCCATCCACATCAAGACAGAAGCCAGTATAGGAAGATGATGAATATTTATTCACCTTCACTTTTATGTGTAAAGCAGTGTTCTAAGTTTTGGTTATAGACTGCAAACCAAATTGACATAACTTTCCACATCCATGTGACATTTATTCAAATATTTAAAAAGAAATAATTGCCAGGTATGGTGGTACACACCCATATTCCCCAGCTATTTGAAAGCTGCCTATAATCTCAGCAATTCAGGAGGCTGGGCAGGAGTATCAGGAGTTCAAAGCCAGCCTCAGCAAATGGCAAGGCACTAATCAGTTCAGTGAAATCCTGTCTCTAAATAAAATACAACATAGGGCTGGGGATGTGGCTTAGTAGTCTAGTGTCCCTGCATTCAATCCCCAGTATCCTCCCCTCCAAATTATATTAACTTTTATGTTAAAGATTGATATTGGACAATTGAAAATACATCTGTACTTAAGTTACATAAGCAAACATTTCCATTTCTCAGCACATTTAATTTTATGTGATTGTGATTACTTGCACATGCTCTTCTGTGAAAAGTAAATTAAAATAATCAGATTCCCAGATATAATTGCTAATATCTTTATAATTTCTTTATTAGTTGTTTGTATTAGAAATTAATGATAAAATTAATAGCATCGATACTTTTACAGAATTATCAAAGTACCATTCACAATGAGGTTATTTGTAATAATTTTCAGGTTTTTATTTGTTAAGCAACATAAGCTTGTATGTGGGAAACATGTTTAAGTAGAACTCATGGGAACAATCTATTCTAGAATCTGCTATGGGAAACTATTGCTAATATATAGAACATGAGAATGGCCTAGTTTCCAGGAGTTTCTCAAAATTCCAGTTAAATATACATTGGATCTTAGCCTAAAATCCTTGGCAACCTTTATTGCCCACTACTTACAGTTATAGCTGGTTGGGTGAATGAAATATTTTCAACAGTAATTACCTTGAATGGAACAAATAGTTCCACAGAGTGTGGGACACAATTTCATCCTACAATAGAAAAGTCTTCTTACTGTACCAGAACACAAACAAACATTTTAAATGTATATTTTCTTAGTGCTAGTATCTTCACATCCAAAATGATACCTCCATTTCAAACGGCTGCTCTGTTTTTGTGTTAGCTTGATTTTCTTTGCAACTTACACAGGAAAAATATTTTGGTTTGGGAATAAGTTACTTGGATTTGTGCTCTAATTTTTCATCTTTTCTTGAGTGGGTAAGAAAAGTATAGCATTAAGGAAAAAAGTAAACTGTACTCCAAGGCTTTGACAAACAATTTATAAAATTTGTTCTAAAGTAATGACAATTTTAAGCAAAGCATGATTTCTATAATACATATTGCTATAGTTGTAATGATATTGTCTTTTACAAAATTCATGTGGGAACTCAATCTCCAATGTGACATTTTTGAAAGACATGGCCTTGGGGGTGTGAAAAGGATTATTAGCTTTATAAAAGGTCTGATAGAAGAAAGGGGATATCTCTGCCTTTCCACTTTCTGCCCTATAAGGACACCCCCACCAGGCACTGTCCTGGAAGCAGAGAACAGCCCAATCAGGGTACCAGTGGCCTTCCCAGATACCAGAACTGTAAGAAACAATTTTTTTGTTTATAAATTTTGATCTGTTTAAATTACATTTAAAGTTCTTGTCTGGTGATAAGGCATAAAGTAGGAGTATGCATAGTAATAATATGAAAACCCCAATGTAAATTCAGTTATATTTCCTAGTTACAGAGGTATATGGCTAGTATATTAGCTTTACATTAAAAGCATGTTATAGAACTTATATCCTCAACTTTTCATCTTATACTTTTTATAACATTTTTGCACACTATTTTAATGTATCTTCCTCTCTCAATTCTATGAATAAATTGAAATACCATCAATTACACAATATAAAATTTTCAATTCATTGCAAAACCCGTGATGTGAGTAAGAGGAGATTCTTTTCCCCTAAAGGGTTGCTTGATTTCAAGGTCATTAGATGGGTCAAAGGTCTAAATGTAATTGCTTGTAATTTAGTGCACAGAATTATATTTCATTACAAGAAAAAATATTCCATTGATGTCAAAGATCACTAAACTCTACCCAGAAATTGGTCTGATGTAAATCTAAAGAGGGATACACTCAAAGAGCTTAGGACAGAGAATAATTTTCTGAAATAGGTCAACTCTCTAAAATTCCCTAGCTGTATTGGAACAAGCTGTGCACAGCAGAAAGGAAATGGCATTTTAAGTACAACATTTTTTTAACACTTAGAGAAGTAGTAAATGCTTAGTAAGGTATTGGCAGATGGTCTCATTAGATAAAATGGCTATTAACAAGTGTCATCACTAGTAAAATGCAGTGTGGTACCCACAGTGAGCTAGTGAACTACAGAAATATAATTTTGCATTATTGCTGTTGTGATAGTTGTCATGGTTTTACCACAATTCTTGATAGTTCTCCAAGGTCATCTCATATGTGAATGTAACATGAAGCAAATTCATTTTTACTCTAAGGATAGAAATACCAAAACTTTACATATTCTTGTTTAGTGAAAACTATTTTATGTATGGTAGGCAGATTAGGTATATCATAAATGAAGAGTTTTGTGGTGCTTCTCTCCATATGATGAAGAATGCAGTCCAGTTTTACAATTCTGGTCAAGACACTTATACCTCTGCCATGTGAGCCAATTGCTCATGTGTGGTGGAAGTCCTCCCATCCCTGATGAAATAGGAGTTTATTTTGCAGCTGTGTTCTAGAATAAACATTTTCTTATACTTAAGTGACCTTTTTTGACTTTTCTGTATCTTTGCTGATTAAAGAGAAAATTAAGTTTCAAAAGTCATTTTTGATTCTGTTTATTTGGACAAACAAAATAAAAACCCAGGGGTATCACTGTTTAAAATTGCTGAAAGAATATTTAGAATGATATCAAGTTAATTCCTCTTAAAAGAATCTAGAAAGTTTTTTTTTAAGACTCAAAGAGAGACTTCCTAGTGCCAAAGTGGACAGTAATTTATTTATTTATTTATTATTTTTTTAAATATTTATTTATTTATTTATTTTAGTTATTGGCAGACACAACATCTTTGTTGGTATGTGGTGCTGAGGATCGAACCCAGGCCGCACGCATGCCAGACGAGCGCGCTACCGCTTGAGCCACATCCCCAGCCCGTGGGCAGTAATTTATAAACTGAATGACAATCTGAGGAACAAGGCTATTGTTTGATAACAGAGAGACTAGCACTATGATGCTGAACAGCATTGCATTAGTCAGTGTATTTCATTATTTTCCATTGCTATAACACAATACCAGAAGCTGAGAACTTGATAAATACAACAGGTTTATTTAGCTCAAAGTTTTGGAAGTTCAAAAGCTTGACATTGATGTCTGTTTAACTCTAGAGAGCTCCCCCTTGGCTGCATCACATGGTGGATGGCAACATGGTATGAGTGAGAAGGAAAGATCACTTGGTGAGACAGGAAGTCACAGAGTAGGAAGAGGCCAGTCTTGCTCTTTCATGACTCATTCTCACAAGAACCAAACTAGATGTCCGCTTTAAGTCTTAATCCCTTTAGAGCTCAGTGCCCCCAGTTACCTAACAATCTTCCACTAGTCAACATGTCTTAATGATCCCTCCATCACCTCTCAATATTGCCACATAGTGAACCAAGCTTACAACACATAAACACTTGGGAAACACACAGTATCCAACCATAGCAGCCAGGCTCTTCTAAAGCAAACAATGGATATCTTGAGCATCATTTGCTTCTATGTGAAAGTTATGAAGACTTAGTGAACTAAGAGACATATTAAAATAATGATTTTCATAATAATTAAATAGAAGTTGTAGGGTATGTGTTCAAGGATCTTGATATTAAATATAGAATAACATTTTAAAAATGCTGGTGTAAAGAATTTAGTGGGATAAAATTATTTAATCTCTCTTCCAATTAGCATTCCTTTGAGATGTATCTTAAAGTGATATAAGTATCTCTTAAAGACAAATTATCTAATCTTTCTGTAAGACAGTTTTCTTATTCACAAAATAGGTTAATACTATTGGCTTAGAGTAAAGCCTACATAAAACTTTCTTTAAAATAATAAAATAGGAAATAGAAAGTTTTCCTCAGAAGATTTGGGATAGTTTTCTCACTTCCCTGGATACTAATTGATCTGAATTATGCCTGACCTAAATTTTTGAAATAATCTTTTCTTATCATATTTTAATAAGTTCAACATAAAAGAGTTAAGCAGCATATCTTCAACACAATTTTACAATATTAGAAAAAATAGAAATATTTATAGCCATTGTTCAGAGAATGAGTCTGATTAGTACACTGGTAAAATATATGATTGTCATACAAAATTTATATTCTACACATAAAATAGAATAACTTGATCCTTGGGTATAATTTATTCAATCCATAACATTAATAATAAATTCCCATTCTACAGTATCATGAGTTCATATAAAATATATATTAATAATATTTAAACATGGTTGTATGTCCTTTTACAAAAATGAATGCTGTAAATGTTTGCCTGAGCTGAGGTAACTGAAAAATATTTCAAGTTCTAAAGAAGACATAAGTACTAAAGGAAGTATAGCTTAAAACTCAACTGAAATGAATAAAAGAAATAAAAAGGGCTTGAAACTAATATGAATCCTGAAGAATGCATTTCTCACTGCCCAAATTAGGTCACCTCTCAGGAAAATGACACTTCTCAGCATTCTTGACATTAATAAAGCTGGATGTTGCAATGTAAAGCCTTATAATAAAACAGTGTGTTTGTATATTTATATTTAGCAATGCAAACTTTTTTTTTTTCAATTATTCTAAACTAGCATTCAGAACAAACCAGAATTTAAATGACCATTGACTGTGTTTAAATTTATCACATTGATGATCTGGGCAAAACTATTGTTTTCAATTTTAAATTGATCATATCAAATTTGTAATCCATATAACCTTTTTATAAATGTATCTGTTTAAGGGATATGCCAAAAAAAATTCTACAAAAAAAAATTCCAGAATGTTAAAAAAAATTACTTCCCAGAAGTAAGATGACATTGCACTTACTTATTGATTTAAGATTTAATTTACTGTGAACTACCTTTGCCTATCTCTTGTGAGCATCTGGTTTACAAAAACATTTAAAGGAAAGTCAATGTACATTCATTACATGGCATGCTAGAAAGGTTACATTTGGTAAAACAACCTTATTTTCAGTCATAGTAACTGAGGAACAATTTACACATCAAAGAGTGAACTACCCTGATACATTGAGAGTTTTTCAATAGATACTTATTAAAGAACATGTGATCTAATCATCTAAAGCATCCTGAATTTAGACTGGACTTAATTAGAAACAGAGTGTGTCCACAAGGTGAAATAACTTTATCATTATTTAAAAAAAAACAATTTAATGTGGCATAAGGATGGGAAATCTTATGAGTTGGAATATGTATAATGATTTACTTTCCCATACCTAAAAGCAAAGTCATGTTACTTATTTGGCATTATTTAGCAAAACTTCATACTGAAAAAATGCCTAAATGATCATAATATGAAATGTCCTTCCTTTGACTCCTTGTCACTTCCCCTGTGACAGCCTAACATCTGAGATCTCTTAGTAATGCTACAAACAAAGAGGAGTTATTAGTACAAATTGAGATCAGAATTTGTCAAGTCCAGGGTCTGAGCCACTTTCTTCTCAATGTTCCTTCTCCCTCCAGGCTGGAATGCAGAGAAGGGGTAAACAATAGCTGCTATATTGCTTTGGGTAAGAATGTTGAAAAGCCAAAGTAAGCTTTCCCATTTGATCTTTGAATCCTATTCACCCATACATTTTTTGGATCAAAATTTGTGTGTGTATACTATTTTTTTTTTTTTGTCTTTCAGTTTTTCCTCTTAAGCAACCTCACACAAAGAAAGGAGTTTATAAATGGTAGAAGTTCCTCAATGAAAATGGTCAAGTCATGCAATTGAGATACAATGAATTAAACAGAAATAATGAATATAAAGCTGTGGGTCCGAGTACCAGCTCTGAATTTATTTAACCTTTGTGAGTTTCATTTTCTTTTGAAAACAAGTATCTTACCTTCCTCATAGCATTTTGGGGAAAATAACAAGAAATGAAATAAGCAAAAACATTTGACATACAGTAAAAGTTTGTAAACATTTCTCATGAGCTTATCATGTTTTTGTAACTCATCTTCTTTTCACTTCATTGACATGGTTACACTGTCAAACGTTTTTACATAAATGCCTGAAGTGAATGTATAGGGAGAGAGATTTATTTAGAACAACTGTCGAATATGAGACTGGGTTTGAGCCATGGTATGGAAACATATAATGCATGATTTTGAAAAAAGTTAGTTGATATGCCTAAACCTCAGTTTTCTCATTTGCAAAAAGAAGTTAATGTGAAAATTAAGTAAATCAATATATTGAAAGAATTTGTCATTAATTACAATTAAATGTCACATAGACATGGCTTGGTACATGTTTCCAGTTGTATCAAAGAAGAATGCAAAGGTCAGAATCAGTTCATAACTTATCCAAAGGTAAAGAGCTAACAAATGGTCCAAGAGAGATTGAAATCATAATCTCACTGACATTAAAGCATATTCTCCTTTTATTTAAAACACTTTACATCTAAAATCTAATATAAAAAATCCATTGCAGGGTAATTCTAACATCTTCTAAGGAATTTAATAACAGATACCATATTTAAATAAATTATGATGATAATCCCAAAAGTTTGGTGTTAATGTTTTTAGTACTTGCTAACCTGAATCTTTATGACATGAAGAAATATCTGAAAATTAAACATAAATAGACTTTTAAATATATTTTGATTTTTCGGGTTTTGATTAAAACAGAAATTCAATAAAAGATTCTTTGGCCAGATATAACCAATCTATTAAATGGAATGTGCTTTAAAGATTGTGTTTCAATGGTGTGAATGTGTGTGTGTGTGTTTGTGTGTGTATGAATTTGTTTTGAATTAATTATGTAAGAGTGCGGTTATAATAAGAATTACAAAGTAAAGCAGAGTTTCCATAACATATACATTTAAACATTTCTTATTTTGTGACTGTCCTTTTCTCTGTCAGAATCATTTTTATGACATTTTATTATACTTTTCAAAATAAGCTTTTATGTGTAAAGTATTAACACATTACATGGGGAGTTAAAGATGTGTTAAATGTTATAAGAATTTCCCAGGAGTAAGGTTGCCATATTTAAAGATGATAAATAAAGGGCTAAACAAATAAACAAGCAGAAAACACATACTAATATGTGGGATATCCAATAAATTAAAATTTTAAATAAAAAATGAATATTTATGTCCTTCTAATATTTTGAGCATACTTGTACTCAAAAAAGAAAATCCCCTCCAGAAAATTAAATTTCAAACAGTGGATCAGTTTCCTATGCTATAAAACCAAGTGACACAAATTTAGTATGTTAAATCCATGTCGTTTTATTATCCTCTAATTTCAGTAGGTCAGGCATCAGGATATTCTGACCTACATCTCCATTTTCTGCCCAGGATCTGCCAGTTGGGTAAACCAAGTGGTCTTTGGACTGTATTCTCTTTTGGAAGCTTCACTGTAGAAAGACTGGCTTCCAGTTTCTTTAGGCTTTTGATTCATTTTGATTGGTTGTATAATTGAAGGTAGTTTCCTTTTTCAGATCCAGTAATGGAATAAAAGAGTCTCTGCTGCTTTAAGTCTTTGCCTTCCGGGAAGAGCTAGTTTGTTTTTAAAGGGCTCATGTGATTTGATCATTACTGCCAATGACAGTCTCCCTTTTCATTAAGTCAAACTTAACAATTAGGAAACTTAATTCAACAGCAAATTCTTTCACCTATGGTCTGTAAGGTGATATAACCACTGCTGTGGTATCACATCAGCGTGAACACATTTTCTTGGGTAGAAGCACATCATACGTTCAGTTCAAATTCAAGTGGAGGGGATCACACAAAGGTATGAATCTTCTGGGGTTACCGTATGTGATTCTTTCAAACTCCATATCCTATAATTTATTCAGCAACCTTATCATATATATGTTTTGACAAGGTATGGTCATCATAATTGGATATAGGAAATCTGAAAAAATTATTTTTAATTGCTGTGTATAGAAAATAAAGCAAGAGATAAGATTTTAGGAAATGTGTCTGTTATATAAATTTCTCTCAGCTGCCTCTCTATTGTGATTGTTTTCAAGAATTACCAAATTATGCCCAAATCTGGATACTGACCAACACTAGCATCAGTTCTAAGAGATTTGCCAATAGTATTTGAATAACTGTAACCTAATCATTATTACTTGTTACAAATTCTACAAACATATTTAGTTTCCCTATGTCAAAATAACAGTTTTAGTTCTCATCATGATAGAGATTGACAAAGTCCTATTCATCATCTTAAGGAATCTGTAATCTGGGAAAACAAGGATAATTATATTAAGACAAGTGCAGTCTAAATTATTAACATATTTTACTGAAATTTTATTTTGTCAAAATGTACCACTGGAACTTCTATAATCAAGTAGATTTTAAACAAATCAGGATACTGCATTCTTCATTTATACTTAAAGGTACATAATACTTGAAAACATAAAAAGTCTTTGACAAGGCATATAAAGTGTTTAATTTTATACAACTTGTATTTTACAATAATTTCAGACTATGGAAAGACATTTTCATGTAACACATAGTAACATGTAGAACTGGAGGTCTACCAAATATTCTTCTGACAATGCTGCAGTATAAAGCTGAAGTAAGAGAGAACAGGCTACTGGCATTACAGGTTCCAAATGATGTTTTACAGTTACTCTGCATCTATATTTGGATTCACCATCTTAACATTTGTCCCAGTACCATTTCTTAGAGCTTTGCCATATTCATTTTTCTCTGTCCCAACTCTTATTACTTAGTAATCTCTGTCATTCTACTCCCTAACTGTGCCGATGGATCAAAGGTATGTTATGGTCATTGAAGCAGTCCTCGAGGAAAAACTCCTTAGAGACACATTATCAGGAAAGGTCATTCTGGGAACTTGTTAAAAATATTTCCAGTGACAGAGATGTGCTATTTCTGCAACTGTACGTGGATCTCAGTGAAGGAAAAAGCCAGGAATGATGTCAGCACAAGTAAGCATCTTTCCTTTTTTAAAATTTTACTGTCAATAATCTTGCAGCTGTTTTGTAACCTCTTATAACAGTGCACCTGAACAAAAAATGAATGAATCCTATTTACATATTTCAACAATTAAATGTGCTAAATCTCACTAATTGTGCATAATTACAATTCAGTGATTACACTAAATAAACTATCATTTACAGTCTAAGTGATTACTCCAAGATTCATTGCTAATCTATGTGACTCAGCAAAAGATAACATTTTCAGGCATCCATCTTTCAAAGGTTTGATGTCAGTGTTTTCCTGTGAGCTTAGGTGAAAACACAAACTTCTTATTTGCAATGCAATCCGTGGAGAATATGTGTGAACTGCTTGTTAGTCACCAGCTATGACCACTGCTTGCAGGATCTGTCAGGGTTTTGCCTCTGCCCCAAGGATTACATGACATTTTTGCACAAATTGAGCTTTCCCTATTCAGTAACTCACATGCTACCATAGACTTTTTATTTTCTTTCGTGCTGTCACTTCTCAGCCATCAACAACATCTCACAGTGCTTCAACTTGCCAAATAATGGAGTTTTGTGATATTTTCTCTGCCTGACTTGTTTGTGATCACCCTGCTTCAACTTATCAGTCAGCAAGTGGTTTGGCTTCCTGTCAGTTACCCTCTCATACAGGCTAGCTCCATAAAGCTGAATTGTAATGCCTCTGACTCCATTGCCACTGGGTTCACAGTGTATCACAACTGAGGAATTGTCTGAGAATTTGATTTTAAGTAGAAAGTATGAGCTCAAACTATGGGACAATATGTATCTGTTTGCATGCCAAAGATGTGCTCACTTTCTTCAATAGCTTCTCTGGCTAATATCTGAGTTCATCATCTTATTGGCATTTTGCTACACTAATATACACTCATGATCAACTTTAGCCAAGAATTTTTGATTCTCCAACTTGACTGGTTTCAGATCTTCTTGATAGTTGATAATACATCACCTAGGGTGTCTTCCAGGCTTATTCTTAATTTAAAGCCTTCCTAATATTGTTTATTTATTAAATCACATTGCTGCACAGGATTCTTGAGGAAATGTTTTAAAGAATTTGGCATAACACAGGCTAATGAAGGAAAATAGGTTTTAAAGAACTGAAAACATTTGAAATCAGTCAAAGAAATAACAGATTGTCCAGTTATGAGTAAAATTTCAAGTTTGAAATTGATTAGGTGGTGACCTGAGTAAAAATAGGCATGTTTAAAAAGCAAATGAATGCAGTTTATCAACATCTGATTCTACAGGCAAAGGTGGGTATCTCACTGTTATTCTCAAATACAAAATAATATGTTTATTCACAAAGTATAAATAACGTGACATAATTTTCAAAATCCATCTGTTCTAACATTATTAATGTCTCATCTTGTCAAGCTATTCTGTAATTTTGCTGTTTTGTTGTCTTTTGTCTTTAGTTTTATGAAAGCATTTTTCTTTTTCTTTGTGGCTGTAAAATAATAGCTTAACTTGAAAAGGGGGGGATAGACAATCTATATAAAAATATAGACCATAAATCACTGAGAATTTCATTTATACAAAGACGATCATTATCTTGACATTTTATTCCAGATTATTACTACTTATTTTTGTGGTTAATTTGGGAAATGTGCTGCTGCTATCATTATTTATGGAAAGAAAAGATAGCATAAACAAAAAGTATCTTCTGGAAGCTGCATGTCTCTTCTTTTTGAGAAAGCATCTCACTGTCTATAAATGGCTCAGAAAAGACCTAGTGACATTTCAAGGCTAGATTAACTTTGTCTTTTTAGAAAGAATAATATATTTTGTAATGCAAAAAAATAGTAATTAAACCTAGCGATAGTTTGATTATTTCCTCACTGCATTGTTTTTTTCTCTTTTCTTGGCATCTACATTTTAATCTTTGTTTGAAACATACTTTTATATCAAAATATCCTTATTACCATGTAGCAAATTTATCTTGCTGTTGAGACCCTTTAAAGAAACCTGCCACAGAGTCAATATAGTTCATACCAACTCATGACTTGAAAGCAATTTGACCTCAATATATCAAATAGAAGTTTTAATAAAAAATGAAAACAAAAATCATCATGAGATATTCATAGCAGACAAAAGAATTAGCTCACACATTAAAAATGTCCCAAAAGCGTGCAGTGGCAAGATTTCACATCACTAACTGTGTCTGAATGCAAAATATTGATATTCAGGCCATGGTGAGATCACACACTCACAAGAGCAACTACCACTACTGCTGAAGTTAGGTGGGTGGTTTGGTTTGTCTACCAGGGTGGTGGAGCCCACTTATCTTGATGATTAATGTGACACCACGCTGATCTTTTGGTTTCTGCTATTTTTAGCTAACATATTTTCCTTTTCCAGTGTTTTTCTCTAGCTCTAGTTATAGTTGCATCATTCTGAAAGTTTTAGGCTTTCTAGAAATGCCTGAAAGTCAAAATATTAACCTGGTTAGAGGAACAAAGAATTTGCTAACAAATTAAGAGGGAAAAAAATCTCATATTTAATAAAATTACACTGATGTTTTTAACAAGGGACATAAAAGAATCTTTACTATGCTAAATACTTTTTAAATTTCTATGATAATGTGTAGTATTTCTCAAATTATTTTCCACATAAATGTCTTACTGAAAGCATCTTATAGACTATTTGTTCCTTGGAATGTTTCTGTAAAATCTTGCCTTAGATTACAAGCTATAGAGTTCCTGGGCCTCCTTCCTGATCTAAGCAGTGGTTAAAACTTTTTCTGGAAGATGAAGGGTCAGCTTATGTGCTGCTACATGTAGGTATCTTGAGTTGGACCCAGATATCTTTGTTTGTTTCTCTTCTACAGCCGAGAATTTCTAGTGAAAGTGAATTTCTACATTGGCCAATGGAACAGCTATAATCTAATACCTGGTAGTACAGCAGTAATTTTATTCACTATTTGAGATTACTCTTATATCCAACCAGAGAAGCAAATCTCCTCAAAGGGACTATTTGTCCATATCTATTTTATATTTGTTTTTGTTAGGCAAGTAAAATTTGGGCTAAGTTCATTGTACTAGTCTGTTATAAACTATGATATACTAACAATCTCACCTTTCTTGAAATCACATTATCAAAGTCTTTGCTCTCTCCTTCTCTCTCTTCTTCTCTCTACATGTACATACAGTAGATATAGTGGTGAGAGGGGGGATGCAATATTTTAAGGATATTCTGATCTGTTTACAAATGATTCCAGACAGTTTAAACATGAGGCCTATGTGTTTATTATGCCAGAGGAGAGGAGAGAGCTAAAAGATTGATGATGGAGATTGACATTGCACCAACAAAATTCTTCGATTCTGGGTGAAAACAATTCTGGGTGAATTTACTTCAGAATCCATACATTAAATGGTTCTCAGTTCTTTTCTCTTTTGATTTTCTGTTTTTTGTTTGATGGATCTTTTCTGCCATCAGATACAAAAATAATTAATTTCTTCTGTAAACCTATCAGTGTCTGTCATGATTTATTTTCTCATCTTTTTAGAACTTTATTTTTCCTTTGATCATTAACCTTGTTCGATTTCTACTGGTGAAATGTGCTGACCTAACTATCTCTCTATAGTCCTCTGAATATAAAAGGTAAAGGAAAGGCTTCCTTGTGAAAGAGGGTCACTCTACATCCAGTTTCCAATTGGAAAAACATAAAACTAAATCTCTAGCTACATTAGGCAGCATTAATATATTCTATCCCATACCCTGATTTATTCAACAATATTGGTCTTTGGTTTTCTTCCATCTGCTCATTTTTACTTACTCTTGATAATTGTCCTGTTTCACACTTTTAATTTGATTAAATATCCTTATAGTGTATATTGGTAGCCAGATTCAAAGCAATATTTATGGCATTTTTGTCACAGGGTTACCAAGTCTTCAACAGAAAAAGGAAAACAGTGAGTGACTATAAATCTAAAAACGGAGAGTAATTCTTTATACCAAGGCTGTTAGAGGTCAGGTGATATCAGTTCTAATTTGTATTTGTCAATGTGATTTGTAGTTGGTCACATATACTCACATTATCTTTCCTTCACTTGAGCCAAAAAAAAAAAAAAGGATTTTATTTTATTATCTCGAAATTATTCTTAGTTAAAAGAGGTAGTATCATTTCTTAAAATCTTTATTTTCACTAACTCTAGTATAAACTTCATTTTCTATTAGATCTTCGTCATTTAATTTTCAATATATCTTCAGCCTTCCAAGAAAATCTTAATAAGATATGATGTAATAAACAATGTAGTACAATAGAAGTCTCTAAATTTAGAATTTCTGTTCAAGTTCTAGATAAACAGCAAGTATGTGTACTTGGCAAGTTATTTAATGTCTAAACTTCAATTTTTCTTCATCTGAAAAAAAGAAATAATTTTAATAACATCTTAAATGATAGCTTAAAGTTGCAAATGCTTTGCACAATTTTAGGTGTCTAATGTGCACATAAAAGTACTATGAATATGATACGATGAATCATTATCCTTTATAATAATGAATGATACTCTAGTTTTGTTTTTAAGAATGTTCATGGCTGCATATCTCAACACCAATTGCCAAAAAGAAAGGGACTTTGTAGAGTAGGTGTTTGGAGACTTTAGGGAGCCTGAGATACAATATGAATACATTTAATTTAACCTATTTAATTTAACATACTCTTCCCTTACAGATGTGGTTTCAGGAAGAGCAGAGTTTTGTTTTTAAGAATGTTCATGGCTGCATATCTCAACACCAATTGCCAAAAAGAAAGGGAAAAAGAAAGGGAGTTTGTAGAGTAGGTGTTTGGAGACTTTAGGGAGCCTGAGATACAACATGAATACATTTAATTTAACCTATTTAATTTAACATACTCTTCCCTTACAGATGTGGTTTCAGGAAGAGCAGAGTAAGCCATTGTGGAAACTTTGATTACAAGTCCTAGAATACTAGAGGAATCTCCATACTCCTTTCCAGAGTGGTTGAATCGATTTGCATTCCCACCAGCAAAGTATGAATGTATCCTTTTCCCCACATCCTAGCCAATATTTATTGTTACTTGTATTCTTAATAATTGCCTATCTGACTGGAATGAGATGAAATCCCAATGTAGTTTTAATTTGTATTCCTCTAATTGCTAGAGATGTTGAACATTTTTTTTTCATGTATTTCTTGACCATTTGTATTTCTTTTCTGAGAAGCATCTGTTTAGTTCCTTTGTTATTTATTGATTGGGTTTTGGGGGGTATTAAATCTTTTAAGTTCTTCATATATTCTGGATATTAACACCTTATCCAAGAAGATGGTGACAAAGATTTTCTCCCATTCTGTAGGTTCTCTCATCACAAGATGCAACCACCATTTGACATAGTTATCCCACTCCTCAGTGTATATCCAAAGGCTTTAAAATCAGCAAACTGCAGTGACAGAACAATATCAATGTTTACAGTAGAAAAATTCACAATAGCTAAGCTATGGAGGCATCCTAGGTGCCCTTTAGCAGATGAATGGTGGTATATATATGCATGGTGGATTATTACTCAGCCATAAAAAAGAATAACTTTATGACATTTGCTGGTAAATGGTTGCATCTGAAGACTATCATGCTTAGTGAAATAAACAAATACCCAAATACAAAGGCCAAATATTTTATCTGATTTGTGGAAACTAACCCACAATAAAGGGGGGATAAAAAAAGAATAGAAGTTCAGTGGAGTAGATAAAGGGGAATGAAGGAAGAGAGGGAGAATAGGAAAAGGAAAAACAGTGGAATGAATTTGAACATAACTTGTTTATGTACATATGTGAATATATCACAATGAATCTCACATCCACAAAAAACTAATTTAAAAAAATAACTATGGGTAAATGGTAGAAAGATCAGTAGAAGAAAGGGAACAGGGGGAGTGGGAAGGGAAGGGGAAGAAAGGAGAGGTATAGGGACTGAATTAGAATGAGATATATTCCATGTTTTTATAATTATGTCCAAATGGATCCTACTATATAACGAAAAAAACCCAGTAAATTTAAAAATAAATGTAAATAAAAAGTACTATAATTGAGTTAAAAGTCAGCTATTCCATTATGCTGATGTTGCATAATCCAGGCAGGTGTAAATACACTTTAAAATAAAAAGGATATGGAACTTGTATAATTGCTGAAAAGAATCAAAACTCAAGAACATATTTCAATTATTATTACATGGCATGCTCATTCAACATAAATAATTATATTCAACTTTCTATCACTGCTAATATTAGTCAGAAAGAATCACATATTAGGAAAGAATCGCATAGAATCTTGAACTTCTATGACACCTTTTGACCTTTTAGGGCCCACAACCAAGAGTATGCATAACCAAATTTAGCATCAGCAGAATCAGAATAACCACAAATAATTTTACTTTAATTCACAACCAAATCTTTCTGAGGTTTTAGTAAGTTTGTACTTGAAAAAAAGAGAAAAAAATAAAGGATTTTTTGAAATGCTGAGTAAGGAAAGCAGATTTCTTAATTGTAAGCTTTTAAAAAACATTTTCAATAATCTTATTTAAATTTCCAAGAGAATATGTATATTTTCATAATACATATGCATTCTAAGACAGCAAACCTAATATATCATAGATATATATTTCTAAGACTGTATGTAGTCTTCATAATGAATAAATTTTAAATAAATAATTAAATGGCAATATACTTATAATATATTACAATTTGCTTATTTTTCAAAGAATATATTTAGTTCTATATGAAATATATATTCTATTACTCTGAAGAGATTAATAATTTCTATGCTGTTGTTTTTCTTCTCCTTGATTCTAAGTGAGATCTAAAAGACTGAATGCTGTCAGTTCATTTAATTATTTATGCTACCCTTGGATGACTATAATAAAGGATTGCTCTTTTTCTGAAAACTTGTAAGAGCATGCACTGTATGCTTTATTGTCAAAATTTCCAAAGCACAGCGCACACTGAGCCTTCTGTTTTGGCTTTTCTTTTTCATGACAAAATAGAAAAAATGAATGAAAAGAAAAAAGCAGACTAACTTTGCTTCCTTCAGTTGTTTTCCCTGCTCAGATAGCATTTCTTCTAATTTCCAAGTACAGTTCTGAAGTTTAAAAAACAACAACAGTAAAAAGCCTGTTCTATGAAAGACCCATAGTATTTCTTTTCAGCTTTTAATCTTTAATTTTGACTTTTTCACTCTGGGATCTTTTAGTGTAATAGTTTATGAGTATAAAATTACTATACATTTTACTTTATGCAAAAGTAAAAGTTTAATACATCATGAGCCATGTTGTTATTTTACTTGCAAATTAAAGATTCCAAATAAAGGACTATACTTATATTAACATAATTGTAATAGGAATAATGTCAGGCAAATAATATACACATGGGTCAAAGTAAAAACAACTTAATGTTGTTCTGTACTTATTATTTACACCTGTTATTAATAATACTTCAAAGTTATGTAGTTTTGCAGTTACTTGTGAGCAATGTAAATAGTAGGTGCCATGCTGACTGTCCCATCTGAACCACAAGCCACAGTCTCTTAATAGAGATTCAAGGTGAGGGAGCAGTTCAAATGTTCAGTAAAGGGTTTTCCATGAATATTTGCATTTCTCACACTGCTGCTTTGAGCTGCTTCCAGCTGAGAGTTTCATATAATAGTACTGGTAGAGCATTTTGCCGATGTTTGTAAAATTCAATTTAGTGTTATAAGTGCTTATGCCATAACTGCTTGATTTGCTTACTAAGTATAGCAGTTAATATTACAATTTCTTGATTTTTTTCTTGCTTCAATGTTTTCAAAAGGAATTATACAAATGTAAACTTGTATTTCACTGCCTTTTATTATTATCATCACACTGTCTTTTATAGTAGAATTAAGTTAGGTGCAAGAGTGAAGCTGAATCAGCAAATACCCACAAGCTTGATATAGCAATGAGCACAAAAGGCAATCAATATAAAAATTCCAAGGTATTTTGTAAATGAACATTCTAAAGAACCACTATGTCTACTATGATAGACATCTAAGTAGGCATGCAGATAGATATCTGCATCTCACTAACTTAAATTTAAAATTATTATAATAACATTCCTTGAATCAAAAAAAAAAACGTTATTAATAAAGGAATTATAGTTCCTATGCATCTATCAACATTATCATTAAAAACCCTTTATATACATTTTAGAGTGGACTATATGTTTAATTTTTCTTCAGTTGATATTTATATATTTGCCTATTATAAACATTTTAATCAGAAGATGTTACCTTTCATTAAAATGAATAAAAATTATATTGAATTCTTTGAATTCTAGATAACTTTGGAGTAGGAAAAAAAACATAATATGGAATTTCCAAATCTAAATCTAAACACAGAAAAGCCATGTGACAGCTGTGTTTTTGTTTGTTTGTTTTTGATACTGGGGATTGAACCCAGTGCTTTACACATGCGAGGCAAGACTCATTCACTGAGCTACATCCCAGCCCTTGCCTGCTGTGTTATAGTCTGATTATTTTTCATATTGGCTCCAAGAGGGTTTGTTTCCAATTACTTCCCACAACTTTTCTGTCTTCTATTTAGCTTCAATTGACTGACATATTAAATTATGCATGATCAACTGAAAAGGATCAGTTAAAATGTTGGCACTCAGTCACCATCTGTGCTCTGTAGAGTGACATATCACACATCATTTTCATGTTTGCTTTATAAATGGTGTGACAGTTAGGCTTTTCATAATGTTTGTTGTTCCATACAACTAATTCTAGTAATGGTCATAATCTGATAATATAAATATCCATTCAGGAAACTGAGAATAACTTGGAAATTAAAAATAAATATGTCACTTGTCCTTGATACAATTATTTTCTAAAATTTCTCATGGAAAATAATGCAGGCACGTATTCAGTCAGGATTTCTTTCAATAACATGAAATGTTAGGACTTTATTGGAATATAATTTTCTTCAGAAAAGTCTTCCTTGCTATAATATGTATGGCTTTAAAACTTAAAGAAAAATAAAAACAACACACTAAAGCCAACATTCTTTAATAATTATCATGTTATTAATTTTAAAATATAAATAAAAGATTAAATACATGCACATATGTCCACACGTGTCAAATCCAATAGGTGATAACATCAATGCAGAAAAATAAAGTATATTTGAAAATAATCTTTTAGATTACAGAGGAAAGGTTATTAAGAATTATGTAACTGGAGTAGTATGTAAAATATTTTTATCATCCTGTGTACCTGAGATAGTATGGAACTAAATATTTGGTATGTAATTCTCATTTCAAACTAAGTTCCAAGTATTTTTCCAAAACATTTTATTAAACTTTGTTTCTATATTTTGTCCAGAACAGCCATCATCATTTCCATCTAATGAAATGAAGTCCTACAAATTTATTTTTGCTTAGTAATATTACCTGACCTAGTTTTTATATGAAATCATTTCTGTTTTGCTTTGCAGCTATAACTGTACATGGCAGTCCTTTCATGTAAAATACATTTTTAAAGTGTAGTCCTATAAAAACTGTCATACCACAAAAAGACTTCCCATAAGTTCAAAGATAATCTCAAAATGATTTTAGAATTTATTTATGTTGTTAATAAACTCAAATTCCCCTTTAACATTTTCTTCATTAGTACAGACAAAATATGCACCTAAAAGTCTCTTTAGAAAAAAAAAAAAAACAGTCTATACAGTTAAAATGTTCACAAAGGAAAGGAAAATATAAGGTCATGAGGAAGATAAATGAGCTCATTTTCTTGGCAATCAAAGGACTATTTGGAACCAAGGATTAAATGAAGGAACATCTCAGCTGCACCTCCCCCTTTTTCCTGAAAGTAAACACACACTGAACTGTTTTAAACTGTTACAAAATCAAAGGTACACAAGTCTTGCTTGATAACCCTGACATTTTGAACTTACACAGTTTTTTTGATGACTACTTTGAAAAAAAAAAAAAACGTTCTGTATTTTGAAGTTTACTATAACATTGTTAGGATTATATGAATAGTAGTCTAGAAAATAAATACATTTCCTTAGACTATTTTCAATGTTCCTTTTAAGAATATTGCATTTTTTTCTGATTTATCTGAAATAGGAATTGTATGGTCTTATTTTTAGTTATTTTATTAAACATTACTCTATAATTAGAGAACAATCTCCAGCAATTATAGGTTGCTGGTTTATTTTACTTCATGCTATGACACTCAGTTTTCATTTCCACTCATAATTTCAACCACTGCCATTAACTTTGTTTTTCTGTAAGCTTTCTTGTAAAGTGTTCCTGCATTTGTTCTATTTCTTTAGTCTTGATCTGTTTTCCAGGTGCTAACAGTATCTTTTCAACTTCATTATATTCTATATCACTAGTTGATAATATTACCTTTATAGTAGAGTTAACAAAAAAGAGTAACACTATATCAAAAAATACCTCTTATTTTCATACAAATAATAGATATTTGCTGATGTAGGCAATAGGTATTAACCTAAATAGGAAAAGTAAACCTAATATAAGTATCTAAAGTACTTTTGTAAATTAATAGTATTAACAACTACTCTAATGCCCATAATGTCCACATCTCACTTACTTAACTCTAAAATTATTAGATTAAATACCTGAAACAAAACATATGCTGAATTAGTAAAGGAATGGCTTTTTATGTCAATAGAATTTTTAAATTCCCACTTCACATACATCAATATTATTGGTAACTTTTTATATGCTTTTAAAAACTCAATCATTCATGTTTTTCCATTGTTATATATGTATTTAACTCAAGAAGTTACCTTTCATCAAAATGAATAAAAACTACATTGCAGGAGCTGAGGTTGTGGCTCAGTGGTAGAGTGCTCACCTAGCACGTATGAGGCCCTGGGTTCGATCCTCAGCACCACATATAAATAAAAACGAGGTAAAGATATTGTGTTCAACTACAATTAAAAAAATAAACATTAAAAAAAGACATTGCATTCTTTGAATTCTATATCACTTTGGAATAAGAAAAAAATAATTCAGAATTTAAATTCAAATGCAGAAAAGTCATCTGATATAATTTTTTATCGATATTATATTCTACTTATTGGTCATATTGGCTCCAAGAGGTTTGTTTCCAATTATCTTCCAGAAGTTTTATGTCTTCTATTTGGTCTCAATTTACAAATGAATGGGGTTAGTCCTGATAAATGGGGTTATATCCTGAGTTGATGATACTTAAGTTGAATCATATTTAATATACCTAACCTAACCTACCAAATCTACCAAACAATATAACTTGTCACACAGGACACTGCAGAAGATCCACTCTTTATCTTCATGTTGTTTACTGGGAGCTATAGCTTGTTGTTGTGGCCTAGCATTGTGAGAGAATATTGCCACTGCATAGGACTGTCCTGGTTTCCAAATTAAAGTTCAAAATTCAAAGTTCAGAACTGAACACCTTTTACACTATAATAGAATTGAAAACTCGTAAGTCAAACCGTTTTAAGTCTAGGAACTGTCCTATGGACATTTGCTTGATTTATGTATCTTAGCTGTTGAGAATATGTTGCAAAGAATTTATAAGTTCAGTTATCCCCACAAGGTTTTGATATAATTTCCTTGGATATATGTTCATAAATGGGATGCTGGACTACATGTTATTTTATTACTAACTTTTGGAGAAATGTCCACACTATTTTCCGTAATGGCTCTACCAGTTTACATTCCCACCGAAAGGGTTCCCTTTTCCTCACATCCTTACCAACTCTGTTTATCTCTTGTTGTTTTGAGTAATAGCCATGCTAACAGGTATTATATAACATCTCTTTCTGTTTGTGATTTGTATTTTCCAGATAAGTGATGTTGTGCCCTTTTTCATACACCTCTTGGAAAATTTATGTCTTCTTTGAAAAAAAAAATCTATTCAAATTCTTTGCCTATTTATCAAGAGAGATTATGGGTTTTTTTTTTTGTTTGTTTGTTTGTTTTTGGTTATTGAGCTGTGTGAGTTTCTTATATTAATCCCTCATCACATATGTAGCTTGTAAATAATTTCTCCCAATTCACAGGCTGCCTTTTTTATGTTGTTCATTGGCTACCTTTGTTGTGTCAAAACTTTTTAGTTTGATGTGGTCTCACTTGTTTAATTTTGTGTTTTTGTCTATGCTTTTGATGTTCTGTGTAAAAATCATGGCTAAGCCCCAAATCAAAGAGATTTTTTTCTGTTTATTTTCAGGGCTTTTATGGTTTTAGTTTTGATTTTTAAGACTGATGAAAATTTAGATTTTGAAAAAAGGATTGAATAGCTGCAAAATGGTAAATTTCTAGTTAAAGATTAATCTTTTACTTTACTTAAATACATAAGAACATTTAAGTTAAAAAGTAAAATATTCAATAGGTTTCTAACAATAAAATCCATTTGTCAACTATAGTTTAAAGGCAGGGAGGTAAAAAAAACTTACATGATTTTTATTTTCTACATGTCATGTGAAGTAGCACAAAAATAACTATAATTAGATTGTTCAAATAACATATAATTCCTTGAGAAATCACTAAAACAAATAATGCAAAGTGGTATTACTAATAAAGTTGATGGGTAGATTAAAATTTCATTTTGCATATTGTTTAAACATTACCAAAAGGCCACCTAATGAAGTATAAGTAAATTAGAGAATTTTTTTTCTTCCTGTCTCTTTCATTTTAGGGACTTGCATGCTTACTGAAATAATTCCATGACCCTAGTTATAAAAGAACAACATAACTACAGTCACAACAGAAGATGAGCAAAAGCCCAAGAAAACCAGTTAGATCAGAGCATGCTATTATCCACTCCAAATGTTATAACGTAAGTTTTTTTTTTCCTATACTATCCCCAAACCCCATTAGACCCCTCTAACCCCAAAAATATCTCCACTGATTTTTTTTAAAACTATGTGCTAAAACTTAGTTATAAAATTAAATTGTCCTAACTATGGGTGCAGTGGATTGTGTTGGGATAATAAATAACTGTTAATAGATTATTCCAGTTTATAGAAGTGATTATATATTTGTCTAGATTAGCTTAATATATATTCTATGCATTTAATGTTGAAAAATGTTAGGGAGTTCACGGGTTGCCAAATGTATGTCTTTCTGCATCTCCAATTTTATAACTTGAAGTTTTTCTCTTATTTGGGAAGACTTTTTAATTTCCAAGAACTTACCATAGAAATTCAAATCATAGTTAGAAGAAGACTAAGAACTATGAACAAATAAATGACAACAGAGAACCAATTACAAAGAAATGAAATCCAGGAGAGCAAATGATACATTTACTTTGTAATCTTAATCACCCTAACCTCTTAAAATGCTTTCCACATCTGTAAAATAAAATGACTGGATTAGATAGCAATAAAAGTATTTTAGTCCAGAAATTTCATTATTATGATAATAGAATCCATTTCTGGGGCTTAAGTCAAGTGTTTAACATACATTACTTCATTTAAGCCTCATTATAAATTGCAAGGGAGATATCATTAACCCTATATAAAAAAAGCATAATACTGAATTTCAGAGTGTTACCTGAGCAAATAAGATCCACTAGTGCAAACAAAATCAGATTCTGAAGCTGTGAGCTCTGGCTTAAGAATCTGTGAGTGGATGGGATATGCAAGGCTGAATCAAAATGCTTATCTATTAACATAGAATGGGGTCAAAATCCATTTAGTCATCTAGAGAACTTTTTCTAAGAATTTAACATGAAGATTTCAACATGTTAATACCAAAGTTAACAAAGACTGAAAAGAGCCTATATTAAATTTTCTCTTTTAAATATCTTATTATTCAAATGATGTTTAACATCTTTAAACTTTAAAAATAAAGCCAAGTAAATTCTGACTGATAAAATGTGTCTAAAATGCAGCTATTGGGCAAACAAATACAAAAAAGTTAGCCAATTTTCATTACCAACTTAAGTCACTGTCCACTTTTCGCCATTGGTACTGGAGTTGGAAATAGAAGCAGAATCAGCCGACTCATGGCAGCTTGACCTACCAAGTGCTTTGAAGTGAAGGACATTGGAGAGGTGTCAGAAGCAAGTTTTATCTGACTTCCTGTTCCCTTCACATTTTTTCACACTAAATCAAGTCACAGAAACCAGAATCCATCCTTCCCACAATGGGTCATAGAAACTGGAGCTCCTCTTCCCTAAAGCAAGTTATTTAAACCTAAAAAGCTCACTTCTCCTTCTCTCTTTTCCTTTGAGCACCCTGATTCCAAAGGGTTTCTGCCTCATACCAGAGAGAAAGGAATCCTACAGAGACAAGAAAAAAATTTCAACAGTCAGGTCTTGCTGACTTTCCCTCTTAACCTTAGATCCTTCACTTTTGTCCAATCACATTTCTACATACCTTATATTCTGCATGGAACCTAAGTTACTCCAGCATTTTGTATGTTTTCCTCTCATTAACCCATCTTTTGCTATGGAATTTGGCATGAGCCTCCAACTGGTGAGGAAATTCATCACACTTACACTATATGTAACCATGTAACTGAAGCTATTGTCACTGATGTCACCACACACTCTTAAATACTTATATCCACAATGTTATATTCCATGGGCCAATGTTTAAATGTTTATTTAATGAAAACACTTTTCCCTGGTGAAAATAAGTTTCAAAACTTGTAGTTGAAGAACATTTTCCAAAGTCATTTTAGAGTATCTATAATTCTCATAGAAATGTCACACTTAATATTTTTCTCAAGATGATTGATTCATTAACTTTGTTTTGAAAAGCAACTTTTTTCTTGAGCTATGTTCTATGAAATGATGCTTCCTTAGCAAATCAATACACCTATGGGACAGAAAAAAACTCCATTTCAAATTACACAGCAATTGGAAATAGATGGGTCTACATTTGATTAATTTATGTGCTGTATGGAATTATGATATCTTACAGATTAAATACTTTTCTGAATATAAGAGCAGTGAACTATACTAAAACTCAGCACAACCAAACTCCAATACCAGTTTATTTTTCTTTTCTAGTACATTTTAATAAGCTTTTCAAAAAATATGATTATCTTGAAAGGAAATAATAATGGCAACATTTACTGACTCTGGGGAGGAGTATGAATTTTTGTTCATGTTTGATTTTTGAGTATTCAAATGATTATAATTAATATTTTAGTGGGAAAGCATAATGAACAGCAACAAACAACAACAACAACAAAGAAAACTCTTCTACTAACACTTGGAAGAGTTAGATTTTTATATTTTAAATGACAACGGTCATGTAACTTTTTTTCGATTCCAATTTCTGGCTCAGTATTTCTGAATTTAGTGTTAGCTAGCATAATATAGCTTCCTTCATCTCAAGCTCAGTTAATTAGTAATAATTGGATCTTTGAAAAGAATTGCTGTGATTTGTATAAGAAAAACTATACTGTTACATCAAAAGATGTTCTCCTATTGAAGATATGTATAGGAAGAAATGATATAGTCTAATTTGATTAAGAGTTTAAACACAATTTTAATTAAAAGCTATGTTTTAATTCCATACAAATGTTTTCCACTAAATTTGAATACATAAATACTATATAAGTAATAAAGGCAAATAATTCATAAATATGAGTTTGTGAAATGAAATCTCCATTAGGAGCTTTTAAAATGAGAAGCATTGGTCAAGTGTTGATGACATTAGTTCATTATGCTTTAATTAATATAACATAAATCATACCAGCTTCATAAACAAGTTAATGATTTTACCTTGAAAGATAAATTTTTTCAAACTAGACTATAATATAACTTATTATGCAACTTTAATTAAAATTCATTTTTTTAGCAAATATTTCATCTACCCAAAAACAGAATTTAGCTGTTTATAATTCCTCACAAACAGGAATTATTTTTTTTCCTATTCTTATTAGCCAAAAGTCAAGAAAGTTACAAAGAATATATCATCAAAGGCTTTTTACTTCATTATGTGCTGTTAGGCTGATAAAATAATAATAATAATAATGGATAATTAATATATTTTTGCAAGTGAAAGACACACAGTTTTCACATTCATACCTTCTGCTAACTATATTTTTCACCAAACAACTTTATCTAAGATAGTCAAATTGATAAATATAATAAAGTTTATTGAAAATGTTGTGAAATTGCTATTGTAAAAAATCACAGTACTTTTCAGAAAGCTGTAGAAAAACAACGTGATACAGTCACAGAGTCTGGAAAGAAATTTCCACCATGCTGATCTGTGATTACAGAAAAGATATGGTGTAGCAGTCCATATGAAAATAGAGGAAAGGAAATGGCAATACTTTTGGGGAAGTGAGCAATTCAAAAGGGGCAGGGGATAAAACTATAATAGTTCTTATGTGAGAAAGTGAAAAATTTAAGAGGTCAGAGTGATGAAAGCAGTGATATGAATAAAATCTGGAGTCCCTATTTCAATCTAGTAGGTATGTTGTATATGAAACTAGAAGTTTGTAAAAGAAAATGAGAACAAAAAGGCCCCCATTTTAACACAGAAATTGTAACATAAAGCTTAAGGAGATGTTCAACATGCTTTTGTGAGAAAACAGAGAAAGAATTTCCAGTGGAGATTTCATGTCTTAACAAAGTTTTCAGATCAATTGTAGTGGTATTATGATTAAGATCTTTTTTCTTTGAACCTGTATTCTTTCCTATACGTCTCAAAGAAACTTATCTTTGAGAGCAAAAAGGTCTTTATTCACTTGCGAAGTCTCTTCAAAGCTTAGTGATTCTGTAAAACAGAATAACATTTTGTTAATATGTTATTGAACTCACATAAAGTGGCCCAGTGTTGTATTTTTATAGAGCATTCATATTTCTATGTGAGTAGTGTAAGCCCAGCAGAACTCACAGATGTGGTTCAACTCAGATTCCTCATTCATTTCTTTTACAGAACACAGAGAATACACTCACATCTGCTTATCTCATTTCCACCTAGCCTTCAGATGTTCTATCACTAAGCCTTCCCTGTTATTCCAAACTACACCGATAAGATGAACATCTCATAAAATTATTCATGACTTAAGATGGATCTGATAATATATTTACAAATATATGTATTTGAGTTCTTTAGGACAACAAAAAATGACTATGTGAATCAGCATTCAATTGCTGGCAAATATTTTAAAAATTATACTTATTGTTTATCCCAAGCTCAGCTATTTGACCTCTGTTACTATCCAGTAATAAACCAAGAGCTTGTTCCATAGACTTGTTTCATGAGGTGCTCATGGATTTGCTCCAAAACTCTAGGTGTCTCACTGCTTTTATCTTCCTGGTGCATATCACATTGCCCATATATTATATATTATCTTGATCCTAAAAAGGATAATTCCAGTGGGTTCTCAAGGCAAGGTTTCAATATACCTTGCCTTGCAATGAAGACCTAATTGAGAACCTTATCTTTAGTTGTCTAAAAGCCAGAAGGCATTTGGCAACTGCATGTGTTATTCAGTAATATGTTCCAGTCACACACCTATAAGTATATAACCACATTACATGGACTCCATTTGAAAATTCTGATTAGATCATTAATACCTTCTTGCTCAATCAGAGAAGATAATCAATCTTAGATTTCTCTTTTATTAGTAGTTATTATCTTCAATTATTCTGAGTGCCAGTGTTTATTGATTTATTTTAATTAGAGAACAAAGGATTTCCAAATTAAGTGATTTTTAGAATATATAGACAGTTGAAAGTAACTGTTACTTTGAAGAAGAAGGTTACCAGGAGTGTTACTGCTACTTTTGCTGCCAATTCCAGGAAACCATTTGCATATCCAGTAACTGGACACAGAGAATGATGGCATAATGAAGACACTCACTGCTGGCTACAGGGGAATTGCTCACTGACTATGGTCAGCTCCAGTAAAATGCAAAACTCTTGACTGTATTTTTAGTGGTTATATCAGGAACAAATGAGTGGGTTCATTGCCTCTTGCTGTCTTCCAAATTCATCTTGATTTTTTCCAACTGAGGAGATTTAAATCATATTCATAATAGTGGCTGTTAATGATTTCAGATATGTAGATTTTTAGCTTTCTTATATACTGCTTTCCCACATACAACTTCCATCTTTATAATAACTGTTGAGAGGATTGCTTATATTTAAGTACTGCAACTTGTATTATAAAATGTAAGATTTAGAAGACTGGTAAAATGTATTTTAATTGAGTAAATTATTTGTAGTTGAACCAAAATATGCTCAATATTTATTGATTCTTCTATACACTGGAAGAATAGTGACAAAAAGTATTATATTGATTCTTGTAGCTTAACCTTGCATATAGTTTACATTTTGGGAGTTTAATGGATTAGAATATATAGTTCTTGAATAGAATAGAATATTATTGAAGACTTTCAAGTTTGAAAAATTTAATTTTTTTAAAATTTTAGTGTCATAGTAATTAATATATGGGGCAGTATTGCACTGTTCATTTGGAAAAAAGGTAGTATTATGGATAAAGCTTGTTTAAATTAAAACTGTGTATAAAGAAATTACTTAGTTTTACCTAGGGAAGTAGGATCTATTAGCATCTGCTTTCCATGGAGTTATTAAGGAGAAGCTTGCCATTTTCTCCAATCATTATTGTTTATGTAAGTAACTAATTTGAGGAATGACATTCTTGGATACTTCTTCCAATAAGCATCCCCATGTTTACAGTGGGTACTCTCACTGTGTTAAATGCAACTGTGTATGCACTGCAGAATCATTCTTGCTTTCTTAGGCTACTCTTCTATTTACTTGCTCTGCCTTCCTGCTTTGTCATTAAGGGAGAACCATCAGGCAGTACCTACTTTAGGAGGCTCATTAGTGTTGGGGTAGCCTGTGTTTTAAGGTGCTTAGTCATTTTCAATCAGCTATAGTTACTGAGGGAGGCAAAGTATATGTTCCACTGCACTGCACTAAATTTCCCTATGAGTATTGTTCAGTTTTCAACCCCAGTAATCTATTTAGTCATCATTTAGTCATTTCTGTTTGTACATATCAGTGAAAACACAGACTAAAATCCTAAATTAAAGGGGTTGTACAAATATAGTATAAATATAGAACTTATTAAAAATAATTTAGTAGTTTGACTTTGATTTTTTTTATTTTCTAATATTTACTCACCAGGAATATTTTCCACTACAGATATACAGATATGCTAACCATTATTGGACTTCTAATAAAAAACACTTTCACAGAGGCACAAATGAAATATTTCTGCCTTTTTTTTTTTCCTCAGGGTGCTGGGGATTGAACTCCGGGGTGTTTAACCAGTGAGTCACATCACCAGCCCTTTTTATTTTGAGACAGGATTTTGCTAAGTTGCTTACAGCCTTGCTAAATTGCTAAGGCTGACTTTGAACTGGCAATCCTTCTGAGCCACTGGGATTACAGGCATGCACCACCACGCCTGGCTATTTCTGCCTTTTTAATCATAAAATGTACTGTTTTAAACTTTTATAATTTTAGTGTTCAATTTTGTACTTTTCAATGTATATAACAAAGTGTTATATAAAATAGTAATATTTAAGTTACCAAAAAGAATATTTTTCCTTATATAAAATTTAACTGTAATTTACTTCCTCTATTCTCTTAATTGGGTTACATTAAGCCATAAATGATTGACATATTATTTTGGTTTAGCCCAATTTTTAGAGAATTAACACTTCATATTATTGATACTCTCATGTGAACTTGCCAGATTAGTGGTGCTTGTAGTAATGACTACACTTTAACTCTCATTACGAGAAAAAAACACCATGCATTTATCAAAGTGCATTCAAATAGAAAAGCTAATGCTTACACTTGGTTAATTTGTTTTAATATATATCTGTTATGAAATGTTTAATATGTTGCATATTAGAAAACATGGTTATCTTAATAGATAAGAATATGGGTAAATTTTGAATTGTACTTAATAGTGTGGATTCATACAAGCTTTTCTACTCTCATTTCCTGCATTATCTTATTGCCATTTACTCAGAAGCTAGAAGGACAATAAAATATCAAAGCCATTCTATTCTCATATTTTATTTTTATTTTTAAATGTTTATTTATTTTTATGTGGTGCTGAGGATGGTACCCAGTGCCTCACGTGTATGAGGCAAGTGCTCTACCGCTGAGACATCACCCCAGCCCTTTAGGTCATATTTTTAAAAAATACCTACATATTATATAACCAATTCAGCCAATTGACTTATGTTAGACAATTCATGACTTTAAGAAATTAAGAAAGAGGACTGATAAAAATAAACTTTCAGACATCATACTTTTTTTTACATTACATACAATAGGGAAATATGACTTACACAAACAAGGAAATAAATAATTTTTGCTAAATTAAGTTTCCTTATTATTAATAAACAGCTTTTTACATTAATGTATATGTGCAGCAAAATTACATATTTCCATAGAATTTTTTTGCTTAAATTTACAACAGACTTCATGCTATCTTGATTAAAGTTCTACTCTTTCATATAAGTTTCAGTATGTTAAAACTTTATGTTTGTACTACTGATTTTAATAAATAGAAGAAAAGGAGAGAGAAGAAAACACAGGGACAGATAAGGGGAGAAAGAGAAGTTAGGGACAGATTCACATGCAGTGAGTCAGAATTCCCTATATTTCTATTGACTTGGCAGTTCCACATTCCAGTCCCTTTGGCACATCTTCTCCATGTCTACAAAGAGAGTATTGTATTTTTCTCCAAAATGCTTAAGCCCATTTGAAGTAATTTTTATTTTATTAATGAAAGATTAATTATTATAACAGAATACCCTTAATATATGTTTGAATAATTATTTACATTTTACTAATTTAAAAAGTTTAGGAATATGTAAGTAGATTAGGCAAATATATACATGACATGCTATATGTGTTTAAAAGACACTCTCTATGGCTACACTTACAAAAGGAAAAAGAAAAATGTCTAATGACAATATACATGTAAAAATATGTATATTGTCATTATGTTTCATTAAATATATATATCAGAAGACAGGTAAAAGTAAAATATGCTAAAATAAATTTAAAAGATATTGAAGAAAATTGGATCACATTTTATTTTTTATATTTCTTTGGAAATAGTAAACTAACAGAGAACCACAGAATGAGGATGCTTCTATTCTTATGTGCTGACAGAACCACCCCACAAGTGTGGCTTTAGTTTTTGGAATGAACTCAACATAATTCTCTGGTGAAAATGACAGGTTTTTAATTAATTGGGAGAACTCTATTACCCCCAAAGCAAACAAGTAAGAAAAATAAATGAACCAGTTACTTTTTTTTAGGATAAAGTAACCTCTGTGCTTCACTAATCTTGCATTTTCTTATGTATAGGATGAAGAGGTATTTCACAGCAAGTTTTTAATTTTCTCCTCAATGTTTTAAAATAATGCAAGGAGTCAATCCTAATTAGCCACTAATCATTTTTTGTTTAGACATTTTACAGTAATTGTTCTTGAGGGATTTGATGGTATGGGGTGCCATACTGTCTAGAGACTGGGAAATAAGAAAACAGGTGTGGACACTAGCTAGAATGTATTTCTCTTCTTATAAAGAATCTCTTATGTTAATAGTTCCAAAGAAAGAAATGTATGTATGTGTGTATATATATATATATATATATATATATATATATATATATATATATATATATATTATACAGCCAATTCAGCCAATTGGCTTATATTAAAATGGTGAGGAAAATGTTAAAGTAATGAAGCATTAATAACCTATTCTCTAGGATGTAATAGAAAATTTTTATTTTTTTTATCATGCTCTGAATAGGCAACATGTTTTTTAAAGCAGGGTTCACACTGTAAGTGGGATCTTTCATTTGTTTATGTTTGCTCTTGCAAAGGTCATTATTTCTTTAACAAGTTAAAGACTCTTTGAATATCAATCAATCCTATTGTTTGGAATTTGAGATTCAGGACTGTAATAATCCATTGTGAAAAAATGTTAAAGCACCTGTGTTTTATTAAATAAATAATCTCTCCTGATTTGTCTGTTATTTTAAATTTCAAAGAGCACACATTTATACATAAGCTGTCTTAAGTGATCTGTGTGTTTTAATTTAAACATTTCTAGGCAGAAAATTCTATACATTGAATTAAGATACTGTGGGGTCAAAGGTTCAAATATTCTTTTCTAAATCTGTCATAATCTTGGTCTTCTTCCAAAGCCACTGGCTTCATGGAAAACAGTGCCTTCATGTGTCTTGGGCATAATAATGCATTCTTTGTGAAATGAATAGCTCCTTACTTGTGTTAGTAAAAAGTTATATTCTTTATTTTGAAAAACATAATCTGCCTATTGGAATATAAAAATGTATTGGCTTTGCATAAACTAAGTTAATTATCTTTATCTAAGATAAGAGAAATTCATGAAAAAACTGGCAAATGTTTCATAACTTATTCATTTCATACATTTTATATATATTTAAAGGAATTTATTAAAGTTTATTTACTGATGTGGAATATAGTAAAAAGTCCTTGTTTTTGACACTGCCCACTTGTTTACTTTTCTCCTTGTTTTTCTCCTAAAGTAACCCATTGTGCCTAATTTTAAAGTACTTGTGTTCTAAGGAACAACTAATATCTGTAGCTTAGATATAAAATAATATCTCTCTTATTTTATACTTCAAAGAGCAAAAACTATATGAAAGTTATCTTTGAGATCCTGGTACAAGAAGAAAAGGAGGAAAAGGAAGAGAAGGAAGAGGAGAAAGAGGCAGAGAGAATTGAAGAAGCTTGCATTTTTTGGGGGAAAAAAATGACCTCATCCGCATGTGTATGAAGTTGATAACCTCAGCTCCAAAGTCATCCTGATTGATCCAATAATCAGTGTATCTTGTTCTGTAAGACAAAGGACCTGATTCAAAGATTACTTATGAGATCCAATTTGGGTCATAGAGATTAAGGCTCCACAACTGTGCTCATTTATTGGAAAACTATAATTTTATTTTCTCCTAAATTGGTAGCTATGAGAATGTAAGGCAATTTCAGAACTAGGAAAAACCTGTTTGAGCATGAGGTCATCACACAGACATCTAAAAGTAGAGAGAGCAGAGTCTTAAAGACATCAGTTCTCCCGCCAGGAGTGATTTGGCCAGTCCCCTCTGTCTTTTTCAAGTGTATAGTGCATTGCATTCACTGATTTCTTAAAGCTAATTAGATTCACATTCCTGATGAATATACTTTAAAAATAATTTAAAACTGTTGCTGAGGAAATTAATTAATGGAAAAGTAAATATTTGTAAAAGTAAGAAGATACCATTATTCATATATTATTTAAAATATTGAAGAAAAAAAGCAAAAAAGGCCACATATATACATACACATATCATATATACATGCTCCTATATATGTCACAGGTAAGAGATGTGTGTGTGTGTGTGTACACCAAAAGGTACACAGATTTTTCCATAGTGAAGTTTTAACTATAAAACTTCAGAAGTCTTAATGCCACAAACATTAAAAAAATTCACATGAAAGTTCAATTATTTAAATGTCAGTTGCATTTACTGTGTTATAAAGAGTTTGAATAAAAAGTATTTTTTTATTCAGCATTTGTCATCTTCTGAGGATTGAAACAAAAGTAAAACCTATATCTTCAAAAGTGCAAAAAATTATAATAAGAAAATGTTCTTTACTGACTCAACTTTTAATTATTGACATAACATCATGTGATAATATGGATTCTGAAGGCTCTGTTGAGTTAGCAATGAAGGTGTTCAGGATTAAAGATAAGTAGTGTATCTGCAGTTGGGATAAACTAAGTACATGTATACATTCTTCAATCCAAGTGAGTAAAGGCATGAGAGAGGTATCCAAGGGGACTTGAGATAGCAGAGGAAGCACATGTCACCAGCACAGGCAGAAAGGAAGGGCCAACCCTGAAGGAAGATTTCAAGAAGTTTGAATTTGATTTCACACCTAATACTAAGACAGAAATAGTGGTGATTTTTTTTGTTGTTGTTTTGTTTTGTTTTGTTTTTGTACCAGGAATTGAACTCTGGAGCACTTAACCACTGACCCACATCCCCAGCCCTTTTTTGTATTTTTTTAAGAGACATGGTCTCTCTGAGTTGCATAGGGCCTCATTAAGTTGCTGAGTCTGGCTTTGAACTGCCTCAGCCTCCTGAGCTGCTGGGATTATAGGTGTTTTCCCCTGCAGGGGTCAGAAATAGGATGGAGGATAAAGAAGTAAGAAGAGACAGGAATCAATTGTTGATTCACTTTTTTTTTTTTTTTTAAAGAGAGTGAGAGTGGGGGAGAGAGAGAGAGGATTTTAATATTTATTTTTCAGTTATCGGCGGACACAACATCTTTGTTTGTTTGTTTGTATGTGGTGCTGAGGTTCGAACGCGTTCCAGGCGAGCGTGCTACGGCTTGAGCCACATCCCAGCCCCATGTTGATTCACTTTTGTGAAATTTATAATATATTGTTATGAAAAATGGCAGTTAAAAACTTGAAAAATTCCGAGATGGATATTAAAAATTAGAGATGGAAATTCTAATTTTACTGATTGATTAATTAGAATAATTAGGTGTATTTTAAAATGGATTTCAAGCCTTTCAACTTATTTCTACCCCCGAAGACTCTACTCTTAATAGTATCGACCACTGTCATCTTTCACAAACAAAATTGCAATTTCCTTCTAATTGGAAGCCTTGTTTTTTTCATCTCATACAATTTTTATTATTTGATATGTTAATTCCATAAAATTCACCCTTCTTTAAAATGTAGTATTGATTGGTTTCTAGAAAACTGATCAAGTTGATTTTCAAGAATCATAATTCATTTTTAATTTGAGTATTGTAATTACCTCCCCACAAAGTCCTATATCCCTTAGCATATGTTCTCTATTATTCCTTCTCTTCAGTTCCTGGTAAGCAGTTTTACTTTCTTTCTGTATGAATTAGCTTCTTTACTTCAAATAAATGGAAATGAGGACATTGTGTCTAGCTTCTTTAACATAGTATATTTTCAGGGTCCATTTCTGCCATACTGTGTATCAGTAAACCCTTTTTATTACTGAATGATAATTAATTGTATGGATATATCACATTTGTTTATCCATGCTTATTTGATGGATACTGGGACTGCTCCCATTTTGTTGCTCTTAGGAATAATGCTGTGAAGAACATTAGTTTGCGAGGTTATTGTATGTTTTATTTTTCTTGTGGATGTGTTTGATATTTTCTTGGTTATACATTTGGGAAGGGAATTGCTGACTCCTATGGTTGTCTGTGTATAACTTTCTCTGGAGACGTCTTTACTCTTGACACTCACTTTAATGAAGTGGTGAAGCATATAATGGAGTGAGTTGAGGCAGTGCATGCTGTCCACAATAAGACCATACCACTGACTTGGAGCTTTATGTAGCAGTGATAAGCAAAATCTGTTCTTTATTGAGACTACCACAGACCTGCTGAATAGACTGCATAATTCATTTTATTAAGAGTTTTGTTTAGTCAGTCTTCAAGTGGTTAAATTAAGCTTGTGTACTACTGTATATTGCCTAGAATATGATAAAAGAAATGCTGTTTATACAAATAGGATACATTGTTAAAATATTCCTGGGTACAGAAAAAGAATCAATTGTTTTATTTTGCTGCATTCATTATTGAATTAAATTTGTTCTTCATGATGTACCTCCTACTTTAGCCATGCAATTTATAGTACTTTTCATAAGTGATTCCAGCAGAATAATATTTTAAGGGAAAACATACTGTAAGTCTTTTTGGGAACTTCCTACCTATTTTTGATATTCTATGTTAGCTTAATTGTATCATAAACCTGTAAAATTTAAATTATTTTTGCATAATACATTTGGTTATTGGTATGTAAAATTTTCCTGAAGTGTATTACTGACTATAATATAAACATCATGTGTTCAACACTTTCATACTTTCTAATATTGATTTACTAAATACAACTGTCAAATTTTTTTTTAAATGTTGGGGATTTAACCCAGGTCCTCACATATGATAGGCAACATTCTGAACTACATTTTCAGCCCAAGATATCAAGATTTTAATGATGCTTCTCTAGTTCTAAATTTAGAGTATTAGTCCTCTTTTAAAGGAAAAACAGTAAATAAATCTTTGGCATTTTATAATAATTTATTGCATACCTGAATACACTAGAACAAAGGATTTTAAATCTGTTCACTGCAAATAAATGATAAGACTTAGGGTCAAAGACATGCTAATTATACTGAATTGATTATTATACAAAATGTATACATAATATAACATTACATTGTACCCCATAAATATGTGCAGATATTAAGCATTAATCAAAAACTTAATAAATAATATTTCAGGTTAAATAAGTAAAAAACAATGTGAAAATTTACTTGATTTTAATATGTATTGAATCTTTAATATAATTGCAAAATAATTACCTTAATGTTTCTGTTATTTTATTTATTGATTTAATTTAATCTTTTGTAAATATTTATTCAGTAGAGGTATTTAAAAAGATAGCAGTAGCTAAAAGGGAGAGACTATACCATATGCAATTTAAAATAAATATCACAAGAAGTTTTCACTGAATGATCTGTATTTTTAGAGAGCTTTCATGGATACTTTGAAAATATTTTTCAGAAAGAAGAAAGTATTTGGCTAGTATCCTTTCATAAGTGAATAAAAAAGCAAGTTACCAAATATTTTATTGTTCATTTTTATCAATATAATAATAGTCATTTTATTAATTTTAATTATAAACATACAAAAGTACTGTGGACCAAGAACTCTGCTAGATCTAGGAAACTACAGAAAAAAATATTGTAATCTATGCCCTTATGGAGTCTGAAATTTAGTGTATGTGGCACAATATAAATATCTATGAGACTATATTGCCACTTATTATTTTATCATATATGGTGTTATGAAGGTGATCATATAGATAGTTTTTTGGAGAATGTATTTGGATTAGGGATCAAGAATAGCTATTCTTTAGAAGTGATATTTTACCTGAAAAAATTATGAACAAAAGATTTCCTGGAAAATATTAAGTTGCCAATATTCAAGAATGAAGTTGACACATTTACAAAATTAGGAAAAGGACACTATATTTGAAACATAATCATTGAAGGAAAAGAATGTTATAAAGAATATGAGTATGCTGAGGACAGTCTAAGAAGGCTCCTTGCTAAAGAATTGACATTTTATCATATATTAAAAAGACACCTACTATGGTTTAAGAAAAAAATGACATGTGATTAATGATTTTGAAGATAAAGAATCTGTAGGTTTGGATATTTGAAAAGATTGAAACCATAGTGTGTTAGCTTTTTGTTGCTGTGATCAAAATTGCAGAAAAAACAACTTGAAGGAAAACTTTATTTTGGCTCATGATATTAGAGGTTCAGTCTATGAAAGCTAATTCTGTTGCTCTGAGCCTGAAGTGAGGCAGAACATTATGGCAGAAGAATGTGGCCAAAAAAAGCAGTATTCTCATGGAAGCTTGGAAGCATAGAGAAAGGAGAAGGGGGCCTCAGAAAAGATGCACCCTTCCAGGGCACACCCCCATGGATCTTCTTCCATAGCTACACTGGTCCAAACTACAGTTATCACCCAATAATTCATTCAAGTTACTAATCTCTCAAAGAGACCAATCCACTGATCAGGTTACAGTTCTCATAATCTCATCATTTCATCTCTGAACATTCCTACATTAATAAGAGCTTTGGGGGCACTTCTTATATCTAAATCATTACACAAGTAACTAATTGCCTATCTTTTCAATATTTCTTAACATTGAGAAATACTTTTTATAAAACTTTTATCACTAGATTCATTGTTATAATAATATACCCTCAAAGTTGCCCAAGGATTCTGGGACTGGGTTGCATAAACTATATCTTACCTTTGCTCATTGCTTTCTATAAAGTTCTACCAACAGAAAACAGAGGGTAAACCCAGAGTACAGGTAAAAGGAAACTTCCTCCCTGCATCAGCTGGGTAATAAACACTTCTTCCAGGCACAACCATTGGTTCCAGCACTCATGACTTCAGTTTCCAGCTTATTTTTGTACTCAAAGAACCAGCCTTTCTGTACTTTTCTGGTAGTAACAGCAGCAGCCAGGTGCTGTCTCCTCCTTAAAGATTTTAATTTCTCCTCTGCAGGCTCCTCTTCTGAGCTCCAGATGTGCCAGTACCAGCTGGACAGTAGCTCTCTTTCTTGTCCAACTTCTAGGGGATCCAATCTTGAAACTTCAGACTCTGATAATCACAACTGTACCCCTCTATTGACCCAGTCCTAGAGGTTGGAGACACTGTCATTCTTTAAGGTTTCTATGCTGCTTTAGTATCTGCTTAAATTATTTATTTTGTTTACAGTTCTTTAAGTCTCACTACCCCTATTTAACTAGTATTCTGCATCAAACTTTGTTAGAATAACCAATGGCAGGAAAATGTTTCCATTTTACAGAATTGTCCTGTGTATGCAGGATGTTCAGCATTTTTGTTGTCCCTATAACATAATTATTTGTTCCTGCACCAATCTATAGTGAAAAACAAAATGTTTCCACAATCCAGATCTCTCTTCCAGAGAGTTCTAAATTAGTGGTTCTAAATTAAACCAATAATGGTTCCAGTGTAGGAGACGAATAGACAGATTTATGATAAAATTTAATGATAGAATTTGATGAAAATTGATTATTGATTCAATTTGAAATTCCTTATATGTGAGTTTTTTGCCATCAGCCACTAGGTGAATAAAGGTGATGTTTATTGAGAAAAAAAATAATAATTATAAGGAAAAACATTAATGAGTGGGAATCAAGTGTATATTTATTAGGTATTATTTTTGAAATGTCCAAGTAAGAGTTAAGTAAACATTTCAAATGCTCTTAATATTTAATATGCAGTTATGGAAGTCAGATATAAAGTCCATTCTGAGATAAAAACTTAGTATTTGTTAGCATGAAAGTATCATATCAGTTAATCTTTAGGAATGCATGTGATCCTCAAGAAACATTTTTAGAAAATAAGAGAAGAGAAACCACTAAGTGTCGGGTGGGGAGGGGGCATTAATAAGTCAAGTAGAGAATGTCACCAAGAAAATTAGGAAAAATAAATAAAGAAATAAAGGAGAAACAGCTCCAAACAAATGGATGCAATAAAAGACTTTCTAAAAATCCCAGTATTACATTATGAAATAAAAAAGCAAAAGAGGAATAAATAATTAACATACATAGAATACTGTTAAAATCAAGATGAACAATAATCTACTGAATTTACAACCTAGAGATCAGAGATGAAAATATGTTTTTTTGGAGTGCCTGGAGTTGAATGGAGTAGGAGAAAAACTAGAGTAGATGAAGGAATGTCCCAAGCAACAATGATAAACAAAGTTTAGAATATGTTTAATGGCTAATCTCTCTGTGTCTGTGCAGTGATTTACAAAATTTTAACATTAAAAAATTTGTATCATTAGTAACAAAAATTGCTTTAATAGTTCAGGAAAAATGACATGGAATAAAGAATCCCTTGGACAACATTTCAAAGCAACTCTAGAATTATCTGTCCTACAAAAAACACTCTCGGAGACAAAAAGAAAAAAATTTAAAAAGCAAAAGAATATGATTACCATAATGAAATATCACAGTGAAAATAATATATTTTTAAAATATTATATGTAAATATAATTAACACAGTTTCAATATTCCACTTCCACAATTAGCAATGTTTGTGGGCTTACTTTTTCACATTTATTATCAATATTTTTTTCTCTAAATATGGCAATGATGTCACTAAGTAGTAGAACAAAAGGAAAGAAAACAGCCCAAAATGTTAAAGTCAAGGCATAAGCTCATTCATTTAAGTGAAATATTTCTTCCGACTCAATATTGTTTCTACAAGAAGAAAAATGAAATTTGCAGTAGACATGCTCTAATAAATATCAGTGCAATTACATACAGGGTTTGCAAAGTGTCTGTGACTAAATGTGCGGGTGTAAATTAAACCAAATAATTTTAAAAGTTAAATTACATTTTGAGAGAGGCCATTAATTTTAAACAGGCCAACTGAATACTATTATGATAAAGCAAAGCTCCTCTGTTGTAAGAATGAATGGGTTATGTAGAACTAGATACTATCTAGATTTTAAGCATAATCTGGATCAGGGCTCCACAATTTGCCTTTCTAGGAAGATATTATATATGTATGGGAAGAGTTATTGGATTAGAACAATAAAAAGTTAACTTGCATTTATATATCAAAAACATTTATACATAGCACAAAAGCAAAAGTGAGTTGGATTCAAGACTAACTAAAATGAAATTATCATCAATCTTTTCTATTTATACAAAGAAGAAATTATATTTTTATTATATTACTATACAGTGAAAATGACTCTTCATTTCAGATTATTACCTCTGTTTATATACTGCTGTCAGGCAAGATATTGTTCAATTTGAACATACTGAAATGTACAATGAATGTTAGTAAAATGTTCAAATAGAAACTGCCTTTATAGCTTGACTGCACATACCCTGCTTTCTGAGGTTGTGGCCATTTTAGCTGTTATTACCAGAAAAAAAATGTAGAAAAGTATAAACTTTATACAGAATTACCATAGTTTGACTAATTTTTTTGTTATAATTATATGACTGTTTTCTTGACTATTGGAAGGGTTCAATTTGTCAGCATTTTAAAATCATGCATGTTGCACCAGGTACTGTGAGAATGACAATAAGTCCAATGAAAAATACATTCCTGGAAATTTGTAATCTGAAAAGTATGGTTAATAAACTATAATTCAAACAGAAAATGAAATATTTATAGAATGAAACCTGGGGAAAAAGAGTACTCATGACTTCATAAGCATGTAGAAATTTGGTGAAATTTGGAGAATATATTCTAATTAAAACTAAACAACATTTTTCTAATTATAGTATAAAAATCCCAAATATAGGCATATGACTAAGTCTCACATTAAATAATTAAATAATATGATCAAAATATTTAGAATTGTTGAAATACAAGATTTTTAGCTGTGTATTGTATTGTAATTTAGATCTGAAGTGTTCCCCAAAGGCTCATGTGATGAAGGCTTGTTCCTTAAGGCAGGGGGAGTTCAGAAATAGAACTTTTGGAAAGTGATTGGATCATGAGGGCTCTGACCTTATTAGTGGATTAATCCATTAATCCCATCTATAGATGAATGAACTACTGAGAAGTCGTGGAAACTGTGGGAATTTGAGGGCAACCCCTTGGGCCTATATTTGTCCTAGACCCTCTCACCCTCTGCTTCCTAGGTGCTACAAGGTGAATAGAATTCCCGTGCCACTCCCTTGACCCATAATGTTTCTGCCTTACTACAGACCTAAAAGCAATGGAGCCAGTTTTCAATAGACTGAAACTTTGAAACCATGACCTAAAGTAAACCTTTCCTCCTTTAAATTGATTTCAGGTATTTTGTCAAAGTGGTGGAAAGCTGACTAACACAGATGGTTAATTAATTAATTCACAAAATTGGGATAACTGCTCTAATTTTTAAATAGAAGAATAATTAAGATGAGGACAGTGGTATTTCCAAAAATATATGTAAACATGCAATAATTGATTATAAGTGAAGGATAGGGAGGAATAAAAAAGTTGTTTAAGGTGGAAAAATTTTAAAAAGTTAAACCTATTGTTTTTTTCTAGTAGGTAATAAAGCATCAGTGTAGATTGTAATCAGGAATGTGACATGATAAAGAGGAGTTTGAGAAACATTAATCCAGTGAAGGTTAATGAAATAGTCTATTACTACTTATGACAAAGGGGAATTAAAATAAAAATCTCCAAGGACTCTAATGGAGTGTGGAGTGGAGAAGCTCAGAAAGTAAAATAATGTGCACTGTGGTTGCAATTTAGCTCTGAGAAGGCTTGCTGGCCTTTTCATGTACATGCTTGACAATTATATGCTGGGAGATAGTGAGAAAATAGATTTCGAAATTTTGAAAAGAATAGACTTGCCTCAGGGAAATTTTTCTAGGGGATTTGTCAAAATAAATAAGAAATTTATAATCCCACAAAGACAAACTGCATTTATTTTCTTGGCAAGAGATGGTATATGAACAATAAAGTTTCTACATATATCTGCCATTCCAGGCTGATAACTAGTTTCATTAACTTGAATGCTTACTCACATCTTACCTTTATGCATTCTTTCTGGGCTTGTCTATATCACTATTCACTTCTAATAAAAGTATATATAATGCCTTTTAGGAAAATGACTGTAGATTACTCTCTATATTCCTTGATTTTCACTTTCCACTATTTTCTAATTTTCAACAATTTATTTATATTTTACTCCCCAATTATAGAAGCAAAGAATGTGAGTTTAAAGAAAGATAGTCAAGCCAGGTGCTATGGCACACACGCATGTAATCCCAATGGCTTGGGAACCAGAGGCAGAAGGACTGCAAGTTCAAATGTAGACTCAGCATGTGCAAAGTCCTGTGTAAGGCCCTGGGCGAGACCCTGTGTTCAATTCCCAGCACTCACAGCACCAAAATCAAACAAGCAAACAAGCAAATCAATCCGCCAAAAGCAGTCAAACCAGCTACTTACAGAATCTACTTATTAAATACAATATTAGAAAATGTAAGTTTTTACTAATATATACTACCTCAATGCTTAACTCTCTGATTATAGAAAGTTTAAAGAAATTTGTACAGCTAATAAGTACTTTTAAGCATCTCATAAAATGTAGAGAAACCAAGGACTAAATATTTTGATAGCAAAATTGCTAATGTGTAATTTAATGTTGAGTGCATTAAAATTGTTACGTTTTATTTCAATTTCAAATACTTCTACTTGTTTTTTTAAATTAAATCTTTAATATGAATACATATTCAGACTTATTCAGATTTAACAATTGAAAAGTACAATGTGACATTTTTACAAGTTTGTTAGTATTTAAGATTTTATTCTCTATTTACATACACACACAGAGAATTTACTTTCAAATGATTTGACCACTACTTATACATATGTATATATATACACACACATTTTTCTATACATGATATATAGCTGCATCTATGTGAAATATGAATTTTAGTTAAAGAATTCATAACATAAACCATAAGACACAAATATCTTAGTGTAAATTATCTAACTATATTGTCCTACAAAGCCACTATCACATATCTAAAAAAATTAATTGTAATTTGTATACAAAATTAAAAATAAAACTAAAAATTATGCTAGACTATAAATCTCCATTGCATATTTGTACCAGTTCCTGTGACTATTAGCTTCAAAATGCTTTTCATATTAATGGCTGCTGGTCTTTTCACTCCTTCCTCACCACCTTCTCTCTTCCTCATCCTCCTTTTCTAATTCATGAATCAACCAAAACAAGTCTTTTGCACTTGTTCATTATATAACTTATAGAATTTTTAAAATCTAGAGTATTACCATAGACTTCTACTTCTAAATGTCATCAGTTTATTAGAGAGACCACAAAGGAACTTTTTTTCTTGTTTCTACTCTGCTATCCAGGACAGTAGAAAGCTCCTTGATTCATTGTACACAAATGGAGCAGAAGTTTTCACTTCTCTGGTTGTATATGAAGTAGAGTCCTGCAAGATTTGTGCAATCATACATGTACCTAGGGTAATGATGTCCATCTCAATCCACTATTTTTCCTACTCCCTTGCCTCCTACCCCCTCTTCTTTGCTTCTTCCAAAGATCCTTCACTTATCCCATGCCCTCCTCCATTATGGATTAGCATCCACTATCAGAGAAAACATCTGCCTCCTGGTTTTTCGGGATTGGCTTATTTTGCTTAGCATGATATTCTCCAACTTCATCCATTTTCATGCAAATGCCTTAATTTTATTCTCTTTTAATGCTGAGTGATATGTTTTGCCTGTGAGATCTTTGAGAATTTCTGGATTTCTCATGGCTAGATACAGGGTGAAGAGTTTTGTGTGGGAAGCATACTTCATAAGGCACACAATCAGACTTTGCCATGTTGATGATTATAAGTTAGGTCACCCAGGTGAGGGGTGCATAACACATCTCTCTTTACTCTGGCATTACATTTTTCTTGTGCATTAGTAACTAATCTCGCAGGTACTTTGTTTAAAACCCACTAAATATCTTATTCTCCTGCAACATTTTATCCAAATATTTGTAATTTTAAATTTGAACTAAATACTATATGTACATATATATAATACTGATATTGGAAAAATGGATTAGTAAATTTCTTCATTTCTCTGCACTTAATATAATTTACTAAACAAAATCTAAGACACCTAGAAAATATAATTTTCATATTTCTCCCTATATGTGTTTTTGAAAAACAGTGTTCTGTTACTTTGCATAAGCTCTGGAGGATGTAGTATGAAAATCAGGTTACCAGGCACCAGCACTTAAATTTCTATTTTCAATAATGTTTTCTCATTTTCTTAGTCCATTTGTTTATTTTCCAGTACAGATGTATTATAATTATTACTAGGGCTTTAAGGCTATTATGATTAGCTTCAAAGCTTACATTATTGACTAGATATATGCTTAACACTGTAAGGACTTATATTTTCATACTAGTCAATTTAGTTATTTGTATAAGTCTCTCATTTATAATTTCCAGAGAAATGCAATTTGGATTACATCCATTTTTGTATATGGTTAAAACATTTTTTCTCCATTTAATGGCTAAATTAAATGTTAATTGTTAATCTAGGAATGTTCATGAGACACTTTAATTATTTTCTAAATAACTATTATGAGTAAAGTTCTAAATATATAAAAGTATTATAAACACATGCATTTTTATTACTACAATATGTCCATATAAAATTGTTTCTTCATAATGATTTTAATTTTTCATACTGGGAGCTCTCTACGCCAGCTAATTTTCAGTTACCTAATCTAGTGAGGCAGTGTTTGGTATGAAATTCCAAAACTGGTCCCAAAACATCATCATCATTATTATTATTATTATTATTATTATTATTATTATTATTTATTATTTACACTTTGTATGGATAAGCATAATAGTAAAATTTCCATTATTTTAAAGCCAAGTAAAAATTCAGGAGAATAATATACCAAAGTTCAAAATTGCCTGGTTCGCCTCTTTTAGAGCTTTCATTCCCTATCTTGGTTTTTCTGTGTATAAAATAAGCAAGACCATTGCTCAGAATGTCAATTGGGAAACATCAGTGCTACAATCTTAAATGTGTAAAATAATGCATTTATATGTTGCACTTTTGTTGCTGTAAGAGAAATTATTAGTTTAGATTTAAAATAAATACAAAGATGTATATTTGTAGTAAAAAAAAAAAGGAATAATTTTAAATGTTACTAAAGCATGCAGTGTAAGTCTATGAAAAGATGGGAAATCATAAAAAGAAGTGTCTGCTATTACATTAGGTATATCAATAAGTGATTCTTTTCTATTTATAGAAGATAAAACAAACTTTTTCACAGAGAATTTATGAACATACGCTAAATTTATTTCTCTTGTTTAGTTAGAAATTGCTAAATCTAATTCCGTGCACTGATATACCAAATCTTAGTAACTCCACTGGATATGGCACCTGGATATTGGTTTGTCTTACTGTAACTACAAAGTCTCTTATGTATTAATGTAACAAAACCAAATAAACATACAGTCATCCTTAAGTTCCATTTAAAATCATTTCAAGGAACTATTTTCTGAGCTTAGATATAGGCATATGAAGGAACAAAGATCTACAACATAGACACAGAGCAAAGCCTTCTCACACTGTATTTCCTGAATATTTTGCAGAAGGAATTGAGGCATAAGTTACTTGATAAAAGTGTAATCATATGACTCATTTTACTCTGTATATAATGGCAATATTTCTTTTTGTGTCTTGGCTAATCACAGTTTTCATGTTCCAACACGAACGCATTAATTTACTCTAACTTTGAATTAAATTCTGGAAACAGAATAAAAGTACACAAATTTCTATCAAAAATGTATAATGTCTATGGAATATTCTGCATGACTCTATTTTTATTTTGTTAATTTTATTAGCTGCATAGATTATACTACAGGATCTTATCTTTATTCTAAACCAAACACCTTTAACATAAACATATTCTAGAAGACAAAGACAAGCAGTTGCTAAGATCCTTCACTACAATAACAATAGAAGCCTCATTCACATACCTTCCCTAAGGGGAATTCCTGTATTTCCAATGAGGTCTGGTTTTATGAAAAAAATTTACTTTTTTTTTTTTTTTCTGGATCATAGGGATGCATAAAAGATACTTTTAAATTTTTGTTTTATTCATGGAGGCCCTTTTATTTTTATTTTTTCAGTATAGTCAGATTCTTTCCTACAGCCATTTTTGCAATCTAGTTAATTCACTTTAAAGGAATTCAGCACTAGACATGACTTGTTATGAGTAAGCTCCCATTTTTAAAGAACTTTGCAAACAGAAAGGGTGTCCAAGCCTATGTGATTTCGTGTCTACACAAGCATGTTTTTCTATTCTTCTATGAAAAAAGAAGAGGAGCATAGAGAAATATCATTCATTTTAAAAATGAGTTAGCTGGGCATTTCTTTTAAATAATTTATTAATTATATTTCACCATGATTTCTTATATCACTATCAATGACTTTCCTTACTATATAGTTTGTTGCAGTCCTTCTGTTGATTTTTACATTGCTTGGGTAGCAAAATTACACATTTTGCTTTCATAAATAATTTTAGAATTTTTATGAAGAAATGCATATTAATTAAATCAAAATCAAATTTATAAAACACCCATAAATTTCTGTGATTTTATTTTTAGGGAGTATTAACTGAGACCATTGGCTCAAAATATAGAAACACTAATAATTCCACTATTGGTTTATACACTTATGCTTTTTTTTTTTTTTTTTTGTACCTGGATTCAACTCCAGTCATACTTATCCATTGAGCCACATTCTCAGCCCTTTTTTAATATTTTTATTTAGAGACAAATTCTCTAAATAAGTTGCTGAGGGCCTTGCTAATTTGTTGAGGTTAGATTTGAATTTGTGATCCTCCTGCTTCAGCCTCCCAAGATGCTGGGATTATAGGCATGTTCCACCAAGCTAGGATACATTTATGTCTTCTAACAAGTCTTGCTACAATGTTTAAATATCTCACTAAAAATAATGAAATTCCAAGTAATTTACACATACAGACTTAAAATTATTTAAAAGAAATATAATATTAAAAATTTCCATTCATGGGAGTTTTCTTTCAATTTATCATGGTGTTTTCTATTTGCTAAATTAATTACCTGCTAAATAAAATATTTATATTTAAAATTATTAATATGTGTTTACTGTTTACATAGTGCAAGATCACTATTAAATGCTGATGACATGATCCTATATTTAGAAGATCCAAAACACTCCATCAAAAAATGTCTAGAACTCATAAATGAATTAGCAAAGTGGCAGGATATAAAATTAACACTGGTAAATCAACTGTGTTCCTATTCCCCAATGAAGATTCAGATGAAAGAGAAATTAGGAAAATTATCCCTTTGATAATAGCCTCAAAAAAAGTTACTTGAGAATCAACAGAAGGACCTCTACAATGAAAACTACAGAAAACTAAATAAAGAAATAAAGGAAGGCCTTAGAAGATGGAATGAACTCTTTTGTTCTTGGATAGGCAGAATTGATATTGTCAAATGGCCATATTACCAAAATCACTATACAGATTTGATGCAATTCCCATCAAAATTCCAATAATGTTTTCCATAAAAATAGAAAATAGCAGCCATGAAATTCATTTAGAAAATCAGAAGCCCACAACAGCCAAAACAATCCTTAGCCAGAAAACCAAAGCAGGAGGCATTACAACACACATTTAATTATACTATAGACCTATAGTAAGAAAACAGCATGGTATTGGCAACAAAGCAGATATGAAGACCAATGGAAGAGAATAAAAGCACAGAGACAAGTCCACATAAATACAATTACCTTATAATAGACAAAGGTGCCAAAATATACATTAAAGAAAAGATAGCTTCTTCAATATATGTTGTTGGTAAAAGTAGAAATTTATATGCAACCAGAATGAAATTTAACCCCTATCTCTCACCCTGCACAAAACTCAACTCAAAGTGGATCAAAGACTTAGGAATTAAACCAGAAACCCGGCACATACTAGAAAAAATTGTAGGCCCATCTTCCAACATAATGGCTCAGGAACTAAATTTCTTAAGAATAATTCTAAAGTGCAGAAAGTAAAGTGAAAAATCATTAAATGGATGACAGAAAACTAAACAGCTTCTTCACAGCAAAGGAAAAATTCCTACAGGATGGGAGAAAATCTTTGCCAATTGCACTTCAGATAGGTTGTTAATTACCAAATGTACAAAACTCAAAAAACCCAAATAACCCAATCAATAAGTGGATAAAGGAACTGAACAAACACATCTCAAAAGAAGAAATGCAAATGGTCAATACATATGTGAAAAAATATTCAACATCTCTAGCAATTAAAAAAAATGGAAATTCAAACTACACTGAAATTTTATCTCATCCTAGTCGGAAGGGCAATTTTCAAGAATTCAAGTAACAATAAATGTTGGTGACAATGTGGAGAAAAGGATACACTCATATGTATCCTTTTAAACTTAAATTGTGTCTTAGATTCTGGAAAATCGTACAAGAAAAAAATGGCTGATTGTTTTAAAGTAAATAATTCAAAATTGCCTCTGTCCCAATAACCTACTTGGATTAGTTTCCTTTAGGACTGATATGAATTTACAAATAACTTTAAAATATATTGATGAGGACTGAAAATTAAATATGCTGGGCCTGGGGATGTGGCTCAAGAGGTAGCGCACTGGCCTAGCATGCATACGGCCCAGGTTCGATCCTCAGCACCACATAAAAACAAAGATGTTGTGTCCGCTGAAAACTAAAAAATAAATAAATAAATAAATATTAAAATTCTCTCTTAAAATAAATAAATAAATATGCTTATTTAATTACAAAGGTAATACCGTTCTTTGTTAAATAAAAAACACAAATATGATTATCACCTAACTACAAGAACAGCTGTTTTTTTAGGTTACCTTTATTGTTCCATTATAACAATATATATACATTATTATCATTATTGTTATTATTATTATTTTGCTTTATGAAAGAAAAGCTTTGGGCTTTGTTCCGAGCAATTTTAGCACATCATTGCTACTTTCGTTCATTATATTAGGTTACCATTGTAATGCTTCAAAGTAAACATCAACCTTTACTAAGAATCAGAATAATTATTGACCCAATTTGATTACCAAGTTTACATTGTTATAGTGGTCTTAAATAATTCATTTTGAATCATAATTGGTGTTTCAAGAATGCCTTTTAAATTTTTCTCACACACTTTAACTACTCTATATTACCATTTACAATTATTCCTTAGAACAAAAAATTAGTTATATAGCAAATGTAATTGACCTTTTTTAGTTCTGAAAGCTGGCAATTAATCCATTGACTATTAATGAATACTTTCATTACTTTGGATAGTTATTTTATCATGATTCCAAGCTCTTATGGTACCAAGCTTTAAGTTTAGACATAGTGGTAAAGAAGGATGATATAATGACAGAGGCAATTTTGAATTATTAACTTTTAAAAAAATTATCAACATTGAATGCCTACTATGTCCCAGACACAGTGGGTTTTAGGTTTTGGAGTGATAATGATGAAACACAGTGTCCCTGACTTTATGGAGTAGATTATGAACAAGAGGAAAGACAATGAGTAGAAAATGAGTGAATAAAAACAGTAATAAAACTAGCACTGTATTTGGGATTTGATATACTATAGGCACTAGATAAATGAATTTGTTTGAATGAATTATATCTTACTATGTTCTCTAATTTGCAGATTATGCTTTGGAAATATCAATGTATCTTAGAGGGCCCTGGAGAATTAGCTGTTGGAATGCATCTTAATAGATGCTTGAGCTTTAGAATAAAATAGCTATTAAGAATTTCATTTAGTCAGAAAAGGGAATATTATTCTTATCTTTACTAGGTATCCTTAATACTAGATTTGATGAAGCTAACAGGGTACAAGGTAAACCTGGTTCAGCAAAATTGCCACTAATTTAGCTTTTATGATTCTGGGTGAGATAGAATAATGTGCTTGAACAGAAGACAAGGTCACATTCAGAGATGACAGAAGTTTGATGTCTAGCACAGAACATTGCTAGAGCTTTGATTGCCACCAAATTTCTTTGTTTATGACATCTGCTTCCTGTGGCATGAAAAGTGGGGACAGATGCAGGGATAAAGTGTACGACAAATATACATTGTGACAATCAGTATTTCTGAGGTTTTGGAACAACATTTTGTAAAAGTCAGTAAATGATCCAATAACTGAGTTTGTTAAAATACACACATTGATAAACCAAAAAAAAAAAAAAAAGCAAAACCATTGATATAGTCACGCATGAACACAATTTCAAATGAAATGATATGGACAGTTAATGGACAGTTAATACTTAAATCATAGTGAATTTATTTAGATATATAATTTCACAGGGTCTCAAATGAAATGGTGTGGTGCATGAAAATATGAAGAAAAGGGTATATTTAGTTAACATGCAAACAACTGTGGGTATTTCTCTTTCATTTATTTTTTCCTTGAAATTTAAGAGATACTAAAAGGAAACCCCATGTAAATGTTTGTTAAAACAAATGAACACTTGAGGGACTAAACAAACATACCTATTGTTCATTAAGAATGTGATCTTTACAGGCTGGGATTGTGGCTCAGTGGTACTTGCAAGTATGAGGCACTGGATTCGATCCTCAGCACCACATGAAAATAAATAAATAAAATAAAGGTTTTGTGTCCATCTACAACTAAAAACAAAACAAAAACCCCTGTGATCTTCAGAATCAGAAAAATGATTTAACCCCATGCAGGCCCCAGTGGGGAAGCACTTGGATGGCTTCTACACACAACAATGCTGTGACCTTTGTGTTACACATGCAGCATCTCTTAGCTTCCTACTCTTTAAAGCAGAAGCACCATATACTGTGTGAGGTTGCTGTAAAGTAAAATGAGATACTGTTATAAAGTACTTGTTAAGGTTTGAATGTTGGTGTTTCCCAAACATCATATGTTGAAATCCTAACTCCCAATGTGATGGTATTAGGAGGTGATTCCTTTGGGAAGTAATTAGGCCAAGGGGACAGAACCTTCATCAGTGGGATTAATGTCCTTGTAAAGATTTCCATGTGATTTTAGATGAGATGACAGACATCTGTAAACCAGTAAGTGCAACCTCACCAGAGATACTGAATCTGCTGAGCCTTGATCTTGGTTTAAGTGGCCTCCTCAGTCTGTGGTAATTTGTTATAGCAGCATAAACTGCCTAGGATGGTTCTCATTGCATATATTACAATGCCAAAATAAAATTGGCATAAAAGAGAAGCTCAATAAATATTTATAGAAGAAGAAATAAATTTACTACTATTTAGAAACAAAATGGAAGACATTTGTAGTACAATACTCAGAAGAATGAATGTGAAATATTGCCCTTCAAGATTCTAATATAGGGGAGTCTGGGGTTGAGAAGCAATAGTAGAGTGCTTTCAAAGTACATGTGAGGTACTGGGCTCAATTTTTAGCACTGCATAAAAATAAATAAATAAATAAATAAAGGGTTTTTTAAAAAGAATGCTTTTTAAAAAAAAAATTCTAAAACAGTGAATCTTTGATAATTTAAATGTTTTTACTAATAGAATAATACAAAGTAAAACCCTTCAATTTGTAGTAACAATTTACTAAAGAGCAGTAAAAGTAATATTTTCTAATAACTAAGAAAACTTTCAATGTAAGCATGCATCCACATCCAGCATATTTTTTGTTTTTTCTCCTGTACGGGGTATTAACTCAGGATCTCCTGTGTGCTAGGATTGCACTCTACTACTGACCATAATTCTCAGCCCTTTTTTACTTTTCTTTTGAGGCAAGAACTGTCTATGTTGTCTATGCCAATCCCAAACTTGTGATCCTCCTTCCTCAGCCGACCCAGTCCCTGGGATCACAAGTAAGCATAAACTGCTGTGCTTGGTTGTCCCTCATTTTTAACTACATTACAAAAATGTGGATTTCTAAAATATATATATATATATATATATATATATATATATATCACTCAGAAGTGATATTAATATAACATTTAAATATTTTTGATGGTGTCATTTTCTGTTTTTTAAAAAATCTAATGAATTTTACATGCTCCATGTAGATGTAACAACTGATTAAAAAAATCAGTTCAATGTACTTTCTCTTCAATAACACTCTATGATCAATATTAAATTTAATCAAAGTAAATTGGGATATTATTTTTGAACTTCCTCATTTGCAACCTTCTTTGTATAAATTTATCTTGTTCCAATCTACTCCATTGGTAAAGTAATCCCTAATCTGACACAGTCATCTACTCGATATGTTTATTTATTTATTCTACAAAATGTCATTGTTATGATTCTCAAAACATTCACTTGACATTATTACAGAGAAATATTTTGTCAAATGACAATTGAATAAAGTAGAATGTAGTAAGGGCCTTAAAAAATCAAATTCTTTGAGGAAGCTAATATTTATTGAATAACTACTGTGAGCCACACATTCTGATAAGAATTTAAACACAGTCTTATTTGTTTTTTTTCCTTAAACTTTATAAAACCAACATTAATATTTCCATTTTACCGATGATGGGGTGGGGCACAAGAAAAACACCAATATGAAGTTAGTGGAAGCTGATATTCTTTAGCTCTATTTCAATATCCCTTATTGAAGATAGTCACTATTTTACTAAATAATGTCAGAGTACTTTACAAATGGCCATAGTTGCTTTTCCCATTCCCCATGCCTATGTCAGCCTCGGATGTTAGCCCTTCATAATCTTTTACCTGGTCTATTCCTAGTTTATTCTGTGTCTCCAGTTTTAGACATCTTCCTCCTTTTTTTCCACATTATCAGTCAGGTCTGCTTATGTTACTTCTCTGTGTAAACCCTCAGGGATTCCTTATTGTGTGACACTGAAGCAAAAACTACTTTGCATGGTGCACCAAGCCCACTTTGATTTCCTCCTGTTCACTCCAGTTCTTTTCTGCCATCCCCTCTCCTCCGGAACCTGATGCGCCCTCCTTACAAACCTCTTTGTAGTATTGTGATCTAATTGTGCACTATAATGTACCTGGGCACAGGTTTCCTCAGGCTGGATCCTCACTTGTTAAGATCCAAGTCAAAACTGAACTCCTCTGTAAAACATGTCAGACTCACGGAATGGGTGATCACTGTGTACCATATAGTATGGAAAGATTTTTTTTTTTTTTTTTTACCCAACACATATCTTAGGAAAAAAAATCTTCTACTTAAATTTCTTATATTTTGTGACCATTTTCAGTCTCATATTTAAATAATATTTTGAAAAATAAATATTTTTGAGAAAGAAATATTTCTAAATCATTTTCTGACTTAGGATTTTATTTTTTATGGCTCACCTTAATAGAGTTTTTTTCTTTTAAGGGAAAAACATTTTATGATTTTTTGAAGTTATTTATAAATTGGGGACATTGCAACTATCAGTGTTGGATACTAACAAAACTGGCCCATTTAAAAATAACTTTTGAAAAAGTCATAGATGGAAGCATTTTACAGATAAAACTTTTACCTCAAGAATGGTGGTGGGGGGGAATCACGGGTGAGAAACAATACTTCTAACATGATGGCTTGGGATGAAATTTCCAGTGACAGCATCATACAGAATTTTTTTAAATGCTGTATTTCAGAAAAAAGACAGAAGGGAAGATGATGTGCTTTAGAAAACTGTGCTTGGTGACTCATAAAGAGCTGCTGTGGTGTCCTGACAGTGATGTCAAGGGTTCACATGAAAGATTTAAGAAAATTGCTTCATAAAATATGACTAGAAGAAAGCCATAACTTTATGTTCATATATCATTCTATACAATGCCATTTTATATGGGTTCATGAACTAAATTAATCATGCATTACAAGTGTTCATTTATCTAATTTTAATTTAGGGTAGTCAGAAATTTGTTGCTTTTCTTATTTGGGATATAGATGGATATAGAGAATTGTTTTATAGCCAAATAGCTTTCTTTTTCTTTTTCTCTTCTTTTTTTTTGAATACATGAAAACCTTTTATTTTATGTGTTTTTATTTTGTATTTTTTATCAGTCTCTTATCCTTAATATGCCACCAATTATTTGAGAAATAGAACCTAAGCTGTATAAACAGGAACTGCATTTTAAGTAAATACATGGAAATATCATCAGAGTCTTGAGCAGTTCAGAGCTCAGAATGGACACTTAATAAATAATGCTAGAAGGATTGATAAAGTACTCTTTTTACTCATTGCATTTAGCTTGAGATAAACAGTATTTTTCCGAGTCAAAATATATTATTGCAGTGAATAGTGAATGAATTTCATACAGGAGCTAAGTGAAGGATGACTTATACAAACTGCAATTTGTCTTATTTTAAATCCCACTGTATTTCCATTGCCTCTGGAAAAACATAAAATGGATGGTTGATTTCCATTTCTGAGTAAGAGAGGTAGCTTAATCTAGAAAACTATGAATTTCATGAGGTTGAGTGAAAATTTCCCACAATGCCTTTTAGTGGTTTATTTACATACTAAATTTTATCCACCAGTCAATTTGTACATCAATCATTCTGAGCCAAAAGCTCACTCCCACCAGGAAACACTGGTCTCTAGTTCAAAGTTGACATTAAATGCTTGAGGCTGAATGATTGGTCTGTACTCTTCCAGGCACCAAGTCCACACAGATCTTATAAAACCAGAAAGGTTTTAGCTCTTAGATAGCCGGGATAAAAGGTTTTTATGTAAAGACTTCATCAAAGCATCCACTTTCTTCAACCACTCCTTCTGTAGCTTAGCTTGCCAGACAACTAAATTGCTGACACAAAAACAACTGACCCAGCCTTACTCTATTCCTTTGAAAATAGGATGCCCTGATTAGACCCAGGTATCAAGTGTCAACTCTATTAAAAGAGTCTCGACAGTCTATATCCAGTCCATTTGATTCTGAGAACCAAATAACCCCATACTGAACTCTTTGTATACTAGAGACAGTCCAAAGAAAGACCTTTGCTGAATCATTAGATTAAACCTTGATGGCTATTGAGGAAAATCTAATCATTGTTTCCTAAAAGTGCTTTATTCTTTAATACCCTACTTTTTGTTCATGTATCTATAGATCAACAGATTTTCTCTCTTTGTTAAACCAAGTTTTCTTTGAAGTTTAAAACTCTAAAGATGTTTCCTTCCTTTGAATTCATAACATCAAAACTTTGTCTCTCATGATGTAATACCAAACCATTTATCTTCCATTATTTGACAGTTAACTTCCACATATATCTAATTGCGAGGCAGTATAAGGAGTGCATTCATTTGATCGCTCTCCTTCTTACTAAGGAATTGGTATAAACTATTCTTCATCTGAACCAATAGAGTTTGTCAGATATTTTGTACTATATTCTTTTTTTTTTTTTTTGTACTTTGGTTTATGCTTGGCCTAAGAATTTGACTACAAGATTCCCTCTGCTTTGTTTGTTTGTTTGTTTGTTTGTTTGTTTGTTTTTACACAGATTATATTACAGAAGCCTGATACTTTTTCTGCCACTGGTGGTCATTCATAACTTCTTGTTGTTTTTTTAATATTATCAAGTTGCTGATTCCTTGCAATAATGAAAAACATCAATTTATTAAATAATATTTTCTCAGATTAAAGTGTGCAGATGTGATGATTTCACATATTAGAATGCAGTATGCTTTCCTAAAGTTTTTATTTTAGATTTTGGTGAAGAGAAAAAAAGTAAATATCTTATTCTCAGGAGGAAATATTATCATTCATGGCTTGAGTTATTATTTTTAAAACAATAGTCTAGCTAAGAGAAGAAACAATTCAGTGTGGGTTTCTGATATAATAGTAAACTAATATTATTGATGTAGCTACATAAATATTCAAGTCAATAAATGATTTTAATTTACTTAAGAAATAAAGAAATAAGTGTGTGTCTGTCACATGGATAATTAGATAAATCAATATTATGGGGTATATTCCTACATTAAGAAGCTTTAAAGAACAATAAATCTTTGCCAAGATTTTTAAAATATGAAGAATCTTTACTTTATAATGTGTCAAAGAAAACCACTGTAGACACAATGCATTTGTATAGTAATAATGATCATTTTACTTATGATTTGCTGGGGAGGGGGGAGGGTGACACATGAGTAATGGTAATCAGAATTTCTTTTGAATATTTATTTCTTGACAAATTCTTTTATCCTAATATTGCTAATAGGTTGAAATTATTATCCAGGCTTATTAAGTCAGCTTGATTCTGAAGCTTTTTGACATATATGAAAATTCAAAATAGAAATAAATTATGAAGGTATATTTTCTAAAATGTTCACCACATTTCCTATTATAGAAAATAAGATGAAGTCAGGCATGGTGGTGCATGCCTGTAATCCCAGTAACTTGGGAGGTGGAGGCAAGTGGATTGAGAGTTCAAAGCCAGCCTCAGAAATGGTGAGGCACTAATTGAGACCCTGTCTCTAAATGAAATACAAAAGAGGGCTAGGGATGTGGCTCAGTTGTTAAGTGCTCCTGAGTTCAATCCCCAATACCAACAAACAAACAAACAACAATAACAACAAAAACCCAACAAACAAACTAAATGAGACAATCTTGTAAAAGATCAAAGTAGAGGTTAAGTTATAGGAGACATTCAACATCTCTAGTAATTACAGAAATGTATTTCAAAACTACACTAAGATTTTATCTCACTGTAGTCAGAATGGTAATTATCAAAAATATAAGCAACAGTAAGTGTTAGCAAAGATGTGAGGAAAAAGACATTGGCTTAGCTGTGTAATTGTATATATTGCTATCAAAACATACTCCAGCAGTTGCTGGGAGTAGCTCAGTGATAGAAGGCTTGCCTAACATGTGCATGACCCTGAATTTAATCCCAGCACCTTGAAAACAAAAAACTCCATTATTTTGTTTGCTTATTTAGAATATGCTTAACCTATTTTTCTTAAAATTCAATTAAATCTAAAATTTTCTCTAAAAACTGGAAGGATCTTACCAAACTGAAATTCAATATGCCTGGACTAATATCCATTGGAATGATAATATCTGAAGCTTTTCAAAGAAATCTAGAATAATTCCTTCAGCTCACTGAAAGTTATAATGTCTTTGCTATAATCTAACTTAGAATTAATTATCATCTAACATTCTAGCCAAAAGCATCTCTATTTTATTTTTTATAAAAACTGACTTTAGTTTTCAGTTGGGCCAAATGAACGCTCAATTTTGATTAATATCAAGATTTCTCTCTTTTTGTATTTATTCTGTGGAACATTACATGCCAAGGGAGTTGGAAATCTCAGCAAATATGGCAGAAAGAGAGCTTAACTTTTACTGCTAGAATATGAGATGAGCTTTCATTTTGAAACATTCTTTAGTTGTAATGATTTTTGAAGGTGTGTAATTATCCAATATTCATTTTAATTTAGAAATAATTTATAGAGAAATATATAAAAATATCTAGAATGCATTAAGAGTCAGATGATGCTTCAAAAAATTTTGTAAAAAAGGAAACATATTCTTTGTAGTTGGAATCATTTTTCCATGAGTAAGCCAACTACACTTGGCTAGAAGACAGTTTGAAGGAAGATGGACTAACTTCCAGTATTTAATAGCATTTTCAAATCCTAATTGTCTTGGAACACAAGTGCAGTCCTACGAAATAAAATTAGTTTGAAGGGAAAGTTTCTTGAATCAGCAAATCAGGTCTGGCTGCTACTTTTATTTAATAAGAAATAGTTTTTCAGAACTTGTGAAATATGAAAAATTTAGCTCAATATCATTTCTATTTATTTTGGTACCAGGGATTGAACTCAGGGGCACTCAACCACTGAGCCACATCCCCAGCCCTATTTTGTATTTTATTTAGAGACTCACTGAGTTGCTTAATGCCTTGCTTTTGCTGAAGCTAGCTTTCAACTTGTGGTCCTCCTGCCTCAGCCTGACTGTTCACTCAACTGGAGTAGCTACAAGGCTTCCTGACTGTGCTTCCTAGTCATATTAAAGTGGGTTAACAGGGGCTTATTTTACTAGGAAAAATATGCTACCTTTATCTAGAAAAACCGGCTTACAAATAAAAATTCAATTGAGATCATTTAGGGTACAGGTAATTCCAGATTATTACAAAGGAGGATAAGAGAAATAATACAGTTAGGAATTACACAAAGTATATAAAATGATTATACCAGACAGCCCAAAATGCATGAGACAGAACCTAGAGAATCCCTGAGAATATTTATGGAATAATGATGGAATGTTTTATGTATTTGAGACTTGATAATGTTTGAAGAGACTTTAATCAATTTGAGAGATCTAAATCAAAAGAGTCAGAAAGTTAGGAAATTCGAGACAGAAATTAAGATGCTAAATTTTATGTTTTTGATATCAGAGGTAACATTTTATATATATATATATTAGTATTATATATATATAAATGTGGTGCTGAGGAATGAATCCAGTGCCTCATATGTATGAGGCAAATGCTCTACCACTGAGCTATAGATCCAGCCCCCATGAACTAGTATTAGTACCAGAAGTGGTTGAAGTTGAGGAAAGAACTTAAGCAGATTAAGTACTTAACGTATTAGCTAAGTACTTCTTTTGATGTAAATCTATGTAAATTGTTTCATATAAAATGTGTAAGACTTTTGCCTACCTGTGATTTATATGATGTACACGTCTCAAAACATAAAACTATTTCTCTGAGTAAACTACCTAGTTGAGGTCTATTAATTTCCCTTTAGGTAGATTTTGGTAAAGTAACATTTACTCTTGAGGTTCCTAAAATGACAGAAGAGTTCATGCAGTGGCCATCATGGCAGCCATATAAGAAAATCTTTCTAGAGAAATTATCAGAAATAGCAAATAAGATGGAGTATGGACAGAGAAAGAGATTTAATAATATTAATCTCAAATTTTCTCTTGAACTCAATCTTTGTTCTTGGAATTTATCCCAATTTAATTAAGGTTCACCAACAGATATGTGTTGTTTGTCATTGTTATCATTATTTATTTGTTTTTTGTTCATAAGTTACTCTCAGTTGTTTTAATTACTTCTAAAAAAAAGACAAAGTGCATGTGAAAACAATGTTACAAACACACTCTATCTTGGAAGACAGACCATGATATCTGTATTAAACTTCTCTTTTAATCAGGCAATGAGATCAACCCATTGAAGGGTGAGAGAAGTTGTATTCCTCCAACCACCATCATCCATCTTCAGAAAAAAAGTTGTTAATTCCAGAGAAGACTCCTCTTGTTAGAGTTCTTGAGCTTTCCCAACTCTGAAAACCACATATTTTAATCTCTTTAAGCCTGGGATACTAATGGCTTTTTTTTTCTTTTGCTACATGTTGCTTCATCATTCTCAATTGGTTTTCTTTAATCTTGTTCACACTTTTGTTAAATATTCCCATTATAAAAATTATATCCAGGTCTGGGGTTGTATATTTCAGTGGTAGAGTGCTTACCTAGCATGTGTGAGGCACTGGGTTCAATCCTGATCACTACGTAAAGATACATAAAGATAAATAAGTAAAACAAAGGTACTGTGTCCATCTATATATAGTTAGTTAGTTAGTTATATAGTTAGTTAGTTTCTAGGTAGCCCTTTGTATAAGCTATCCATTTCTTGCTGGTAAATCTCTCATAAAGATTGAAAATATGTATATATATGTATTTCTGAGAATATACACACATGTATATGTAAATATATAGATAAACCATATGAAAAGAGCAATAAAAAATAAGAATAATTGATTTGTTAGAGAATTCTAAAGTAAATTTCATTTAAAATACTATGCCAAGTTCAAATGATTTATTAATCACAGCAATTGGTTTTGACATTTTTATGTGCCAATTTCTTATGGAACTCTTCCAAATCCTTAGATAAAGTGATTTACTACTTCAAACTTCTTGATAAGTCTACTTGAAGCAAAAGTGTCAAAAAATTCAAAAATCATGCTATAGATTCTCAGATGTGCAAAATCACAGTGACATTAATAAGCTTTGTTTGCTATTTTTTCTACACTACTAAAGAAAGAAAAAAAAAAAGTGTGCTCAAAGTTTCACTACTTGTTGAATAACCATAGAAGAAAAGTATCTAACCATTCCATGTATACTTGTGCTCTTTTTGTTTGAAAAGAAATGTATGGAAACTTAAGTTCTCTTAGATGTTGTACACACAGATTAATGCTATAAAGTATAATTATGAAACATTTTCATTTTAACCATGTCTCCTGTCAGACTGTCATTTCATCTTATGAACTCATTCTAATTTTGTGCTTATTTAATGATGAAGAAAGAGGTTTACCAATGCACATCTGAATTGACGAGAGTTTTTCTGCTTCTTTGTGCATTAATATTATTTACCCTAAGATGGCTTTTAAGCCATTATTGCAAGGTGTACTAATCATAACAGTTAAAACTAATTACTATCACATAAATAGCTTCTATTGTGTCAGTGAGACAATCTGTTTTTGTCAATTATACATTTAATGCAATTATGCTTTTTATACATTTAGAAATTATTCTTTCTTTGTAATAAGAATTTTATACTTTAATCTCCAAATAGGGCTATTTCTGGAGATGTGTGTCAGTGTGTGTATAATTTATAGACCCCAATTTAAATCACAATTACAAATATGGATGTTTAAAATTATCTTTTAAGGAATAAAAAATATTTTCCTTTAATATTCAGATGCATCAAAGAATAAATATTTGTTGTTCATTTAGTCACATAATGTTTCCATCATGGTAAATGTTCAATTACTTTTTATGTTAAAGAATATTTTAGCAAGCAATGCATAACTCGAAACATCACAAATATTACTTTTAAGTAGTTTCTTTTCTCTTCAAGTAATGAATATTCTTAGCAATCATTTCACTAAAATACAATTGAGTGAGTAGCAATTTTTATGATTCCCTCTGGGCAAAATCTAAAGATCTGAGACAGTTTTACATAAAACCATTGATCAAGAATAGCTACTAATGAAGAAAAAATTACAGTTTAGCAGGTGGTAATGTCTGAAGCAATACTAATAAGACTTTTGGTTAAATACTTCAGGATGACTTGTTAAAATATTCTATTATAGATAAATTGACAAACTGCTATAATGATTGGTCACTACACACTTACTCCTCTTTATATGATTGCACTTGAAAAATTGATATTTTGATTCATTGTACAGTTTCATAATTACATGAAAATTAGGGAATATGGCAAGGTGATCCACTTATGCTAAATTACATATAATGTGATAAGATTGTTTTAGGGTAGCAGGAATTTGCTAAAGTAAGTTAACTAATGTAGTTATTTACTAAACAACACTCATAAATTGAAACATACAGTATTTGACAATTAAAACCATCAATTTACTTTAAGAAGCAGTAATATAAGAAACATCACATATAATCATGGACAGTAGAACTAAAATTAACATTGAAATAAATAACCATAGATCATAAGACACTCTTCAAAATGGAGAATTGTGGCAAAGACTCCCTGTTGCCCTCTTTATTATGTAATATTCCTTTCGTTCTTTCAAATAACATCATTAATTTCTATCTCGACACCTGATTGTTTATATTTACAATACTTTATAGGAGCTTAAAAGTGTAAATCCTAGAATATAAGAAATTAAATGTACTCTGTTGACTTGAAATGTCCTTTAAGTGTATTTTACTTTTATTTTAAATATATGTTTGGTTATTTGGTCATTTGTTTGTTTTATTTTCTGCTAGTTGGATTGCAGATATGATGCTTGGATTTTCAGAAGGGCAAAGTCATTAATTGTGAATTTTGGAACCAAAAGATTGAAAACATTAATTATTTCTGTGTATAAGAAACAATGAAATCAGAATCCAAAATGGCAGGCTAGAGAGAGGCTGAATTTTGTGTTGCTTTGTGAACTGGGATTCTAGTAGTGGGAATAATGTTTCTCTGAAAGTTAACATTAACTCTCCCAGTTGCCTCCATCTTAGGACACTTCAACCATTGCCGTAGTTCCCTATGCACATTAGCTTGCATCTAGGGACACCGCACATAGCCTGGAAACAACTGCCAACCACAATGTTGCATGCCACAGAGCTGAATCTCTGAATACCCAATGCCACTGCCCAGCCCCACTGAACCTGACACCCCATTGCTGAAAGCAGCCACCTCCATCTTAGGACACCTCTGTTACCATCTTTTGTTAGGGCAACTCCCAGCATGGGACACCAGCTCTGGCTTAGAAGAAAAATAAAGGAGAGGTATTGGGACCCTGCAGGAATACTATAAGCCTATAGAGTAAAAACTGTAATGCCTCAGATCCACACTCTAAAAGGGAAGACATACGAACAACATGCGAAAACAAGGGAAGAAAGTGCCCCAAACAAACCAAGATGATTACAATCCATGGCCAGCAAAACAGAAGAAATGACAGAGAAGGATGATATAAGAGTGCAAATACAGGCAGCCAAAGATCATTTCCATAAAGAGCTACATAACCAAGTACAGGAAACAAAAGTTTACTTCAATGAAGAGGTAGAGGTTCTGAAAAAAAAAATCAACAAAATCTGTGAAATGAAAGAAACTATAAACCAAATTAAAAACTCAATAGAAAACACCAACAACAGATTAGATTATTTGTAAGACAGACTTCAAACAATGAAGACAAAATATATAATCTTGAAAAGAATGTTGACCACACAGTGAAGATGGTAAGAAACCATGAAAAGAACATTCAAGAATTATGAGATAACATAAAAAAAGAGCAGATTTAAGAATTATTGGACTAGAGAAAGGCATAGTGTTTCAAACCAAAAGAATGAACAACCTATTCAAAGAAATAATATCAGAAAAATTTCCAAGCATGAAGAATAAGTTGGAAAATCAAATATAAGAGGCTTACAGGACACCAAATGTTAAAAAATCACAACAGATCCACACCAGGACACATTATAATGCAAATGCCTAGCATACAGAATAAGGAGAGAAATTTTAAAGCCACAAGAGAAAGGAATCAGGTTACACATGGCTGGAAATAAATTAGGATCTTTGCAAACATTTCACCCAGACTCTGAAAGCTAGAAAATCTTGGAACAACATATACCAAGCTCTGAAAGAAAATTGATGCCAACCAAGAATCTTATATCTAGCAAAATTGAGCTTTATATTTGATCATGAAATAAAAACTTTCCATGATATACAAAAGTTAAAAGAATTTACAACTGGAAAGCCTGAAATATAGAACATCCTTGGCAAAATATTTCATGAGGAAGAAATAAAAAAACAACAATGAAAATAAGCAAAGGCAGGTATTACACTAAAGGAAAAATTAATTAAAAGGGAAACCAAGTCAAGTTAAATACCAAAAATAAATAAAAATGACCAGAAATACAAATCATGTCTCAATAATAACCCTAAATGTTAATGGCCTAAACTCACTGATCAAAAGACATAGACTGGCAGATTGGATTTTTAAAAAGACCTAACAATATGCTGCCTTTGAGAGACTCATCTCATAGGACAAGTCACCCACAGTATAAAGGTGAAAGGTTGGGAAAAAAATATACCACTCACATAGACAGTGGAAACAAGCAGGGGTTTCCATTTATATCAAATAAAGTAGACTTCAAGCCAAAGTTAATCAAAAGGGATAAAGAAGGGCATTTCATTACTACTTAAGGGAAACACTCATCAACAAGACATAACAATTATAAATCCTATATTGCCCAAGCAACAGAGCATCTACATCCATCAAAAAACTCTTCTCAAGTTCAAGAGTCAAATAGACCACAATACAATAATTCTGGCTGATTTTAATACACCTCTTTCACCACTTGATAGATCTTCCAAACAAAAACAAAACAAAGAAACTATAGAACTCAATATTAAAATCAATAACTTAAACTTAACAAATATATATAGGGTATTTCATCCATCAACAAGTGAATAAACTTTCTTTTCAGCAGCACATGGATCTTCTCTAAACTAGACCATATATTATGTAACAACACATCTGTTAGCATATATAAAAAGTAGAGATACTACCCTGCATTCTATCAGATCATAATTAAGTGAAATAAGAAATCAATGATGAAACAAAAAAATAGAAGCTACTTCAACACCTGGAGACTGAATAATATGCTATTGAATGAACAGTGGGTTACAGAAGACATCAAAAAGGAGATTAAAAAATTCTTAGAGATAAAGAATAACACTGATACAACACATCAAAATCTCTGTAATACTATTAAGGCAGTACTAAGAGGAAAGATCATTGCATGGAGTTCATTCCTTAAAAGAAGAAAAAGTCAACAAACAAATGACCTAATATTACATCCCAAAGCCCTAGAAAAATAAAAACAAATCAACATCAAAAGCAATAGAAGACAAGAAATAAATGAAATCAGAGCTGAAATCAATGAAATTGAAACAAAAGAAACAATTTAAAAAATGACAAAACAAAAAGTTGTTTCTTTAATAAAATGAATAAAATTGATAAACCCTTACTCATGCTAACAGAGAAAAGGAGAGAGAAAACTCAAATTACTAACATCCATGATGAAAAGGAAAATATCAGATGGAATCTATAGGAATACAGAAAATATTTAGAAATTATTTTGAAAATTTGTACTCCAATGAAAGAAAATATCAAAGACATCAACAAATTTCTTGAGTCATATGACTTGCGCATACTGAATCAGGATGGTATACACAAGATAAACAGATCAATTTCTAGCAATGAAATACAAGATGCCATCAGGAGCCTACCAACCAAGAAAAGTCCAGGACCAGATGGATACACAGCTGAGTTCTACAAGACCTTCAAAGAATAACTAATACTGATACTCCTCAAATTATTTCATGAAATATAAAAAGAGGGAACACTTCCAAACTGATTCTATGAGGCCAATATCACCATGATTTCAAAACCAGAGAGAGATATATCAAAGAAATAAAACTTTAGACTAATATGTATAATGAACATAGATGCAAAAATTCTCAATAAAATTCTGGCAAATTGAATACAAAATCATATCAAAAAGATAGTGCACCACAATCAAGTGGGATTCATCCCAGGAATGCAAGGTTACTTCAACATAAGGAAATCAATTAGGCTCTAAAGATAAGAATCCTATGAGAATCTCAATAAATTGGTAAAAGCATTCAACAAAATGCAACACTCCTTCATATTCAAAAAACAATAAAAAACTAGGGATAACAAGAACACATCTCAACATTGTAAAAGCTATCTATGCTAAGCCTCAGGCCAAAATCATTCTAAATGTAGAAAAATTGAAAGCATTCTCTCTAAAAACTGGGGATGCCCTCTTTAACTACTTCTATTTAACATAATTCTTGAAACTCTAGCCACAGTAATTAGACAGATAAAGGGAACTAAGTGTATATGGATAGAAAAAGAAGAACTCTAACTATTACTATTTGCCAACAATATGATTCTATACCTAGAGGATCCAGAAATTTCACCAGAAAACTTCTAGAACTAATAAATTAATTCAGCAAAGGAGCAGGACATAAAATCAACACCCATAAATCAAAGGCATTTCTGTGCATCAGTGACAAATCCTCTGAAAGAGAAACTAGGAAAACTACCTCAATTCTAATAGCCTCAAAAAAAAAAAAAAAAAAAAAAAAAAGTACTTGGGAATCAACAAAAGAGGTGAAAGACCTCTACAATGAAAACTACAGAATGCTAAAGAAAGAAATTGGAGAAGACCTTAGAAGATGGAATGATGGAATGATCTCCCTTGTTCTTGGATAGGCAGAATTAATATTGTCAAAATGACCATATTACTCAAAGCGCAATACAAATTTAATGCAATTCCAATCAGAATCCCAATGACATTCCTCATAAAAACAATGAAAGCAATCATGAAATTTATCTGCAAAAATAAGAGACCCAGAATAACTAAAATAATCCTTAGGAAGAAAAGTGAAGCAGATAGCATCACTATACCAGAACTTAAACTGTACTACAGAGCTATAGTACAAAAAATGGCATGGTATTGGCACCAAAATAGACTTTTAGAACAATGGTACAGAATAGAGGATAACATAAATACAGTTATCTCATATTAGACAAAGGTGCCAAAAACATACATTGGAGAAAAGATAGCCTCTTCAACAAATGGTGCTATGAGAACTGGAAATCCATATTCAGCAAAATGAAAATAAACCTCTATCTCTCACCATGCACAAAACTCAACTGAAAGTGGATCAAGGACCTAGGAATTAAACCAGAGCCTGCACCTAAGAGAAGAAAAAGTAGGCCCAAATCTTCATCATGTCAGGTTAGGCCCTGACTTCTTAATAAGACTTGTATAGCATAAGAAGTAAAATCAAGTCAATAAATGGGATGGATTCAAACTAAAAAGCTGCTACTCAGAAAAAAAAATATGTGGGGTGCATAGAGAGTCTATAGAAGGGGAGCAAATTTGTACCACATGTGTATCAGATACAGCACACAAATCTCTAGGATATATAAATAACTCAAAAATCTTAATAACAACAGTAAAAAGAAAACCCAATCAATAAATGGGACAAGGAACCGAACAGACATTTCTCAGAAGATGATATACAATTTATCAACAAATATATGAAAAAATGTTCAACATCTCTAGGAATAGAAAAGTGAAGCAAATAAAAATAGAAAAAATAGCAAATAAAAACTACTCTAATATTTCACTTCACTCCAATCAGAATGGCAGCTATTAAGACTAAAAATAACAATAAGTGTTGGTGAGGATGTGGGGGAAAAGGCACACTCATACACTGCTTGTGTAACTGCAAATTGATGCAGCCAATATTGAAAGCAGTATGGAAATTCCTTGGGAAATTTGGAATGAATCTACCATTTGACCCAGCTATCTCATGCCTTGGTTTATACCCAAAGGACTTAAAAACAGCATAATACAGGGAAGCAGCCACATCAATGTTTATAGCAGCACAATTCACAATAGCTAAACTGTGGAACCAACCTAGATGCCCTTCAGTATATAAATGGATAAAAAAAATGTGGTATATATACACAGTGGATTATTACTCAGCAAAAAAGAGAATAAAATCATGGGATTTGCAGATAAATGGATGGAGTTGGAGAATATCATGCTATTTGAAGGAAGTCAATCCCCCAAAAATAAAGGGCGAATGTTTTCTCTGATATGTGGATGCTGATCCATAAAAATATATTTTTTAGTTGTCAATGTATGTTTTTTACTTTGTTTATTTATATGTGGTGCTGAGGATAGAACCCAGGGACCTCACACAGGTCAGGCAAGTGCTCTACCACTGAGCCACAAACCCCAGTCCTAATCCTGGGATTTTTTATTGATAAGAAAAAAAATATAAATGAAATACTCTCCACTTCCAAAATCAAAATTAAATGAAGTTGGATAAAATACAGAAATAACATATTTAAAATCATCAGAGGGCTGTTGAAGAAATGAGGAATGGAGGTGGTAAGAATTTTGACAATATTAATAAAAGTCAAAGATTAGAATTACAAGATGTTCCAGAGTATTAACATTTCAGGACTTCAACTGTTCTGTGGAAAGTTCTGAGGTGTCAAGAATGAAAAGGAGATTGACTTAACTTTAACAGATTTGTAATTATTCTTGACTTAGCAAAACTGATCATTAACACATTTCTTGAATAGCATAAAAAAAGATTTTAGATATATAGAAGGACTACAGAAATAAAAAAGTAGACAATAGAACAGACTGGTGGACTTATGATATTTGCTGACAAAGTTTTAAAAGGCATGATTTTTAAAAGTGTATCTAGTAAATCACAAAAAAAAATGCATATCGTAAGTGAAAATATAAATTTCATAAAAATGAAATCTATAGAAATATTTTAGGTAAAATAGGCTGAGCATAGCTCAATTTGAAAATGAGGTTCAGATTAAAAAAATAAAGAATGACAAAAACCCTGATGTATTAAATGCTAACAAGTAATAATGTGTAACAAAATCAATAGATAAAGAGCTAACAAGTGATTGCTAACCCAAATAATGGCAGAATGATTAATGGCATTCAAACTTTTCTAGGCATTTAAAAGAAGGTTAGTATTGTGGTCCAGTTGAAATGCATCTGCATATGACCTCTGAACCTGTTCACCAAAAATGAGAGGACTAGAAAGTATCAAAACAGCAGTAGCAGAATGGTTTTTTTTTTTTTCAAAAGCTGAAAAACATTATAGACTCTGTAAACAAGCAAATCTAATTTTTAACAATATTCACAATAAACATTAGCATAGGTGATAGGAGTGCTGTTTTGGAGCCAAAATTCATCATGCCATTATTTATTTTTTTCCTCCCTTTTTTTTTTTTTTTTTTTTTTGTCAGTGCTGGAATTCTAGGGCTTCATATGTGCTAGCCCTCTGGCCCTGAATTGTATGGCTAGACCCAGATCCATACAATCAAAGCAAATTTGACGGTTTCTTTCTTTTCCTCTTTGAATTATTATAGATTTTTCTTTTTCTTTTTTTTTTTGTTTGCTTTTCTTGAGTTACTTTTAGAATTAGGGTCATCAGACGGATATACTTTAGATTGGTTTCTACAAAACATTCGATAAAATAACTGCCATTTTGAAATTTGGATCACATGGTAAGATTGCAATATGGATTAAGAGTCAGGTAACAAATCATTTTGATGGTCTAGTTCAATCAGAATTTCTCCTTAGCTCTTTCTTGTTTTTAGTCATATTATTTTAAATCAATGATGGAATTAAAATCTACATATTTAATTTGAAGTAGATACAAATACAGGAAAGCAAGTATGAGAGAAGTAATAATTTGTACAATTTAAAATGTTGTCAATAGGCTGCGATTAATCTCTGAAGTAAAATCTATAATATTACATAATAATAAGTGTTAAGTAGCAGTCTAAGTCAAATATTCAAAGAGAAGCAGATTACCATTCAAATGCAGCTTCTACTATATTTGATAAAGATGCACTAGTTAGGGTAGGTCAATCATTTTTAATACAGGATAAATGATATAGTGTTAATATAATCATATATTTAAATATAACTATGTATTATTTATTTATGTATAGATGATATTGTACAATATTGTGAGAACAGAATAATTTTGCATCATGCTAGTGAGAAGAAATATTTTGATTAATCTGGACTTTCCATATAAGAAGGCTAATGGGTAAATAGAAAAGATTCATAGGTAGTTGATCTCAAAAATGAATAGAGGGAATCCACAATAGGAAGAAATGCCAAAAGAATGGAGGATAAAAACAGGATAATGTCAATAAAAACAAACAAGGCTGGGTGTGCACACTAGAGGCTGAGGCAGGAGGACCACAAGTTCAAAGTCAGCCTTAGCAACTGATCTAAACAACTTTGGTGAAAAGGTTCGGGGGGATGAAGATATGGCTCTATAGTCGTGAAATCCTGGTTCAATCTCAATCCACAGTACAAAAAAAAAAAAAAAATGCCTAAACATAATAAATGGCTTGTGTTTTCCCCAATAATTAGAAGTAATTATTAAAATGTATTTTGTATTCTTATTTTATTGTGCCAAAAGAGATCGATCTTATGAATAAGATGCTGATATATGGTCTTATCATTTTAGAAACATAAATATGTGTAAATATCTAATATTAGGTTATTTTCTTTTGTGAAATTATTGTTGAATAATTTCATTCAACAATATATTGTTATAATATAACAATAATATAAGTTAAACTAAAAGTATGTGTGTCATTTCTTTTTTAGTTCAAAATGATTCATATGTGTTAAAATAACATATATATGCTAGTCTGTTCAGAGTGCTATGACTAAATAGCATTAAGTGGGGGAGGCTTATAAAGAATAATTTATTTCTCACAGTTCTAGAGGTTAAAAAATTCAAATCACAAGGGGTGTGGATTCAATGAGGATCTGTTCCTCACAGACAGTCTTTAACTGTCATCACTTTAATTTTTTTAGTTGTAGATGGATACAATACATTTATTTTATTTGTTTTTATTTTTTAATGTGGTGCCAGGGATGGAACCCAGTGCTTCATCCATGCTAGGCAAATGCTCTGCCACTGAGCCATAACCCAGGCCCCAACTACAGCCTCTTTTTTTTTTTTTTTGCATAAAACGTGAAATTTATTTCATGTGACGATAATGATTTGAAAACTAGTTCCATTAGATAATGGATGCTACCAGTAGGCCACTCAACTTAATCTCACTTTTAAATTTTTTTTAAATAAATGATAGCGGAATGCATTACAATTCTTGTTACAAATATACAGCACAATTTTTTTATATCTCTGGTTGTATATAAAGTATGTTCACGCAAATTCGTGTCTTTGTATATGTACTTTGGATAATAATGTCCATCACATTCCACCATCATTGCTAACCCCCTGCCTTGACAGCTGCATCTGACTTGTTTTAAAGGGCACTAGTGCATGGGCTGGAGATATAGCTCAGTTGGTAAAGTGCCTGCCTCACATGCATAGGTTCCTGGGTTTAATACCTAGCATCACCAAAAAAAGGGCGAGGTGGTATTCATATTCTATTCATGATATAATCACTTCCCAAAGATCTGACCTCTTAATATTATCACCTTGAAGTTTAGGATTTCAACATTTGAATTTTAGGGTGACATAAATATTCAGACCATTATATATAATCACACAGGCACACACATGGAAATATATAGGAATATGTGTATTCATGTAAAATGAAATATGTGTTCAGTGACATATTTAACTTTTAATGATGCATTTATTTGTAGGTGAACTGCAACACCTTTTGTTGTGGTGGTGATTTATTAATATTTTCATTACCTTCCAATGTCTCTACAATGCACATGTAAAATAGGAAAGACAGATTTAGAAAAGGGCATATGCTAAAGTGCTACCTTAGAATCTGCAATCAAATTAATGTTTAAATGATATTAGTATTATTGTATTTTTAATGTTTATATTGGGGAAAAAAAAAACCCTTACCCTCATATCATGCCCTTATTTTCTTCTTTATAGTTCTTCCATTATGACTCTATCTTCAAACTGCTAATTAATATAAAATACATGTGCATCATCCATATTAACATCATGATAAAGGGAAAGAAAAAGAATGAGGACATTCTTTTTTATTCACATTCAGATACAAACTAGACTTTTGATGATGGTAAGTCATTTGACCTTGCTTAACTTCTCTTCAAAATAATAGAAGAGGGTTCCTGCAATAGTTATGCTCTTATAAATATTCTGAGACATCTATCCTTACCATTTCCCCATTTGTTTTCCTAGCAAAGAGCACCTGTTTACTTTATGGCTCTTTACATTTGCATCAACTCCACAGGGGTCCTGAATAGCTTCTAAGAGCTGGCAATGAAGTGTGGATGCCTGTCCCAGAGTCCATTAACCTCAAATAAGTGGGCTTATTCTCAGCTGCAAGTTTGTGTCCAAACATTTCATTATCTCCTACTTTACTGTCAGCTGTCAGGATGCTTTTGTGGTCATTTGCATAATTTAAACTGCTGTCACTGACAATCTAAATGTTGGTATACTCCATCTTTTGACAGTAAGATACAAACAGGCATATCTTCCAAGACCAGATCTGAGTCAACAAACCATAATGTAAACCTATGAAAGTGTGTTAATTTTCATGCAGTCCTTAAATGTATATGTTTGAAAAAAATGGAAAAAAAAAAAAGCCAAAGACGTAGGTACAAATGGCCATGCATATTTTGAAATAAATTTATTTCTTAGGATCTTCATCTGCATATCAGGTAGAACAATAATTTAAGAAACTTTAGGTTCTTACTTTGCTTGGGGTCATGATTAAAATGATATTTGCACTTTAAGATAATTTTCAAAACTCAAAAAGAGTAAGAAGCACCACATAACAAAGGAACATCTTGTGCTATTTATTGGAGTAATTTACCCAAAAGCAGGACACCTTGCCCCAAAAGGTAAGATAAATCACCTGCCAATCTACTTTAATTCTGTTCTTCTCAATCTTACTCTTTTTTCTTTTATAGCCTGACTCCATTTCTGAACTCCATTAAGCCTTTTATATCCCATTTACTATTACCTGCTCTTTTTCATATAATCCAAATTAACTCAACTTCACTTGACAGTTGAACTTCTAAGAAAAAGCTCAGTTTGTCATCATAAAACTGGCCCAAAGGAGTGGGTAAAGAGGATTTTATATAATAAAACATTGGGTTCTGGCAATCACAACTTTTATTAACTGGCATACTCTAAAGGACCTAAGCAAACATTTTTGAGAAATTGATTTTTGCGGGCAATATTACTGGATGCTCAAAGTAAAATTCTTTACTGCATAGTAAGTTTGAAAAGACAGAAAATAATGAACTTTTAATGTACTGATGCTCCCATCATCTTTTCTTTTGCTTCAAAAAATTATGTTGAAGTCAAGCACATAATGTAACACATAAATGTGAAATTTATAAATGGGATTTTCCAAGTAAAGAAAAGTATGTCTATGTCTGGATTTTAAAAAGTTTGTAAGGTTATTTTTTTCTTTTAAAATATTTCTGATCAATGTTTTTTCCCAATGACTCACTCACAAGTGCCTTATTTTATTGTTGGCTTGACTCCAAAATAGGTACTATAATATGCTGTTCATATTTAGTTCCAGAGTGGTGTTTTTTTTTGTTGTTGTTGTTTGCTCATAATAGCTTGTCTAACACTCAGTATACTCTGGGACTGAGGGAAAAAAATACTCAATTTTTTAGGTTTTCCTTAATGTATGAATATTGGCTTATATTTTACATTTTCCAAATATTTTGGGTACATTATCTCAATCTTATGGTTAGAAAATATGGGCAGATTGAATATCTGAGCAGAATCTTGCAATAAATTTTAATATGTAATACAAAAAAGACTTATTAGTTAATGGTACACTTATTCAATTTCTAAAATTCATCAATAAGAAGAAAAAATAACACTACTTTCTGGCAGACAAAACCACATTCATAAAATTGTCAAATATGGGGAAGAGATTAAAAACCCATCTAGGATTATATCCTTGTTATTATTTTTAATATACTTTGGTTGCAGAGTTAAAAATAAGGTTAATTATGGCTAAATAAATGATGATTTAATAATTAAGTACTGCCAGGTGCAATGGTGCATGCCCATAACCCTAGCAGCTCAAGAGGCTAAGGCAGGAGAATTATGAGTTCAAAGCTTCAGCAATGACGCACTAAGCAATTCAGTGTGACCCTATGTTATGGTTTGGATGTGAGCTGTCCCCCAAAAGCTCATGTGTGAGACAATGCAAGAAGGTTCAGAGGAGAAATGATTGGGTTGTGAGAGTCTTAACCTAACCAGTGAATTAATCTCTGATGGAATTAACTGGGTGGTAACTGGAGGCAGGTGGGGTCTGGCTGAAGAAGGTGGTTAGTTGAGGACATGTCTATGGGGTATATATGTTGTATCTGGAGAGTGGAGTCTTTTTGTCCTAATTATCTGGTGAGCTGCTTCCCTTTGCTGAACTCCCGGCATGACGCCCTTCTTCACCTTAAGTCTTGAGGAATAGAGCCTGCTGTTTATGGATTGAGACCTTTGAAATTGTGAGCCCTCAAATAAACTTTTCCTCCTCTACAATTGTGCTGGTTGGGTAGCTGACTAAAACACCCTGTCTATAAATAAAATACAAAATAGGTCTTAGGGATGTGGCTCAGTGGTCAAGTGCCCCTGAGTTCAAGCCCCAGTACCCACCCCCCAAAATAATAATAACAATTAAGTACTAATATCATTATTTGTGTCATTTCAAATGTATTGTCATTTCTAGTTATCATTGATACATTTCTAACAGTTTTACTTACACAAATGTGCAAATTTTGATAAATAGAAGAATTAAAATTAAATTACACAAATGTTATTATAAGTATAAAAAATTAATATCAGATATTATATTGCTAAAGGAAATTTGATGTTAAACAAAAATAACATTTTCCTCTGAAAGTATTCAGTGAAAAACACTTGGAGAAATTAAGAGTGATTCCCAAGGAACCAGAGAATTAAAAAATAGGATAATATACTAAAGAATTTAATATGATTAAATATTAGGTTTTCATGGTGTTATTAATCTTGTTTTAGGTTTCCTGTTCTGAAATAATTTAAAAAGTATGAAAAATTATTAAACTTCAAAGATAAGCACAAAATGTAATGAGCAGATATAATGACATCATTTGAACTAAGCTTCCTAAATCCAGTAAATTATCAAGAATTCAAAATTAAACTTAAATTCCTTAGCATATGAGGTATCTCTTGAAATATTCATGATGTACAACTTTTTATGGTTTTTTTTTTTTTTTTTTTTTTTAGTGGATAACATAGCCACTAGAAACATTCTGAATTTGAAGAGAGTTGGCTACTAGGTGCAAAATGTCCCTATGATTTATTTACTCTTTTATTTTATTAGTTTTTTTGAAATTGAGTATTGCTATGCTGCCCAGGCTAATCTGGAACTACTGGGCTCCTGTGGATCTCTTGCCTCAGCTTCCCAAGTTGTTGGAACCACAGGAATGCACTACTATACCTGATTTTCCCATGAGGTTGTAATAAAAGCTAGTCTTAAAAACTCTGGCATAATACAGATATACTCTCTGGATATTTAATAGCATGAAAATAAAAATATCTTATCACCTTGTCCTCAGGCTTGAGGTATTTGCATATCTCTGTCCACTAGTAATTTTCATGAAAAATGTAACCTGCACTGTAGTGGCAGACTAGAGGCTGGATTCTATAACATTATAGCCAGCATCTGGAAACTAGAAGTTTTGAGTCTACTGTAGTCAAGGAACAAATAGGAATTAGTCTGGAGGATGATCCTAATGTACATGTTATAGACTTAATAGAATTTCATTCCTTGCATGGAAGATCTTTAAAATATATCAGCCAATTCACATTTGGGGTATTTTTTAATGTAGTGATAATAAAAACAAAATTCATCATACTAGACAAATGTTACTATTTTTTGCCACAAAAAATATTCTGGACATTTATTAAATGAATTAGTAAATAGGTGTTGATAGAGATGTTAGTTAAGAGCCTTTTATGCTAGCTACTTCTAGAATGTGAACATTTTCATACATGAACAATTCACTGTATGTAGGGCATGATGTAACATGTGGGGCATGTTGCATTAGAAAACAGGAAACCTAACTTGCTACCCGCTTCCCGGTCCTGGGGTTGCACATGGCTAGATGGGCCAGGAGGCGGTTCTGTGGGTGGTGACGAAAAATCAAAGGACCTCTAGGATAGGTTCAGAACACTTCCACCCTCGTGGACAGCTCGTGTCTCCCAATACGGCCTGTAGGATGGGTGTACACGTGAACTCTCCCCACCCTGCTGACCTTATCCTGTTTGGCTCCTGTACATTTTATTAGCTGTGTGTGTTTTCTCAATAAACTGAGATCCTGCTTTGACTGGTCTCCCTGATGCATCTGATTGTCCTCCAGTAGGGGAGGACTAGGTGCGGGCAGTCAGTCGACTCTTTCCATTCTTGGCTAGTCTTGGTAGTCCTGGTCGGGATGTGCTCTCCCCAATCTCTCCTGCAGGTCAGGAGGGAACCGGGGGCTAAAAACCCCGACAACTGTAGACTATGAACCCTGGATTAGGCTGCTGTTGGCATCTGAATGGCACACATATCCAAGAATACTATACATTCAGTAACATTTTAAAATAAATCAATTTTCTTAGAATTTGGAGAGAAAAGGTTCAAGAAAATTAATTAATTAATTAATATTGAATACAAAACTGAGTGTTATCCTAGGAGAATGTGATATAGCTTTGGACTGAGGACCTCCATCCCTCACATGTTTTCTATGAAAATATGTTTCTGGTCTATAAAACTGCTGTTTGTTGCCTTAAAATAAATGGGTTCACAAACCACTATTGTAAGAGTAAAATTAATGAAAATAAGAAACATTATCATAAGGCCTAGGCTTCAGTGATTACTTATGATTACTTCTCATATAAACTTGGAAAAATTAACATCTCTATAGCACAATTTTTTTTTGTCTGTATAGTGGAACCCTAACAATATTACATCAATCTATCTATACTTTCTTCACTCAGCATAATTGAAGGAGGTTTCCTATGTTTCAAGTTTATCTTCTTGGCTTGGTATAGAGAAAGGTGAGCAATATCCACACTTTCTTGGTGCATCTATTCAACTAAATGAGATAGTGAAGTAAGTAATAAATAAAAATGTACATATAATATATTATTTGTAATTTAGTACTGGACTGAAACATGAAATGTGAAATCTGACTAGAACAGAAGTTGATACCAAAAAGCGAGGTCATTGAAGTAAGTAACCTGACCATGTGCTACAGAAGCCTTTGGAGAAGATTTTGAAAAGTTTAGAAATGCAAGCTGGGAAAGCCTTAGAATGTTGTAAGGGGAATTTAATGGACAATTCTTAATGGTGGGAATTCAGGAGTTCAGAATGACCACATGACTCTTCACAGTGATGACTGGTTTAATTGGTTTCTGAGGAGCACTTTGTTGGAAATTGAAGTAGAGGCCATTTGTGTTACATTCTGGCAAAGAAATTTTCAATATTTTGCCCATATCCTGATATTTTTGTAAGACTGAATATAAAAGTGATAGACTAATTAATCTGGCAAAGTAAATTTCAAGGCCACATTGCATTTAGATAGTGGCATGGATATTGTGGCAACTGTTAACCAAGTTTGCTGTTGTAATCAGGAGGCGAAAGCAAAGCAGAAATATTTGAAAACCTTGAAATTTGGCCAGAAAAGTGTAGGTAAAACTGGTGTAGTTATTTAAGAGATTATAGCCACTGAAGAAATGCTTATAGTATACTTCCCAAATAGAAAACATGGCTTGATAGTATGTCAGTAATTGGCAAGACTATACTGATTTTATGCTCAAGGGCACGGAAGTAAAAATTCCTTTGAAAAGAGGCCAATTGGCCACCTGGCTTGCTCAGGGGAGCCTAGAAATTACTTTCACCATATTCAGCTGCCTAGGTAGTCAGAGGCTGCTTCAGTCGGGGTCCAGGAAGCTTGGCTACTGCTCAAGACTGCAGTAGACCTTGACATCAATCACATGGTGCTGGTTCTACAGGAATGCAGTATGCTGGAGTTAAGTGATCATGGAGGCTTCCAATGAGATTTAAAAGGAAAACCTGGGAAGCCAGGCAAAGTGTAGCAGGGTCAGAATTCCTGTGGGCAACCCCTGACAGGGTGACACATAAAGATGTAAGAAGGAAGCTGAAGCTGCATTAGAGACACTCAAAGATTAAGAGATTCCAGGAATATGGGACATCTGCCAAAGAAAGCTGCAGGACTCAAGTATAAATAAGCCAAGAGAGAGGCCATGGGGCTACAAACAGCAAAGCAATGGGCATGGAGCTACGTAAGTCCTTTGGAGAGAAATCATGATGCCATGTGCTGCAGATGCTAGACTTGGAGTTACAGAATTTGTTTGCCCAACTGGATTTTGATCTTGCTTTGCTTTCATTCCATATTTCTATGCCTATTTTTCCTTCTTGTGTAATAGAAATATTTACTCTATGCCGTTATATATTGGATGTATGGAACTTGTTTTTGATTTTATAGGCTAATAGTTTGTCTTGGGTCTCAGATGAGACTTTGGGCTTGGCCATTTGGGTAATGCTGAAACTGTTAAGATTAGGGTGACTCTTGAAAACGGATTAAATATATTTTGCCTTGTGAAATATTATAAGCTTTTTCAAGTCAGGAATGGAATGTTGTGGTTTAGATATGAGGTGTTCTCATGCATGAGAAAATGTAAAAAAAAAAAAATTGAGGGAAAATGATTGGGCTATGAGAGACTTAACCAAATTGTTGCATTAATCAACCTATATGGATTAACTGGGCCATAACTGTAGGTAGATAGGGTGTGTTTGAAGAAGTAGTTATTGAGCCCATGCCGATGCGGTTTATATTTTGTCCTGTGGAGTGGATCTCTCTGTGCTTTCTGCTTATGCTCTGACCTGCTTTCCTTCACCATGCCCTTTTGTCATGGTGTTCCTCCTCATCTCAAGCCCAAAGTAATGGAGTAAGCCATCTGTGGACTGAGATCTCTGAAACCATGAGCCCCATTATATTTTTCTTCCTCTACTCTGTTTTTGTCAGAGCTTTTGGTCACAACAACAGAAATCCTGAGTAAAACACAAGGTACCCAGAGAAAGCATGTACATTTGAAGGAGCTAAAATTTTATATAGTGATGGATGAACACAAGAACATTCCAGCAAAGGGAATAGAATCAACAAGATTAGAAGGTTGTATATTCTATTATGTACAAAAAGCTCAATGTAATGGACTCGAAATAAACAAGGTGAACATGTTTAAAGTGTTGAAGTCAGATAAGTAAAGCTAAAGTAGGCCTGGTAGGTTCTTTTGAGAAGCAAATGAGGTTAGAGTATATTTCTTGGCACATAGAAAGTGCTGCATGAATATTAGACATATATTTGGAATTACTTCCATTACTGAGAAATTGCCACCTAAACATGCTGGATGGTGATAACAAACAAAATTCTGTATCAGTAGTTTATGGAAGAAGTGCCTTAAAAATTGAATGGCCAGACACAAATTTTCTCTAATCTAGTAGTTTGCCAAGAATAAAATACTGGGAGATATTTATCCAATTAGTTTTAAGAATTTCTATGTTAAGTATGATCCATAAAAAGTCTTAGCAATAACAATGTCACTGCAATTAATATTAAAATATCACAGGGATTTAATCTGTTCCACTTATTACAATTGGCATATCACTAAAGGATGATTTATCTTAGGTCTTCTTATCCCCAGCTTGCCACTGAATGGTTAAAAAATTACAACTGCTTAATGACAACAAAATAATCAAGATACTAACAAAAAGAAAAAAAATAATTTTTAATAGAAACAATATCAATAAGCTTTTTCATCTCTTTTAAAGAGACTGAAGTATAATTTTTGAGTATTAACAAATGACAATAGACATAGACATTCTTCATATCTTAATAGAACCTCTTGTGCAAAATTTCTCACCTCCATAGTATTGATTCTTTAATCATTGGAAAGAATTACTGAATAATGATAAAGATTGAGTTCTAATAAAATTTACATAAAAATTTTTTTTGAATATCATATAAATAACACCTGCAGGTATTGGATAGGTGAATATACTGCTTAAGGAATTTCATTTCTGATACCTATGCATCTTCCTGTAGCAAATAATTAAAAATAAAAATGAATCACCAGACATACTTCAGATTTGGATAGTTGTTCCCATTCCTGGATGAATCCAAGGGAAGTAAAAGAATTTTCCTTTAAGATTCAGTGTTGTATATTTTCCTGAAATTTCATTAACCTTGAAGGGTTTACTACTTCATCTTAATAGCACTGGTGGTCCATAAATAATCCTCAAATAGTTACCTGTCAAGGAAATTCTTCACCACTTTTCAGACTGATTGACATGACTCATGACAAGACTCCTTGCCAAAGTAATGCATAGGTGAAATTACTATACTGATTGCTTTTCAGTCATTCCTCAGTTTATTTATTCATGATGGTCTCAGGAATTTAATTTCATAATGTCATAATTAACATAACGTTCCTGCATAGAAGAATTAAAAAGCAGTACATTGAAGGATTTAGTGGACTGCAGACTTTTTCTCATTTAAAAAGAAAATTGTTAACATTTCACACAGGTAGGAGAAAACCCTACAAGTTAAAAACACAAAAAGATAACATTAGAAAATAAGTTGTTAGGTTTATTAGATATTCCAATTTCAAGAGGAAGTCACTAACAATAAAAAGAAGTAGATTATTAATTAATTCTTTGATTCTGGAATGAACAGGTTATTTGTCAGATTTTAATATAGTTATTGTAGAAGTATTTGGACTCTATGTATATTGCTTAAAAACAAAAACATCATCAGTTTATTCTAGAATTAGTGTGTGTTTAACGGTATCTATGGCTCAGATTCAAATTCCTTTTAAGTCTACATTTTTTTTTTCTCATGGTTCACTTAAATTATCAGCAAAACAAGCTATCATTGTCTAAACTCAACTCCAGGTTTCTGTTTACTAATTGAGATTCTTTGTGTGTGTGCAGGGTCTTTACCTTGCTTGGACAGAGAACTAGAAGAAGTGTGTAGAGCTACTTTCCCCAAACCAGCACCAACATGAAGTTTCTTTGTTTCTTTTAAACTAGTTGTCCTTTCCAAAGAGTGAGTCAGAATTCTTATTGTGATTTGCAACTATATTATTTGGGATTCTTTGTAAAGATACTGGATAACAAAAGAAGTAAGTTATTAACTTTCAGGGATCTGAGAAAACACTAAAGCCAGAAATTTGTATACACAGATACATGACAGTGATCAGTTTTATATTTTAAAATTCAGGTAAATTAAGAATTCTTAGTCAATTATTGAAATTCCAAGTCATAAATAATGTAGAAGGGAGTTAGACGGTCTAGGTTTTTTGTTTTATTTTTTCTAATAGTAACCTCTAACCTAATTAATTGTAGCTCAAGGGCCAAATCATGACACAGTAGCTAAATTTTCATATGCTGTCTATCTTGGATGAAGGGTTTTAAGCTATGTTAGTGTAAGTATGCTTAACACAATACCATAAGTAGCTTCTACAGATATGACAGCCTTTAATGTTGTGTGATTACGCACATGTAATCGTTTTTTTAAATCATTTAATTGCAAACTCTGGAAAATTAGCTCTCTTTATTTCCTGAAGTTCATGACAGGCTAAGAACTTAGGCATTACTGTTAACAGTAAGGTTGACAGTAAGACTTAGCCATTTTTAACTCTCTGAGTAAGGTCAAGAATATAGACTAGGAAAAAGAATTACAGAGAAAGTGTAAGGTTCTAATCTTGGTAAGAACACAGTATTTTTGCAATAAAAATTTTCTCACCCAGGGAAATACTTGTGGATGATATCTAAAAACTTACATTATATAGTCAAAGTGCTTTGATTCAAACCTTGGTATCTTGCCTAAGTACTAGAACTCTACATAAATGGTACCATTATTTCAATCTTCCATAATCATATTTATAAAATGAGTATAAGAACTGTTCTACTCTAGTAAGCAATTGTAGATAGCAAAATGTTCACGTGAAAAGTTTAGAAAATGCCAGGCACATAGTTTAGATATTATGTGCTGGCATTTTCCTCTAAATATATAATGGAAGGAAAGTTTAATAAATATTATTCAAATATTTCTGAAAATGTATATCAGAAAAAAATATTGCAAATTAATTATAAAATCATAGGAAAATAAAGATGATAAAAACTATGTCTTATATTAAATGAGAGTTTAACAGAAACTAAAGCATTTTCTCATTTTGAAAAATAAATCTTCATTTATATTTGCCTTTTAAATGTTAAGGGTTTAAATATCTTCTATAATTTAAATTTTCAGATACTTTTATTTATCCATTTTTTTCTATAGTTAATGAGTTTTTTCAAGTATAACAGCAAAACAAGAAATTTGAAGATATTATTTTAAACCCTGTGACAGAAACTTTGAGATTATGTCTAATAATTTGCTTTTATATGTATTTATTTTGATGTTCATATGTCTAAGAAATTTTCCACACTTATTTATTGATACTTACATACTCAAAGTTTGATTAAAAATGAGGATGAATAAAAACTAGCTAATCTAATGGGCAAGGTTTCTTTTTAAAATTCATTTCATGCAAATGATAAGAGTAAACTTAGGCATTATAGGACATTTTATTTAAATTATCTTGAGAGGTGATGGGTAGGAGACCATTTATTTAATATAGGTGCATTGATTTGATCAGTATTCCAATGTTTGATTTGTCTCATATCACTCAACAATAGTCTGCTATTTGCAAAGCGCTTTGATAATTAACTTGGCATACAAAAATAAGTAGAAAGAGCCAAACTAGTATGATCATGACAGCCACTTAGGAGAGACTTTGTTAAATTCATATTCCTGTGTTTTGCCTTAAAGTCAGGATCAGCAAGCAACTGCTGCAGTGTGCCAGTGGATAAGTTGGATAAATATGTTCAGTTTGTGGGGCACATAATCACTTCATAAATATTGCATTCTGTGCTATAGTAGGATAGCAATAACAGACAATATGGAAGGTGGGTTGTTTCCAAAAACTTACAAAAAAGGTGGTAATCTAAATTTATCTAGAGATTTATAGTTTGGTAATAGATCAGCTTAACCAACTGAATCAGTCTATGGAAACACCTAGTGGAGATTTTTAATAAGGAGCAATGATGAGTGTAGACTATCTGGATAAACTACACATTGAATCAAGCAAATCCATCATATATATTTCTAAGTATTACACAATTGAAAGTATTTGTCTTATGGGTTGTACAGTTAGAAAGATACCAAATACCCTAAGTGACATAGGTTAAGTTGTGTACTTTAAAAATGCAAAAATTTAACCATTTATTCATTTAAATAGAATATATTTAAGCTAATTAAAATGTAACAATGCAAATCAAGCAGGATCATAAACGACAGAATTTATTTAATTTTGAGTTCCTTTGACAGAGTCAAGCGATATAATCAGGCTCGAACATCTCTCTGTATTTCTATTTTCTTTTGAAAAACCTGAGATATTTGGTATTCCGAACATTGCATCATCAAAAATCATGTTTTACCTGGAATAGAATATTTATTTCCACTCTTGCAAAGGCAAGCTACTCTGATTCAAACAGTCCCCACATGGAATAATTCGTTTGGGTTACCTGAACTTTCTGGTAGGTTTATAATTTTGTGCACTTGCTTTACCTTTACTGTTTATACATTTCATTCTTCAGAAAGAGGATAAAGAGTGTGCATGCAATTTCTGTAGGAAAAATATAAATTGATTACACTGGGTAGAAAGATTACCAACTATATAACACATTGCTAAAAAGTACATATTTATTAATTCAGAATGAATATACAGCAGCATAATTTGAGTTTTGTAATGTATGCAAGCTAAATAATGTATTTCTTATTATCTATACTTCAGAATAATTTGATAAAGACTAATATAAAACAAAAACAAATTGAACACTTTCCCAGAGCAAGTTGAACAAACTCTTGTATGTTTTATGACATGCTGTTTCCTATGGAAATTAACAAATAATATTAACTTTGTAAATATTTTCAACACTTTTAATAATGTTATATTTTGAGGTAAAATAAGCATAAAGAATTAATATTAATTTTGTAGATATTTTCATAATTTTAAGTAATGTTATATTTTTAATAAAATAGCAAAAAGGAAATATTTGGGACCTAAGGCCATGAACACAAAACTGAAAATTATGAAATAATGGATTTAAGTTGCAATAGTTTTTTAAATGTCAATGCATGATTTTTATTTTTACATTTGATTTGATCTTAGATTTTACCTCAATATTGAATCATGATATTTTAAGTTCAATATGGCAATCTTGTTAAATTTTTGTTTTCATCTATTTATTTACTTAATAATGAATTTCTTCAGATAGAAGAAATGTTAGTGTGTGTGTGTATATACACACACACACATATATTTATATTTATATTTATATTACTATAGACCCTAAACTTCAGGGGGAAAAAAGTCTTTTTAGGCACACTTTCCAATTAGATGCATTTAGGAATACAGTGTGTAGTTGATAGAGACGTAAATGTTAGAGACGTAAATGTTTTTTTTTTTCTTTTGATCCCTAAAACTGGTCAACACAAATTCATAAATATTGAATATCTATCAATATCTATTACAAAATTCTATTTTGATCTGAAATGGGTATCCTTTTCAGTACATCCCCAGAGATTTAATTAAATATGAGCAAATCCATCTCCATGGTTTATTTTTATGTAGAAATACATTATTAGGACTGCTTATGTGGTAAAATTTGCTTTATGCCATCTATGATGTTCCCAGCTCAAAATAAAAAATCCTCATTTATTTATTCATTTCAGGTTAAATGTGTTTCTGTTGTCTTTTTGAGGTTCCTATTTATATGAAACTAAACAGGAAATGCTACTTATCTCAAGTTTCTTAACTGGTAATCGGTTAGAAGTGTTGATTGAATGTCTTCTAAATTCTGAAAGTCAACTAAATTCAATATTTTGTAGTATATCAAAGAGGTATTTTTTTAGAATAATTTTAATATGGATAGATACAATATCTTTATTTATTTATTTGTTTGTTTATTTCTTTTTATGTAGTGCTGAGGATTGAACCCAGTGCTTCATGCATGATAGGCAAGTGCACTACCACTGAACCACAACTCCAGCCTACATTTTTTTACTTCCATTTTTACTTTTTTACTTCCATTTTTAATGGAAGTAAAGATAAAGAAGACCTGGAAAGTCCATCCTTATTTCTGAAACATAAATGAGTAAGACAGAAGGATAAAGAACTAAAGAAAATTTCGGGCTAAGATGAGCAAATTGGACAACACAAAAATAAAATGTGAAATGATGAGGCTCTAATAATTGAGACTGCATCTAGCTATAGAAAATTCTGATCCAAGAGTATTCTGTTTCCTTTCTCCCTTTTGCTTTCTTATCCATGACTCTTCTTTCTATAATTTACCATACAGACCTGGTTTACAAATAAAGCACATACATGTTTTCTCTAATTCCTAACTTTTCTCCTAACTCTTCTAGCTATTAGAGCTCATTATACAATCTTTTGGTCACTGTTTATTTCTTTTGCTTGTTCCTATTATTATTCTCTGTCTATCAATTCTGTTTGTCTGAATTTTTAATCTTCTTTGAGACAGAGTAAATGCTTTATTTCTATTCCGCTTAAGATACAATATGTTGATTTGTTCAATACAATAAGAATATCGGTAAATAAAATTTTAAGAAGAAACAATCACAAATATAAAATCTAGTTAATGATACACTTATGACATCTACTTAAAGACATTGATAATTAAAACTAAAAAATGAATCACCCAATGAGAACCACCAAATTTTACATAGTTTTTGATATCCAAATCCTGTTCCATGTTAGTAACTTTTTAACTAATGAAGTCCTTATGGACTCCTGTGTGATAGATACAACTATTGTCAAGATTTTATTTATGGGGACTTGAGGCATAGAGGGCTCATGACATGAATAATTCACACAAGTGGGTTTGACCACACATACTCTGATTCTATGTCTTCACTCTTCAGAATGACAAAATGATTCCTCTTGGGGAGTAGAATATGTTACATATAGGCCACAAATATTATGCGCAATAGAATTTACAATAGAAACTAAAATGTAATTTAGAATTACAATACAGGAAAATGGAATCAGAACATGCAAGAAGGACTGTAATACACACTTGGGATCCCTGACAATAATATAAATACAAGCAAATATACTACTACCTAAATATCTAAAACTATAAATCAAGACAAGAAATTTCTAAATAAAACTGGTTATATTCTATTTCTTTAAGAGATGCAAAAGCAAGGTTTAAATTTAGAATTCTCAAATTCATGTTCATTTGTGTTCCATGTCTGTATTATGTGGCATGAGGAGAGTCATCCCAAGGCTCCTAGTTCCTTAGCTTGAGACCCATTCTTCTTATGCACAGTTGTGCCAGGGGAGTGGGATAGGTTGCAGACAGACCAAAGCAAATGCCTGGAGACAGCATGGGAGCTATATGGCTTATTAGAGAAAGCTTACCAGAGATCAGAGAATGCTCTAAGAATACTTCAGTGGTGATAGGCTGACAGATAGCACATCTATCCTTCACTGTGCTTTACCTATCTCTGAATTTTGTCCAGTGGCAGCAAATTGGATGAGTGACATGTACGCTTTTCATAGTGCCCTCAGTAATACACGTGTCCCCACTTAGGGAGGGCTTTAAAAAATAATTTTAGACTACAGAAGAAGTGTGATCATCATATTTAGCTTTCTTAGTTAGCTTGTCTAATTAGCATCTCAAGGATCAATTGTCCCAGTGTACATTCAAGAAAGTAGCTTTCTACAGATAGCTAACTTGCCCTAGTTCTCAGTGTATATAAGAGAAAGTGAGTCCTTTAAGATGATATGTATCTGGACTTTCCAGCCTAGGCTTGCTCTAATTGCTCCTTTAACTTGGCTAGGTATTTTGGGAACAGAAAGGGTACATTGAGGGACATGGTGTTTTACTGTCCCCTTTGTTTTATCAATGATACAGCCCACCACATAACTATGTCCATCAGAACAAAAAACCTTTTTAAAGCAAAGTTGGTTATCTCCTCTTGTGCATATTACCAGTCAATAACATATGTATAGAGCTTTCCCTTTACCCATTCTTAGCACTAGAGTTACACACCCTAAAATATTACATGACTTTAGTAAGATGGATATAGGGAAGAAAAACTGTGGATCCTAAATTTGGTTGAGGATTACCAGGTAGGAAATCCCACCATAGGAATGTGCACTCAAAGGGAGATAAAGGATTTCCAGGGACTGCTGTCTAGGACCACATCTACCCCTGATCAGGCAGGCCAGTTCAATTTAACAGGCATCTGAACTAGTCCTCTTATTTAATTATGGTTTAGAGAAAATATGTTCAAGGAATTGAGAGAAAAGATCAATGAAATTAAAGAGAAACATTTAAAATAGTATTAAGTAAAGTATGGTGAATAGCAAAAGATTTGACATAAATACAATTCAAAAATCTATCCTAAAAATATTTCCTTAGAATGGCAAAAAGAATAAAAGTTAGCGATTATCTGAAATAAAAATGGAAAGACAAAAAGGAGGACATGTAAGAGAGTGTGGAAAAGAGGAAATATGAAAATTCCAGACATCAACTGTCATTCATATTAATCTTACCTCTGGGGAAATGAAAAATGTTTCAACAATGTGCAACCTTAGAGAGAAAAGACAGGCACAGTCAATCTGTGTAACCTGGGTATTCCCACAAAGTGACATCAAAATAGCAGCTTCACTGATGAAGAGAGGAATAGATTTTCTACTGGGTTGCTAGAACTTCTGTTTGCTGAAAGTAGGCCAAGTTTTGGGAAAGATGAAAACTCAAATATGATAATTTGTTTTTATGTGGGATCTGGACATTATGAAAGCCAGTGAAATTCTAGGAGATGTGAAGAATGAGCTCATCTTTAAAAACTTTTATTAAAATTTATTATTTAAATAAAAAAATTTAATAAAGATTTATTTTTTAAATTAAAGATAAACTACCTATTAAGAGTCAAACCCGTCTTTGTACAGAACTGTTTTACATAACATATTTAAATGCTCAAGAACTCTATTAAGTATATATTTAGTTTCTTTTTTACACAAAGGGACTGATTTGTAGAAACTTATTTTTTTTTCAAGCAACCTACTAGACCTTTCAGGATCCTGGGTCCTCTCCTGCCGCAGTCTGGTTGGGCACAAACCACGAGCCACTGAAGCAGGAACAAACTTTATTTTTGAATTCCACCAAAACACTTCACACACGCTCCCGGGAATTCCTCCTGAATGCCACGCCGCTGGTCCAGGAATCGGCAGCCGGAAATATCTCCTCCAGAAATCCCTCCTCCTGCACTTCTCCAACCAATGGGAACTCTCTGGGAATCCCTGGGAATCCACATGAAAACTCCAAAGTAGCTGCAAGGCGGATAGTAATGCCTCACCTGTCAACCAATACTATTGGCAAAATGCCAGGGGCCATTCCGACTTGGCTGTGGCTCTCAGCACTCTCCATCCAACAATAGTACATTATCTGCAAAGACTGGAATGTAAGAGTGGTGAAAGAGTAATGATGCTTTAATGATAAAGGTGCTAGGTATGGGGCCTTCTTGTCAAACTCTTCATAAGCTTTGGAACCTCTAGATAACTAATATCTAGAGAATTTTTAGCTCTTGAGAGGAAATAATGAGAGAGGATACAAAACTAAGCAATCCAGGCTCTACAATGTGTTTTCAAGACACTAAATTAACAAGTTGCCCTGTGTCAAATCTTGTTATGCGAGATTAAAAATTCTGCATAGAAATCAAATCACTGAAGATTGTGTTCTGTGCTATGTGGTGCCACAAGCATACTTAATTATAAGCAAATATGATATTCAGTTCTCTTTCTTGCAAAAATGGTAACAGATTAATGTTAAAGTAAGAACAATAAAGGCTTAGACATAAAAAGTATCTTAAAAAATAAATGGTTTAATGTCATCCCAAATTCAGAAATTATGTTTTCAATAGATATAGAGTGAATCATTAATTTAAAAATATGTCAGAGTGGGCTGGGGTTGTGGCTCATTTGTAGAGTGCTCGCCTAGTGCATGTGAGGCCCTGGGTTCGATCCTCAGCACCACATAAAAATAAAATAAATAAAAACAAAGGTATTGTGTACAACCAAAAGAAATTAATGTTTAAAAATAAATCAAAATATGTCAGATTATTTATGCTAAAAATTTTAGTAATTTCATAATTTATTATATACAAATGTGAGACATAGTCTCTCTTATAAATAACACAATGTAAATTGGGTAGAAAACCTAAAGCTTTAGATGATGGCTGTTGTACGATACTCACTGCTCTTTCAGTAATCCAAATTCCACCATTGCTTATGTTAGAATTAAAAAATTATTTATATTTATTAGTGCCAATTACACCTACCTTACCTGTAAGATTTAAGCAAAACTCAATAACATTTATTACCTGATGAGATAGTAAAATATATAAATCAAGATAGAAGTTTCTTTTTTATGACTCTCTGAAGGAATGAGACTAAATTACTAAGGCAGCTAAGAAGAGTAAAAATAGCTGAATGTTATATTTCTATCAGCAGATATAAAATTTTCATATTTTCAATGTCCTGAAAAAAATAAACCACGAATTCTAATTTATTTTACTGTTGTTATTTAAAGATATAAATGGTTTAAATATAACGATTCTGCCAAAACTATTGTTATCTGATAAAAGATTATTAAAAAACATTAACAGTATTTATTAAATTTAGTTCCATATAAGATGTCTTGATTGTGTTATTTAGACGTGTGTACACATTTTTGCATATATACATGTGAAGGTTGTAGTATGTGTAAGTTCACTTTTACTCTCTTGCCTATGTATGTGTAGTATGTGAATGTGTGTTCATAAAAATATTTCATCAACCATTAAAAAATGCTATGTAACTTTCTGTTCATAAAAGATGAGTACTCTGATAATTCTGTTTCACACTCTAAAGCCAATCTAAAGTTTCAATTTCCAAAAGATTCATAGAGATTTTAAGTATATTTGTTTTTTAAAATAAGAAGTGATACTGTTGATGTTTTGCTTGTCTTTGTTGGTTTCTACACACAGCAGAATTCAAGGCCCTTTTCAAATGAACAAAAATGATATCTCCTTGTAGTCCACCATAAACCCATTTCTCTCAAATTCTATGGCCATCAAAAAAAAAAAAAAAAAAAAATGTAAAGAGAATTGCAGCCAGTAAATTCTCAGGATAGACCCTAGGTGGAGAGAACTGCTTTTCCCCACTCCACAGCTTGGGGGGCCCCAGCCTGACAAGGGTGTTACTGGAGATTCCTGATATGTCTGAGTAATTGAGCCAGGGATCTTTCCTGGCAAACTGTCTTGTATGAAACAGGGTAGAATTACAGTCAGGGGAAATGTAAATGCAGATTATCATTCCTCAGAGATTTCTCATGGCTGAAAGCATAAATGTGATTAGACATTCAACAGTTTCTCTTCTTCAAACTAATCTGTTTACTTCCATGTGGGTGGGCTAAAAACCAAATCTAAAACCTGAAATTGTTTTGTCATCAATGTTGACTGTCAGAAACTCTGTCTCCATGAAGCCAAAACATCCAGATGGAAAATGAAAAGTAACATTCATCATCTAAACATTTTCCTTTCTCAATGCCAAGCATGTAGATACTTGGAAACAACATCATGGTTGACTGAATGTTTTTCTTTTAATCTAGATGCTTTGGCATTGTGTAGATACAATCTCAATTGTAACTTTCTGTATAAAATTTCTAGACCTCCACATTTATAGATGCTTTTTAAAAAATATTTTGAAGCCATATATATGTGTAAATACACACACTATATATATATATATATATATATATATATATATATATATATAGTGTATGTATAGTATATAGCTTTTAAATAAATTATTACATATTTTTGTATATGTAGGTCAATATACACATGTGTGTATATATATTTATGTATATATGTATGTACATGGCTTTTAAATGAATTATAAAGATATATATTTTCTATGTGTGTATAAATTCTTCAAATTTATAAGACATATTAGTTATGTAGGGTGTCAAAATGAATAAACAGGTTGAAAACAAAAAGTAATCACACATATACACAAGTGACCAAAATACTTGGCCTACTGTGTTTGTGCTCTTCTAAAAAAATACTCATAGAGCAACTGTAGAAGACAGACAAATATAGTTCAGCAGACAGAGAAAAGAGTAGATGAATCCTCAAAAAGAAGTGTATTGGTTTTGGAAATTAAAAATAACCAGGGCCTCTTAATAAACATATAGGAAACTGAATGGCATTTAAGGCATGGGATTTATGAGCAACGCTCAAAACTAATGATCTATTCATCAAAATTGACCTATTGTATGTTTTTGTAAATAAGGTATATTGGAACACATTCATACCCATTTCTTTGCTTTTTGTTTAATCATTGTTCATGGCTACTTTAATAATTCATTTAAAAGTTACATACTATAAAGTACTCAAGTAGTACTTCACCAACCTTTATAGGAAATTGGCTTGCCAACTTTATAGGAAATGGCTTGCCACCTCCTGCTCCATATATATTAAGAGGAAGTGGAGAGAGCACAGTGTGATTGGCGTGTAGGATACATGCTCCTGATTTGGAGTAGGAGGCATTAAGTATTTACACATGACTGCAAGAGTATTCCAGTCTGGATTGATACAGTGCAAGATGTCAGGATAAAGACTAAATAAATGGCACTTAGTATGAAGAGACTAAGCATATTCTTGTTAACAAAGTTGGTGGTGATAAATATAATCATATGAAGACAGAAAGTGGGAGTATTTGGAAAGTATTTTGCCATCTCATTAAGCTTAAAGATGACCATATTCTATTGAAATTTGAGGCCAGTGATTTTATACAAAAATGCAATTTTGATATTTAGACTCTTCAGTTTATTTATCTTGCAACATTGAATGCTAAGGTTCACATAATTTATTATTCAAGAAAGCAGTCCAGGCATCGTGGTTGTATGCATGTATTCCCAGCCCCTCAGGAGGCTAAGGAGGGAGGATCACAAATCTGGGGTCAGTGTTAGCAAATTATGAGATCTCTCAAGATAATAATAATAATAATAATAATAATAACAACAACAACAACAACAACAATAATAAATTTAAAAATTTGAAAGGGCTGGGGAATGTAGCTAAATAGTAAAGTGCTCTTGGGGTTAGTCCACAGTACACCCCCATCAAATAATTAATTAAAAAAAAAAAAAAAGGAATGCAGGTCCTAGTGTTTGACTGCTTGAGATTTGAAAGTATGAATGGCTTTTGGAAAATGGCTTAAACTGTTTTCTGTTCCAAACAAAATGAATAATGATCATTCTTCATTCATACTGTTGGCTGAATTAAATAAATTATTGCATTAAGTACTTAGGTAAGAAGTAGTTATTATGATTATGCTCATTATTTAATTCAAGCACAAATGGGTTAAATTTAAAAATAAATTCCAGGCAAAGGTTTTTCTATTCCTGTTTAGTATGTTTTGAGGGCAAAAGAACTGCCTCTTATTCAGAGAACATACAGAGTTCTACATCTCTAATCCCTCCAGGAAGTTCAGAGTAAAACTAAGAGAACAAAATAGTGACTACAAATAGTCCTCTTCATCTGTGCTTTTGCCATGTTTTGTATGTGGCTTAAAAATATACAATATGGGATAAATCTAAAGTAGTAGGGCAAAAGAAAAAATAAAATTATGTTATTCATACTTGGACACAGAACAACTTAAGACCTGATGTTTTATTTTGTAAATATCAGTATTCTACTTTAAAAACTTACACAACATGAGCACAAATACATACAGAGTTATATTCATACTGGCAAATGTACTCAAACATGAACCCTTTTAGCTATTTTAGGAAATGTTTATGTATAATATACTGGAGGAACATGAGATAGTATCAACAATACCAGTTAATTATAACACATGAAATCTAATGACTAACCAAAGTTTCATTTAGAATAAATGGACATTTTCATAAAAAATTATGTTGCAACCCAGAAATTTATCTTAAAACACATGTATTCAAATTACTTTAATTGCTTTTTTAAAGCAATTACATTTTTTTTAAAAATAGAACAACTCCCACTACTGAAATTATCATTCTTCTGTAATATTACACTATAAGGATAGGTGTTTACTTAAAGAATGTGTGCTATATTTATGTATATAATATGTTAATGGTTAACAATTGCAAATTTGATATGTTTTCATACTGTATTGCATTATTATGGTTTGGCTGCTAAAATACAAACCAAACAAGAGAGTTAAGTTAAATAAGTTAATTTCTCTCTCTCATAATGCTCTGAGTATACATAATGCAATTCTATTATAGTAGAATCTAGAAGACTATAACAGCAGAACTCTTATTCTGTTGTTCATGTCCTGGGTGCCTTACACTAATCAATAAGTCACTGTGCTCTGTGATGACTGATTTGGGAATGGAGGAGAGGCTACCTTCCCAGCATGATGGCAAATACAATTATATAATATGAATGTTATAGAGAGGTTAGCCAGCCCTTCATAGTGGTTCTCCCTGTTTTAGTGCACAGATTTAGAGATGCAGACATTTGCATCCAGAAAAAGAAAAGAAAGCAGAGAAGTTTGAGAATGAAGCTGACCCTCATGGTGAGACGACTTATGATACTCCATATCAATAAATAGTACAGTTTTTTTTTTTCCTTTCCTTCCTCCCACTCTCCAAAACTCTCACTGGAGATTGAATCCCAAGGAGCACTCTGTCACTGAGCTACATCCCCAGCCCTATTTTTTGGAGATAGTCTTGCCAGATTACAGAGTCTAGGCTGGATCTTTTGATCCTCCTACCTTAGGCACATGTGTGCCCCACTACATCTGCAAGTACATATTTTTTTATGTGTACTTGAATAAATGCTACATGGGCTTGGAAATTTTTGTCTATTTTGTTCACAATCTACTATCTGACACGTAGCACAGTGCTTAACACTCAGAAAAGAAGGTGAAAAAATGTTCTTCCAGTTCCAATACTGGCTTCTGTCCTGTCTCAAACTTGGCAATCCTCCTGCCTCAGCCTTCAAGTTGCTATGATTACAGGTGAGTGCCACCATGCCCAATGATTTCTGCACCTCATTTTTTGTTCTAATTAGTGAAGGTAGAAAGAAGGTCTACTTCCATTGAAAAACAATAGTTAGAAACTTCACATAGTTCTTCTTCTCTGGTCAGAACTTAGTAATGTGGTTATCCTTCTAGAGAGAGTAAAGTTATTTATTCTGAAGAGCATGATGTTAGCTAAAATATGAAGTTTCTAATACTATTAGAAAGGAGAAATGAATACAGGAAACAATTAATCTATGACATTGCAATTTTGCATTGAAAATTCAGTTATAAAAGAGATGTGAATCATGTTTTTCTTTTGGAGTGGTCACTAACAGATCTGGGCATGATTATTTTATGCATACGTGTTTGATGTAATAATACCATTTCTACCTAATGGTAAAATACACAAGTAAATGTCATCTCATTTTTTCAGGAATTTTTTTCCATATATTTAAATATGTAATTAAGAGCACCAGAAATATATTTTACTATGTACACTAAAGAATTTTATTTTGGTCATTTTATTGTTTCTGAATAAAATTTATGAACTTAGAAATGTTTGTGTCATTGAAATGATTAATATACTTTAAACACTAAAAATCTTTATCTATTCTCCCATTCTTTTCTCACTTTTAATTGAGTGTAAAGGAACTAGATCAAATTTGACATAATGTATATGACTAGCAGACAATAGTAAATATAAATGGGCAATTCAATAAAAATAAAATTCATGACCAAATATGAAAATATAAAGTAGTAACTCTGAATTGAAATTAAGTACTGGTTGTAGGAGCTTTTGTGGCAATATGGGAAATCATGCTTTTTGCAGGAATATACACAAATATGACAAAAATATTACCTACATTTTGTAAAAGAGTAGAATATTTTTTTTCTGTCTTTTAGGGAGCCCTAGCTCTTTATTACTAAAAAAAAAAAACAAAAAACTGGGGGTGGTGTATACTGGTGATTGAACTCAGGGGCATTCAACCACTGAGCCACATCCCCACTCCTATTTTGTATTTTATTTAGAGACAGGGTCTAACTGAGTTGCTTAGCAACTCTCTAAGGCTGGCTTTAAACTCACAATCCTCCTGCCTCAGCCTCCTGAACCTCTGGGATTATAGGCACGCTCCACCGCTCCCAGCTAGAAAAACATTTTGATGTAAACAAAACAACCAAATAAATCATATGAAATACCACATAATGCATCCTGCTTAAGTTAGGAGATCAGATAAGGAATTTGGATGTAATGCAACCAATTTTATGAACAAAGTTGTAATTCCCCACCATCTGTGGTTTATTCCTATGAAAACTTTTAATATACACTGTTAAGGAAAAGTGATAAAATATAGTACTGACTTGTGAGATTAAGGCGGTTTTGTAGAATTTAGAATAACAGATGTTAAAGATAATATTCAAATATAAGAACAGGAAAAAACAGAGTAAATATGAGAGAACGGTGAAAACTACATACCAAGAGGGGAGAATCCCCTAATGAAAATAAGTCAAGAGACTGTCAATTATGTCTGGAGTTTTATAAAACCTCTGTGCTTCTAGAACATTAATAGATATGCTTTTCTAAATAATTAAAAGTATTTTAAAAATGAAAACCAGTCTATTCATAGTTTAAATTGGTATCGAAATGTTGGTGCAAAAGGTTATGATTCAAGTCTATTTTTAAACCAGTTTTTATACATGTGAAAAATTGAATTTAAAAATATTTTCAAAGAAAAAAATCAAAATGTGAATATATTATTAGGGGACATGAATTCCTGGGGTCATTGGGGCAAATTATGGTACAAATGGGATTTTGTTGTTCACTTGAACTATTTTGCTGGAATAGAGAAAGTGAATGGGGTGTGTCTTAGCCTACAATGTGAGGTAATCCTCACTATATATTTTCAATGACTTTTTAAAATTTTTTTATTTTTTATTTTTTAGTGCTGGGGATGAAACCCAGGGTCTCAAACATGCTGTGTAAGTGCTCTGCCGCTGAGTCACAAATTACATTTTTAGTCCCTTCCTCACTTTTTTGAAGTTGGAGTAATAATCTTGGTCTTTGAAAGAAGCAAACTGGATGTGCAAAGAATTCTTTTGGAAGTGAAACATTTGGGAACTCTGATTTTTATTTTAAATCAGTCTTTAAAAGGTATATTTACTTTGGTAGAAAAAATAGAGTTTTTCATCTCTGCCATTGATGACATGGAAAAAGGTACCTAATTCAGGAGTGTCATATTAACAAATTCAATTGTCCATAGTTATATAGCATCCTCTGACTTGGGAATACTTAATATTGATACTTTTATCCCTGGTTTACTCCTTTGTTTTTAGAAGCAAAATTCAGATTTGGGTGGAGTCAAAGAGGGAAAAGCAGAGAAGTTTACATTTACTCTCACACCCCAGCATAACCTTGTTGCTTATTCAATGACTTTGAATGACATCAGCACTGTATGTAAACAATGTTGCACAACATTGCCTGATAACCTGTGTGCTGTATGTATCCTAGCAAAACAATGCCAGTCACAAGGTAAGTGGCTATAACTTGATAATTATATTGTATTATCTTTAATATGCTTTAACAGATGTTCTTTCTTTTCTTTGCTCTTCTCTGTCATATCACAATTTTGTTGTACCAAGGCTTTGGGAAATGTTATTCTTTTGTCAGAAATGATCTTATTATGATATGAATGTTTCTCACTTTATTCAGGTCTCTGCAAAAATGTCATCTTGTCTTAGAAACCTTCCTGATTGTGATAAATAAAAAGTGGCTTCCTATTTACACCATTATCACTTACTAAGTCCTACTGTCCCTGAGTTAATTTTCTTCATTGCATTATAGTTGATTTCATGATGCATTTTATGTGCTTGATTTTTTTTTTTAACCTTCCTTACCAAAGGGACTTTATCTGGCATTGATAGATGCTCAGGGCTGAGAAAAGCACCTGACACATTTCAAACACTCTTATTGAATATGTTGAATGAAAAAAAGATTAAACACTGCAAAGCAGCTTTGCACATATTCTCCATCATTAGGACAAAATGTGCATCATACATGCATTTGAATCGAGTAGTATTTTTCCTCCAAAATACATTTGTTTATTTTCTAAAATACAGAAGTGACCTTAGAAGCTTGAAACACAGTTTTATTTTACCAAATATCTTTAAGGTATTTTACCAAACATCTTAGTTTAATCTTGGAGAAACATATAATTCCACTGTTATATGAAATAACTTGTCCCTTAGCAGAATTAAATTAACTTCAATTGTCCCTGCTGGTGGAAGACTGAGTACTAGTAGAGACATTTTAATCAGAACATTCACAATGAAAAGCTGGGAATTTCCTCGTTAAGAAACAAATAAAGATTAAAATAAAAGAGTTCTTAGAAAAGAGATGAGAATGAAGTTAAGACTATTACTATAACAGCAGTACAGTTTCAGCTTTCATATAATACCGAATTGTTTCAAATATGTTCCCTTTCATCTCTTATTAAAGAAGTTCAATAGAATAAAAGTTTTTGTTCTGGTTTGTTTGCTTTGCTTTGTGATTTCTTTTTGTTTGTTTTGTTCTCACATTTGAAGAGATTGAGACTCACTCATGCCTCCAAGCCCGAAGTGTATGTAAAATGTACAACTGGGCCTCTCTCTATTTCCTCCACATTACATATTTCCTTCTTACATCTCATTCAAAAATTATTAAGTTCCTGTTTTACACCCTCACATATGGAGCCTTCAGCAAGTGCCCAGTCTGATATGAGAAACAATGTGTGCAAACAGGCTGCCAGATTACTGAGTAATAAGTGCTCAAATCAAGAACATGCAGAACCAAGTGCTGTGACAGCACTGAGTGGGGAGAAACTTACTCTGACTGGGAAGTCATGATAGGAATAATGGTATGGATAACATCTGACTGATGACCTGAAAAAGTCCGGAAGCTTTGTATTCATGTCACTGAGATTGCTTAGAAAGCACACATATATTACTTTTCAGTATCACTTTTTGTAAAGTGCTATAAAGAGATATCTACATCCCTGTACTTCTGCTCCTTGTTATCTTATGGCTCCTTATGTCCCCATGTTTGTTTCAGACAAGTTGATTCTATTTCTTTACTTAATTCCATCCCATGGCTTCATGAAACCCAGATTGTCTCATCATGTCAGATTATTCTTCACTTATGAATTTTTTTTTCCAAAAAATTTTACCGAGTGTTAACGGGATGCATCAGTGATAGGTATCAAGTCCTTGTACCAAGGAGTTGATCATTTCTGCTACCTGGACTGTATTCAACTGGTTAGGTCTTCTCTGCTCCAAGGTCATTCCTTCTCTATTGGCACCATTCATGTCCTCACTCTTCCTTCTCTATTTGCACCATTTATGTCCTCCCTCCTGCATGTACAATCATCTAACAACTTGAGTGAGGTGAACTGACTCTGGTGGCTGAATTTTTACTTTTTGTGCTCAAATAAGATTGCCAGAGAATGAGGAGCTTTGTGCTCTTTCTTCTTCCGGGGTCTCTATACCTACCTGGGCTTTCATCAACGATGCTCCCTTGTATAGCCTGTGATAGAAGCAAGATGTTTTTTGGACACAGATTCATTAATACAATTCTAATCACTTAAATAACTCAGGAAAAATTAGATTTTAAACACAATGTGGTTTTTCTGTGAAAAATAAAATGTATGCAAATGACTTAGGATGTGGTTAACCTGATAGCATTGTAATAACAGAACTTCATCTGTAAGTAATTTGTTTTAAAATAAAAACTTCAAAAAAATTAACATGAACCAATTCAAGAAAGTGTTGGGCTACTAAAATCTGCTTTATATCCATTCAATTATATGTATGTAAGCACAGAATTTGGCCTGTTGATGTCATTGGGAAAAGATGGACAAAAGATTTTTAAAAATTGTACATTGTTTAAAATAATAAAATTGAATGGATTATGAGACAAAAATAAAGAATATTTTCTATATTTATTGAAATGAAACTCAAAAACCTGAAAATTTTGAGATCATCTTAAGTCTTTATTATGAGTGAATGATAGTACAGAAAAAAGAAGAATGAATGGAAGTAGTACAGAAAACAAAGTTTAGTTGGTAGTGCAATGTTATAATATTTCCATTATCATTTTCTAAGTTAAGACAGTCCCTTCTGATAATTTAATATTTAGCCTTAATGTGGAATAAAACAGGGAGAAAAATACCTCAAGAAAATTATATAAGTAATTAAATTAGAATCAAAGGCTCTATAACCAAATATATATTTGCTGTAAAAATATGTTATATATATAAACACACATAAGGGATATATATGTGTTTATATATCCTATGTATGTTTATAGCAAAGTCTCTTGTTAAAAAAAAATCTATTGTAAATTTTATCAACCAACAGGGCTATTTGTAGCTATTGTGTTGTTTTTGTTTTTTACCATGGAATAAATGAGGAAGATATAAGAATTCCCTCAAGAAAAAGACTGCCAGGAGCACACATGTAGCTGCACAATTTGCACTGAGTACCAGCTTCAGGGCAGGGAGGACACCTGCCATGAGTAGCCAAGGATGTTTCCATTTTAGAAGGTATTAGGACTTATTTTAGAGAAGCTAGCTTTCTGTTAGGTAATTTGGTAATAGTGTAAGAATGTGTTTTGAGATAAATGCAGGAAAAAAATGAGAAATAATTCTGTTTATTCATGTTAATTTTATATAGAAGGTGAGAAGAGTGGAATGAAGTCAAGGCTGTAACTGTAAAGAATCACCATTCGTTTATATTGGCAAGAAGGAATGTTTGGTCACCTGTGTGGTGAACAGTTTTTTTGACCTGCTTTGTTTTACCAGAATGTTTTTTAAAAATTTAGTGTGGTATCATAAAGCCTAAGCACCCTAGAGGCTCTACTATAAGTTCTAAATTTTTATCTCAATCCATATGGAAAATGGCCCACCTTTGAGCCCCAGGGCAGCTCCTCACAATCCTAATGCTGAATTTGACTATATTTCTTTGATATCAAAGGTATTTTTTACTTTCTAAATATTATATAAAACCAATGTTAGAGCAAATTCTTTCACATATACAGGCAGTTATTAATCAGATTTTCTTTGGCAAGAAACATACATAATCAAACAATATCTCCAATAGCCTCTGTGAATGGCCAATTTTTTGTTCTTTGTTCTCATGGTCTCAGCATTGATAAAGAGGTGAGAGCCTCCACATTTAGCCTCAGTATCAGAAATGCTCCTAAACAATCTGTTCACCAAAGAGCTATTTAAAAATCATGACTTCAGAGCCATTCCTTGAAAAATAGGGCACAATTCTTACTTCAATACCATATGTATAGATGATGACAAGTGTTTCTGAGCCATATCTTCTACTTTTTTTTTTTGATATCATTAGTTTCACCAATGAGAGATTATTCATCGTACTAAATAACAAATTGTTAATTTTTCCAATGCAACCATTTTATTGCATTTTATATTCTAACAAATAAAACTTTACAAGTAAAACTTTTCCATATGGATTAAGATAAAGATTTAGAACTTATGGTAGAGCTTCTAGGGTGCTTAGGCTTTATGATACCACACTAGCTCACCACCTTGGAGTGTTGATCTTCACTTAATACACTTGATTGCCACTAGTGTCAATTGGGTCACTATATACCTCTAACAACATGAGCTTCACCTCATAATTCTTAAGTATTTTTAAAGTAAACTATGGACATTTTATTAACGCTGATATCTTGTGGTTACTCTGTTAATCTTTTTTTCCCTTTTTTTGTTGGTTGTTCAAAACATTACAAAGCTCTTGACATATTTCATACATTAGATTCAAGTGGGTTATGAACTCCCATTTTTACCCCAAATACAGATTGCAGAATCACATCTGTTAATCTTTACTACCAATTGATTTCTTTTCTGACAACATTTTCCTCTGAGGTCTGTTGTTCAGTAGAATTCACTCACTGGCTAAGCTATGCTTAGAAAAAGCAGGAAGATTGATGTCAGAATAAAATCTTAGCTAAGTGATGGTGCATTGACAGAGAATGTCATATGTGTTCCTTAAAACTGATTGCTAGCTAATTTTTGTAGGGTGATTTGAACAGTGCTCCTCCTTGGTTATCACACTTGATCAGGATGAAAGTTTTGAGTAAAGGGACTATAAGTCTATCTTCACTCTTATATGACTTCCTGAGGAATGTAATATTGAAAGGCAAAAGGTAAAATAAATCATAAGTTCCTATCACTAAAATGTATATATTGCAGCAATATGTTTACTGTCCTGAATATTTCACTGAGCAGGATTCAGTTTTGTTCAATTTACTGTTATTTAAAAATATGTAATTAAAACACAAAATATTTAATTAATAAAATGCATATGCTATATGGATATCCACAAATGTAATCTACAAATTAATTATATATTGTATGTTCACACTCATAAAACTGCAGTGTTTCACATTCAACAGATATAATTTCCTTGAGACATTCACAAATTTTTAACCCAAATATTTCCAAAGGGATAAACTCCGATGACCAGAGTTTTATAAGACACAATATGTAATATGCTTGGTATGTCATTAACTCTACAAAGAGTAATCACCATCATCATAATTTTCAGCTCACTCTAAAACCTGTGCCCTGAGGGCATTTACAATGCTGACCACTATGGAAGAAATTGAAATGGTAAGAAGGTCACCCTTAGAAGTTTGAATATAATCCTAATTTTTATTGTTATAGGTTTTTAAAATCCCCTTAAAATTGATTAAGAAAAAGCATAGGGCTATTACTACTGACATTATAAATTTTGAAAGTCTGGACATTTTCTTTGGATCTGTTTTGTAAATATGTGTGATACTGGGAGTAACTACTTACTAATAACATAATACAGTTATTTGCAGTGATATTTTTTACACTCAATAGAGCAATATCAGTATGCTAGAAGCCCGCTCAGTTTATTCAGTTATGCTTTCAGGAGTTGGATAGAGGGAATATTATTAGCTTTTGTTTTTGCTGCTGTGACCAAAAACCTGGCAAAAACAACTTGGAGGGGGAAAAGTTTATTTTGTGACTAAAAAGTATTGGGAATTTAGCCATATATTTCCATTAAGCAATGGTTTAGTATTAGCTAAATGATTAAGGTACCTTATGAGAAAAAAGCTGAAATAAATATAGGAGTTGATGGTATTTATTGACTCTTTTGTCTTGTGGCTACTTACCAATTTATTGGTATTCCTTTTATCCCTCAAAATTTATAATGCAAGAAAATTAACAAATTTTCCTACACATTCCTGTGGGTTGTTTCTTTTAGGGGGAGGGTGTACCAAGGCTTGAACTCAGGGGCACTTGACCACTGAGCTAAGTCCCCAGTCCTACTTTGTATTTTATTTAGAATCAGGGTCTCACTGAGTTGCTTAGCACCTTGCTTTTGCTGAGGCTGGCTTTGAATTTGTGGTCCTCATGCCTCAGCCTCCAGAGCTGCTAGGATTACAGGCATGCACCACCATGCCTGCTCTATAGCTTTTTATGTTAATGCTTTCTCTCATTTTATTCACTCTCCTTCATATTTTTTTCTGTGCTGATCCCTCTTCAAACAAGTATCAGTTCTCTCAATATACTTTACTATGAAGCATTCTCTGGTGCATCTACACTCAATACAGTTTGTGTTAGTAAGATTTATATTTGTTTTCACATCTCTGTTGTAGTATTTGCTTATCATGTTGGCAGATTGTCATTATTTGAATATCTTATTCAGTTTTATATTGAGAACTAAGTGACATTTATAGCATCTAGACTCTCTGTAATGGGTCTATGGACCTTAAATGATTTTTAAACTCAACAAAGATGGAAGTCATTGCATTTCTTAATAAAATCCTGATTAAAAGTATCTATCTCCACAGATGTTAATTAGTTATACCTATGTAGACCATTTTTAAACAAGCACATGTTCCAGATTATTCTATTAAATGTGACCCATAGACCACACATTAAGAAGCACTAGGTTAGATTATTTTTCGGATTTCTTTTATATCTAGAAGACCATCCTTCTCATAGAAATTGTCAAGATATGAAAAACATTTTACACGGTGATGATTGTATTGAATCTGTATTTTGAATATTTTACTATTCTTATATAATCATCATACAAATATAATAATGATGAAGTCATGTACCCATGCATGAGATTGACAGGGCTTAAAATTTACGATAAGACTTCATGGGCAACAGATATTTCTGTGTTTTTTCAGTGTTTGTTGCTGTTCTTTTATTTCTATTCTAGGTAGTTGCTGTATACAAACAAATAAAAAAATTAAAATAACATTGTCCTCTTTATGTTTCAATATTTGACCTACAGACCACGATAAACATGTGTAAAGAATTTGTGGAAACCTCTGTTAATATGCTTTAAGTTTTATTAAAGAAGTAGGAAACATTTTACAAAACAGAGGCACACATGTGTGAATTCACATGGAGCAGAAATCGTAAAATATCTTCAAAGGCAATTTAAGAGTTTTTTGGGAGCCTTATTATTTTAACAAGTGCTGTCAGGAAATTTGACCTCATTTTAACCTAAACTTATTACAGTAAAACTGATTATTTTTTATTTCTTTGCTTTTGTAATCAGGAAGATAGAATCCTGCTGTATATACTAAATTCTCAATTCAGAAAAGAGATTTATATATTGTTACTCACATATATAATCTCCAAAAGAAATGATTTCATAAATTCTATAATCATATGCATTTTGGTATTTCCTTCACACAAATTAATGGGTATTGGCTCATTGGTTGGCAAATGTGGATGCTTTTGTTTTACAGTTTCTTTCTGTATACAAGGGAAGGATTGTAACTGTAACCTTTTGGGGACTGATAAATTTTTGGTAGTTGTTTACAAGACTGATTGAATGTTATTGAAATTCTCTGAGATCAATTTGTCTAACCAACAGCTGCAGTAATAAATAGTTGCCTTTATTTCTTCCTATATGTGATCTTCATAGCAGTATCTGACCTCTGAAAAGAGAATAAACCATAATAAACCATGGGAAACAAAAGATCTATTTCAGGTTGCTATAATCTCATTTTAACATAGCAGACATGCTATCCAATGGATAAGTCAAGACTTTTTTTAGAGATTATAAATGAAACACCTGGAACAACATAACAAGGTTAACAATTGAAATTCTTGTTTATCCAGTACATTTTCTCCAGGGACATTACCTTACGGAAAATGTATATTTCTCAATTCAAAAATTAAAACATGGTGGTTCAATAGTTACCAGAAAAAGCAAAGGTTTTCCAAATAATCTCATGGGACTTTGTGAAGGAATAGTATATATGCAAAAAATAAAAGGATAATTTTTACAATAGATTTCAACTGCATTTTGTATACTGCTTAATAAAATGCTTTCCCATAAAATGATAAATAAAGATCAACTAAAGTGTATCATGAATATATGCAAATACTTATGTTATTAATAGACTGGAAATAATTCAAACAAGACCAATTTCAGAATGTTTAAGATGACAAGTTTTGATATTTAGACATTGAACATGTAAATAAAAATCTCAAATTCTGAAATCCAGTTATCCAGAAGTATTCTAGTTTACAAGTTATTGAGAAATTATTCCTTTGTGGAAAAGTTTGTATATTTCCTATTAATTCACACTGTAGGTGTGTGTGTGTGTGTGTGTGTGTGTGAGAGAGAGAGAGAGAGAGAGAGAGAGAGAGAGAGAGAGAGAGAGAGAGAGATGTTGGGGACAACTTGTTTTCTTCTGTGGACTTAAAAATTTTAAGAAGACAAAGAATAATTTAAATTTTGTTAATACCTAACTAACCTGGCTCTAGGTGACTGAACAACTTTTAGGCAGTTGGGGTGAGAAAGTCCCATTGTGGTTGTCATGTGTGCATCCTGAGATATTCAAGAGAAGCATAGACAATGAGCCGTCCTACATAGTTTAGACGTGTGCTGCCTCTGGGCTGGGTGCTGCAGAGATGATTTCCTAAGCTTCTGTCAAGCTCCATTAATCTGTTCTTATGGGAGTGTATGGTTTTAGAAATGGTAGTCTCAATAATTTAAAACTGAAATAAAGAGAAAGAAGTCAAAGTATGTGATTTTCCCAGTATCCTTCCTTTGAGTTATATTTATATCCCAATTTCTTTAGTATCCTTCTGTTTCTGCTTCTAAATATTTCACACCATTCTTTATTGCCATTTCTCTTGAAAAGTTTCTAATTAGAATACAAATTTTGAAAGTTTTCTTACAGCAAAAGTTATGATTGGTATATTTAAACTAATTTCAGTCAATCTTATTTCCAGGTGACTTGTCATTCAGTCAGTGTATCTGAATCCTTAGAGGGTCTTTTTAAAAATTCACTGTGTGTCTTGTTCCTTTCTGTCTTCTCTCTTGAAGGTGTACCATAATCCCATCTCTCAAGTGGAACGGAAATGTATTGAGAGATGTTATTGATGGAAGTGGTCCATGTATGAACAGTGTACAGGCAGATCAGCACTAAGAAACTGATGGACAGACAGAACACTCTTCAGTTAGATGCGGTAGTGCTGGGTGTCAGCCAGCTACAAAAGTGTGGCAGAGGCCATGTACTGTGACAGGTATAGAATGGAACAGCTTGGGGAAAGTGGCACTAACCAAGTTTATGACTCTCTTACAGAGCAACAAGTGTGGGGTGACTGGTAAGTTAAAAAAAAAAAAAAAAAAAAAAGCCTGCGAAAAATTTATAGGTACACAGGAAAATCTCTTTCATTTACATCTGAAGTTATAGGAGCAAGTTCCGTCCCAAAAGTTCTACTTGAATTTGGTTGTGCAAAACTGGAAAAGCTTTCATATTGACTCTATTACAAAGATTAGCTATCAAACTCACTTTTAGGAAATACATGATGTACTCAATAACTCACTATTTCCCACTATTTATCACATGGCATCACACAAGCTTTTACGAGGAAAGTAGATTCTGGATGAATGATTTCTATCCGGGTTCTGTGAGTAACAGATTAAAGTGAAACCATTTATCTGTTTTAAATTATTGACTTAGTAATCATTAAGAAAAACAAACAAAACCAAATTTATAAAAAAACAAATGAAGTTCTGACCTGAAGACACAAGGAACGGAGGAACTCTCATCCAAACCCTATACTTTTTGGCATAGTTTTCATTCTAGAACATGTGTCTTTATTATGTAATTGTTGCCGAAGAAGGGCCATTAGGATTGTGTTCAACTAAAGGAACTTTTTATATTTTGACCTACAAAACATGGATTTTGGATAATAATGCAGAAATGTTATATTCCAAGTATCAGCAAATGCACAAATTAAAGGTTATTAAAATTGCTTATTTTTATGTAGATTTTTATTTCTGCCATTCTGAAACTGGAGTTTACCATCTACCTTAGTAGCATGGGATATATAAAAACATTACAAAGAATATTGTTGTATAAGAAGATTTTCCACTGTGTATGTGTGGACTTTTCAGTACCCTACATGAGCCTGTATTGACTTGTAACCTGGTTTTCTTCAAGCTCTGGGATGATGCTTTTCTTCTCAGCTTCTGATTTTTAATTTCAAGCCACCAAATCCCATCCTGGTCATTTTACTTTTATCAATCGAAAATTTAATTCTAGATATTTATTAAAATCATTTATTAAATCAGTCCACAGTTTATATTTACGTTACTAGTTGCCATTGTATTTCATAAGTTTTATAACAAAAAATAAAATAATACTATAACACTATAGTAAGTCCTTTATTTCACTTAATGATAAAACAGTCTTGAAAAATGTGTATAAAAATTACACCCATTTTATAGTTGGATTTTGGAGGTTAAGGGAATCTGCAGATTCAGAGAGAAGGTAGAGTGATAATTAAACAACCCTATCTGCACATATCATCAGTCTGTACCAATTGTTGTTATTGTATTTTTATGGTAGAACTTTTTCTGGTACAATTGTGCTTTTCTCATAAACTTTAATAGTATTTTGACATTTAAAAAATTTGAACTGCTTCGAATAAGACTGAATTCATCACTTGCTTCAGCATGCTGTGTTGCTTTAACATCTTTAGACATAGTTTGAGCAAACCTTCAGGCAGAATTTAATGAACTGTATTTCCTGTGTGAAGTGTCTGCAATATCCAGGGTTCTGCGAGTGAATCTAGTAGGACCCTCCACGTGAGCATGATTTATCTCTTTGGGAGTTCCCGGTTGGTCAGAGTTATATCTAAGTACATTTGAAAACCATGCCATTTTCTGACATGATGTCAAGAAACCGCCCAGTGCTTTCAAAATGAAATTCAAATTTCTTACCCTAGCACAAAAGGACCTTCACTGCTGAACTCCAGCCCAATTTTCTAGCCTTGTAAAACAACTATGCTCTGTATTCTATTCTAAACATGCATGTGTGTACTACCTACTTCTGAATATATATTTTTCATTTTATAACACCTTGGTGTGAAATATTTTACAACAATTCCTTTATTCCTTATTTACCTTCAAAACCATTATCTAAAGATACATGTTCTGTATGTTTTGTGACTACTCATGAGAATTTATTTCACCCTCTTTGTTTCCACCATACATATAAAGCAGTAGTTAGGTCATTATTACATGCTGTTTATTTGGTTTTCTGTTTTTCTACATATATTTCTCTCACTAGGTTGGAGACTTCATGAGTACAAAGAAGTACTCAAAGGTAACTGTTTCAAAATAAAATTTAAATAATTGAAACTTGTGAAAATGAAAAAATCACCCTTGGTTTCTAAAATACCAATTTATTTTAATATCTGTGTGCAAAAATATTTTGTTAGTCTTTTGTAAATGGCATGTGTAAATATCTTCATTTTCAGGTTCAACCTCTGGGTGGAAATGAAGTATTTAATAATGTTTTAAAAATAAATAGTCATATTTTAGTGATTAAAAGTGGACAGAAACTCATTCTAGAATCTGTCACTGTGTCTCTATTCTTTAATATATAAAATAGAAATCATGATTAGTTAATTATATTTCATTTGTAGGCTGAAGGGCTAAATAATATATTTAAAGAACTCAGCATGGTATCTGATATAATTCAGATACTACAAAACAGCATGATCTACTGGATTGTGAAACCCTGGGAGAACAGGGAATTACTTTTTGAGCCTTTGTATCTTCAGGACCCTATCAGAATCCCTAGCACAAAATTGTGGCTCAATAAATTTATTGTATTAAGCACATGAATTAATTTCAAATAGGTTAATATTCCCTTGGTATTGCTAAGACATGATTCACATTTGACTTTATTTTGAATGTCAAATATGAATTATACAGTCAGAGAATGAAGAAGGAAGCAAAGTGAATTCCAATAAAAGGAACAAAATTTCAAATAGATAAAATATGAAGGAGGCATAGCACATCAGAGAAAGATAAAATGTTTAAATGTGCTATGACCTTGTCTTTCTTGAAGTGATAGTGTTCTGAGAATTTTTGATGTTGTGTAGTTGGACATGATTTTTACTTGAGACTATTGCATTGAAAAATAGTTTTAAAGATGTAAAATAGTAGAGATCTGTTTCTAGTATGAAAATGATTTTGGCTATATTCATATAAGTTGGTAAGGAAACTAGTTAGGAAGCACAAAAGCTTGAGTTTGAGATTATGGACAAGTGGCTTTAGCTGTCTGAATCAGTCTGTATTACTGTAAAATGGGCAAACTAATGAGATTAACTCACAAGAGTGCAATATGGCAATTATGAGTCACTGTAATAATTATTATCACATCATCATCGTCATAGTCATCAGTTATCACAATTAGTATTATCCAAATTAATCGAGTATAGCAGAGGTGCAGATATAAAGGTAGACTATAGAGTATTACTAGTAATTTTTGTAGCATTCAATGAGAATAGATGTGAGAGTGTAATAATAATTAAATACAAGAAAAGCTCTGTAGATATATATTTGAGATGTCTGAATGAGATGACCAGGTTAAAAAAAAAATGTCTGACAATCAAGTATACATGTAATTTGGAGACTGAAGAAAGGATGGACTATAAATATACATTAAAAATTCATCATATACAGATGATTAATTGAATCATAGAAGCTCCATGACAAAAGTGAACATAGCAAAAACAAACATAAAAGGAGGGAAATGTATATTTAAGTGTATATTTTAAAGTACAAAGGCCAAAAGTTAAGAGTGTGTCTAAGGAGCAGTGGGAGGATAGGAATTGGAAAATATAATGGAAAACCACAGATGGAAAAGGAAGAATTTGTCATTTGGAAAATATTTTGTGATGAATTTGTTAAGTAACTTTCACTAGAGTTAGTGAAAGCTCAGCAGAAGCTCAGTGACACTGAACTGAGAAACGAATGGAGGTAATAAAACAGAAATAACGAGTGTCCTTTAGGGACATCCTTTCATATGGCTTCTGCTATCTTTGAGAAAGTAGAATATAAGGTCATCTGCTAATTCTCCATGACATAAAAGATAAAGAAGTACAACATCACTAAAACAACTTCTAGATAATGGAAGAGTTCCCAAAACATTTTCTTTTGGTAGCTCATAGTGAATATTCGATGCTTTTTCTTCCCCTGTAAATAAATGACAAACAAATTTCTCAACCAACATATAATTAGAAGTAGATATAAGAAGAATTTTTGGATACAACTCTCATTCCTTATATATTTCTTTTAGTTTGAGCCACCCAGGTGTGAATGAAAAATTTTCACAAAAATCTTGCATTTAGGATGTAGTTACTAATTTTTATAAATAAAAAGGTGAAATAGAAAAATAATTTATGTTTTCAATTCAATAACTCATTTTATTAACTTTCTCAATCATTTTAAAAATTTATCATTTAATAATAAAGATAATTATTTACTAGAATAATAGGATAAAAACTGAGTTATAGCACAATTCAGATATACTAAAACTAGATTTGCTTTTTGAATTCTAGCATCGATCTAAATTTATGGTCTTGGGGGGTACGTAATTAATATTATTTTAGATTTTTAGAAACTTAATATTTAATGCCTTTTTTCTTGAATATATACTCAGTTTTTTTTCTATTTCCTGTCCTTTCATCCTGACACAGTGACACCTGTTACATATTTCAAGAACCTCCAGGGACCATTTTATAAATGGAAGAGTCTTAATTTTGGATACATCTGTGCAGGTTTATCTGCTAAATTCAAGGTCTGAAGGTAAATGATCTGACCTGGGTTGCAACTCAGGCGTATGACAGGTGAATTTGAGCCACTGAATCATTTCCATTGAAAGAATCTGTGGATCTAAATAGTTTCTTTTCAAAATTCTTGAATTATTTGCCTTATTTTTTCTTTCCCTTGGCTTGCTGTTGTTCTTTAGACTTAGGAATTCAGCTATTTATCCATGTGTATTTATTAACAGGGGAAGGCTATTGAGTAGGGCTGGGACTTAGAAATTTGTTTGAAATGGTTGTGTTTGGAAGGTCTGAATATATAATACTATGGAGATGATGGAAGGGCATTTCCTTTTACCTTTTTTAATTTTTAAGACCTAATTAGAAAGCTTGTATCTGCAGAACACATTAGTCTCTCTCACACAAAGCTAGGCCTAAGGGGCTGGGGATGTGGCTCAAGCGGTAGTGCACTCGCCTGGCATGCGTGCGGCCCGGGTTCGATCCTCAGCACCACATACAAACAAAGATGTTGTGTCCGCCAAAGACTGAAAAATAGGTATTAAAATTCTCTCTCTTACTCTCTCTTTAAAAAAAAAAAAGCTAGTCCTAAGACTTACTGTGAAGCACTTAGAGCTTTGTTTTATTTATTGCTTTCTGCTTAATCAACATTCTCACTGCTCAATCTTGCCCACTGCACTCAAACATCTGTGATCTCATCTAATGAAAATTTTCTGCACCATTCTTTATATGTTGAGAAATACCAATTTCATAAATGGCATGCAATCTAAGAATTATCATCTCTTTCATCTTTGTAAGGGTGTCTTTAATGATGATAATGTTGAGGTCAGCAGAAGGAAAACATCTTGAGAAAGTTGATCAGGCTGCTGTAACAGAATCCAAAGACTAGGTGAGTTAAATGACACAAATGCATTTCTCACAGTTCTGGAGGCTACAAGTCCAATATCATGGTACTAGTTTGTTAGATTCTTGTGAAGGTCCTCCTTTTGCTTTGCAGACGGCAATCTTCCAACTGTATTACCACAGTGTGGAAAGACAGGGAAAGATGAGCACTCTATGATGTCATTTTATAAGGTCATTAATCCCATCTTGAGGGCATCACTTCATTGACCTAATTACCTCTCAAAAGCCCTAGTTCCAAATGATACCACATTAGAGGTTAGAGTTTTAACATATGAATTTGGAGGGGAATACTCATATTCCATCCATAGTAGTCGTCATAACATTTCATACAGAATAGGTAGCTATAAAAGTCTAACCACATGTTTAGCCTATATGTATTGGCATTATTGGTGCAGGGTTTAATTCTTATTGATTACTACAACATGTATGTGTGTGTATTATGCATAATATGAAGGTATTTTAATAGCTCTTATTTTCTAAATCTTTGAAATAGTTCCTAAGATATACACATTATCAATATAAGGAAAAAAGAAACATGTTCACCTTAAAGGCTGTTGTCCATTACAACTGCATGACAATGTAAAGTATTATTGCATTCATAAGATTTCTATGACACAGGCTCTACCTACTCAAAAGATTTGAATGACCTTATTATTATACATACCATTGAAAATCATTACAAAGAAACAGCATAGATCACAGCTTATTAAAAACTGACAAAATGTTTTATTTTCAAATGTGATTTTCACTTTATTTTTTGTTTTAGAAGCAGAGAGACAATCATTACAGTTATGTTAAGTTTAACAACACTCTTATCAGATTCTGCTAATTGCTTTCTTAACTCCTGCTTTCTTCCTTCCTATGTTCCTGTTTCATTAACTAAATTACTTAAATTGTCAGAGAAAGAAGTAAATAAGGAAGTTATTTTAGCAGAAACTTTATCAAGCATGAACAGTACTATGAAATATTTGCATAATGAAAAATTGTGTTCATCAGGTTTTAATAACATTGCTTCATTTATTCAATTAATACCCTTTGTTAAACTATATTTTAAATACAAATGCACAATGCTTAAAATTATCATACATTAAAATATTGTTTCATAATCATATATTAAAGTTGTTATATATTGTGTAATATGTATAAAATGTAATATATATATATATATTTTTTCTACAACTGTTACCTATCAGGTACTATTTTATGTTTTACATTCTTAATATACATATATAAAACATAAAATAGTACCAGATAGAAAACAGTGATAGAGAATGGAATCAAAATATGTGTTAGGGTAAGTTTGTTAATAGAGCACTTAAGACTTTCTATGAAAACAGAAAAAGTACAAAGAGTGAATGAAAGTTAATGTAAAACATTAGTTACATGGGGTTGGGGTTGGGGTTTGGACTCATTGGCAGAGTGCTTGCCTAGCATGTGTGAGGCACTGGGTTGGATCCCTGACACTACATACACATAAAAACAAATAAAATAAAGGTATTGTGTCCCAACTAAAATAAATAAATAAATAGACCATTACTTACATGACTAGAAACTCATCAATAGACACATAGTTTTTCAAAATGAAATAAATAAATGTCACTATGTCTGCATCTTAGTTTAGTCAAAAAAGGATGAAAACAAGGAACATGTTCACCACACCACTTGTAATGTCTCTTTTTAGATGACATCCCTATTTCTCTAATATGGGTTAATGACCATTATTATGTCTGTGTTCAACATTCACTGGTTTTCATTTTAATTACACACACACACACACACGCACGCACGCACGCACACACACACACACATACATATATATTTAAAGTATGCTTTTTAGTTTGACAATTATTTTTTAGCTTGAATTTTGGACTCTATTTAAATGGTATTCTATAATGAAAAATAATATGATTTAGTTCTTTTTCATTCAATTTTATATTTCCAAATTGATTGATGTTGGTATCTGTAGAAATAGTATATGTACTTAATTGTTGTTTAGGCATTTATTTTAGGGGCATATTGTAATAGCTAAATTATAACAATATTATATATTAAGTTATGAGGTATTCCCCAAAAGCTCATGTGTTAGACAATGCAAGAAAGTATAGATATAAAAATGATTGGATTATGAGAGTCTTAAAGTAATCAGTGTGTTAATCCCCTAGTTGGAATTAACTGGGTGGTGACTGTGTGTGTCCTAAGGAAGTGGGTCATATGGGGGGGGGGGCCTTTGGGTTAGTTCTTTGTTCATGTTGAACAAAGCTCTTTCTCTCTTTCTGATTCCAGCTTATCATGTCCAGAGCTGCATATTCCTTTGCCACACTCTCTTTCTCACCTTGGAGGAACTAAAATATGTTTAACAATTCCACTCTTAATATACATTTGAATTGATTCTAGATGCTCACTTTTATATAGACTCTTACTGTAAGTATTTTGATCTATTTTTCCTGATGTGTATATGAAAGAATGTTTATGGCATATACTTTAAAGAATGTATTGTTGGACCATACAAGATGAGAATCTTGACTTTTATTAGATATCATAAAGTATTTGCTGAACTGATTTACAACTGGTTGGAGTAATCAACAGTGTTACCTATGACCCAAATATTAATACATCCCCTTGTGTGTATACATGTGTATGTGTATATATATATATGTGTGTGTGTGTGTGTGTGTGTATGTATATATATACACACATACATATCATATTGCATGAGTTATATGTTATGGATATACTGATTGCTATTACAAAATATATTGATATATTTTGCCTGAGACATTCCAGTTTACATTTTTCAGCCTCACTTAAGTATGTCACGTCTCTGATTTCTAGTCAAAGAAATATGAGTTGAAATGATTTGTGCCACTTTTAGGTCAAATCCATAAAAATATTTCTTTTACATAGTTTGGTGTGGTAGATATTAAGAAGTATATAAAAATTTTATTTAAACTCAGTTTTCACAAAGAAAAACATACATGTTGAAGTTATATATTAAAATTTAGTTTTCTAAAACAACCACATTTAATGAGTAGTCAGAACAATTCAGAACTTAATGCATTAGATTTTATTTAATTCTGAATTTCACTAGGCCAATAAGCACAGTGATTAGTTCATTGAGCATCCTTTCAGTTGGATGTTGTAGCAATATCAACATGATTTAAAAATATCAGTCCTTCTTTCTTCTATGACTACTGACAGACTCTTTACCCACTGGCACTGGTTTTCAGACAAATTATGTACCATTTCATTATATGCCTTTGTTAGACATTATGTATTTCTTTGGGTAAATACTAGAAATGAAATTTCTGTGTCATAGGTTATGAATGAATTCAACGTCAATAAATTGCACCATACAGATTTCTAAAGTGGTAATGTTAAAAAAAAAACAAAAAAAAACAAGTTCAGTAGAAGAGAAAGAAAAGATACACATATGGAAAGATTGAATAAAACATATTTGTTTATAAGTATAACAGTAGACCATGCAAAATTGAATAAGTTTTGAACCTTTTGATGAGTAAGAACATTTAGGAATTATACTGCATGCTAAATAACTAAATAAAATTTATTTTATTTTTTAATGTCAAACATATAATATCATTTTTAATATTTATTTTTTAGTTTTCGGCGGATACAACATCTTTGTTTGTATGTGGTGCTGAAGATAGAACCCGGGCCGCATGCATGCCAGGAGAGTGCGCTACCGCTTGAGCCACATCCCCAGCCCCTAATATCATTTTTAAAAGGTATCGTAAAGAGTACTCAATATCTGCCAAAATAAAACTGCAAAATATAGTGTAAATAAATTCAGGCACAAGTCACCTATACTGTTGTACCATATATAAGATAAACCATACACGAATCTATAGAGACAGAAAGTATGCTATTTGTTGACTTCTTGAAATATGGTGATTTAGATATTTTTGAAATCCTCCTTCTGTATAATTTGCATGATTTATATGTCACAATAGGCATATTTTATATGCATAGCCAAATTTTCAAGAAAGTAAGAAAATCTGGCCAGGTGTAGTGGCTCACACCTGTAATGCCAGTAGCTCTGAAGGATGAGGCAGGAGGATCAGAAGTTCAAGAAATTAGGGTCCTAAGTGATTTAGCAAGACCTTTTCTCAAAATAAAAAATACTTGAGAATGTTACTCAATGGTTAAGCACTGTCTGAGGTCATAAATTAACAAAGCATGAGAACCAAAGATGGAAGCCACAGAATAGTCAGCAAAACTGATATCCAGAATCTCCTAACACACTGGGCCAGTATTTGCCTTAGAATCCAAGTGATATTCTATTAGGTATTTACCTAATTGTCTTATTTATTCATTTTTAGTTGTTTGTTATCATTTTTAAAAAATTTAGGAAAAGATGTATTTAGCTTTATTTTTATATTTTGTATTCATAAGTCCTATCTAGAAAATCTATGAAGGCTAAAACTTTTCATTTGTAATTTCTGCAGTGTTTTATTCTTCTAAATTATATTTTTATTTGTAGTTAATTACTGACTAAATATTAGCCATGGAATTGCTTAACAGCCTGAATAGAACATGCCTTCTCTAAGGAAATTTTGTATTTTCTTCTTTTAGATGTCAGGGATACCAACAAGTTTTAAACAAGTTTTTTCACTTGTGTTTTCCCTGATCATCCCAGTAATAGAAATTGAAACCTCAAGACAACATAAAGTCAGGTTTATTTATGTTACCAGTATTACCATAAGCTTGTTTTAATTATCACAGATATGTGATAATTATCTTCAGACATGGCATATTTGTTCCCAGATCCCTTTCTCTAGCAAGTTGAAATTTGTTCTTAGTCTGTTTTACGTAAGGAGAATGCAAGTTTTCTGTGGGCTCAGATTTGTTGTTAACTCAAAGACATGGGCTACAAGCCAAGCTGTTGTCTGAGTGTGCTCCAAAGTTCTACACATTTCCAGATTCCATGCTTGCTTAGTGTTCTACTCTGCCATCATTTTCTTGTCACTCAGCTTTATCTGGGGCTGCAGGAGCATTTGGAGTTCTTCTTACATTCTTAAAAATTCCACTCTTCATATAAAACTGCTTATTCATATTTAACCTGAATGGGATATGATACTCCAAAATTTCAAAAATTATCTTAACCATCATATCTTTGAAAGTGGAATTTTCAAATAATATTTTGACAAATTTTTATTACCATTATTACTTCAAGACTTATGGTTAGAATCAAATCCCAGAGAACTATTATTTTACATTGTCATTTGAAGAAAAAAATCGGTTTAATGATCCTCCTAGGAACAGAGTTAAGATCATTTTAATTAATGACAAGACTGAGAAGCATATCTGAGCAGGCATCTACACCACTTGTTTCAGTTGAACTAAGACACTATACACTGAATAAGTCAGACCAATCTTGAGAATTATTTAGTATAAAATTTAGATGTCATAAAAACATCAAGAAAATCCCTGCAATTTTATTTTTCTATTTGTACTCTTGTCCAAACACTAATTATGTTATAAGAATTCTCAAACACAGAATCTATTCGAAGAAGTCTTAATAAAGCACTTACTAAAAATATTAAGTTTAGTCAATGCTGTCAGTTTATGAAATCCAGAGATAAAATATTCTCAAATTGACTACATTAGGATATACTAATGATTAAAAACTGCATGAAAAGATGGTCAATAACATTAGATTTGTTGGAATTGCAAATTAAAATTTCAATATATCATTTCAAAGCCACCCAAATAACTACACCAGTAAACAGTTTGGTATTTTCTTAAAAATTAAGCATAAATTTACCATATGACATACCAATTTTATTCCTAATTATATTCCCAAGCTATCAAAAATGCACAAAACACAAGTAAACATACACACTCATGTTCTTAGTAACATATATATGTTGACATAATATATATGTTAACCTGAAAACCATAATGTAAATGAATAACATAGTTATAACTCACAACCTATTATGTTATCCCAATGATAAGAAATTGTTGTATAGGAAATATCATGTAAACCCAGGACTAAGGAGGTCAAGAATAGATTTAACAGTATACCCTATTGTGAAGGTTGAGGAGGTGGGAGAGGAATCTTGTTGGAATCACAAAAATGCTCATAAATGAAGGTCTGGGGTTGTGGCTCTGTGGCAGAGCACTTGCCTAGCATGTGTGAGGTGTTAGATTCTATTTTCAGTACTGCATATAAATAAATGAATAAAATAAAGGTTCATCAATGTCTAAAAGAGTATTATAAAAAAGAAATGCTTAAATGTGATATTACTTTCATAAAAACTACCAGATATGTTACATTGTATGATTATCATTTTTCAATTGTTTCATGGTTGCAAAATGCCTATTCAAAACAATAACTTTACTTCCAGTAGAATTACTTATAGGTCATTTCTTGATAGTGGTCATTGTTTGTCTGATTCAACACAAAATATAAAATCTTTTTTTATTGGGCCTCTATAATTAGGGGTGTAAAGCTGGGCACAGTGGTGCATGCCTGTAATTCCAGCATCTTGGGAGGATGAGATAGGAGAATTGTAAATTCAAAGCCAGCCTGAGCAATACTGAGGTGCTAAGGAACTCAGTGAGACTCTCTAAATAAAATACAAAATAGGGCTAGAGATGTGGCTCAGTGGTGGAGCGCACCTGAATTCAATCCCCAGTACCCCCTGCTAAAGAAAAGATGTAACTGATTTTATGCTACTGATCCAACTATCAGATATTTAGGAAGCAAATAAAGGAGAATATACATCTAATGAATTTCTAAGTTGAGTAAATTTTTGGAGCTTCCATAAGACATTTGTTCCTATCAGTATTGATTTGCAAATAAGTACTAAGGCACAGTTATTAAATTATTGGAGATCACTGGGTATTTCTGATAATCTGATACAGCTTGACTTTTATGTTATTCTTGCTCATTTAAATTCCAAGGAATTTTAAAAGAAATTGAAAGTAATAATATCGCTTTAATTTCTTAATGTATGATCCAAAAGCCAGATTATTTTTTTTTATTTTTTTAAAGTTTTTGTTGGACTTTTATTTTATTTATTTATATGTGGTGCTGAGAACAAACCCAGTGTTTCACACATGCCAGGCAAGTGTTCTACCATTGAGCCACAACCCCAGGCCCTGATTATTCTTATTGAAATAATTATTTGAATAATCTAGACATTCAATTTGTGGAAAAAAAGTTATGAATTTTAGATGAAATGATTTTCAAACAGGAGCCCTAAAAGTTTAGGACAGTAACAATTTTAGTAAGGATTCCTGAATATAGTGTCTTTGAATATGAATAGGTAAATATTGTAATGTTTGAGATCTCATTTTTTAAAAATCACATATGTTGATACCTAACTTTTTTCAGGAGGAATTTTTGTTATAGAATGAAATATTATAGGGACTCTGATGCATTAATGTGCACCAATTAATATTATTGAATGTGCTTATGGTTTCTGGTGGCTAAACCAACAGTTATGTGTTTAATTTTATTTGGGTCAAATTAGAGCAGAGGTAACTAAATCAATATTTCTTTTGTAGAGTAGGCAACTGGCAAACAAACAAACAAAAAACAAAATGATTTTCAGCATTTGAAATCATATGTATAGTTATTATTTCCTTTAGAAACTTCTGTAATCAGGTTTTGGAAAAATCATTTTGGCAAGAAGTAGTTAATGATAAGACTTAGCTAAACATTCAGTCTCAAGAATACTTGGGATTTTATATGGGTAATTGAAGAAAGAACAATAAATATGGGAAATAAGATAGCTGTGCTGAGATCTAAGTGAATTTGCCCAAGTATAAGATTATCTTGAAACTCAAGAAATCCACAGAAATTTCATGGGTAATCCTTATTTTTCAGAGAAAATAGCTTTGCTTTTCAAAAATTCTCTTGGAAAGTGATTGACTGATGTCCAGGGTTTCTTTGTCATACACTAGATAAAAATCTAGTTGTCATCAGTCAACAATCTTAAATGTAAAACAGATTTGTTGTGACTAGTGACACTTAAATTTTTTGTAATAGCAAGCCTTTGGATCCACAGAGATGGTTTTATAACAAAATAAGCACATTAGTGAATAATTTTTTCAGATGCATTTAAATTTCAATGGCTACTGGTGTGTTGTGTTAGATTTTACTTGTGTTAGATTGATGCTCCTTTTGATGACAACTAATGTTTAAAAATCATTTTTTTCTAAATATTCTTAATTTATTTGCCACTGTGATTTTTAATATACAGAAAGATTCTCCCATACCTGTAAGTCTTACTTTTCAGTATTAGGTCCTTATAAATTCAATCTTTACATCTTATCTGACTGTATAAGAACAGAGTACAACAAAAGTGGGTATGATCCTTCTGATTCTAAGATCATAAGAAATTTTATGTCTCTACAAAAATTTTTCTTGCCCTCTACACACTTTACTCTGGGGAAACTCTTATGCCATGTGAGACTTTGAACTACCTTGAGGTTGCTGTTAATAGGAAGGCCACAGGGTCTGACTATATGAAGAAGGAAGTACTTCAATCCACAGTTATTCTTGCCATATCAATTCAGGAGACATGTAAGTGCAAAAGGCTTGAGATTTCTATGGCTTTTTCCATCACCTGACTACAATCATAGGAAGAAAATCACAATCAAGAAACCAACTGAATTCACTCAATGTATAGATCTGAGACAGCAATGACTGCTTAAAGACACAAAGTTTTATAATAGTTTGTCATGGAAGAGAGATAACTAGAACCATCAGCATCACACATGACTATCCTTGGATGATAGTTGTTATAGTTTAGATGTGAAGTGTCACCCAATAGCTCATGTGTGAGACAATACAAAAAAGATTAGAGGTGAGATGATTGGATTATGAGAGCTTTTTTTTTTCCATTCAGTGAATTAATACCCCAATGTGGATTAACTGGATGATAACTGTAGGTAAGTAGGATGTGACTGGAGGAAGTGGATCCCTGGGGGCATGCCTTTGGAGTATATATTTTGTCCTTGTTGAGTGGAATTCACTTTCTCTCTGCTTCCTTATGACATACGCTAAGCTGCTTTCCTCTGCCATGATCTGCCTCATTCAGGCACAGAACAATGGAGTCAGCTGTCTATGGACTGAGACCTCTGAAACTGTGAGCCCCAAATAAACTTTTTCTCCTCTAAAATTACTTTGATCACATTTTTTTTTATTCCTACAACAGAAAAGCTGACTAACACAATAGTTGAGAGGAATACCACCATTTGTGAACCAGTCATTTAGATGTAAAGAAAATGTCAGTGATATTGGAATACAATCCGAATTTTAGGCTCTTAATGGGCTCTCTAACTTATCAAGTATGATATAATTGACTTTGGGAAACAAGAAAGAGATAATGAACCAGAAATCACTTAAAAACATGCAATTAACTCTATGCTATACAGTGAATAATCATCTAAATAATATATAAATTAACTCAGAAAAAAATGTATTTGTGAAATTCCTTATGTTCCATATAGACTATCCTTTCACATTCATTCCTAAGGTTTCATAAATTTTCAAACTCTCATAGCAAGGCATGACATAATTTATCATTTTTCTAAGAGTGTCTTTCTAAAATTTTCATTATTTAGAACTTCGCATGAAACTGAAAATGTGAGAAAACTACGTGATCTGAGTAAAACCAAAACAAATTTGAATTTCAAATTATTGAGGCTAATTTTGGTTTTCAAATGTGCTGTGACAGTTGAGTTTGCTGACTTCAAAGACTACAACAAATCTACTTGAGAGAAAAATGAAAGGAGCATATTTTTTATAGACACAATGAGAAGAGAATAAAGTATATTAAAGGAATTAAATTCTTAGTTTACATATTAGAGATTTCACAGATATATCAGAAATGTACTAATAACTAAATTGATTTAAAATCTTCATATAATTTAATCACACACACCAGCAGAAGAGATGTATTTTTTCATTCATGTGTATGTTTCGTGCATTCTTGTGTTTTTGAATTACATATTCCTGGAAATCTAAATAGATCACCTTTCATAATTAAATAAAAAAAATAAAAATGTTAGACAAAAATGTTAGACAAAAAATTTTTATTGAATATGATATTTTAAAGACTCACATTTAAATGCAAATAGGTATATTATACATTTTTATAAAGTGGAAATAGTCATGAAATGTTATAATTTTGTTCAGGAAATGCATACTTAGAAAATAAAATTGAGCCTGTTAAGCCTTCTCATCTCATTTGCTTTTGCCAAGTTTAAATATGAAATTCATGGCATGCAACAGAACAGAAGGAGACTGGGTAAAGATTAGGTCATTCCTAGCCATAATGTTCTGAATTCTTTTTTTTTTTTTTCTTTATTTTGTGCTGTTATTGGCTTTTTTTTAACTTGATTTCTTCTCAATCTAAATTGCCTCAGTATTTCTATTGAGCGATTTTCCACTCTACATTAGCAATTAAATAGAAAGAAAGTATTACAGACTCAGCTCATAACTATTTGCTGAAAATTCTTTCAGATTATTCACAGATTAATTGTCTTAAAAATATTTCAATAATTAGAGACTAAATATCTGATAAATACAGATAATTATCTGATAACATTGAAAATTATATAGTCTCACTTTTACGTTCATGTCAGTAGGATTCAAAACAAAAGTATTAAAAATAATAAATTTTAAAAATGAATTTAGCAAAATTGTAACAATGATCATTACAAATGTTTCTGCAATAGTATAAATATATGATCTTAAAGGAAAAATTTGAATTTTTACATGTATCTCACAATGATTGAATATTAAATTTAAGCATTTTACAAATATTTAATACACTCCTCTTATTTGTAAAAGAAAAGGAATACTATTTCAAGACTCAGTACTTTAATGAGCGAAGAAAATTTCTAGACATCTTGTTGATTACATAAGCATATTTAACTATGGATTTTGAATGATGTTATTTAGCCAAAGGGAGAGAAAGAACAGTGAAGTTATCTAGTAGCATTTTTCTCAAGATCCAGATTCATTAGGCATGTTGATTGTTGTTGTTTTTGCTAAAAGTGGTTTATAATAAGACATTCATAAAGCTGTCACGCACTCTGTTTTCAATCGGAAACATGTGGTCCCATTTAGAATTTTCTTTTTTTTCCTTAGATTATCTGGCAAACCTCAAGTATTTGATTGCTTTTAATCAAGAAAATGCAGCACATTTGCTAAATCTTTTGATTAATCAGATTTTGACAAATATCCATGAGCAATTAACAGTCTTAATCCTGAAACCCAGGTCAGCTGAATTTGGGGAACACAAAATAAAAATAAGAATAAATAAATAAGAAAAACACAAAACTTGCCTTATATAACCCAGTTTATTTTATGGAAGAAAATCAGGATGAAATAAAGTATGCTGAATAACAGAATCAGAAAATCAAAAGGAAATAAGAAAATTATTCTCAATAATACTTTAGCCAAAATTATTCTGCCTTGGAGTAGAGCAATATTTTAAAAATATAAAATATTAAATGTTTTTAATATAATGTTTTTAAATGTATTTTTAAATATAAAATATTCTATAACAGAGTATAATTTTGATAAAAGTATGTCACAAAACTTATGCAATAGGTTGATCTCAGTTTTTAAAGAATTATAATCTAAAATGTTTGGAATATAGAATTAAAAATTTTAAAAGAGTAGAAATAATCACCCAATCACCCAATCAATTTTGCTTTCAAATTGGGGGGACTAGTTTTATATATGCCATATATATATATATATGATGAATATATATATATGCATATATATGATGAATATTATGAAAACTATGTTGTATTTATCATACCACAAATTGCATATGTTTATTATACTGTATATATATAGTATAATACAAATAATAAATATTATATATATTTATAAAAATACAGTATATTATATATATATATATATATATATATATAGAGAGAGAGAGAGAGAGAGAGAGAGAGAGAGAGAGAGAGAGGAACAGAGAGAAGGAAAATAACCACATGACTATACATTTGAATATTTAGACCTAAACACTTTTAAAATTTGATAATAATTCCTCATTACTCACTAATAATGCTTATTGAGTGTGACAAGCACAGCACTGTACCAAATAATGCCACAAATAACATTAAGAAATTGCTAGTTGCTATCATCAAGAAGCTTAATTTTAGAGCACACCAGGGATGTAAAATAAAGCAGAGAAACATAGTAATATAAATGAGGAAGTAAAATTTATGTGTTTTAGGGCATAATAATAAATAAAAGGATGTTGAATTGAAAGGAGAAGGGTACTCAAATAAATTATAATAGATTTTGAACGACAGAACCAACTGTATTTGTGAAATGATAAATTTGAGCTGGGTAATTTTGTGCAATATGTTCAAAATAGGAGTAATAAAGCCACCCTTTTAAAAGTTGCTGGGAAGTTTGGAATCAATGTATTTAAAGTGTTAAACATTGCAGGGTACAGATGGCAGATATAAAACTTCCTTGTGTTATATTTATATATGTTTACTTGTATTAGTTTGGTTGTTGTTGTTCTTCTTATTATTATTACTGTTATTATTATACTGGTCCTTTGGGTATTGATTCTACATACACTAAAACTTCCTATAAACCAGGTAAAGTGTTTGGACTGTGCCAGGAGATGTGAATAGTGGATCTGAAAGGGTAAAGTTTCTAAGCTGCAAAGCCTGAGTTAAAATGTAAAAGACTAGGTATTGTAAAGTTTCTGAACTGCACACAGAACCTGAAATTCCTGAGGCAGTTAAGACAATTCTGGGTACTGACCATTTAGTTGATTAATAACCTAGGACCCTGTGCAATTTGGCATGTAGGGATTCAGGGCCCAAACCAATCAGTTTGAATGTATCCCCTCCTTAGGAGTGACCTATCACCCCTGCCCAACCTGTTCCCGCCAATGAATGTGCTAATGGTGTTTCAGAGTTGTTGTTTGATTTTCCCATGCCTCATGATGATTTGCTCTGATGTATACAAAGCCCCCCGCCCTCCCCCAAAAGTGTACTTAATCACTGCTCAACCCCTGCTCGGGGCTCTGGGCCGCTCTCCCTTGTTGAGTGAGCACGGAGCCCCAGCGCGCTGGATTCTCAATAAACCCCCTTCTGCGAATTGCATGAGTTGGTCTCTTGGTGGTCTCTTCCTCCGATGTTCGCCCAGTCCCTTACAGATCATATAGATTGAATTAAGAGATTACATTTGAGCAGTGAACATAAAGAAGGTAAGACATTAATAAAATGAGTATCTTATGAAATGAGTAAGATGGGAACAGTGCAAACCCCTAAATCAAGCCTTTCCTGATATTTCCCAATAGTAGCGAGAGTACTACTGTGGTTGAAGTTGATGTACATGGATGAAAATAACAAGAAATAAGGTTAGAGAAAACCCAGGATCCAGATAGATTATTGCAGGAACTTTGAGACTGTACATCCTTTCCCTTTAATGGCAAGAGGATTGGGAAGTATATTGTTTTGAGAAGAGGAGTGATGTGATCAAGTTTATTAAATTAATCACTGCTATCTTCTCTTTTGAGAACATGATGAAATGAATAAAGGGGAGGCAGTGAAGTGATATAGTAGGAGGTTCCAATTATCTTGGTGAGAAATGAAATTAGTGAGAAGTGTTTATATACTAGATAAATTTTGAAAGTAGAATAAGTGAGGCATCCCCCAAAAGCTAGTGTTAATGCAGAAATATTCAGAGTTAAAAGGATTGAACTGTGATAGCCATAACCTAATCAGTCCTTGTTGGTTTGAATGAACTGGCTGGGTGTTAACTCCATGCATGTGGAATATGGCAATAGGAGGTCGGTAGATCACTGGGAGCATTCCCTGGAAGGGAGCATACTTTCTAGGAAACTTGCTCTTCACCACCCCCCTCTCTCTCTGATGAGTCCTGCTTCCTTGAATGTTGAAGTATAACATCAGAGAAGCACCCCAAGGCAAACATATAAAGCAGGTTTTATTTAAAAACTAGTAACACAGACTTTTCTTAGGAGGGAGAAGGGGCCATAGCTGGTATCCCAAGAAGTGAGAGCATCCTGCCCCTTTTATACATCCTAGACTTTCTTTGTTCTCCTGCCTTCTTCCCTCTTGTCCCTCTCCTTCTTGCATAGTGACTAGGCCCAGGAGGTGATGGTGGGGTGGCCAAAAGGTGAAAAGCAGATGGTCAGGAGGAAGGTCAAATGGAGAGTGATGAGCACAGGAAAGCGCCCAGAAGCCCAGGGGGCAATAATTAGCAGCTACCTGGAGTTGCTTAATTAACAACCTTCTGGGAAGGGCAGGTAATCTTGGTAATTAAAACCTCCAGAGACATTAACATTTCAATCTCCCAGGGGAAGTCTCCATCTTTCCTCAAATCAGCCTACAGGTGGATCTGACCCCTGATTACCTATCTACACTAGCTGCCTGTCTTTAATTCTGGCTTCAACAGCATGAGCCCCAAATAAACTTTTCCTCCTCTAAGTTGTTCTTCTCAGGTGTTTTGATCACAGTGAAGGCAAAGCTGACTTAAACAGAAATCTGTATCAAGAAGTTGTGTCTTTGTTGTCACTAACCTGACCATCTGTTTCAGAAGCCTTAGGAGATAGAAGCTAGAAAAACTTTAGAATCTTATAAGGAGAGCTTAATGGATAATTCTGGTGGGAACTCAGAAGTCAAGAATGCTGATAGGAATACATATTTTTCATGAAGCTTTAGAGGGAGATAAGGACTCTGTTCAGAACTGGACTAGAGGCCTCTCAGGTTATATTCAAGCAAAGAATTTGTCTACACTTTGTCCTGAGACTATGTGAGGCTGAATTTAGAAGTAATGGCCTAATTAATCTAGTGAAAGAAATTTCAAGAAAGTACAGTATTCAGTTAGTGGCATGTATTTTGCTGGCATCTTTTAGCTGTGTTTACTGTGACAATTGGGAGCAGAAAGCAGAGCTAAAGGATTTGAAAAATTTGCAGTTTGGCCAAAAAAAGTACATGTGATGCTGGGGCCAAGAATGGTCTTTATAAGAAAATGGCTTTTCCCTGAAGAGGTATTAAATATTTTAAACAGGGACTGTGGGAAAGATGCCTCAAAGGTAACTTGGGAATTTACAGGATTCATCCCACTGTAGGCTCCAGGGTACAGAAGAAAAAATTCTTTGAGAAGCAGTCATGCGGGTACCCTGCTCTCACAGGGGAATCCCAGGAAGTTGTTTCATCCTGATGAGCCAGATGCATATTCAGAAGCACCTATAGTTATGGTGCCAAAAGACCCAGGTATTTTGCAAAAACTGTCAGCAGATCTTGGTGTTATCCAAGTGATGCTGGTTCTGTAGGAATGCAGCATGCTCAAGTTAAGGGGTCTCTGTGGAAATGTCCACAGAGATTTCAAAGGAAGGCCTGAGAAGCCAGGCAAAAAGCACAGCAGAATCATAGTTCCTGCAAAGCTGCCGCTGAGAGGGCGTGGAGACAACAAGAGTTAAGAGATGCCAGTAACATGAGCTGTCTTCTGAGGAATGCTGCTGACAACAGAGAGAGTCAGGCTAAAAGAGAAGACCTCTGCAATACACTAAGCAAGGCTGCACAGGCAGGACTACTCAAACCCTTAGGAGAACATGCATCCATCTGCCTTTTAGTCTAGATGCTGCGTGTGCAGTTAGGGGAACTTTTTCCAGTCTGGGTTTTAGTCTTGCATTGGCTCCATCTCTTCATTTTGTGTCTTTATTCCTCCCTTTTGAAATGGGACTGTTTATTCCATGCTGCTATATATTGTAAATATGCAATTAGCTTCTAATGTTTACAGGAGCTCACAGGCAAAAGTTTGTCTTGAGCCTCAGAGAAGACTTTGGACTTGGACTTTTAGAAAAATGCTAAAAGTGTTAAGATTTGGAGATGGACTAAATGTATTTTGTATTGTGATAGGAATAAAATTTTTAGAGAACCAGGGGCACGTCATTGTTGTTTGGATATGAGATGTTCCCTAAATCTACTGTTAATGTAGGAATATTCCACAATGAAATGATTGCATTGCAATAGCTGTAACCTAATCAGTTCATCTTAGTTTGAATGAACTGACTGGGTGATAACTCAAGACAGATGGGGCTTGGCTAGATGAGGTAGGTCATTAGGGGCATTCCTTGGAAGGGTGCATCTATCTTGTGGTTTCTTCCTTCCCTTTTTTCTCTACCCCCACCCCCTGCCTGCTTCCTGACCCCACCAGGGGGGTGGTGAAGAGCAAGTTTCCTAGATGCTTCCTCTATGATATGCTGCCTTACCTTTAACCCAGAGCAATAGAATCAGTTATCTATGGACTGAATCTCCGAAACTGGGAGTACAAAAAATATACTCTTTTTTTTTTTTTTTTTTTTTCTGGAGGGGTGGTACCAGAGATTGATCTCAGGGGCACCCAACCACAAGCCACATCCCCAGCCCTATTTTGTATTTTATTTGGAGCCAGGGTCTCACTGAGTTGCTTAGCACCTCCCTTTTGCTGAGGCTGGCTTTGAACTTGGGATCCTCCCGCCTTAGCCTCCCTGAGCCATTGGGATTACAAGTGTGCACCACCATGCCACACCCAAATATACTTTTCTTCCTCTAAATTATTTCCATCAGGTGTTTTGGTAGTGGAGGCAGAAAAGCTAATGAAATAACCAATTAATGAATTTATTATTAGTATTAGAGATAAAAGAATGATCAACAAATTTACTTCAAGCAACTAAAGAATGGTGTCACTATAAACTTACTTACATGGGAATGACTACTTATTAAGTAAGGTGAAGAAAATATCAGCAAATGTTTTTACTTATGGCAAAATTTCAGATGTTTAATAAATCTCAAGTAGCCATATGAGTATATAGTTTGTACATTTGAAGTTGTCAGCATATAAATTACATTTACATGATTTTATGCAAGTGGATTTAGCATTCTGAATTTCTGCCTCTAAAGTGTTCAGATAAAGGAGAGGCGAATAATTTTAATTTTAGATAATACTGTTACACAGACTAACACTACAGGATATGAGAGTGAAAAAAATTATAGATCATCTTACCATTATTAGTGCTACGCAATTTTATGTAAAATCAGAACTTAAGGAAGTTGAGACTTTCTAATGACAAAGCACTTGTGAGTCATTTTTATAGAACTCGAGACAAGAGACAATTCTTTTTAGAGTGTGTGCCTTGCAGATAGTACCATGAAGCATCATGAATATCATTTGTCTGGTTTTATAACCTATACCATTTTGCTTCTCTTACAACAGTTTTGGATGATTTCAAATTTACACTAAATTCGACAAATTTATTGATCAGTGAAAGCAAGGCTTTTGTTTATTTAAGATATGAAACACTTTTTATATTGTGCATTGATAGATTAGCTATTAATCTGCATTTAGGAAAACTAATCCAGTCATTTTAATTATTAATAATAAAATGCATTCTAAGATATTAGTAATAGGGAAATTGTATATTGTTTATATGAATCTCTATGTACTCTGTTCAATTTTTATGCAAATATGTTATAAAATATTTATTTAAAAAAGACAATAGATGAGAAACACATTTTTATTCAATTTCTAGAAAAATTAGTCTCAACAAAAATTTTGCTTGTGCTTACTATTCAAGCCACTATGACAGGTCTACAGTGCATATAAAGATAGTAAAAAGTTATTTCTCCCAGGAAGACATACAGATGGCAAATAAACATAATTAATTCGGAGGGATAGCCAATCAGGGATTGACTTCGAATGGGTTTGATGCCTAGAAATGGGATTACAAAGAGACTTGAAAAATCTTTTCATTGTGGTAGATATGTTCACTGTCATGATTTTGCTTTGGCTTTGTGTTATATGCATGTCTATTTTTGTAAAAATTATCAACTTGCACATTTGAAATATATTTTTATAATGTGTTTATTATATCTCATAAAGCTGTTTTTAAAAAATGATTTTGAGGTCTATTATTCTAAAATGCAATAAAATAAATGTAAAAATATACCTGTTTTTAAAATGTTATTGAAATCTGGTAGTTGCAATGATGTAATTTCTTTGTATCTGTGTTATTTCTTTTCAAAGTTTTAAATTAGAAATCTGCTTCTCAACTTCAGTACCTCTTTAAGGTCACATAGCTAAAAGTGGCACCAGTTCTACTAAACTCCACATCAACTGACACCCATGAAAAGTACTCATTTCACCAAACCTAATGGCCTTAGTTACAGAGGTATTGTATCTCACAATAATTGCAGACATGAGCACAACATACATAAGAATGTGTATACCGTACTGGATCATGAATGGCTATGTGGATAGTAACAGTACTTCATCATCAGTACAATCCTGACAGTTCATTTAAATGGCTTTATCTGAAAACTGTATTTCACATTTTCAAGAAAAACACAATTTAAATGTTTAAAAAAATATGGCAATGTTTTTGGTCTTTTCTCCAATTTCCTAAACTAAGTACAGGAGTTCACAATTACATATTCATTTACTACCTAGTGTGTCTAAACATGATTGTTGAAAAAGAAAAAGGAAACCAAAAAGTTTGTATCCTATTTTAATCTGCAAGTTCTAGTCTTCTTTTTTAGCTCCCTGGAGTTATCACAATGTGATATATTGCATATTTTCCCTAAATTAAATTTTCTGAGAACATTTCTTTATCTTTGTGATGGATGGTTTCCTTTAAAATGGATAGTAGTCAGGAGGGAAATATAAATTCAAATTCTGGTTTTATTATTCTTAGACTTTTAATCACATTAACACTCATCCCAGTAGTATAGAACATAAAGTGTTCTTTCACTAACACACTGTAAATCATATAATTATTCAATGAAATATAAAAATATTCTTAAAGAAGTTATAGCTGACACATTCAGTCCTTTTTGTCTACTTGACTTATGTAACTGTAATGCTGGTGTTGATGTTAATTTAATCTACTTTCCTCCTAGGCATGGCAGTTCTTAAATTTGGCATAAAGTTTTTTGCATTTTCATAGCTTACTGTTTCAGTAAAAACATCTATTATTTTGTAATTCTCAGCCCATTTTTAGAAAGGGGAGAGCTTAAAATTACCTCATACAATTAAATTGTATAAAAATTAACATGTTTTTATTTTATCACTTATGTTGATGTACATGTCTTATTCTGCTCAATAAATACATGATTAAGAAAAAATAGTCTTCTAAAATGAACAAACCTAATGGAAATTTCAAACTGATTATTTAAAAACCAAAATTCACATTTTATCTACTTTAAATTGGCATGTCTTTTCTTTATAACTTAAAAAATTAAAAACTGATATCCTGTTTATTATTTTTCTTTTTTAAGTTTTATTTATTTTCCCCAACAAATAATGATTTTGTACACTTATGGGATAAAATATGAAATTAAATTATTTATGACTAATCCATAAAAATGAAATTGTACATATTTATGGTGTATTGTGATATTTTAATACATTTATATATTATTAATGTTTAAATTGTGTGAAATGTATCTTTCTTTACAAATATTTTTCATTTTTTTATAATGAAAATAGTTGACATCTTTTCTTCTAGATTTCTGAAATATACAATGTGCTATTATTATCTATACTTTCCCTATTGTGCAGGAGCATACCAGAATTTCTATTTCCTACTTAACTATTATTTATTGTTCATTGATCAGTATCTTCCCATCTTTATTACTCTTTAGTCTCTTCAGGTTCTAGTAACCAGCACTCTTCTGTCAGCTTGTTTGAAATAAAACTTTTTGGCATATTCCATGATTGAGATCATGCAGTACTTGTCATTCTTTTGTCTTATTTCCCTGAAAATAATGCATGCTAATTTATGTTGTAGCAATTGGCAGTTTCCTGGTAATATTTTGTTTGTTTGTTTTTAAAATTGAACTTCTATTCTATTGTGTGTATTAACCAAATTACCAAATCCATCTGTTGGTTAACACTGAAGTAGTTTTCATTTCTTGCCAATGGTGAATAATGTTACAATGAACACAGGAGTGAATATATCTCTTCAGCATATGGACTTCAACTCCATTGGGTCCAGCATACATTGTATCCTAGATCATAGCTTAGTTCTATTTTTAGTTTTTAAAGTACTCTCCATATTGTTCTCCAAAATGGATTTACTAATTTAAAATACCATAAGAATTCTCTTTATATTCTCACCAACACTATTTTCTTTCACCATTTTGGTAGTAGTCAATCTATTTTTGCTTTTAACTTCCAGTTTGCTAATGATTAGATATTCAGCATTTTTCAGGCATTTTTTGGCCCTTTGTCTATCTTCTTTTGAGATGTGAACATTTTCTTTTGAACTACAAGCTAGAAGTTTGGAAATAATAATAATCATTTTCCCAACATTGTATGACCAGAACGTGACAGAGTTGGACATACAATTGTACATAATCAGCCAGGTGAAGTGGTGTATGCTTGCAATCCCATGGATTCAGGAGGCATAGGCAAGAATTGCACATTCAAGGCCAGCTGCAGTAATTTAGCAAGATCTTGTTTCTAAATACTATAACAATTTGGATGTGAGGTGTCCCCCAAAAGCTCATGTGTGAGACAATGCAAGAAGTTTTAGAGTAGCAATGATTGGGTTATGAGAGTCTTACCCAATCAGTGAATTAATCCTCTGTGATAAGATTAGCTGAGTGGTAACTGAAGGTGGGGAGGGTGTGGCTGGAGGAGGTGCATCACTGGGGGTGTGCATTTGAGGTATGTATTTTGTATCTAGTGAGTGGAGTCTCTTTCTCTGTTCTCTGATCATCATATGAGCTGCTTCTCTCCACCACACTCTTCTCCCATTAATGTTCAGCCTTTCACTTTGATCTCCAAGGAATGGAGCCAGCTTCTAGGAACTCAGACCTTTGAAACTGAGCTCTTAAACTTTTCCTCTTTTAAGTTGTCTTTATCAGATCTTTTAGTCACAACAGTGAAAAGCTACTAAAGAGGGAATTAGAATATAGGCTGGTGCTAAAGTGTCTCAGGGTTCAATCTTCAGTACTAAAATAAAGTAAAATTTAAAAAGGGCTGGTGATATACCTCAGTGTGTGAGGCCTTGGGTTCAATTCTTGGAAAGAAAGAAAGAAATGAATGAATTAGTAATAAATAAGTAAATGGTGGTCTAAGTCCTCCAATTAAAAGGCAGACTTTGTTAAACACACACACACAAAAAAAAAAAAAAAAGAAAAAAAATCAAGACTTAAATGTACATAATCTTCCTGGTGACAATTTGCTGTGCAATGAGGGAATAAACTAAGAGATTTATATTCAGAGAATTAAATATTCATATTCATTTTCAGTTTATGCATTAAAATTATTGATGTATAAACAAAATACTTAAAAAATAGAAATTAGATAATTAATTGTCACTAAGATAGAATTTCTTTAAAATGTTTAATCAGATTTTGACTCTATAATTATTGATAAATAATCAACACCTATGCACAAATATACAGTCACATACTATAGTTAAAAAGAAATGATTCATGCAAAGTAATTACATACACAGCAAAATAAGACATTTTCTAAATTGTGTAATTAGAAATTTAGAGTTAATTGCTTTCCAAGAAATTAATAATCAAACCATATTTTAATTTTTCTGTAATAAATGTCTTGATACTCAAGTGCTTTTGCTTAACAATAGTATTTATTCAAGATCCTTGATTTACACATTTTTTAGTAAATACCCAAGCTTTTGTAGCTCCCTGATTGGTTATAGATATAATCTGAATATCTTCCAGACTAAGCATCTGCCCTCCTCTTAACACATGATAATGCTTTACTTCTAAGTAATATTTTAAATTATACCCTACTTTCACCTTGAGAAAAATAACTTCATCTGATTCTTACTGGAATTTAATTGGAAAGTAATTTTTAATAAAGGATTTAGAGTGACATATGGTTTACTTAATGGTGAGATTTGTATACCAAGCATCAATGAGGAAGGAAAATGGAATTCTAAATGTCTAGAATCATTTCTCATGTTCCATTTTTCTTCATTTCTATCAGATTCATAGTGATCACACAGAGAATCATTCAAGATGTAGATTTCTTTGACTCTTTAAAAAATAATTCTAATTCAAGTTTTACCATTATAATTTTCATAGTGATAAATAGTTCAATGTTTTGTCCATGGAAAGGAATCTACAACATCACTGCATTGTAAACAGAAACACATAAAAGAACAGACAAACATTTTTACTCGTTGTACAATAGGATATGTTTGATGTATCTCCATATAAATTTGCAGTTTTGTGTTGAACTGATATTGGGGATGCCATTCAAGAAAAGCAGTTTATTATCAATAAAATAATATGTAGCACAAAATAAAGGCCCATCAATGTCTAAATTTTTTTTTTTTTTTAAAAAGGAGTGGGGGTTGTGGCTCAGTGGTATAACATTTGCCTAGCATGTTGAGGCACTGGGTTTGATTCTTAGCACAGTATGTAAATAAATGAACAAAATAAAGGCCCATCATACTCTAAAGCATAATTAAAGAGAAAAAAAAGGTAATATGTAGCATCTCTGTTCAAATACATACCAAGTAAAAAGTATATCTGTTAGTATCTCAATAATAAGTCACTCTGCCAGCACAAATTTTATATAGACACTCCTCTTATTTTGTTTTTGTTTACCAAATTAAAATTATCTGAGTTTTTTTTTCTTAAATATAGACTCTAAGCTAGACCAAGAGGAACAGAAGACACTTTGATGCTTAGCACCTACTATATAAGATAATAAATCTATTCCTTCTCCTTCTTGTAGCTTCAAAGATAGAAATAAATAAATAAATAAAATAAAGGTATTGTGTACAACTACAACTAAAAAATAAATGTTAAAAAAAAAAAACATTCAGAGCTGAAATGACTGAGAACTTTAACCTAATCAGTGAACTAATCCCTGATAGGAATTAACCAAGTGGTAACTGAAGGCATGTAGGATGTGGCTAGAGAGGTGGGTCACTGGGGGTGTTCCTTTGGGTGGGAAGGAGTGTAAAAAGCTACAGGTAAGGAGAAGTAATTAATGTATGAATTAAGTGTAGAAATGGAACTGCACAGAACTGGGACAGCGAGATTGTGGAGGACTTGAACATTCTATGGTAAACCTTATGCTGAAGTGGTAGAAAGACACTGAAGCTGGACCATAAACCGGCCAGCTTTTCTGATCATGGCATCTTCCCAGTTCAAATAAAAATTTTGCAAACATGATTTTTCAAATTCACATAAATTTTTATTCATAAATGTTATAAGAAAGAGCAAAAACACGTCCAGAAAATAAATCATAACAAAAAGCAATAGAATTGAACAATAATGAATTTATGTACTCTAGTCATGAGTGTGGTAGTTTGCTATTTTTTAATCATTTTCCCATATATTCTTTAAATAAGATATACTACAATCCATACTATATAGTAATATATATATTATATATTATATATAATATATAATATATATATATCCTATAGATACTATTTTATGTAGGAAAAAATCAAATGAAATATAATCTTAGAATACAAATTAAAATAGAGTGTTTCATGTTAGCTAAGAAGAAAATTTCTGAAAACAAAGTACTGGAAACAAGGAGGTTGTTCTAGACAGTGTTTATATTTTTAAGTAAATACTGTTATTGAAGCAAAGACATCTAAATCACTAGATAAGCAAAACCAACTATTTATATTCTTCTATCACTTATTATTATCATCAGAGCTTTAGTTCAAGGTAGTTTGGTACTAAATAGAGAAAAGATTTATGTCACAGTTAAATACTGTAGTGTCCCTCGCCTAACAAAGCATAACAAACAGATACTCTTCTGAAAGTTTTCGTTTGCTATGAACATGATTTATGTTATCAGGTATAGAAATCACAAACAATGTGACTTCCACCTTGACGGAACATTAATCAAGAGGTAAAACTATATTAAAGGAAAGTTCCACCTAGACAGAACTGTAACTCTATCAGCTCTTTTGTAACTCTATAAGCTATTTGCATCACACAATCACTTTTTGATCCACTTTATGATTGAAACATTGGAACATGGGAGGTATACTGTTCTGAACTCACATAGTGAAATGTTGGTACAAAAGCAAAATAAATTAATCATAAAATATGCTGAGTCACCTTGGGATTTTCTTAGCATTATATTTTAGAATTAACTAAAGATAATTAGCAACTTTTTTTTTCTTTGTAGCGAAATTATTTCATGTAAAAAAATTAGGATAGTTTCTTCTTTTATCTATGTAAATAATATTTTAATTAATACAGGTTATTCTGAAATTAATACTTTATCATTATCAATACAAAACATACTATATTTTAACAGTGTCAATGCAGTCATTTTTAAATGTGGTGTCTTATAATTCTTTATTAAAATAACATGACATAAATGATGTGCTTTCTTCCTGTACAGAATTAAAATAAGTAGCTATGAATAATTTAGATGTCAAATCTTTGCTCAACTGAAATTTCATGGTTTATACCAAACCACATGGGAATAGAGAATAGCATCCATTTTGAAAATACACATAATTTTGATTCTGATGCTGATAAGCACATAACTCTTTCTGATTTATACTAGAAATGATTTCAAGGCTATGGTACTACTAGTGTCTGTTCCTTCTAGAACCAGGTTTTCTCTTCCTCTCCTCCTCCATATTTCTATGAATTGTACAGTAGTAACAGCAATCCCTTATTCTTACATCACTTTTCTTTTTCTGGCTATATTAATAGAGTATGGATAAGTCATAGATGCTAATAGACTCCCTCAGAAGAGTCTTGGAAAATATTCAAACCTGATTTAAAAAAAACTGAGAAAGATAATAAAGTCAACATGCTGAAACATAAGTGAGCACAAAAGAAAGAATCAAGTAGGAAGAAAGGGAGCAGGAGAGTTGATTATATCATAATCTTTACTTAAAATCAACACGGAAGACCTACTTGCTGTAGTATGATTCCCTCAATATTCCAGTATTTTTCTAAATACCCCTTTTGTTTTTGCTTTCTTTAAACGCAACCTAAAGAATCATGATTTGGGCAAGAATTCTCAGTTTTAAGCAGGGACTGTCAAACCCAAGTAAGAAGATAATTTCAGATCCCTTGAAATGTTAACAAGAAACTCAGAGGAAGATATAGAAGAAGAATAATTGAAAATAGAGAAAATTTTATGTAGAAAAGTTATTAAGTGCACAAGGGGTAAGTGTACAAGGGGTATTTGAGTTTAGAGGTCAATCTATGCACAGATCATTAATGATACAAAAGCTCTGAAATGGGAGCAAACTGATGAGCATGGAAAAAATATCATTGTGACTAAGTGTGGTGCCCAAGGCAAAGCTGGAGTTGAAATGAGTTTGGGGAAAGTTTTTCATCAATGAGAAGTTATTGGGAAGTGCTATAGTAGTTCTGGTGTATGTCATGGTTTTAAATTTGATATGTTCATTGTCTATGGAGTCAAATTATAGGAGTGTTGGAATAGAATCAAAGATTAGGTGAGCAAGCTATTGTGGTGGTCTTTGGGAGGAAAAAGACTTTGAACAGATGAGTGGCAAGTAAGAATTTAAATAGAGAATATGGATACATATGAATGTACTTGAAATATATTGGAATAAACATGGATTTAGTATGGAGCAGAGACTAAAAATCATGAAATAAGAATGGTGTATGTTGGATACTGGGGTTATAAAAAAAGTAGATATGAATAAATTTTCAATTAAAATTAGAAAATATTTTCTTGAGCAAGTAGGTGGATGATGTTTCAATAGTTTTTCCAAATACCAAATGTTGCTCTATTCCAGGAACAAAAACTGTCTTCATTCTTTTATAAACAAAACTGAAAGATTCTTCAAAAATATTCTAAAATAATAGTAAATTTTGTAATGATGTTCAGAAGACAGCTTTAAATGTTTTAAATGTAGGGCTGAGCACTCATATAAGATGGCAAATGTCAATATTGATTTTAAAAAGTAGAAAAAAATATATATGAGGTATTCACACAAGACATTGTTACTAACCTGGTATTTGGATTTAGATTCCCACTATGGGAAAGAAGATAAGACTTTGGGCTAGAGACCTTTTAGTATAGGTTGCATTTTGGAAATATATTTCGCAAACAGGCTTAGGGAAAAAATATGCTCACACTAAATAGTGGATTTTATTTCAACTCTGCCACCTCTCCCCTATAACTCATGTAGCTTTGGGGCATTCATTGTTATTAGCTTCATGGATTAAGAAACTAAAGGTAATAAAAATAGATATAAACCATTCTAAGCCAGGTATACTCAAACTATTGCCAGGCACAAGTAAAAAGAATATCATTCTTTAAAATATAATCCTGTAACTCTAGGCCAAACATTTTCTAAATTTGTTAAAGACAATATTTCACAAAAACAACAAAAAAACAACATCAAAGTACCAAATATGTTCAGATGATAAATAGAAGAGACACCTGTATATGAGTAATAGGATAGCTGTGTCAGAGAATTAAATATAATTTAAAAACCTGAAGAGCCTAAAATAATTAATTGAATTTATTGAAATAAATTTCAGGAAAATACAGAAAGATCAGATAAGGAAATTAATTCACTAGATATTATCTCTGGCCATATGCACTTTCAAAATCTTTGGATAATCTCAGTGGTTTGAGCAATCCAATTTTAAGACAGTGGCTAAAATGTCTGAACTTCAGTTTTCTCAAATGTTAAAACAGGAGAAGAAACTACTCACAGAGGAGCTCATGATTCTCTGAAAAGAATATTGCTGAACCTATAATAGGAATTTGATGGATTGCAGAGAAGTTATGATTCTCTTCCTTTGTTCTCTTCAACTTAAAAAAAAGCCTGTGGATTTACTTGGACCAGAGATTAATAATAATATACTTTCAAATTCCAATGAAACTATATAAAATTAAAATTATTAAAATTAAAATTCAAAAGACAGTTTATGCAAAAGACAAGCCACACTTGATGTTATAGTTGTTAAATTAAAAGACAAACTGATAAAATTATACATAAAGTGTAATATTATAGTATTGGCATGAGAAGTTGGATACTATGTAAACAGAAGCACTTAAGAGTCAATATATTAAATGATTCAGTTTGTGTAATATGAGAATACATAAGGAAATAAATAGAAGACATTGGGAGCAAGTATTTACAGAACACTAAAGAAAGATTGAGAATTTTCTGAAATAGATTTTAAAATAAAACTTTATTCATGCAATTTATATTTTCTTCAGAGTCAATAAGAAAAACAATTAAAAATCTCTACCTAGATAAACTACAAATATTATAAATAACAATCTAAAAGACAAAATTATTGAAGAAAAAAGACTATACAAAACACAAAGGATCAATATTCGACCTGTTAACATACTTCTCTCAATAATAAGAGGGCTCAAGAATTATAATTTGTTTTGTGTCCATCTGTTATTCAAGTAACAGACATTTAGTACATTGTGCTGCAAACACAAGTTCTTTAAAGTACTAAGTAAATAATTATGTTGACACAAATTACACGATAAGTAATTTTTTCCTTTTCCAAAATTTTTATTTTATTTTATTTTTAAATTTTTATTTATTTTAATTAGTTATACATGACAGTAGAATGCATTTATGCACTTTGATATATCATACATAGATGGAATACAATTTCTCATTTTTCTGAGTGTGTATGTTGTAGAATCAATTTGGTCATACAGTCATATATATACATAAAGTAATAATTTCTGTTTCATTCTACTATTCTTCCTAACCCCATAGCCCCTCTCCTCCCCTCCCTTTTTCACTTCTCTCTACCTAATCTAATGCTATTCTTCTCTACTGCCCCCTATTGTGAATTATCATCCACATATTAAAGAAAACATTTGGCCTTTGGTTTTTTGAGATTGGCTTATTTCACTTGGAATGATATTCTCCAACTCCATCCATTTACTGATAAATGCCTTAATTTTTTTCTTATTTAAAGTGAGTAATATTCCATTGAATATACATACCACATTTTTAATCCATTCATCTATTGAAGGATACCTAGGTTGGTTCCATAGTTTAGCTATCATGAACTGAGCTGCTATAAACATTGAAGAGGCTGCATCACTGTAATATGCTGTTTTTAATTCCTTTAGATGTAAACCAAGGAGTGGGATAGCTGTGTCAAATGGTGGTTCCATTTCAAGTTTTCTGAGGAATCTCCATACTGCTTTCCATAGTGATTGTACCAATTTGCAGTCCCACCAGTAATGTATGAGTGTACCTTTTTTCCCCACATCCTCATCAACACTTATTGTTGTTTGTCTTCATAATAGCTACCATTCTGACTGAAGTGAGATGAAATCTTAGGGTAGTTTTGTTTGCATTTCTCTAATTGCTAGAAATGTTGAACAATTTTTCATATATTTGTTTATCAATTGTGTTTTTTCTTCTGTTTAGTGTTTGTTTGGTTTCTTAGCCCATTTGTTGATTGGGTTATTTTCTTTTTTGGTGTTAAGTTTTTTAATTCTTTATATATCCTAGAGACTAATGCTTTATCAGAAGTGCATGTAGTAAATATTTTCTCCCAATCTGTAGGCTTTCTCCTCACATTATTGTTTCCTTTGCTAATAAAAAGTTTTTTTTTATATGAGTCTATCCCATTTATTGATTCTTGATTTTACTTCTTATTCTTTAGGGTTGTTGTTAAGGAAGTCAGATCTTAGACTGACATGTTGACTATTTGGGCCTATTTTTTCTTCTATTAGGCACAGGGTCTCTGTTCTAGTGCCTAAGTCTTTGATCTACTTTGAGTTGATTTTTATGTAGGGTAAGAGATAGAGGTTTAATTTCATTTTGCTACATATGGATTTCCAGTTTTGCCAGCATCATTTGATATATAGGCAATTTTTTTCTCCTGTGAAAGTTTTTGGCATCTTTGTCTAGCATGAAATTACTCTATTTGTGTGGGTTTGTCTCTGTGTCATCTATTCTGTGCCATTAATCTACATAGCTATTTTGGTGCCAATACTATGTCATTTTTGTTACCATAGCTCTGTAGTATAGTTTAAGGTCTGGTATTGTGATGCCTCCTACTTCACTTTTCTTGCTAAGGATTGCTTTGGCTATTCTGGCTCTCTTATTTTTCCAAATAAATTTCATGATCACTTTTTCTATTTCTATGATGAATGTCATTGAAATTTTAAAAGTAATCACTTTATATGTGTATAATGCTTTTGGTAGTATGGCCATTTTGACAATATTAATTCTGCCTATCCAGGAGCATGGGAGATCTTTTCATCTTCTGAGGTTTCCTTCAATTTTTTTCTGTAGTGTTCTGTAATTTCATTGTAGAGGTCCTCCCTCCTCTTTTGTTAGATTGATTCCCAGGTATTTTATTTTTACTTTTATTTTTTGAGACTATTGTGACTATTCTAGTTTTCCTAATTTCTCTCAACGAATTCTTCACTGATGTGTAGAAATGCATTTGATTTGTGGGTGTTTATTTTATATCCTGCAACTTTGATGAATTCATTTATTAGTTCTAGAAGTTTGGTGGAATGTTTTTGGATCTTCTACATATAGAATTTTGTGATCTGAAAATAGGGATAGTTTGAATTCTTTTTTTACCTGTTCATTTCCCTTTAATGTCTTTCTTCTGTCTAATTTCTCTCACTATAGTTTCAAGGGTGATATTGAATAGAAGAGCTGAAAGAGGGCATCCCTGTCTTCTTTGAGTTTTTAGAGGGAATGCTTTCAACTTTTCTCCATTTAGAATTATACTGGCCTTGAGTTTAGCATATAGCTTTTATGATGTTGAGGTATGTTCCTACTATCCCTAGTTATTCTAGTGTTTTGAACATGAAGATGTGCTGTATTTTGTCAAATACTTTTTCTGCATCTATTGAGATGTTCATATGATTCTTGATTTTCAGTCTATTAATATGATGAATTATGTTTATTGATTTTCAAATGTTGAAACAACCCTGCATCTCTTAGATGAACCCCATTTGATCATATATCCCTTTAATATATTTTTGTATGTGATTTGCCAGAATTTTATTGGGAATTTTTGCATGTATGTTCACCAGGGATATTGGTCTGAAGTTTTCTTTTCTTGATGTGTCTTTGTTTTTGGTATCACAGTTAAGCCTCATAGAATGAGTTTGGAAGGGTTTTCTCCTTTTCTATTTCATGGAATACTTTGAGGAACATTGGTATTAATTCTTTTTTGAAAGTCTTGCAGAACTCAGCTGAGAGTCCATCTGGTTTGGTCCTTGACAAATAACACAATTTTAAAATTATAGCTTATCTTACAAAATACTCTATCTGATAAACCACATATAAGTCCAATTATTCATCACAAATATACTGTAGTAACCTAAATTGTGTCATATTTCTTTGGGTAGGTTTCCCCCACTCAAGATTAACTGTACTATATATAAATATATAGATGTATAATAACACATTTGTGCCTTTTTTTGAAAAATAAAAAACCTATTAGAATAACAGTTACTTTTGCTCAAATTGATCCATATTTCAATATTGAATTTCTACTGTATAATATTATGGAGAATATATATATATATATATATATATATATATATATATATATATATATATATTACCCCTGCCCTCAATAATCAGAAGAAAAGTAGAAGTAGAATAGTCAAGATTGGAAGATAACAATGGGGACAGGGTATAGTAGTCATTTTGATAATTATAAAGGTACATTTTTTAAAATGTAAGTTAATAGAATTTATTGGTGAAATTAATTTGGAAAATATAAAGGAAGATTATTCAAAAAGACTTTCTTTTTTTATTAAAATTAAAGTTTTTATTTTACATTAAAAACATCTAACAAAGCGACAGAAAGCTAAACAACAAAATTATGCTTTAAAAAAATATGTAAGAATTCGATATTTCAGTACAAGATTTTAAAGTGGAAAAGAGAATTTAAAATAATCCTTTTGGAAAAGAAAATTTGTATAATGGCATAAATATATATAAGGTCTTAAAAGCATATGATACAGCTTAATTTTATGGTGCTTAATGTATATTATAGTTAACAAAAGAGGATTTAGTGAAACAAAATTTAAAACTAGGTTTCAAAGATTCACTATTTGAAGGCTTCTTACACAAAGGGAACCAAAAGTTCATTTCTGCTATATTAATGCTTATGTGACTAGATAAAGATGGAGTAAGAATGAAATGTGTGTATATATATATATATATATATATATATATATATATATATTTCCTTTCCCCAAATTTTATTTTCTAACACACAGTAGAATACTGATCAAATATGATGCAGCATTTTTACCATTCCAAAGAGACTCTGAGTATGGCTCAAACTATCTTCATATCTTAAATCAAGAGGAAAAGAGAATGAAGTTGACAATTTGCATATTAGTAATCCCAGAGGTTCAGAATTTAAATATTAGCTCTAGTTACTATCCAATATTGTCCATAATTATCTAATTACACTAATGTACTCCTGGTCTTGGAATAAAGCTAGCATATAAATGAGGTAAATGTGATTCTGAGAAAAAATATTCAAGATGGAAAATGTAAATTAAATAGCATTTTAAAATCCACTTTATTAGTAAATGGTACCAAGAATTTTTTTTAATTTATTGGGTAGCCTTACTAAAACTAAGTGTGAAAAGTCATTTTCAAATTTTCCAAAGAGATACAAATGATGTTTCATATAAAGAATATAAATTGAAGGCAAAGTTTGCAAATAGAGTAATAATATTGATGCAAAGAAGGATTTTAGTTTTATAACAATGTTAGAAAAGATGTGCAGATTGAGAAAATAGATGGATATGAACTGGAATCATTTAGGAAAATTCCTTTTTTTTTTTTTCTTGTATGCACTATAAAATCACTTACGGAAAACATAGATTATACATCTTTGCTTTTGTTTAAAAAAAATTTACTGAAGCAAAAACTTGGCCAAAAAACAATGATACATTCATTCTGTTTAATTACAAAAATGTTGTATGCATATGTTTCTATGTGTGTGTGTGTGTGTGTGTATGCCATATGTATACAATAGAATTATAAGAAATCATATGTGTAAAAACATGTGTGCACACGTGGGCATACACACAAACACACACACACACACACACACTTTTCCTTGTGTCCACCTTGTGATATCATATTTTAAAGTTCGTAGTGTAGAAATCTGAAAAATGAAAAACTCAATATGAGATCAATGTGATAACTGAATACAGAAGATCAATAAGATAATTAAAAATCACAGTATCAAATTAAATGTGATATATTTCCAAATGCTTTTTAGAGAGCAAAATTTTCTCAAATAAAATATATGAATGTTTTATTGCAAAGCAATCAATTACAGAAAATGCCTTGCCAATTTTGAAATTGCATAAACACTGCCAAGTTACTTTAAGAAAAAAGTGTCAAAAATTGATAGTGGGCTACATCTCTTGAAACTTTACCTATTTCCTTTTTAAATTTCAATAGTTCCATGGCTATTAGTAATTCTATGCAGAGATAGAATCATTTCAATGAAAAATTAACTATTTATTCCCACTTCTACTACCACAATTCTGAAAATGAAGTTTACCTATTTCCCCCATCCCCTACTTTACTCATTCATATCATAGCCTTATGTTTGAGTTTATATGGAATTTCCCATACATAATGAAGAATCTGCTAATTGATATTTCAAAGAATATGACCTTATAATGGGATTATTTTTTTTTGTCTTTCTTTGCTGGGATCCAGTCAGGGTCTGAAAAAATTAGCAACATCATAAAATTAGAGTATGCCAGAAAAGCAATGTTCATATGAAGTTATTTCTCCTGTATACTTTATATCTTTTATACCTTGCCTGATTTGGATTGAATCTTAAACATCTCCCAAAGCACATGAACTTATATTTTGGTTCCCATATGATGGTGCTACTTGGATGTGATGAAAATTTTAGCTGGAGGGACCTAGTGGAAAGAGATAGGTTATTGGGAATATGTCATTGAAAATTATATTGGAACCCTGTTCTCTTTTTTCTCTCTGTTTTTGTTTCCTGGACACCATAGGACAGCAGTTTTGTTCTTTCCATTTGAACCATGCCAGTATGTTCTGGCCCTCTGAAAAGATAGAATCAAGTGAAATATGAGATCATAAGCCAAAATGTACCTTTTCTCTTTTAAATTGATTTATCTCAGGTATTTTATCACAGGGATGGAAAACTGGCTGACACACTATATGTTCCCCTACTCTATTCTGTAAACATTGAATGCATTTCCTTGTTGGGGCATCCTTTATTATCACTGGAATCTATAACTATCAAATGTTTTGATCCGAGGAAATTTGGTTTCTCTTCAGCCACCTGGTCAATTGGTTAATAGTCTTTCTCTCTATACTTCTCATTTCCCCTCAGAAATCTTTGTCTCAGAATAAGATTCATGGTATAGGCAGTAAGTAGACCATGTGGTATGTACAAAAGTTATGTTCACCAGTCTACTTTATAAGTCATAAAGGATGCCACAAATCTGCTTCTGCTGCTTTTATTTCTCAGGTGATTCACAAACAAGCAGAGAAGAATAATGCTTTTAGTTAGGTCTTTAAACTCACAAAATTGGGTTCATGTACCAGGAAAAAAAAATGCATGGACAAGATTTTCCTAATATCAGTAGCATAAGATCTTTCACATTGAGGATTTTTTGTTTATTTGTTAATGTTTCTTTTAAAATAGCCTCTGGGTATACCTAATGAGGATTTGGTGGATTCATTAGTTTTGCATGTTGTGTTCTCTTCTTCAGTCTAACATCTAAACCATTAGAGGATAGTTTGGCCTTGTTTTTAATGCAAAGAGAACAAAAGCAGGCCAAAGCAGGTCTTTTAAGGAAATCAAGATGCCTTAGCTCTTTCCTATCCCCTCTGAGAACTTACTTCCCCGGTATGTGCTAAACATATTTATGTCCCTGGATCAACAGAGAACAACTTTGTTTTTGCAGATAAATGATGAATTTTGTAAATTTAAAAAATATATCTTAAGATACCTAACACTTAAATATTGGTAACAGAAATTTGTGAAAACTGTGAAATGTTTGTATTGTGCTGTATAATATATATTATAATGACAACATGGTAGTGAAAAACTTTTAAGAAAGCTTGTAATTGGAGTGACTGAATTTCCCAGCACTACCATGTAACATTGTCTTGTTCAGTATGAAATGGTAGTTTAAGCAAACTTCTTAGCTCTACAAGTGAGAGAGATGAGTTCAGGCTGAGCTCAAAAATGAATGTCAGGATTCACCATAAGAACAAAACTAGTAGAATGTATAGATAATTATAAAAGGGAGTCTATATGGGTATTTATTAAACTAATAAGGGTATTTATTAAACTAATCTACATGATGAGAGGCTAAGTTGTCCACAATGACCTTCATACACTGAAGATTTGGAGAAAACAATAGCTGCTCAGTCCAAGAATCTGAAACCTCAAATAAAGAGGGACCAATGATACACTCTCAGTATAGGACTGAATGCCAGCAAACTGCCTGGAGAATCTCTGGTGCAAGTAAGCATTTAAGAATACTGGCACCTGAAGAATCCGAAATCTGCAATTCTCAGGTGTTGGCAATTATAAACAACACACCCATTCCATTAGAGTACAAGAGAGTCCAGTCCTTAAGTGTATGCTTAAGCTTCTCTTTTTGATTCCTGTTCTATCTGGGCCCCCAGTCAATTGGATGGTCCTGCTAATCATCCCTGGAAACACCCTCATAGACCCCAGAAATATATTTTACTAATTTTCTAGGCATCTCTCAATTCAGTCAAGTTGATATCCAAAATTACCCATCAGAGAAAGAGAGAGAGAAGAGAGAGAGAGAGAGAGAGAGAGAGAGAGAATGGAAATGACGGAAAGAAAGGACAGGATGTGTTCAAAACGAATGCAATTGAAAATAAGACCCAAAATGAGAATTTAGACTTTACTAGCCCAAGAAAAATACCAGTAGCCAATAGAAGTGTTGGCAACAGAAGTAGGAGAGTAAGCAATCGAAAATAAGCAATAAGAAGAGGAACTCAGCAATTGTCTCAGAAGAAAGTGGGATTCAGGAAAAAAATTCCTTTCAAAATTAAAATGTATTCCCCAGTAAGAGTGATTAGGTTAGCCATCCTGAAGACTGAAATACCTATACCAAGTAGTTATATAGAAAGTGTGTAGAATGAAAAAGAAGGATCACCCATCAAGATAACTTTGCTCTTGTGAACGAGATACAGGTATTAAGAAAATATATTCATGAAATTAACCAAGTAGGGAAAGAAAGAACTAGAATGACTCAAAGAAGAAATAGGGAATACCATAATTTATATAATAAAGAATGATAGATGAGATATTGTAGAAAAATGGAACATTCTGTGTGGTAATCCAGTTGATATTTTTGAGCAATGAATACTCCTGAATAGCACAGAACCTAAACTGCTATTTTTCCTTTATCATTGGAGCTGCATATTTATGTTTGGAGAATTTGATAAACAAATGTATGCACTATAATCAGAGACAAAGAAGAGGCAACTAATTCCCAAGACTCTGGAAAACACAGTTATATAGAAAAGAGAGAGTGAAGAGGAATGTGAAGAAAATATCTCAAGTACATTAACCGACAAATTGAAGTTGATAAAATTTTAGGCCCTTCAGTAAATTGAGTTAACTCCCATACTTAATGTGATCAAGGTCTTATTTTTGAGAGTATATGACTCACCCAGTTTGTAAAGTTACGGCTTTTGTCAACCAAAACTGGTTAGAATAATTAAGAATAATAGAAGACTGTACCGAGTGTCTCCATCATAGCAATATCAATTATATACATTAAAAATGGAGATTTAGTCCAGTATTTTTGGTCAGGATTTTCTTCAGGAACATTTCAACAAGAACTTTGCAATGCGAGAAAAAGCATGTAAATTTTGTTCAGTATGTTTTAAAGAATGTTTCACTTGAGGATTGAATGTGTGAACAAAGTTTACATATATGCTGCACACTTTAACATTTGGGTCTTCACTTCCTTCTTCTGATAACAAAGGTATAAGTAGGATGCCATAAACTTCCTGCACTATTATCTATGTGCTTCACCCTTCATGCCTTCCTAATCACAAATCTATTGAGATAGCTGAAGTGTGAGTTATGGTCATTTAGAAATGGAGTTCTGGGACATCAGCACCAATGAACCAGGCAGAATCCAAGGTGAATTCCTACAATGTTTATGGTTTAGAGAAAAGACCAGGTATTGGAATGAAAAATCTGGAAACTATACAAATAGATGCTAAGGCGATTAGGGTATAATTCAAGATGTTCTTAAATAAATATTCTTTGTCAATTTTTGATACATTATTATGACCTATTAAAATAAGATGAGGATTTTTCACTAGGAGTTTCTCACTAGCCAATGCTCAAAGGAGAAGTTCTTCATGAATGTGGGAGGAGAGCAACTAAATTCTTGGAGGAGAAACGCTGCATTCATGATTGACTATAGATTCAAAGGCTCAGCACAAGAATATACAAAATTAAAGTCTTAAAATATATTTTACCAGTGCTGATTTACTTAAAAAAATTAGAAATAAATAAATACAATTATATAAAACAACATAAAAAGGCAGAATTTTCAGCAATATTGAAATTGTATATGCATGATGTCAACTTTTGGCGAAACTGTTGAAAGCTGAAATAATCTCATGTAAAATGTTTTTTTTTTCCTTAATTGCAAACCTGAACAAATTTTGAAAACCTGAACAAATATTTATATTTTGAACACATTATTTATTTTGTTGGTAAATATAATCTGCATTAGATTGTTGTTAGGTAATTCAATCAAAATTTTTCAACTTTTGTGTTCTGTGTTTATAATTAAATCCATTTATACAAATTCATTTGTAATTGTTAAGTAAAATTTTGAAAAAGCTATATATTTACATATATACATATATACAAGCATACATACATATTATATATGTAATGTACGTAATGTATTATATATGTAATGTATGATATGTATGTAATATGTAATGTGTATGTATGCATGTATGTATGTGCATATCACATACATATATATTACATATGTATTTAATATGTATGTATGCGTTCAGAAAGGAAATGCTATGTAAATGTCACTACCTTCAAAAGCACTCAAATAATGTATAATAGCTCCTGGTAAGGTTTTTACTAAGTGAAGATTGTTTTAAATGCTTAATTTACCGTAGTAGAACAAATGTTTAAATATGCTTTTTAAATTTTTTTTCCCAGGAAATCACTGGGATCTGTAAAGTGTTTCTGGCTAATTGGGGAAAAATTTTCAGAGAAACAGGAGTAGCAGATGGAAAGACAGTTGGCCAAACTTACTGCCCATACTACACAGTTGCCAAAACCCTTGAAAGTAATAGTCCATTTTGGAGCTCATTTCTGGAAGAACAAATGTTTGCTACTGAAACAAACATTTGGACTGCAAGGAAATATCCAAATAAAATATTTTCTTAGAAGAAATAAATATTTTACTTGAGAAATTCTTGACAGAGTAAATATGCCATTTCAAAGTAAAAGAAAGAGAAAGAGAGAGAGCGATAGAGAGAGAGAGAGAGAGAGAGAGAGAGAGAGAGTGAGAACATGTATAGACAGATCACAGCATTTATAAAGAATGGAGATTTGGTGAACATTACATATCTATCTACCTTTCAATATATTTTAATTTATGATTGAAACTGTTAAAACTTGAATTATAACAGAAAAAGCATGTTTCTACCATATTGTTTTATTATGTTTATCTATGTGTTAGATATAAATTAAGTTGAAAATTATATGAATAATCTCAAAATTAAGTCAAAGTTAACAACCTTTAAACATTTTAATAAAGAACTATATGTTGATGCTGTTTGTTGAAAAAATTATTGATTACATAATTTTATTTAATTAGAAATTGTCTTTAATGTGACATTTCAATTTTTTTTCTTTATTTTTTTAATGTCTTTTTTTTATGTTGTTTGGTACCAGGGATTAAACTCAGGGGCACTCGACCATTGAGCTACATTCCCAGCCCTATTTTGTATTTTATTTAGAGATAGTGTCTCACTGAGTTGCCTTGTTTTTGCTGAGGTTGGCTTTGAACTTGAGATCCTGCTGTCTCAAGTCTCTGGGTGCTACTGGGATTACAGGCATGTGCCACCATGCCCAACTGACATTTCAATTTCTATGGGATATATCAGGGAAATAATTTTAGTAAATGTCAACTTATGATCATGATATAAAAATAAAAATAACTGAATTCTTAAAATTTCTCTGATTTCCTTTAATGCTTGAAGAATACTACTTTTGTTTCTTGATTTTATTGTTGTGATTTTATGTAGTTTCATTTTATAGAGGGACAAAACTAACTGCTAGAAAGATTAAGTCTTTTGCAGAAATCATATAACAAATTAGTTACAAATCCAATCAAAAAGGTTCCTCAGACCCCTAATTCTTAAAGCAGAATTTTAAAGATAAAGTTCTATTTACATATTTCTATCTTGTTTTTGCTACTTTCTCTTTAATCTATGATGTGAGACAAAAATTTCATATGATACTGCATAAAAGTTGATGTGTATAATTGTTTTAAAATGGAATTAACATTATAATACAGAAATAAAACATTCTTAAATTTTGTTTAGCCTTCTTACAATTTTTAAATGGTTTTTTTCTGTTGTTTTTTAAGCTATAAAAATGCACAATTCAATAAATTAAGTAAATAGTAAGTAAAGAATTTATCATGATAAAGAGTTTCAGGATTTTCTCTCAGACCTGAAAGGTCATTTCTAAGCATGTGAAATGTGCTGCATGTTAAGAGTGTCTTTGTTTACTTTGTGAAGTAGTGCTCCCTGAACACTATATGTCAAGCAATGGTGTGATTTATGGTAGAGGTTTTGGATCATATGGTATCATAATGACCTTGGGAGTGGCTGGGAACTAATGTCAGTCACAGAGGAAGTCGGTCAAACTTTTGTGATTGATCTCTGGATATCAAAGGCTGGAGGATCCTTTTTAGTGGCACTAATCAATGGATGTATACTATCAAACAACACTGAGGAGCGAAACATACACTGGTATGGCTCCACTGGGGAAAACTAGAAGTTGTCCTCCGTTGAGAAGATAAATGTAAGTTCATTCTTGGAACACTCTTGGGCATTTTCCGAACACTTCTCTTTGTGCCTGTTTAGTTACTATCTCTTCACTGTAACAAAACATCTCCAAGAATATAACAACCTTGGAGACACCTATGAGTCCTTAGAGCAAGTTATCAAACCTAGGTATTATGTTGGGAACCTGTGGATTTAGTTTATGTCAGAAATAAAAGGGGTTTTATGAACTTCTCAACTATGCAGATACTAAATATGAGGCTCACTACTTTTTCAATTGTAAATTGTTTAATTTACAATGTGAAGACAAATATATTTTTATAAACGTTAAACTCAGATAACCGTATTAAAATCTGTCAGCATACACTTCCTTGCAAAAACACTAGCACTAAAAAACTAAAGCCACTAGTTCAAACACTTTTGATAATTACTTTTTAAGAATTTTGTGATGACCAAATTAAAGTATCATAATGGGAATTTGATCTATTCATGTATCTACAACATTGATATTAAAGTTAGAAGAAGACATTCATGTATTTATAGAAGTAGGGAGTCAAAGAAAAGTTAAAAATATATCATTTAAACATCTTCCCCAGAAGCAACAGAAAGGTTTAAACATATTTAGGATTCACAAAGTTGCATTTGAATATTCCCAAAAGCTTTATGACTAGCTCAAACAAGTTTTTCCTTTGATCCACTCTAATCAGATTTGTGTTTATGTCTATATATATATTTTAGACTTTCTTTCATGGCACTTAGGTTATTTGAACAGTCTCAAGGCAAATAAACAATAGAAACATAATATATCAATTTAATGTACATACTAATTAAATATAATAAATTTGTGCACACAAATAAGTACATAAAATTACTGATTGTTCATAAACTACCTTTAATAAGTTATGGTTAAATTTTATTTAAATGATTTTTATTACCATGAAATATCACACACAATAATTTTTAGACTCTGTGCCTAAAATGCTTCACTAAACTGTACAATAAATACCTCTTCTTGAGTGCTTTATTAAATTATTGACCTGAATTTATTTTGATCTTACCAATTTCAAACAACTTCCTTTTCTCAAATTCCTAAATAAATATTAATGAAAAGTTGACAGAAAATATGGTATTTAGCAAAAAATCTAAGCAGTAATTTTTGCATCATATTAAACTGTACTATATATATATATTATGAAAAGATATATTATGTCATAATATCTAATATATTATATAAAGGAGTTTGATATATGATGCATATCTATTATCTTATCAATGTTTGTATTTATAAATATAACTGCCTACAGCCATTTAGAAATATAAAAAGATTGATGGATATTTGCCTATAATTACAGATACAGCTAACAGATAACAGTTAAATTTTCCATCGTGTTTGTGTGCAGAAATACAGATAAAAGTACAGAACATACCCCCTCCATAAGGAGATATGAAATTCAAATATAATATTTTATAAATACTTACCTTGTATATATGTTACTGTGAAGTTGACTTTAAAGATAGACAATTCCTTTTCCTTGAGCCAATAAATAAATAAATAAAGTGAAAAATAAAGTCAAAACAAAACATCAGTTTTTATAAAACTACTTTCACTTTCCTTTTTTTTTAACTCCAACTTCTCTTCACAGCAGGGATTCCCCAATTGCACTCCAGATATTATGTTGCTAGTGTCAGAAAATGTGTGAAGAGGCCTATTACAAATACCTTTGTGGTGCAGATTTCTCCACAATTTCCATTCCACGTCATAGGGTTTAAGCTTATATAATTCCACAGACAAAAATTCAGTCACTATTAACTGCTAACAGAATTTCATGCCATTGTTGAATAGTTTTCCTTGTTCTAAAGTTCTTTTGAATGAATTCACAAATTAACTTTTTCTACTATATTTTTTTTCATATGTCGCTGATAAACCTCTTTCCATTCATGACTCTCAAGTATAATATGTAATGAGGATGACTTGTTAGGTTACTAAAGAGATTTGATTTAGCCGTGTTGAAATTTAGAGGTGATTTTTATGCTTTAAATGTATTTCTCCTGGAATATCACTCTTGTTGAGTTCTTTTCATTATTACAAACAAATGTACTCTCTAAGATTGAATGGATTAATTAAAAACTGTCCTTGGTACATTTTCTTCTATGGAAGTGAACACTTAATTTCTTTACTATGTGTCCAACGATAACCATGCTAAAAACAAATCTTTTACATATAGCTATTATACTAAAACACTTAGAAGACTTGATTTAAGATTTGCAGAATTTAAAAACAAACAATTACGGTATTTGCTGGTAAATGTATGGAGCTGGAGAACATTATACTAAATGAAATAAGACAGACTCAGAAAGTCAAGAGTTGAATGTTTTCTATCAGACGCAGAAGCGAGACCAAAATAAGGGGCAAAAAGGACAGGGAGGGGAGAGGATCTTATGAAAGTAGAAGGAAGATCAGTGGATCAGAGGAAGAGGATTGAGGGGAGAGGAAAGTACAAGTAAAGGGTATAACCATGCAGTGAAATTGACTAAATTATGCTATATACACGTATGACTATATCACAATGAATTTCACTTTATGTGTATCTACAGAACACTAATTAAAATATATAAATAAATAGAAGGAAGACCAGTAGAGTAGAAGAAAGGGAAGAGGGCAGCAAGAAGATGAGAAATGGAGGAAGTACAAAGGACTGAAGTGGAGCAAATTACATACCATGCACAAATGATTATGTCAAATGAACCTCAATATTATATATAATATAATGCACTAATAAAAACATAAAAAGCAAAGTAAAATAATTAAAGCACATAGATAAGTGACTAGAATATAGAGCACAAAAACAAATGTGAATTTATAAATTATTATCTCTTTCTTGGTTCTACAAATATTTAAATTTAGAATTAAATAATATTTGCCTTTAGAAAAAGACACTTATATATTCAATAAAGTAATATGTGCAAATGATTTTTTATCATTAAAACTCTACATGTAAACTTTCTCTTTAATAAGAAAATGAATATCCTAAAAATCGTAAAGTGATTTCTCACAATGAACAGTGAACAACATATTATTCAAAAGGAATTCTCATCACGAGAAAAAAAAATGGATAAATAACTCTGAACTGATGTGAACTTTCAGACTCAGTATTTTAGGGCAAATTCAGTTATCCCAAAATAATTGTATGACCTCACTTGATATGCAGTGAAACTTCAGGATTGATTTAACATGTAATTTATCTAATTTTAGCACAATAATGTCTTGAAAGTTAATAAAAACGTTCTTTGGTTTAGCTTGAAATAAATTGACTACAGTGAATGAACCCTATAAAACCAAATTTTGTTGGAAAGCAATGAGGAAAAGTTGAAGAGTTGATTATTTTAATAGGTTTATATGTTTTTCTGTGATGTGAATGCATAAAAAATTTAGAAGACTATTAAATCTTTTTATATACATACATATCAATAATAAAGTATTAGGCAGAATTCTATTTTATTTTTAAAAGTGATTTTAAATTAAAAATATGTTAGTATATTTTTATAGATATTAATCAAAATAGACAAAAAAAATTCTCTTAACATTTTTTTTCCAAAAACATACTTTTCTTTTTAGAAATAATGTGAACTTTAAGGCCAATAACTGATACTGAGCTATTTCACATGTGATCATGATCATAGAAATGTATATTTCAAAACACAAATATATATTTTGAAACAAGCTGTATAATGTATGTCTTATCTATATACCCTACCTATGTTTATAGGAAATATTTTACCCATTTTAAATCAGTACTTTACAAAATTAATATACATCTTTGTTTTTTCATATAAAATGATATTCTCACTGAAATTTTGTGAGATGAGATTATAAAGATTAATGTTTGAAATTACCAATTTTAGAGAGTCAACAAGAATCTTCTAAAAATTTTCGGGTGTTATACAATTTGATATAAATTATTCATATAAACAACAACAACAACAACAAAACACCACTTTCTTGTTACACTGACTATCCAGTTCACATTAATGGTAACCCATCATTTTTTCTCTCAAATACAAACAAAAGAGAAATCTTGATCCTAGTACTAGAGAGACATTTAGGAGAATGAATATAGTAGTAGAATTTTTTACAAATGAATAATCAAAGAGTCATCAAGATAAAAATGAAAAATAAATTTTGTAACGTTAACACGATGATTATTATGAAACTATAAAACATTAATGTATAGACACTGATCCAGGAGGTAGATAAATAGAAAATAGGTAGGTACGTAATAGATTAGAAAGGTAGGTAAATAGATAGATAGATAGATAGATAGATAGATGATAGATAGATAGATAGATAAAACACTAAACAAAAATCTGTACCATTTTTCAAATAAAAAGCACTAAAGACCAAAATCCAAGGGGCCATATCCTGAGTTCCTATATAAGGCTTATACCAATGAGAGATGTAGGCCTTCCCTGAATGTTTAGGTTAAACTATCTATATGGCTATAGATCTTATGTACTAAAACTTCCACCAACTCTCAATAGCGCCACACACCAGTAACAAGGTTAAGCATATGGGCCTTTGGCGGGCATTTCAGAGCCAAACCATAACAATAAATTACAACATTTTTGTTGAAAAATAAAACAACAAGAAGAAAAAGAGTATATGATGTAAAATCATATTTCTAGGGTCCACTGAAAAAATGGTGGTACTACTACCCAAAATTTTGTGCTTGTGTATACAAACACACACACATGCACACATGCACACAGACCCCAAACACATGCACCACATACCTTGATTTTAAGAGGTAATTCTTTGAAAATAAGTAAAATATGCTTGTATTAAATAAAAATTTGTTCAACTTGATACTCCATTAGCATGCAATTATGAAGTACTTATACATGAAAAAAAAATCTCAATTATAACACTCAGGTTTTATGCAAAGTGGAAACTTAGCTTGGGAGGGTAGTAGTAAAATACTTTGCACCAAACTTAAGAGTTATATCTTGATGTTAGATATGAAAAGTAAAAAATATTTCAGGCATGAGTTCACACCACTCCTGAAAGCAATAGGAAATTTGTGACTGTAAGTTATAACAATGATCTGAGAGAACAATTTCTTTCACAATGTGATAGTTAATTCCTAGTGAAGAATTGTAATTTCTTCCAAAATGAATCCAGCTTGAATAATGAATGAAATATCAGTGGCTGGTACTTTGAATGGTAAGAAATGTGGGTTTATCAGAAAAGGAAATAGAGCCTTAGAAAACTACTTTAAAAGATCAGTGAGTACTAAACTGTAGTAAGAGACAAAAGCAAGAAGTAATGGTGTGTTATTTTTCAAAAGATGACTATAAATAAAAATAATATGCTGTACATTTCAAAAAGGTGAGGAAGGATTTTGAATGTTTTTACCATAAGCCAATTATAAACAATTGAGGAAATAAATATTTTAACTTTATTTAATAAACGTTAGAGAGTATACTTGAAACATCAGGCTACCTCATTAATATGTATGTTTTTTATGTTTCTATAAATCAGTTAAAATAAATGTTATATAAAATACAAAAAAAAATCAAACATGTATTACACTAGGCATCTCCAGGTTGAATTGGTCAAAAATTTGAAATTATATATTTTTTCCTCCTCTAAACTTTCAGGAAAACATACAGTAGAAAAAATGGTTATTTATATTCCAATTTCCAAATTTATTTAGGGGTATCCTGTGGTTAAGAAAGTAAAGGCTTTGTTGGGATTTTATTGCTGTTATTTTAGGTTTGTGTTCATCAAAATAAACATTCTATGGGTTGAAAGACATCAGTTCCAGTAACCACTATTGCTTCTTTGCTTTCTTTAAATGATTATAGCCTGCTTGTTGTACTCTGCTTGACTTGTAAGCAAAAATAGCACTGAAATAAGTGTAGCAGGATATCTACCATAGTGATTTTAAAATGATGCAAATACAAAGGTCTAGGCAAACAAAACATCCTCTTCATCTTTACCATGCTTTCAACAGAGCCTTACCCTCATGGAAATGTGTTACATTAATACCATAAAAGCTACTAATGGATGAGCAGTACTAAAATCATTCATATTAAGTTCATGACATCCTACATCCAGTTATCAACAGCCATTTCATTATACATATTCAATGCTTGAGAATGGCTGGGAGATTTAATTTATAATAGCATATATATATATATATTAATATGCATATTAATATATATATATAAATAGTTATGTTCTGTTCATCTTCATTTATTTGCCATTGTTTGTTAGTTTAAAAGGAAGTAATTTCGTCATTTAAAATCAACAAGCATAGCTTTTAACTATTTAAGTCTCTACAGATACTGGAGCCTTACAAACAAAGATATTTTATATATCTACATAAGTCAGGGAAAATTTTACACTGTAAGCCTTTATATTGGAAAACCAACAATGAAAATGATTTTCTTCAAAAATGGAGCTAGTCAGGAAATGTGAGATACTTTCTCATTATATTTCTGAAAGGATTTTTCCTTCCTGATGACTGAGATAATATGGAACTATTATAGTCTGAGCATTTGATCAGTGCTTTTATCAAAAATAAGTCTGCATCTTATCAGGAAACGAAAATTAAGGAAGCAGGCTTTGATATGGATATCAATACCATAATAGCTTCCTGAAAATGTATTTTATTTCCATAATATGAAGCTTTATGGAATTGTGGTAGGAAGAATGCAGGTCAAAAACACCCATTCTAGTACATCATGAATACATTCTTACATGAGCATAAATTTAAGATGAAACTTGTTTTCAAATGATATGAAAGTTTGTCATTTCCAGTTATGTCTTAAATATTTTATACAAACAATACAATTTTACTGCAAAATTCAATGCCTACCACATATCTATTTTAGATGACATAATAGATTTAAACAGAACACACCCAATAAAAAATGCAACCTAAATGTTTTAAATGAGCAGTAGTATTTTCAAACTGTAAAGTTTTATGGTGTTTCATTTATTATTTTGTGTCTAAGTGAATGCTTCTTTTTGTTTCATCTCTTTAAAAACTAAATAATAAAATCTAACTTTTAAATGCCAATTTTAAAATATGAATTTTAGAAATAGTCAAAACAATTTTTGATGATGAAAATATGTGTCTCTTTTCAGGAGTTTGATCGAACTGTTTTGTAAAAATAGAATAAATTTCTTGTCAACAAATATTTTTTTCAAATAAGTATTGATAACTTTACTTAGAGGCTGTGAAGTAAGTCAATTTTGCTTATTTTAAGGTCCAATGAGGTCTTTTACTTTTTGATTATCATACAAATCTTTGCATTAAAGAGTCATTAACTAACTCTGACTGCTCTTGTTGTATAGCACCAAATTTCTAAATTACCAGGTTGGATTATATATACCTGATTAAGATAGAAATTCAAAGTAAAATCATTTTACTACTCCAAAATTTTTCTTTATTTCCTGCAATCTGCTGTCCTAGAATATGTTTTGTCTTTTAATTATTATGTTTATATGTAATTTTCATTATTTTAACAGTTAAGTAAATGTCAAATAAAAAGATAGACCTTTCTGTTTTCCTTATTTATTTGCTTTTCCATTAATTTTATTTCCTTCACACAGTAAAATAATATTAGGGAAAAAAAAACTTGGCACAGATTTGGGTATAATGGTTACCCACTACATTTTAAGTCTTTGATAAAGCCTTCTTGGTTCTGTAAAATGTACATGTATCTACTGTGATGAAAATCCTTTTGAAAAGAATTGTTGAAAACACAGAGTTGACAATAAATCGAAAAATAATGCTTTATTTGCAGGACCCCTTGACACGTAGGATGAGTGTATTTCTGCAAAGTCATGGGTAATTGTGGTTTCGCCCACCTTCCAACAGAGGAATCTCCACCCAAGAGCTGCCATTTTATTAACTCTTCTAGGAGCTCGTTCAATGACAAGGTATTTCACACAGACCAAAGACATCCAACACTGTATATCCTACTACACTAGAAAATTGGATGTAAATGGTTTGGGAAGTGATTTTGCCATTTATTCAACACTGCAATTTTATCCAAAGTAAGTAAGCCTTAGATTTTCTTCTTGATAATACTAAATTAGTTGAACCAGTTCTGTGACTGAGAGATTTGCTGCTAACTATTTTCAGAGCAAATCAGGTAAACTCAATCCTACATTTTTCCCCTTTAATCAGTTACATTAGCCGTTCAAACCAAAGCAGACACAATCCTATCATATAACAGTCTAACTGAAAACTTCAATAGTTATTTATAGATGAGAAGGTTTAGACTTATAATAACTGTACCACTTAAACCTCATATTTAGTATTTGCAGTTTGGCATATTTTCTGGTCATGTACATAGAACAACAGTATTTTTTAAAAAAATTTACTTGGAATTCTTTGTGATATATATATATATATATATATATATATATATATATATGTTGTGTATATATATATACACACACATACATATACAATATGAATGTATTATGTATTCTCTTTTTCCTCACATAATATTCATCTTTATGTACATTCAGAGGAATTTAGGATGATTATTTTGGAAACCATTGTATGTATTTCTTTGAGTTTCATGTTAACAATTCCTCTGTTCCAGAAAAATGACATACAGGCAAAGACAAAGCATAATCTACACCTTCCCCCTTCACATTTTGGAACTTTTGGGGGAGAGTTAAAATAAATTATTGTCAATCGCCAAAACCTAAATTCAAGCAAATTGTGTTCTTTTGATGAATTTTTGAGAATAGTGGATGTTCATTATTATACACAGTTAATTAATAGTTTTTCAATATTCATTTTTCAGTAGAAAAAAAAAAACATTTCTATTCATCGTATCAGTTTTCTTGTGGTCCTCACCCATGGTTTCTTTGCTGTTGTTTTTAGTGCGATTTTTTTCCATATTAAACATATTAATCTCTTGCTCTCAGTTACATTGTTTTCCCTCTTCTCAGCATAAATTTCACTGTGAAACTTTAACACTGCTGGATTTTCATTTCTTTTTTTGGTCATGAATCACTCTTTTTAGAAAAACGAATTCCTTCGGGGCACAGTGGCACTCACCTGTAATCCCAACAGCTTGGGAGGCTGAGACAGGAGGATCAGGAGTTTAAAGCCAGCCTCAGCAAAAGCAAGGCACTAAGAATTCAGTGAGACCCTATCTCTAAATAAAATACAAAATAGGGCTGGGTGTGTAGCTCAGTGGTAGAGAGCCCCTGAATTCAATCCCTGGTACTAAAAAAAAAAAAAAAAAAAAAAAAAAAGAATTTCCTACTTTGTTCAATTTGTAGTATCATCCTAGGAAAAGGGATAAGGTGGGAAAATTTATTTATTTTCCTTCTTTAAATAAATGTTCTTATTTTCCCTTCAAAGAGATTGATGATAAATTAATAATTTTAACATCTCTCTTTTCCCAGAAAATTGAAGACATTTCTCAGTAATCTTCTGTAATTCATGTTGTTTTTGAGAATTCTAATAACGTATCATTTTCATTTCAGTTATTTTAAAAATGATTTTTTCTCTTTGGAAGTAACTGTTCAAGCATATTGCAATCAAATGTCTTGGTGGAGGTCTTTCCAGACATCATTCATTAATAAGAATGAGACTTTTCAATTCAGAGATGAAAATTGCATGTATTACTTCTTTGATAACTTAATGTACTCATTTTTTTGCTGTTCTTTCTGAATTTTCAAATTTCCTATTTATCTTTTCTTATGATAGTTTCTTAGGCATTTTTCGGTAATCTGGGTCATCTTCACATTTGTGCTTTCCATTTTCAAAGTTGAATTTATTTTCTGCTATCACATTTACAAGACCTGTATCTTGATTTTTATTTATTTTTTGATGTTTTGGGGTGCTCCCATCTATATTTATATTTAAAATGACTCTATGTTAAAGAGTTGAAATGTTTAACAATACCCAGTTTTCCCTATAGGGAATGAATGGGTGCTAATTGCTCATTCTCTGTGTAGATGCATGACACCATGTATCTACTTCTGTAAAATGGTATGTGGTGAAAATGGATGTATTTTTTCTTTGTTTCCAAGTATGTAATTGATGCCAGCTGGCAGGGCTGGAGAGATGAACTGGGTTCAAAAGAGCTAGTTGTATCAATAACGAAGAAAACTGTAAAGAAAACATGCAGCACGTGAACATGAGTTTCTAATATGGACTGGTGGAACAGCTCTGCAAACCCCAAGGGTCAGCTCCACGCTGGGCAGTTCTAGAAAAAGAGAGCAGCACATCCAGATTCTCTTTGCTTTATACGGGGGACACATAAAAGGGAGGTAGGATTCCATAGAGTAGGATTTCGAAGGTGGAGTCTTGCTTTGTGATGTCTTGTGGTCAGCAGATTGATTGACATATTGGCAAGTCACACCCATATCAGGTGCTGTGTGGGATCACAGGCAGAGTGAAAGGAAAGGCACTCTTGTTTTGCACAGCCCAATCACTGTGCAACTCCAGACCAATCCCCTCATACGTTCAAATTTGCATAGTTCACACAGCCCATGAATGACTTGTGACATGTAATTGTTCATGGGAAACATTTCAAAATTTCCACCCAAATAGACTAAAAATTATGTATATAAAGAAGGTGCAGCTATAGATGTTGGAACCTCTATCAGTTTGAATATTGAGTGGTCCTGAGAGTTCCCTATTCCACCACTACTTATACCTAATATACCTATACCTATACCTATACCACCTATACCACCACTACTTCTACTAGCCACAAGAATAATACATGCCTATAGAAGTACTCATATTCATCTTTAGTTTTTCTTTCTTTGGTATTGGAAATTAAACACAGAGGTGCTTAAACACTGAACCATATGCCCAGGCTTTTTTTTTTTTTTTTTCTTTTGAAACTGGTCCCACGAAGTTGCTTAGAGTCTTACTAAATTGCTGAAACTGGCTTGTAAATTGTAAACCTCTTGCCTCAGATTCCTGAGCCACTGGGATTAAAGGCTTGCACCACTAAACCTAAAATTGGTCTTCATTTTCTTAAACTGATTTTGTTTTACTCCTTATTGCAGTGTGACTTTGTCTTTCCTCAGTGATTCAAATTTTCGATATTGTTCTTACCTCAAAGAGTATATTTTTGTTTGTGGCTTAAGTTGAGTTGTATTCTTTGTATTACATCTGTAACATTCATATGACTTTATTTTTTGTTTGATTGTTTCAGTGTGTCTTTATTCTGCTGAATTTCCAGAATGCTTATCAATCTTTGCTTTTCTGATTATGTTTTAAAACATATATATTGTAGGCTGTTAGAGTAAGGCTGTACTATAGAATGATTGGTTTATTAAAAAAAGGCAATATTAATTTCCTCCCTTTATAACATGCTCAGGTGTAGACTGTTTTATGGGAAATTTCATATTTTAAAAGAAAAAAACTTGATCTCCTTTGGGTTTATGTGACTGCCATTGTTCAGAAAATTTGTAAAGTCTGTTATGTTTCTTGATGTTGTGGAGCAAATTTACTTTTAGCTCATCAATTATATTTTTGTAGCTCATACCAAATCTAGTGTCAGGTATGAATGCTCCAAAATGTTAAGTCATTTACGGACTCCTTAAGGAGTCGATTAGCACTCTTGATTGAAAGGTTGATCAGAAGAAAAACTTTTCCATATATGTCATTACATCCACCCTCACATTTATATGAAGTTTCACAATTTCTGACATCTGTTTTAAATTATTCTTAGTATTCTTGAGAATATTCTTGTTTCTGATTTTGATTTTTCTGGGCAAGCAGTAGCTTTTATTTTTATTTTCTTTACTGACACAACTGTCTTGCTTCTGTCTGCATTGTTTCTTATCTTTATTTTCCATGTAAATATTCACTTTATTAATTATAATTATTATCTTATCATGTAAAGAATGCATGAGGAGGGCTGGGGTTGTGCTCAGAGGTAGAGCGTTCACCTGGCATGTGTGAGGCACTGGGTTTGATCCTCAGCACCATATAAAAATAAAATAAAGATACTGCACCCACCTATAGCTAAAAAACAAATATTAAAAAAAGAATGCATAAAGAAGGAGCATGGTAAATACCTACATTCAAACAAATTCTAAATTTTTCATTCGTTCTCTTTTTTCACTGTCTTATTTAAAATAAGCCAGCTTTGCAGTTTCAAAGATGATACTAATAGGAAAAATAACTATGGTTTATTGAATGATTAATATTTGTGCCTTCTGAATTGTTTCTATGCAATGAGTCAAGTAATCCTTTTCATTCTGGTAGATACTCTGCCACTTTTTGTATGAGTAAGAAAACTTATCTGGGTTCAAATGATTAGTAAGTACAGAATTAAGGGTCTTAATACAGGTCAACCTCTGCAATACCTTGAAGTTACTAAAACTACAAAAGCAAAGATGTAGTAGATGAAAGGTAAATTGTGTAAAAAAATAGTCGAATCATAAAATTCTCAGCATTTTTACTTCAAAGTTATACACAGACAGTGTCATGTGTTGGGAAACAACATTATGTAGTAAAAGAAAAGTAATTTTTCCATAAGTGTAAAATAATTTTAAACTGGGAGAAAAAAAAGTATGAGTTGAGAGTGAATTGAACTAAATAACAAATTAAGAAATCATTAAAGTGACCAAAATTTTTTAGTTATAAATTTTCTGAAATAGGGAACTTTCACATTCCTTGATGGTTAAGTTAATATGTGATCCATTCAAGAATCAGAAGTGATTGATTTTGAATCATTTAATCTAGATATTACATTCAATTTCATACAGAAATGAAAATAGGGAATTTTTAAATTCTAGATACATAAAAAACTGCAAACACAAGCACAAATACAAATATATAAGTGCCTCATTACCACAGAAATAATATATGTCTTAGTAATGTAATCATTAAGGCTTATTCTTTGCTTATTTTAAATTTCAAGATAACATACAAAGTCACAAAGCCCTAAAATTGAATAGTACTTCAAAAGTTTTTATTAAAAGGATTTACCAAGAATCTTAAAATCTTACTTACAATGATTTTTCTCTTAAACTTCATTTGAGTAGCAAAGCAAATTTTATTGATACAATTGTACTAGACTAATTATTATCTTATTCTTCTTTCCTTTTATAAAATGATTAAAAATAGTGCTACAATCCAGGCTTTGTTATTTGTTTTGTTGATAGTGAAGAAAGAGTGTCATGAAATTTAAGAAAAAAGAACAATTATACTGAAAGTGAATGAAGTCGCCTGTTTTGTTTGGTGAAATGGCATCCTAATCATCCAGCCATCTCTTCCTTTGCCATCTAGAAGTCCTCATTGTGTGCCCAGTGATGAATGCTTTGTTCAGACTGAATATGTCAGGCTGTTGAAAGTAAGGGTATCTGCCAGTTTTATGCTTATGTGGCCTTACACAAAACCCCTTCTGTTGTCCCTTGACAGAGAAGCATACATCTCCTATTTCAGCAGAAACCCAGTTGAGAGTTTAAACTTCAAATTCGCTTTGCCAAACAATGTACTATCCATGAACCAAGTAAAGCAGAGATATGACATTCAAGTTCATGCACATTATCCTTAGCAGATGTTGGATAGCAGAAAAATATAACCCCAAAATTTAATTCTAAAGAAATAATTTGGTTAGTATCTGAGAGCTGGCATTTCACCAAAAACTACAGTGCCCAGTAATGCAACCAGCAGACTTTATTTTGGCCCCACTGAACTTATTATCTGCCATTCCTCTCCTTTCTTGGCTTTACTGAACATGTTGGCATTATGGTCCTTCAGGGCCTTTGAGTAATTCTTCAGATCATCAGGAAGATTTGCTTAAAATTTCTCCATAGATCTCTCTTTATAATTGTCTCAATGCCTTTAATTCACTAAAATACATTTTAATCATCTTGCTCCACATAAACTATTCTTGTGAACTGAAAAACCTGCCCAAGGTGGCTGAAGCAAACAGGTCCATCTGCCTTTCTCAACACCTCATCTCAATAGCTTCACAAACACTGCCATGCACTTATCTCATTAGAATATGTCTCATATTTTATTATATAATCTATTTATGCATTATTATTATGTATGTTTATATCATCTATTCATTTCTGTTTCCCTTGATTGAAGCCCAAGATTGTCTCTTACCAAGAATGTCTGACAAAATCCTTAGACATACTGGAACTCCAAAAACATTTGACAGATATGTCAATGGTCAGATATGATAGAATCTTCTATGTTTCTATCTGATTCATCTGGATGTCTATCTATTCCATATCATTACATGTCCAATGACTTTGAAGTGAGGTGTGGCTCATTAGATTCACTCTAATCAATGGATAAATAGTGAAAGTTGTGTCAACTAAGGCAAGACTATTAACTGCTATTTCAAGACTCTCTGCTACTCTTTTTTCTTGCCCTCATGATCTTGAAAGTACATGTTTAGAGGAGATGCTGCTGGAGCAGTCAGAAGTGTTGTCAAATATAGAAAAAAAATGTTTTGGAGTTTCTTTCAATAATGCAGGAGAAATAAGAAAAAAATTCAAACTTCTGTTTATTAGGCTAAAATATTTCCATGAAAAAAATAAAGTACACCACCTGGACAAAAGCCAATCTGCAGAACCAGAGACATAGCCAAGTTCCCTGGATCAGTTATTAACATGTGGTATGCTGTTCTCTGCTTGTCAACTGGGCACTTAGAGTCAATGTGAGGTCCAAACTTTCTTCCTTATAATACTAAGAGAATATTTTGTTGTCACTCTGCTGACCTTTCCAGTGATGCTGCAAAAACAGTGGTGGATAGTGCTGGCAGCTTAGTAGATACCCAGGCAGTGAATATAAACAGTTATTCTAGTCACTCCTAAGGAATCCCAGGAAGAAAACATTGAATTCCTTTGGGAGTAGTCTTGATAAAAATGTATTTAACTTTACCATACTAATTAATATCATTTTAAATTACATTAATTCCCGATCACTGAGTAAGCACTCTTTTTAAAATTAATTTATTTTTATTAGGCTTATATGACAGCAGAATGTATTTTGTGAGTAAGCACTCTTTTACTAGTCATTGTATAAAAATAAAACATCTGCACGTAACACTCTGTCTCAGGAAAACAACTCATATGATACATTGAACTGTGATACATTGAACTAGCAACATTTTCATGAAATGACATTTTTTACTTGACAGTTGTTACAACTGTCAATTAAAGTGTGACTTAGCTGAGTGTTTTCAATTTTATCAATAATCAATAAAATGAGCTTACTTATTAAGTAAAAAACAATTAGAGTAATAGGTAATTAAAAGCATTCATGAAATACTTCTAATGTAGAATGAAAGATATTAATTTACACACCTTAACACATGACCCTTATATCCATCCATTTGAAGCGTCATATTTAAACATTACAATGGTAAGTCTTTCAGAGTATTTTTATAGAGGGCAGTATAAAGGAAGAATCCTGACTAGCCCAGTACTTGAAGACAGAGAAATAACATTGCATCAAGTGAGGAAGAAAATGTAAGCCACAAATTGCCCCCATGAATCTGGGAAGATGAAGGCCTTTTAAATTTAGGTATATATTCTTCTTATATAAAATCCTGAATTGTTGAAAGCTTTCCTAATATACGGACATCACATGTGTCAGTTTTAAATCCCATTCTGTATGTCTATGTGTGTATGTGTGTTCATGCTTAAAAGAGAGAAAGAGATCAACAATTTTTCACTCTCTTTGTTCTTCCCCAAATACTGTCTTCTAATAATTTTAAAGAAATTTGCAATAAAGAAATTTGCAGTAGTTATAATGAAGATTTCCAGCAAAACTTCAGGATGAAATTTTAAAAGTGGTGAAGAATTTTAATTATCTATTATTAGTTAAATTGTAGAAAGATGTTAGACATAAGTCAGACATACTACATGGTTATTAATAGTCTGTGGGAAGATCAGAAACCAGACACTCCACTGTGAGTCAGTGAAGAGACCTTTATTGAAACAGGCCTGTGACCACAAAATATTTTAAAAAGCCATTAAAAACTATGTCAGTAGATCCCTTTTTCCCCAAGATAATTAATAACAAGTAGAGAGCATTGAATTACATGTCTCTGAGACTGTTTCTCTAATTTTATGCGGCTGCCAGGGCATGGGCTTTTTTCTTTTCTTCTCTATGGCATTACACATTCATGAAAAAGGCAATGTTCTCTTTCTTTTCATCTTGGAAAATAGTTTCTATCTCCTATACAGATGTATTTACCTATAGTACTATCACATAGCTATGTGTTGAGCTGTCATTCATAGCAGCTTAGAAGATTTGAGAAAGGCTCCAGTTTTATTTTTAAAAAATAAATAGATTAATCTTATTGTCTTTACTTGGCAAAATAGAAATGGGTTTCTATGACTAATACCTTCATAATATATAACTCAAGTTGTGATAATCTAGCATAATAATTAACAGAAAGGACAAATGAATAAAAACATTAAAAAACAAGTCCAATGTTATCCTCATGATCACAGGGGTGACAAGAGTACTGGGAATGGGAAATTAAACCAAATGAAGGTTGTTGCTACAGACTCTCATAACAAGGCTTACAAAACAAAACAATGACCTCACATTTCTTACCCACAAGGTTAAAATAGTTTACATTTCTGAGTTAGTTTTGGATATGGGAAGTATGTAGTCTTTACTAAGTGACAACTTGATCCTGAGCTTCTAAAAGAGGACAATTCAACAGTTCAGCACATTTCCTCTTCTTTTAGGAACCGTTTCTTTTTTTTTTACAGTGGTGGATTTATCTTAGCATTGTACTCTTTTGCCACAGGTATAGAATGCAAACAAAATTCTGCTATTTGCTGCAATCTATCCTTCCAGATCAAAAAATTAGCCCCTGATGAAACATTGCCTATTTTGTCTCCATTAGTTTGAGATGAATATTTTTTCACTTATTTTCTAAGTGTCATTAAGAACAAGTATTAGACCAGCTGTTTTCTACTTCTTCATTTTGAAAGAATTTCCACCTTCTCAAATTTAGGATTTTGTTATATGATTTGCTTTGCTGGCAATTTAAGTATTAAATAAATTTTAGAAAAATTTGAATGTCTCCTCCTCAGTGACCAGTAAACAGATTTTTGTGATAAGTAAGTGTAGTCCACTAAGAGGAAGCTGTGGCTTCCACTAACAGAGTAAAGGGGAATATAGTTAGGCATCTTGGCATTTGTGGTTTACCACAAATGTTAAATGAAAAACTTAAGCAAAAACTGTTTTAAAGTTTTCACTGTGCAAACATATCAGGATGATGTTCATGTTTTCCCTGCCATCTAATATCAGGGAACAGAAGAAAGACCTCAGGACATTTATTCTCATGTTCAGTCATCAACTTTGTAAAACTATTTATAATTAAACAACATGTTATTTACAGATAAAATCATGGCAAATCAAAGACATATCCTGATGAATCTGAAGAGAAAGAGTGTAGGATAGAATAGGTAGGGAATATGAAGTTTATTCAAAGTAGGGAAAATATTTTATTATATATAGAATATTTACTACGTCGTGATTTCTATGGTTTTTTATTCTTTTATATACTATTTTGTACTTTGTGCTCAAAAATTAAAAGCTACTTTTCCTAAATTTACCATTTTTAATTAATAAACTTTATTTTTAGGACCATTTTAAGTTTACAGAAAAGTTGAACAGAAAATGGAAAACATTTTCTATGTTTAGCCATGTATAGGGCATGCATTCACCACTTTAGTATCATATTCAGTAGTTTTAATACTAAATATCTCTGCTTTTCATCTCTTTCCTCACCCTCAAACACAGATTCTTTTACTATCTCCATAGTTTTAGTTTTTCAAGAATGTCATAGAGTTGGTATGATATAGTACATAGACTGTTAAAAGTGGCTTAGTTTATTCAGTAAAAATGTATTTAAATTTCCTCCGTGTCTTTTCAGGATTACCTTACTCCATTGTTCTGTTTTATATCAGACTATTAATTAAATTCTATTTGACCAGGTACCTAGAATGATCACAAATATAATAATGCATATACAATGCCTGCTTTTATAAATATTATAGTTTTGATTGCCAAGAATAAGCCACACAGAGAGGCAGATGTCTGTGTTTTTATACAAGGCTAACAATTCAAAAAGACTGTTAAGTAGAAATCATTAAAATAGATTTGAATGAAAATTCAGTTTTTGGTTTAGTTTATTTATTTGCTTGCTTGGTTCCCATTACTCTCTTTAATATCAATACAGAACAAATCCATTTGACAGAAGAATCAACATTTTAACAATTTCTTGACACTTCCCTTGGAAGTGCCTAGTCACAATAAGAAAACAAAATGTCTGACATAAAAAGATTGCTATCACATAGAATGCCTATTATGTGATAAACATCATAGTCTGAAGCATATATATGATATTCATTCAATCTAATATTTTCTGATTTGTGAAATGTATATAAATAACACAGAAAAAGAATTCTTCCAATTAATCATAAGACTTTATTTTTATAGATTTAAAGAATTTTTTCCCCAGTATATTCCTGCTGAAACAGATTTATTTGCCTTAAGCATTTTTTTTTTCTGGTTTATCAAGAGGAAAATTATTCTCTATGATATAATTCCAAAATAATTGGTAGTTTTTACACATTAATAGCAATATGCCCCAAAGAAAATTTAATCCTCTGATGTTCCTAACTATAGTCAAATAATGATCACCAAGTTTCTTCAGTTTTTGTTCTACTCTGAAGTCACAATTTGATTAGTTTCCTGAGCTTTCAAATTCTACTAGTTTTCACAGTAGTAAAATCCATAGAGATTTTTTCAAGTTTCTTCATAAACAAGTATTTTAAATAGATTTTGCAACTTTATGATTATCGTTAATAAAAAATTAGTAAAAAAAATCATTATACTAGACATTATGTATATTCATGAGCATGAACAATATTCTTCATAAAAACCCCAAACTGCTGAACAAAATTAGGTCAAGAACATAGTAATAAGATTTTAAAACAAAGATCTATCTCCATTATATCAAAAAGCAAAACAGGTTTTTTGTTTGTAATAACCTTAAAATTAAAGATTTAGCATGTGAGAGTCAGGAGCAACTGATAAGGAGATCTATATATTAGGATTAGAATGAGCTGTGACTTATAAAATCAGGGTGAAAGAGACAGAGGTGCAAAGGAGGCATCTGTGATTATACTTTATTAAATAACTACACTTTAGAGATAAGCAAAAAGACAAAAGAATGAAAGAAAAAAAAGTATTTTGAAGGGGTTGTGAATATAATTTTCCATGATAAGAGAAAAGAAGTATAAATCCTAAACTGTCAAGATTAAAGTAGATGTAATAATTAGATTTTTTTAAAATGCACATTACTAATCTCTGTGCACTCCAAATCAATACATTGTAGAACTTAATACTAAGCACTAGGGCCTGAATGGTGAATTCAGATTATATCCAACTAAAGAGAGACAGCGCTCTTTAGAAAAATAGTGATCCTAGAAAAACTGTAACACAGAACAGGGAAATTCCCAAAGCAAGAAAGAATGTCAAAGAAAAGAAGCATTGACAAGCAGGACTATGTTGTCTTCTAAATGAGAAAATTTTAATAATGACTTTTATTAGTAATTAAAAAAATACATTCACATCAAATTAAAAATAAAACCTATGAAATTTTTCATAATATCTCCAAAAGAAATCAAGACAATCCAAACAAAATTTAATACAAAACTTGATATCACCATTGAAGCATTAACTTATAAAATGTGGCAAAATGGAAAAAAAAATTCATCATATACTTTCTTGTGTACCTTATATCCTAAGGCATACAAATAATTCTAGAAAGTTCCTTTTCTAAAGAACTTTTTTCATAGAATTTCAATTAGTAAATATGGGAGAAATGTGATAATTTGAAAATCATCATTTTATAATCACTAGTGAAATAAGTGATTCAAGCACTGATCATCAATAGAAGAAATTATAAGGAGAAATCATATAATGCAGGTATCAGTCTCTCATCACCCAATATATGTATGGATTCCTTTTAAAAGGCAACCAGACATATGCTTTTTAATATAGCACTGTACAAACTATATAGCACCACTAAGGCTACATTCTTACCAAAAGTAAAAACAGAATCTGCATCTAATTAAGGTTTTAGAGATGAATATAGTTTGCAGGAAATTCTGGAAAGAGAGCAAAAAATGTGTAGCATGATGAAGAAACAAATAGAGAGATGCATAATAAAACTGATCTGGTTTCTTCAACAAACACAAGTTTAAAAATTAAGAACTTTTTCTCCTGATTATAAGAAATTTAAGAGAATAGTAAACAAATGTAAAATGTTGACAAAACCTCTCATATAATCATACACCTTTTGTCTATAATATTCACCTCTCCTATGCATATCTTCAGTTTACATGTTCACTGTTACTAATTTGAGCACTTAAAAGTTAAGAGATTGCATTTTGTACATCTATGACACAGCTACCATGGTTCTTGATTTACATGGAACTGAAAAACCAGCCTCTATCTCAGAGCAAAGCCTGTCCAAGGAAGGGACATGACCTTTGTGCTTGGAAAGACCCACAGAGCCTCTGCTAGGCACATTCCCACCCTGCTAAGTGGTTTATCTACAATTAACAGAGAGATCTGCTGCACCAGGTGTCCCTGACTCAGTCAGGCTAGGTGGGGATCATAGCAACCCCCTAGCAGCCACCAATCAGCATGAGACAGGGAAATACCTGGGATGCCAGATGACCCTCCCAGTAGTTTATGGTGTTGAGAAACCATGTAATTCAGCATGAACACCCCTCTTGGCTTAAACCAATCAGTTCAAATGAATACTCCTTTTGTACTGACCAATCACCCTTACCCAAATTGTTCCTGCCAGTGAATGTGCTAATCATGTTTTAGAGTTGTTATTTGATTTTCCCGAGGTATGTGATGATTTGCTAAGAGATGCTATAATGTATGTGAAGTCCCTGCCTTCTCCAAAGAATGTATAAAACTGCTGCAAACCCTGGGCTTGGGGCCTCTCAGTGTCACCAGTTGCTGTGTGTGTGCGCGCAGAGGACCGAGCTAGCTCAAAATAAACACCTCTTTGCTGTTTACATTGATCTTGGTCTCTGGTGGTCTTTTGGGGGTCCCGAATTCGAGCATAACAGAACAAGCCATGAAACAGGTTTGTTCAATGAATTGATTTGAAAATTTTTTCTTTGGGACATATATTTGTTTTATACAAATGTAAAAATTAACCACAAATTTAGCAGTTTAAAACAACACATTTATTACTTCATGGATTCTATGACTCAGAAGTCTAGGCATGGCTTAGGTTGTCTGTTTAAGATCTCTCTGAGCTAAATCAAGGAGCATGCTGTACTGCACTCTCACTTTGACACTCACTTCCATGATCGCCTAGTTTTGGCAGAATTTATTCCAATTGTTGTAGTGATAGTCTCAGCTTCTTGCTGTATGCTATGCTCAGTTCCTAGAGAATGTCAGTTCTGGCCACAGGAGCATTCCAACATGGTCATTTGCTTCGTCAAGGCTTCAGGGGAGTCACTCAAGTGAGTCTGCTGACAAGATGGAGTATTGTATGATCCAATTATGGAATGACATCATATTTTCTTTGCCATATTCTATTGTTGAGAAGCAAGTTGGAGATTTAAGGACAATTACCTAGAGGATACTATACAAAGGCATGAATAATAAGAAGTGGCAATCATTGGGACCAATCTTGTAATTGATCTAATAAAAGACATTACCTATAATAACTTGCATAAGTTTATCAAAAATTAAATTGCCAGAAGTCATGCCCTACTATGGAATTTAATCTTGAGAGTAGGTATAGTAAATTTTTAAATTATTTTTTATTTATTCATGACAGCAGAATGCATTACAATTCATATTACATGTATAGAGCACATTTTTTATATCTCTGGTTGTAATCAAAGTATATTCACAACAATTCATGTCTACATACATGTACTGTGGATAATGATGTCCATCACATTCCACCATCATTTCTAACCCTATGCCCCCTGGCTTCCCCTCCCACTCCTCTGTCCTACCTAGGTTTCATCTATTCTTCCCATGCTCTCCCCCACCTCACTATAAATCAATTAAAAAAATACTTCAAAGCATATTTTCACATTGAATATGCTTAATTTTCTGCAACAATAAAATCCATTTGAAATATCTAAAAGTTTGTAGGGATTGACAGAAAAAAATTAAAATATAGTGTCAGTAAAATAATGAATTTTTCATGCTGAAAATTATGAATGAGATGTTTTTTGGTCCTATACGCCTATTTGTTAAAAATGTCACCTATATCTGAGGTAGACACAATTCTGCAAATGCCAAGTTTTATTTCTAGTTATTTTGTTTATACTTCTAGAAGTAAGGTTGATGTAGATAAAGATGTCAAATTTAGATATTGGATATAATAACAAGTATTATTCCCAAGTTTTTAGGGAAAATCATAACAGAACTGATTACTTTTTTGAAAACTGGAAGATAATAAATCCAACTCAATGCTGAGAATTATTGTCAAAATAGAAAGTGAAAACTGATCATTCTTATATTTGGTTTCATCTCCTCATATTATTTTTTTTCTTCATAACTCTATTGCTTTCTCACCCTTATCACATATTGAAACTCCTATTTAAAACATTGAAATAAATAGCAACAACAACAACAAAATGCCAGTTCTAGTTCAGGAAATGGGAGAATATTACTTATTTCTATATGTTGGTTTGATTTGTGGATATGCTGACTCTCACTGAACCCACTAATGTTTGCCTTCTTTTACTCAGTTATATAATTTATATGACAGAGGAAGCTCTCTCTGCTAAAATAAGAACCAGAACCAGACTGTATGAACCATCCTAGTAAGATCCCTTCCACAGTCATCACAGAAATATGTCACGTAAGCTCAAAGTTTAGATAAATAATTTTGCTTCCTAAGAATTCACTCACCACATTTGAATATCTTAAAATATTTTTAGTTTTACTACATTTGCTTTATTTTATAAATTATTTAATTTTTGGATACAATAAATTATTATTTCTGATACAGAAAAATTATGAAATTTGTTAATATTTGTAAAGTGGAATTAAAACCTACTACTCTAACAAAGGTAAATTTTTGGTGGAACTGAACAGGTTTGTGCTAATAAGTATCACATGAGTTTTCCTTCAAACATCTAGAATGCAATTGATAGTTTTCTAAACTATATTGACAATTTCCATAGTTTAAAGCAATGCTTACATAATATCTAAGAATATTTACTGGCAATAGAATTTATAATAAAAATAACATATTGTCTAATATGGTTCACCAAAATTATTTATGTAGTAATACATATTATATGTATGTATGTATTATGTAGGTAGGTGTGTGTGTGTGTGTGTGTGTGTTTTAAAAGAGATTAGTTTTACTTACAGACTAGTACTTTGATCATCTATTATTTATATTGATTTCTGAGCTCATGTACACAACTTGCAATTTGAGAACTGTGTTAAGGAGCCAACTTTCTAATATGATGATTAAAATTAAAAAACATAAATTGTCTCTAGAACTCTGCTTGTGAAGTAGTGATTTATTTCTTCAATCAAATGTCATCCTAGCAAAAGCAGCTTCTACTCATGTAATAATACATTCCACTATTCTAATTTTTATAATAAAATAATTTATTTAGAGATTGTTAAAAAGGCCAAATAAAAACATATATTATTTTGATAATATTTTATATAAACTTAGATAAATGGACCCAAGAATATATAATTTTACATATAAGCATGCAATTTTATTATATAATGCATTAAATTGTTAGACTTCTATTAAATCCACATTTGCATAGTTAATCAAATTTATTTCTGCCTCTTGGATTATAAATGCAAAATTCAACACAATAAGCAAAATATGAATCCATATCAAATGTTCAGTGAAAATTTTTTTAATTGACTAATATCTGATAACATCTGTTCTTAATGTTTTACAAGTCAAATTTTGCTCCTTTATGCATTTTGGTATGGAAATCTGCTGTTTCAGCAAGAAAAATAATTGACCTGTGCTAATCATTTTTTTTAATGAATAAAACATATTACTCCTACTTAAAACTTCCATATGGTTCTTTTCTTTTACTCCAGTGTTTAGAAATACATAAAATTTTTATTTTAATAAGAAAATTAGTTAAATTGTTCAAATGTTTTGTGTTTTTGACACTAATTATTTTAGGGGTATTTTTAATATATTTTTGTTCCATAGTTTTACTTTTATTTTCATGTATTCTTTCCTTATCTCTTTAGAAGTAAACAATCTATATTTAAGAACAACAAATATGATCAAGCAAATCAACCAACAATTAAGTACACCTTTGTACACTTTCTATCTGGTCATCAATGGAGACATGTACAAAGATGTTACAATAGCATCATTTGTAATAGTCAAAAATTGAAACTAACAAAAGGCTTTTAATTAGGAAAATGAATGAATACATTTTGTTTATAAAATACTATAGATAAAAAAATTAGAGAATCTTGTAACTATAATTTTGCTTGTTTTTGAACAAAACCATTGGTATGCTGTTATGTAATAAAGCAATCTTCTAAAGTTTTAGGGATCATCAGAGATCAAAACTGGCAAAACACTTTGCTTTTCTGGAGCAGGACAATTACAAAATTATTGGTTAAAAAATAACAGCCTAAATTATTGTGAAAATATTTTATTTAGTATTCATATTCAATAATTTATACAATCCATATTTACAAATATGTAATATAAATTTATATTATGGATATAATAAACAGAAATTAAAGGAGATAAACATAAATTTTGATTAATGATGCCATCTCATGTGTCAGTTTTTTGGGTCTAATTTTTTATACATGACAGTGGAATGCATATTGACACAACATACATAAAGGGAGTATAACTTCTCATTCTTCTGGTTGTACATGATGTAGAGTTACACTGTGCCTGTAATCACATATGCACATAGAGTAATAATGTTCAATTCATTCTACTATAATTCCTACCCCTAAATCCTCATATCCTCTTTCCTCTCTTCCCTCCCCTCTGTGTAATCCAAATGCCCTCTATTTTTTTTTAATATATCTTTATTTTTTTATGTGGTGCTAAGGATCGAACCCAGTGCCTCATGCATGTGAGGCAAGTGCTCTACCACTGAGCCACAACCCCAGCCTCAAATGACTTCTATTCTTAACTAGCCTTCCCCCATTGTGAATGAGCATCCACATATCAGAGAAAACATTTGGTGGTTGGTTCTTTGGGATTGGCTTATTTTGCTTAGCATGGTGTTCTCCTGTTTCATCCATTTGCCAGAAAATGTCAAAATTTCATTCTTTTTTAAGGCCGAGAACATTCCATTATGTGTGTGTACACCCCCACACCCCCCCACACACAAATACACCCACATACTACAATTTATTTATCCATTCATCTGTTGAAAGGCACCTGGGTTGGTTCCAAAGTTCAGCTATTGTGAATTGAGCTGCTATAAATACCGAGGAAGCTGCATCACTGTAGTGTGCTGATTCAAAGTCCTTTGAGTACAAAACCAGGAGTGGGATATCTACGTCAGTTGGTGGACCCATTCCAAGTTTTCTAAGGAATCTCTGCACTGCTTTCTATAGTGGTTACACTAATTTGCAGTCCCATTAATAACATATGAATGTACCTTTTCCCCCACATCCTCGCCAATATTTATTGTTTGTCTTCTTGTTAATAGCCATTCTGATTGCAGTGAGATGAAATCTCAATGTAGTTTTGATATGCATTTCTCTTATTGCTAGAGATGTTGAACATTTTTATGTATTTGTTGATTGATTTTATTTTTTCTTCTGTGAAGTGCCTGTTCAGTTCCTTATCCCATTTATTTACTAGGTTATTTTTTTTTTAATTTTTCTGGTGTTAAGTTTTTTGAGTTCTTGATATATCCTAGAGATTAATGCTCTATATCTGAGGTGTACATAGTAAAATTTTTTTCCCAGTCTATAGGCCTATCTTCACATTCTTGATTCTTTCCTTTGCTATGATAAAGCTTTTTAGTTTGATTCCATCCAATTTATTGTTTCTTGATTTTACTTCTTTCACTTTGGGAGTCTTGTTAAGGAAGTTAGTTCCTAAGCTGACACGGTGAATACTTGAGCATATTTTTCTTTTTTTAGTAGGCATAAGGTCTCTGTTCTGATGCCTAAATCCTTGATCCACTTTGAGTTAATTTTTGTACAGGGTGAGAGATAGAGGTTTAATTTCATTTTGCTTCATATGGGATTCCAGTTTTCTCAGAGATATTTGTTGAAGACCATATCTTATCTCGATTGTATGTTTCTGGCACCCTTGGCTAATATGAGAAAACTGTATTTATGTGGGTTTGTCTCTGTGTCTTCTATTCTGTCCCACTAAGCTACAAATCTGTTTTGGTGCCAATACCATGCTGTTTTGTTACTATGGCTTTGTAGTATTATTTAAGATCTGGTATTGTGATACTTCATTTTTCTTATTAAGGGTTGCTTTGGCTATTTTGGGTCTCTTATTTTTCCAGATGAGTTTCATGATTGCTTTTGCTATTTCTATGAAGAATGTCAATGGAATTTTATAGGAATTGCATTAAATCTGTATAATACTTTGGTAGTATGGCCATTTTGACAATATTAATTCTGCCTATCCAAGAACATCGGAAATCTTTTCATCTTCTAATGTCTTCTTCATTTTTTTTCTTCAGTGTTCTGTACTTTTCATTATAGAGGTCTTTCACCTCTTTTGTTAGATTGACTCCCAGTATTTTTTTTTTTTTGAGGCTATTGTGAATGGAGTAGTTTTTCTAATTTCTCTTTCAGTGGATTCATCACTGATGTATAGGAACACATTTGATTTATGGGTATTGATTTTATACCCTGCTACTTTGATAAATTTATTTATTAGTTCTAGAATACTTTTGGTGAAATTTTTTGGATAATCTAAATATAAAATCTTGTCCTCTGCAAATAGTGATAGTTTGAGTTCTTCTTTTTCTATTTGTATTCCTTAAATTTCTTTCTTCTTTCTAATTGCTCTGGCTAGAGTTTCAAGAATGATATTGAATGAAAGTGGTAAAAGAGGGCATCATCGTCTTGTTCCAGTTCTTAAAGTGAATGCTTTCTCCATTTAGAATAATGTTGGCCTTGGGTTTAATATATACAGCTTTTACAATGTTGAGGTATATTCCTAGTTTCCCTAGTTTTCCCTACTAGGAACATGAAAGGGTGATGTATTTTGTCAAACAATTTTTCTGCATCTATTGAGATGATCATATGATTCTTGTCTCTAAGTCTATTGATGTAATGAATTATGTTTATTGGTTCTCATATGTTGAACCAACATTGCATCCCTTGGATGAACCTCACTTGATGGTGATGCACTAACTTTTTTATATATTTTTATGTGCAATTTGCTAGAAATTTATTGAGAATTTCTGAATCTATGTTCATCAGGGATATTGGTCAAAGTTTTCTTTCTTTGATGTGTCTTTGTCTGGTATCATGGTGATAGAAATCCTCATAAAATGAGTTTGGAAGGGTTCCCTCATTTTCTATTTTATGGAGTAATTTGATGAACATTGGTATTAGTTCTTTTTTGAAAGTCTTTACTTTCTGAGAATCCGTTTGGTCCTGGGTTTTTTTTGATTGGTAGCCTTTTGATGGTGTCTTCTATTTCATCATTTGAACTTGATCTCTTTTATTGTATATGTGTTCCTGATTCAGTGTAGTAGGTCACATGTCTCTAGAAATTTGTTGATGTCTTCAAGATTTTCTATTTTATTAGAGTATAACTTTTCAAAATAGTTTTTGATTTTCTTCTGCATTTTAGTAGTGTCTGTGGTGATATTTCCTTTTTCATCATGAATTTTAGTATTTTGAGTTTTTTTCTCTCTTTCTTTTATTACCATGGCTAAGGGTTTATCAATTTTATTTATTTTTTAAAATAACCAATATTTTGTTTTGTCAATTTTTTGGATTGTTTCTTTTGTTTCAATTTCATTGATTTTAGTTCTGATTTTATTTATTTTATGTATTCTACTGCTTTTGGTGTTGATTTGTTTCTCCTTTTCTATGGCTTTGAGATTTAATATTGGGTCATTTATATATAGACTTTTTGTTATTTTAATGAATGCGCTCAATGCAATAAACTTTACTCTTACCACAACTTTTATGATGAACTAGAGATTTTGATATGTCATATCAGTGGTTTCATTTATCTCTAAGTATTTATTTATTTCATCCCTGATTTTTTCTGTTATTCATTGGTCTTTCAATAGCATATTCTCTAGTGTTCAGCTGTTAGAGTGGCTTCTATTTTCTATTTTATTTTTTATTTCTAATTTCATGCCATTATGATCTGATAGAACACATGATATTATCTCTATTTTTTTATATTTGAGTTGTTTCTCAGTTGCTAATGAGAAGAAAGTGTATTCACTCATTGATGTATAAAATATTCTATATAAGTCTATTAAGCCTAAATTATAGATTATATTATTTAGTTTTATAGTTTCTTTGTCTAGTTTTTGCTTGGAGTATCTATTCAATAATAAGAGATATGTGTTAGAGTCACCCAGTATTATCGTGCTCTGGTCTGTTTGATTCTTGAAATTAAGAAGGGTTTGTTTGATGTATGTAGATGCTTCAGTACTGGGGGCATAAATATTTACTATTGTTACATCTTGCTGATATATAATTCCCCTAAGTAGTATGAAATGTTGTTCTTTGTACTTTCTGTTTAACTTGCTTAAAGTTCACTTTATCTGATATGAATATAGAAACCCCTGCTTTTTAAATCCATCTCTGCAAGCAATATGTTTTTTTTCCCCATTATTTCACCTTCAATCTGTAGATATATTTGCCTATGCAGTGAGTCTCTTGGAGACAGCATATTTTAGGTCTTGTTTTTAAATTTGCTAGTCTATGTTTTTTGATTGATGAGTTAGGCCATTAATGTTCAAGGTTTTCATTGAGATATGATTTGTATTCCTGGTCATTTTGGTTTATTTAATTTGAGTTGGTTTCTTCTTTGATTGACTATTTCTTTGTAGTTTCCTCCTTTGTTGGGTTTCACTTTTTTTTTCCTCCTTTCATCTTCATGGAATATTTTTTTGAGAATATTCTGTAGTAAAGGCTTTTTAGTTGCTGATTATTTTATTCTTTGGTTTATCATTGAAGATTTTTATTTCTTCTTCAAATCTAAAGCTTAATTTTGCTAGGTATAAGATTCTTGTTCTGCATCCATCCTTTCTGAGCGTGGTATATGTTATTTCAGGACCTCCTAACTTAGAGGGTCTGGGTTAAGAAATCAGCTGAGATCCAGATTTATTTCCCCCTGTACATAATTGGATATTTTTCTTTTGAAGCCCTTAAAATTCTAACCTTATTCTGTATGTTAGGCATTTTCATTATAATGTGATTTCATGTGGATCTCTTGTAATTTTGTACATTTGGGGTCCTATATAAACCTGTTGCATTTGATCTTCCATTTAATTTTTTAAATTTGGGAAATTTTCTTATATTATATCATTTAAAAGATTGTGTATTCGTTTGGTTTGTATCTCCATGTATACAAATCTTAAATTTGATCTTTTTATGTTATCCCATAATTCTTGGAAGTTCTGTTCATGTTTTCTTAACATCTTCTCTCCTTGGCAAACCAATTCTATATTCAAGATTATATATTTTGTCTTCATTGCTGAGGTATTGTATTTCAAGTGGCCTTAATTTTTGGTGATAATTTCTATTGAATTTTTAAATCAATTTTTTTTCCTTAATTTCAAGGATTTCTGATTATTTTTTTTTCAGAATCTCTGCCTCTTTATTGAAGTGATCTTTCACTTCCTGTGTTTTCTCTTTTATTTTATTCCTTACATCATCCTTTACCTCATAAATCAGTTTAACTATGTACATTCTAAACTCCTTCTCTGACATTTCTTCCCTGTGGCATTACTGGATTCTGTTATTGGAGTATCTTGGTTTGTTTAGGACAATTTGTTCTCTTGTTTTTCACGTTATTAGGGTGTCTACCCATCGAAGAGTATGTATCTGAGGCAGTAGAGTATCTACCATGTGGATTTACAGTGTCCCTGAAGGTTTCCAGTACCTCACTGTTCAGTGGGAGACAAATAATAACAATAGCAAATGAAAACCATGTGCAACATTAAACCAAACAGTTCCTACTATGATGTGTACAATGTTAATTATCATAATAAATAGAAATAATATGTTCACTGAAAGCATATTATACAATAAAAACAGCAAGTTTGCAAAAGGGTTTATAATTTCAAATGGTGGACAGGGAGAGAGCAGAAATGATATAGGATATGATGTCTATGAAGGAGGAGAAGATAGAAGTAAAAATAAAACAAAAAAACAAAAAACAAAGAAAGAGTGAAAGACAACAATAGAGACTGGCTATTAGTGGAAGAAAAGAGAGAATAAAGGGAAAAGTGTAGGAATATATATATATATATATATATATATATATATATATATATATCACACACACACACACATATATATAGAAATAATAAGTAATAAAATAAAAATGAAAGAATACAAACACAACTAAAATATACTAATCAAACATCCTAGTTCACAAAAAACTAATCCATAAAAAAGTTGGCTTCAAAAATGCTAAAAATAAGAAAAAAGCAAATATAAAAATGTATAAATGTCCATATACCATCAAGTTCACTATTAAACAGTGAAAAAGAATTAAAAAGAAAAAAAGAAAGAAAGAAAAATCTCAATAAAAATTTAAAGACTTTTTTCCACTGGAGTTCAAAATATTCTCAGCTTCTCTTCTCAGCAGTTTCAGGTGGGGTCATCTGGAGCATGATGCTCTAACTTTTAGATTGCTGGAGTGAGAGGGTAATCCCCTAGGCAGGATTCCTAGATGCAGGGTTTAGGCTTAGGCATGCTCCAGGCTTTTCACTGAATGACAATTTGTTTAGGGATTTTTAAATCAGAGCACCTTCAGCACCAAGTACTTGCTGGTCCACACTAGATCACTGTACCTCTGATCTCCCGTGGGTTCCACTCATGTGGTGGGGAAGCCTATTCTTAACCCCCTACATCTCTTGCAAGATCTCACATTTCCTGGTCTTGGGTTCAGTTTCCAATCTCTCCCACCCTAACCTTCACCATTCCAAGTTCCTGGCCAGATGCATCTCTCCCTGCAGGTCCTGCAAGCAGTCGGATTGGAAGGGGAGGGCTAGAACCGAGTAGGTTTCCACAATCAGTTGTGCCCTGTATAAACCTCTTTCCATGTTTGATTTTCTCCTCTCATTTCTTAAGCACACTCTATGTTGTGCAATGTGTGTTTACTGGGCCTGTATTTCAGGCCAAACTTTGGTTTGTCATGTATTGCTCCCTCAGCTGCCAGCATGTACATTGCACTTACAAAATGGTTCTTCCTTTGTCCGCCACATGCTGCATGGAGAGATGGTGGCTTCTTTCCTCAGCATGGATATAGTGCAGTGTGTCTTTCAGGTTAGTTGGGCAATGTCCTTAGTCTCTAAACCACCTATACATAGACACAATTTGGGCCTCCCAAGAATGCAGGTTTCTTTAATTCTCTTATCCTTCTTCTATGCTCATGGAGGGACCACTCTGGCTAACGCTTCCAGTTTGGCTATATTAGTGGCTGTGTTGCTGGAGATTTTTTCCTTATTTTATTATATCCAACCTCTTATATCCTCAATCTGCTTTAAATGTCCAGTTTTAAATTCCAGTAAAGTCCCACTGCCCCCACTTTACTTTTTGTTCACCCACCTTACAGAAAAGCTTCCTGTCTGCTCTCTTAGTTTCATGTCATGGAACATCCAGGAACTCAACCTCTTCTAATATGCCATCTTGAAAAGCCCCCATCTTTCAGTTTTTTAACTGTTGATTTAAGACAATTTTTTTAATGTTTCTAAATAAAATCTTTCTGCATTCCTGAGTTTGATAACCATCTTTTGCTGAAATTTAGAAATTTAGGTGGTTTTTTTAAAAGATGTTTATATTCTACATATAATTAAAATGTTTTGCTATAATCTTTTGTTATAATTTCTATTTATTATGGTTGAAAACAGTAATATGATTTTTTAATATTACATGAATTGAATAGTCCTATATAGATTTTACAACTTTTGTTTCTAACATTATAGTATAAAAATTGACATTTATCCATTATATTAATATGCACATTTGAAAATATATTAAGTGCTACTATGTACACACTTTTTAATATCAATTCATCTATTTTACTGTGAATTGGAAAAATGTACCCTTTATCTTTCAAGACTGTTTGTTTCAATTAGCATGCATTGTCTTGGTATTATATTTTTCCAAATGGTTTAAAATCAATTAGATTTCTAGAAAATATGTCCAGAATACTATTGAAATAAAATGTAAAAATGATATAAAATATATTTAAAATTACCAAATATACATATATATTTACTATACATACATCATTTATACCTTTCTCTGACATTTATAACTCAGAAATTTAGGTGGTTTAATAGGAAAACACAAATAGAGAATTCTTACTATTATATTCTACCTTGTTCATATCGTTCTATGTGGTTGACTTCCATAGAGTACATCACTCACTATGCACTCTGTACTTTTCTTTGCTGTTTATTGCACCTGTTTCTCACAATGATTTCTTCACAAAAACTATAACCTCTCACCTTAGCTATAAATTACACTTCTTGTAAACAGAAAAAAGAAGTAGGAAATTTCCATATTGTACCTCTTATTTGTCACTTCCATGGATGCTATAATAGATAGGGAAGAGACATGAGAGGGGGAGAACTACAGAGTGTTTGCATAGAATAATTTTTGAAGTGTGCATAATTTGCATAAACATATTTAAGAAATTATTGAATTAATAAAAATGTAGCTATTAAAATATATTAAACTTTCACCAAATACTTGTTTAGATAAGAAATTACCTAGTTTAAAAGTGAACTTTTTTTAAGAATGAATCTCAGCATTTATGCTGAATTTAAATATCTGCATAAATATATTAACCATTTTTCTCTGTGTCAACTGCACTATTGCAACAGAAATAAAATGTATAGTCATATTTAAACCAAAACCATTAAAAATTCAATTTCCTTAGTTTAATTTACCTTGAAGCATAAAGTGAATTTTGTATTAAAATCCAATTATCTTGATATTATAAAATCTTATGTAACATTATAACTCTTTAATTCTTAGTTTTAAAACTTTTGAATAAAATTTCTCTTTAATAGAAAGCATTTGTAATTTTATACTTATAAACCTATAAAGTTATATTTTACTTAATCATGTGAGACTCATCTCTAAATCAAAAATCCATGTTTAAAGAAGAAAAGAAAATTATATGCAAATTGTTCAAACAAAATTGGATTTCTCCTCTACTTTTTTCATTTCAAGGAGAGATAGGCTGCAATGTTTGAAATAAGATAATTAAAATTTGAGACATTCTTAAAACTTTAACTTTACCAAATAAGATTTACTTTGAAAATTAGAAGGTAAGGAAAAGACATTAGATTTACAGGTCAACATATTCAAACTGACAGTGGAGAAACCACTGGGACAGTGCCAAGGGACCACTCCTTCTTTCTTAACTTCTCAACTTTAAGATCTATAGGGAAGTCATTGAAATGGAGTTGACCTCTACCAAACTCACAAGATAACTGAGAAAAATGAAATGAGTCATGCTGTACAAGGCCTCAGAACAGCATTAGTACTGGCTATTTTTTTTTTTTTTAACTAAAAAGATTATGGTGTACACTCTTAACTCAATGTCACCATGTAAACTTTCTTTTTTTCATTTTCAATAGGGAAGTGTGTTTACAATATTGAAAAATCACTATTAAGACCTGTCTTCCAAATGTTGTTTTTGTCAATAACCATTTAATAAATTTGTTTAAATTACAGAATTTTGAATTTCCAGCTTTCTCTGAAGTGATGGTAATATCTGCAATATGAACTAACCACTAAGAAGAAAAATGTCTAACAGGCACTTTTTTTTCCAGAGAGTTTGTGACAAAAGTAGCTAAGAGGACAGGTTTACTTGGCCTCTAAATTCAGAAGTAAAAAAAGAAGAAGAAGAAGAAGAATTTATATCATTATCTTTTTATTTGAACTGAGTTAAATCACCAGAATTTTTTTCCTTTGAGATGAGGTTTTACCAATCTGTTAAATCTGATCTTGAACCTGCAATCTTTCTTCCTCAGCCTACCAAATCACTGTAATTATAGGCATGAGCCACCATGTTCAGCATCGCTAATTAAAAAAATAATAATAATAATGTGAGATGTTAATTCAGTATCACAGAATTTCAAATCTCATGTAGAAAAGGGACACACATAGGCTGAGCTGCTAGAGAAAACATATCTTTCTCTTAACCATTAATTACCTATGTTTTTTTATATGAAGTAAAAGTACCTGCATTTAAAATAATAAGAACTACAGTATATAATACTTATGCCAGTGGAGATTTTCTTTAAAGTTTCTGTTTGAGCATATAAAATATTTTTTAAGGAGGAGGATTCATTAAATTCTGGTAAGAACATAGATTTGTTCATCTAATTGTTGCTCCAGGGATACAAGATATTAAACAGTTTTATTCTGATGAATTTGATTTTTGTTTCTAAAACATTTATAGCAGAAAGGTTGATATAGTGCCAATGACTTAGAAACAGATTTGGCTACAATCTTGAGAAGGTAGCTTATTATGAATAATGGCCTTCCATCTCTGCTACTTGTGATTAGTCATGTCAAATCATGCAATTTCCTCAGTCCCAATATCATTTACTAACGTCCAAAGATAAAGTTTTTGTTTTATCCATGTACTATACATATATACATCCCCCCAAAGATTTATAAAATGCAGTGATAAACTTCAAACTTAATAATTCATTTTCAAATGGTTATCTTTTCTTGGAAGGGTGGCCAGAATTTGTTCAGATGTCATTCAGATGCTAGAGATAGGACCCTGGTCTAGAATGTGTTTCAAAAGTGGTAGGGAAAATGAAGGGATAATGAACTGAAATGGAATTCTATTTCTCTATGAGTTTGTCAGAATTAATCCAACTACTGTATATAACTATAAAGCTCTAATAATATAAAAACTTATTTTCATAAACTTTATGTTTCAGTTCTAACCAAAGAAAAGGTATGCAATGAACACAAAATTACCTAAATGTCTACTTTATTGATTCCGTCAATATTATCAACTGATCCTTCATTACTACTTATCTGTAAAAGAAATCTAAATAAGTAAACATATATTCTTTCTATTTATACTTTATATGAATATCTGAAGACTCTTCAATTCTGAAGAAAATACATTTCCTGGTATAAACTCTAAAACTGGAGACTTACTAATAACCTATATTAAGGAATTTATATTGGTTTATTATTTTTATTATTATTACTATTACCTAATATTGTATCTAGCAGAAAAACAATGTTTGGTTCAAAACCAAACTAGTAAGCAAGGTTACAGTGACAATTTCCCTCATTCCTAATCACTCAGAGATAAGCTTCCTCACTTAGGAGTCAGTAAAAAACAATTCCATAGCAAGGTTAGCTGCTGATTTTTTTAAATGTACATCAATATATATGTCAAAGAAATGCTAAAGTATAAATAAGACATAAAAATGAATACTTATATTTTTAATATCTCCAAGGCACATATGGCTGGAAATTTTATCCAATATTTACAACTATTCTCCATTCTGCTTCATGTTTATAACCTTGTATTTTTAGTTCAAAGTTTCTCAGACTTACTGTGTATCTTTCCTTATAATAAATTCAATTTAACCAGAAAATTTACAACCCCCCTATGCCAGTCTCCATGTGTAATTATTAATAGACATTCTGCGTTTAAGACATTTTTAACCATATAGTTAATTGTAAATCAAGGTTGTATGATAAATTTGCATCTACAATATTGTAACATGTCTATATTATTAATTAAAATTTGAAAATTTAGACAAATAAAATTGTGCAATTGATAAAACACATACTCCTTAAACACAAATTCACAAAATGTGAGTAATATCCATGTGCTGAAAAACAATGATGCTAATGGAAGAAGTAAAAAGTTGCAAATAAATAACAAATCTATAATATTGTCATGGATTAGAAAACTCAATATAGTTAAGATGTTTATTTTCTCTAAAATAATGTATAGCTCAGTGCAATTGAAGTCAAAATCCCAGCAAAGGTTTTTTATAGAATTGAAGAATTTTATTTTAAAATGCATAATATATTCATTTGATTTATTTTGATTAATTATTATTTTATTATTAATAATTATATTATTAAATATAATGTATATGAATCTTATTTTAAAATAAGAATCTTATTTTAAAATGTATATGATAAATCTAGTTGATTTTATTCAATTTTATTAAACTTATAAAATTGGAGGACTCATGCCAGATATAACATAGTTATCATAACCATTAATGATTACATAAAGTTTAGATGCATAGGTTAATAAATTAGACTAGAAATAGATCCAGCTTGGTTTTGGAGTTTTGAAAGATTAGCAGTACAAAAATTTTTAAAGAAATTATTGGAATTTTTAACAAATGATGTTGAAACAATGTCCATGAACAAAAAGTTTCCCACATTCCAAACTTCATATATAAAACATTAACTCCAAATAGATCAAATACCTTACTTTTAATTAAAACCAAAACTGTAAATCTAACTAAATTTAAAAAAAATTGAAAAATATGTGACTTTGGATAAGGCAAAAATTATAGAAATAATAGTAAAAAAAGGTCCCATAAATGATTATTTGTACTGCATTGATACTAGAATCTTCAACTCTATTAAATATATTATTATGAGAACTAAAAAAGAAAGCAGAGGCTTAGATAAAATATTTGCAAATAATATGTATTATAACCAAAATAGAGGACTCTGAAAATGTAACAATGAGAAACCAAACAATGTGACTGTAAAAATGAAAAAATACTTTGGAAGGATATATTACCAATTAAGATTCAAAAATGTCAAATAAGCACAGGGAAACATGTCCAGCACTGTTTTTTATTAAGATAATGTAAGTTCAAAGAACAATGAGATTTTACTATACAACTATTAGAGTACCTAAAATAAAAGACTGATTATATCAAATATTGTAAAGAAGCAAGAAAGGCAGAAACTTTCATTCACCATCGATAGAGAAAAAAGACTTCAACAACTTTGGATAACCATTTGACAATTTAATTTAAAATTTAAAATTAAACATATACTTAGTATAAAACCCAGAATACCACTCCTTGGTATTTAGCCAAACAAAATAATAAATATACACAAAATATAAATGATTATTAATAATGGCTTACCTCAAATTTAAAATAATTCAGATGTCCTTCAGGTAAGGAATGAATAAATTTATGATGCATCAATGCAGTGGAATAATACTTCACAATAAAATTTATTGATCCACTCAAGTATGCTGATGAATATCAAACACCTTATGGTCATGGAAAAAATCAAATTGAAAGAGCCACATGTTGTATAATTGTATTTATCTGACATTCTTGCAAAGTTATACTGCAGGGATAGAAATGAGTAATCTGATGGCTCCTATGGCCATGAGGGAGGGGATGACAAGAAACAAGGGTTCATCAAGAGTATTGTGATCATGATGATAGTTATATAAGTGTATAAATTTGACAAAATTCATAAAGCTGCTAAAAGTGTGAATATACAGTATATAAATGAATATGAAAATTGTGATAATATTAAATATGTACCCCCCCAAAAATAAATTACTACACTAAACTTGTTTTTATTTAACTTGAAAATTGAACATCTAAGAAAGGCAGGAAGAAGAACACTCACAAGTCAAGAGGAGGACTTGGGATGTAGCTCAATTGAAGGAGTGTCTGTTTAGCATGAAACATACAATTTCTCTTAGCTTAAAGAAAACACAATTTTTTTTGATGTGTTGAATGATCACTGATAAATGTCATTTTGATCATAATAACTTAAGTTTGTCCATAGTCAATGATTCAAAGTGAAATATATAGTACAAGGCTCATTGTTGATAATATTGACATTAGATCTATTTTTGAAATAGCTTTCTTGATAAAGTCATTGAAATAGCTGACTTTCTTTGGAATATGGTAGACCAAGAGCTTTTACTAGGAAAAAATATTATGTATGTAATTTCCTTCTTTTTGGAAATTGAATAAATATTTTTTTTCCACAATGTATTTTTGTCAGTGGTTGTTTTAATGATGACTTGTGAAAGACATCTGAAATATTCCATGCAATGATTGTGGGCTATGTATAACAATTGAAAGGTATTTGAGTGGGCTACAAATGTACAGATGAGCACTTGATGGTAACACTACTGCATTATGAAATTCCTGATCTCTTCTCTGGATGTAGACCTCTAAAAAAATTCCTTTTTCTTTCTATACTATAACACTGATAGGAGCATTGGCTTTCTTTCTGATGCAAAATAAATATTTACCTGACTCTTTGGCATGCATATTCTCTAGAGTGGAAATTATATGGGGTTTTCTATGGTTTTCTGGCCCTGTAGCCAGATGCCACTGTGCAGCATTCTCTAATGCATTTACATTTTTAATGCGTACACAGTTTCAAACAATTTATAAAAATATTGGAACCTAAATGAATACAAATCACACAACAATTTTAAAATATATGAAATATGGATTAACCTATTAAAATTATTATTTTTGTGCATTCCCATTTTTTTTTAATTATACATATCTTGTTTGTCTTTCCAATTTTTTTTAGAACTAGGTTTGTACAAGGTGTGCTGTTCTTTTGAGGCTGGGTTAACTCACTTTCAAAAGTTTCATTTTAGTTGGATGCAACTAATTAATGATAAATTTTGCAGAAATTTAAATTCTCAGGGTGCAGTGTTTCTTTCCAAAGGCACCCTGCTGTTTTGTGATATAATTTAATTTTTTATTTTCACAAAACAAAGATGAAAGAGTTTCAGGTGAACCTTTTGAGATCAACCAAAATTAAGCCAATTCTCAGGTGATAATAATTGTACTTGAAACAGAAATTTAAAATATCAATAACAAACTTGGAAAGTAAAAAGTCTCAAAACTTCAAGTTAGTCATATTTGTAGTGTAAAATGTGTTTTTTATTTACAGTTCACTTTTATTGATGGTTGCTAACCCATGATATATTCTACCATCTATTCCTAAAATATGAATGTTTAATTTCTTTGTGGAAAACATTCTCTATTATCATTTTTATAAAAAGGATACATTTATACAGCGTAGTTTTATAAAGTATGTCACAATAAATTAGACTGCAAATACTAGCATGTATTCATGAGTTTAAAAGTCCTTACTGGTGGGATTTTTATCTCTACTTCATCAAGAAATACATGGCAGTATTTCAAACTTAAGAAACCACTTAATGATTAGAGATAAGTGAATTAATCTCTCCTATATATTTTAGTTTAGTTTAGTTTTTTTTGAGTGGTGGGTATTGGGAATAGAACCTAAGGGAACTTTATCACAGCCCTTTTTATCTTTTATTTTGAGATAGGGTCTCACTAAGTTGCTTAGGGCCTTGCTAAGTTGCTGAGGCTGGCACTGAATTTGTGATCCTTCTGCCTCAGCCTCCCGAATCACTGGGATTACAGACAGGCACCACCATTCCCAACTATCCTGCATATTTTAAAGAGCAGTTTCTAGAAAATATCCATTTGTTCATATATAGTTTATTATACTAAAAACTCAGTGTATTTACAGTACCATCATTCATGAATTCAACAAACTGGTACAGATTTAACATGAGCAGTATATCAATAGGCAGGAATTCAAATAAATAGAAAACAATTATATGGTTTCAATGTGTATCAATGTGGGACACCAACCTTGCACTTGACTGAGTCACACTCCCTGGCTGGGTGCTGAGGCGCTCAGTTGCAGAAATGTGGCAGAGCTTTCCCCACCCTTCTTGGGTTCAAGGGACGGTGTCTCAAGCATGAGTGTGTCTTGCTACAGCCCCATAAGTGAAGCTATGCTCACCTGTTACTTTGTAATATAACCCCTTGCCCTGTTTAGGATACAATCTTCCATGGAAGTGCCTTGTGTGTGTCCCCCTCTCTTACTGTGTCCTTGGGTGGGGCCTACCCAGGTGTCAGTCAACCTGCTGACAGTGGACATCATGAAGCTAGACTCAGCTCCCTGAAACCTGATCCCTTGCCTTATTTGTATAGCTTCTCCTCAATAAAAGGGGTCGTACATTCTCTTGCTTTCTCTCTTTCTGTGGACCCTTAAGGTCAGAGGAGCTGTCACAGCGACCCCAAAGAAAAAGGTATTTGTGCTTCTTGTATGGTTATTTCATGCAGCCCAGTTAGCCCAGTTCAACTGGAGTAACCCCTGAGCCTTTTAGTCATGAACAGAAACCCAACAAGTCAAATCTAATTTGCTCCTTGGTTCAGCTCAGTGCACATGTAAGGATCAATGAAATGCTATTAAATTTTGTATCTCTTTTAAATGAACTAAAAGTCACAAAATTATGCTTAGTGATAAGAAACTGTTGGAATATTCTTCCATTTCCTATAGTTCAAAACAAGCAAAGAAGAGCCCTTATAGTCACAGCCTTGCTGTTCTAAGCTGTCATTAAAGTGCAGGACAAGGTAAACTGGTTCACTTAGAATATTTTTATGAGGAGTGGCTTGGGCTATAGCTCAGTGGCAGAGCACTTGCACAGCATGTGTGAGGCACTGGTTAATCCTCAGCACCACATAAAAATAAATTAATAAACAAAGATATTGTGTGTCCTCTACAACTAAAAAAAAATTTTAAAGAATATTATATTTTATTACTTTTAATTCTTTCTGAGATTATTTTGCTTGTACAGCAAACTTAGAAAATTTAATATTTATTGTGCAAATTTAAAAAATAACTATGAACTTTAGCACCAATTTTCTGAGAAATCCCATACTACACTTTTATATTTCCATTTTATTCATTTTTATACAGATCAACTAAACAGAAATGTACAGAAATAATAAAACAGTATCTTTTCCATATATTCTAGAAGAAATCATTTAACTGTGCAAGATGATTTCTTCTATAATGAATTATTTACAATTAAAGTTAGAAAATTTCTTCTAATATATACATATATGATATTATCTAACAGTTTGCATTTAGGTTATGTGGATTCCCAGAAATAATGAGTGCTGACTAATAAATATGTGAGCCCAGAGGCTACAGCAAAAATGTAGAAATGAATATTTAATTTTTTATTCAAATAGTTTAAAAGAAGAATATCTAATAATCCCTGAGTTGCTGATAAGTAGTAGAGGGATTCATATGTTTGTTTAGTTTAATGATTCATGAGAAAATCTAATGAGAAACCATTATATCATGCTGATCAAATGTTTAGATGAAATAATGGAAATTGAATTATAAAGGTACTAAATGATATATTTTTTATTACTTACACACACATGTGCATACATACATATTAGACAAAACTGCCTAAAAACAATGGGTTAACTGTAGCAAGGTGAAATTTACCAGAAAAAATTTAGAGGTTTTATTTACTTCTGAAAAATAAATAGAGTAAATATCAAAAAGATAAAGACCCCTTTGAGTATAGCATTTTGGAGACAGAGCTTATTAAATTAAATTATAACACAGGAACTTAGGATCTTTAATTGACAGCTAAGACTTATGAACCCTATTTGTATAAACCTGGATGCATTATAAACTCTAGAACCCTCACTTGATATATATTTCAGCCTAAATTTATGGAAGGTGTAAACTCATACCTCTTTTGTTTTTATTTATAAAATTCTGTCACAAATTGAACCATAAGGAAGAAAGAACTTGGCACACATTAATCTTACCTAATATCAGGTAAACATAGTACTCATGTCTGAAGGACCAGATCAATAATGACAACACTGGCATCCTTGGTCATCCTTATCTTTCATTCTAGGTTGTGATCTTGAACTAGGGAGACAGGTGGATTAGGACAAAATGAGTTCATGGTTGTATACTTTAATATTAAAGTCTCCTTGTGATATGTAATTTCTTTAGGGAAAATTTCTTCAAAGTAAATTTATTTCTAATACTCTGTTGTAGTTGCCTAACCATGATTGTTCTGCTTTGAAGTTCAATACTCAGATAAATAGATAGGTTGACAGATAAAATTTTGCACACCAAACCACACCAGACTCAGTATACTTTAATAATCATTTGCTTCTTCATCTCTGCCATTCAGTTGGAATTCAGCTGATGTTGCTTTGGGTTTTTCAGATATTGCTTCCAAGCTGTGGCTTGGGCTCCCATATGCTACACATGTCACTCATATCCCAGAACCAGTGGCTTAATACTTTAATATCTTTTCAGGGTGAATGGCAAAAATGCAAGAGGATGAGTCCAGCCATTTATGTCCTTACCTGCAAGTCATTTAACTAACCAAAGTAAAAATATGACTAAGAAAGAAGATCTGTATTGAATAAGTAAATGCAAGTATAATATTTTTGCAAAGGATGTCTAGAGAGTTACATAGGAAAAGATAATTATGTATTTACTAATCTGGGAAGGGGCCTAAGAGATTAGGGATTAATTGATTAAGTGATATTCAAATACTAAGGATAAACAGATGTGCAGAGACAGGATAAGGTAGCAGATTGCAAGTTTTGGGTGAGGAAACTTTCTGGAGGAAAGGCCAATGTTATAAAAAGTATGGTTTTGAAATAACAACAAAGGCTAAAAAACACATTGGCTGAAATAAGAAGGTGAGGACTTGGTGATGGCAAAAAATATACTGGAGATTTAGGAAAGGTTATTTAGTGTCCTACAGGCCACACTCAAGGATGTGCAATCAGGATAGTAGGATGCATCAATTTTTAAATGGAGAAGTGAGATTATCAGAATTGCAATTTTAAAATAAGTTTTCTACCTACAAAGTGGAGAGAGAAAGGGCTATGTGTTTGGGATGAGTTAAAAGCAGTTGTAGAAGACTTTTAACATAGTTTGGTCCAAAGTGGTGATTTGTGCAAGTTAACAGCAGATATGGGAAAATACAGACTTCAACAATGGTTAATAAAACATGACTAAGATCAGGTAATATTTATGGAGGGTTTACTATATGTCAAACATTGTGACAAGATTTTAATTCATTGCCTGTTTAAAACTCACAAAATTCTTAGTAAGTAAATTAAACTTCTACTTTTCCATTTTATAGTTAGGATTTTAAGAATAAATTACATTTTAGAGGGGCTGAAGAGAATTGAGTAAACTTCCTTAACCCAAAACCCATTATTTTTCCAATATTCTGTCTTGATTCAATATTTAAAAGTAGGTTTATAAATACATGGTCATTACTGTGTACAATTATTTATCGGAACTGCAAATTTGTCCAGCCAACATGGAAAGGCAGTATGGAGAATTCTTGGAAAACTGGGAGTGGAACCACCATTTGACCCAGCAATCCCACTCCTTGGTCTATACCCGAAGGACTTAAAAAAGCATACTACAGGAACACAGCCACATCAATGTTTGTTGCCGCACCATTCACATTAACTAAACTGAGAAACCAAACTAGATGCCCTTCAGTAGATGAATAGATAAAGAAAATGTGGTATATATATACAGTGGAATATTATTCAGCATTAAAAGAATAAAATCATGGGATTTGCAGGTAAATGGATGGAGCTGGAGAATATAATGCTAAGTGAAATTATCCAATCCCCCCAAAAAGAATGCTGAATGATTTTTCTGATTTAAGGATGCTGATTCATAATATACTGTATGGGGGAGGGAGGGGAAAGAAGGGGGCATAGAGGTAGGAACGATGGTGGAATGCAATGGTCATCATTATCTTAAGTACAAGTATCAATACACAAAGGATGTTACTATACTTTGTGTACAACCAGAGAAATGAATAATTGTGCTCTATATGTGTAATATGAATTGTAGTGTATTCTGTTGTCATATGTAACAAATTAATTTTTTAAATGGTTTTCTCCCAGGAGCTACTACCTAATGTAGTCCTGTACATCCCTACTGACCCTTCATTATTGTTTGCTTTGAATTCCTTATTCCTTTTACTTCAGTCATATTCCTGAGATAATCTGCTTTCTTTTGCTAAAGTATATCTCTAACAATGACTGCTGTCTGAACATTGTTTTTACCAGAGAGATCCTTCTCATGTGCACTATGAGCTAAGAAGCATAGACACCACTTAACTCCATGCTACACCTCTAATGAAGCCTAACACACCCAAATAACCAGACAAGGTAGCTTCTATGGAGGAATTACTAGCAGAAGTACTAAATAAATGTACAAAGCTAATCATTAGTCAATTATAAATATAGAACTGGATGGGTTGCATACTCAAAATTGAAAGAAAACAATTTCCTAATTTAAAAGTAAAATTTTAAACTGAAAAATAGGAGAACAGTGATAAACGTAAAATAACTTTAAAATGTTGTTTGGACCTCTGGATATTTAATATTTTTCTTTGGTAATTTGCAGTAATAATTTGAAGGTATTACTTTTAATAGGCAATAGGAGTTCTCAAAACAATTTAAAATCTGATAATAAAATATTGACCATAGAAAATATATAAAAAAGCATGTTAAAACTCTTTAAAAACATATAAAATATCAATTTATGTTTAGAATTAAATAACTATTTAAACAGCATTTATGTTTTTCTGATTTGTTACCTTCCAGAAAATTATTGGAGTGTACTAGAAAATTTCTAGATTGGTAAATTTATATTTTCAAGTACTTTTAATAATACAATAACTATTACATATGATACTGCAAGATCATATTTTAATATTTTTTTCCTAAAAATTAGTAGAAAGTCAGTTAATAGTACATAACTAAATGGAAATAACAAGATTTATTAAAAAAAAGTGCCCTCTCAAAAGCATGATTCCTCAACTAAACATGTTTATTCCAAGATACATTCTAAAATTGAAGACATAGATACACATTTATGGATATTTTTTTAAAAACTGTACTCTATCATACCTCTCACATTTTTTAAAACTTGGGTTGTGATCTCCTTGAGTTATGAGCTGAATATTTTTGTCTCTGGAAAAATTTATATAATGAAGCCTGAACCCCAATGTGATTGTATTTGGAGATGGGCCTTTGGGAGATACTTAAAATTAGATTAGATATTAAAGGTGGGAGCCTCATGATGTGATTAGTGCTCCTTTAAGAAAAGGCAGACAGAGGTCTGACTCTTGCACTTCACAAGTCATCAACTAATTACTCTGGAAAGAGCAGCAGGATAGTCCTTTCAGACATGCGCCTGCTGTGAAGGTGAGACTATTCAATCACAAACCTTGGAATTATTTTTAATGATTTCATAGAATGAAATGTAAGATATCATGTTTATACATATGTATTGACAATTTAAAGCAGTGCTCTAAAGAAAGTTGCTCTAAGGGAAGTAGTTTTCTTGAAAGGAATGAGAATGAGGAAAATTAGAGCCTTGTCTACCATTATATTAAGAATATTCCAAGATTTTGTGGGGGTTTTTTTGTGTGTGTTAGTGTGTGCATGTCTTATAAGAACTTTCCTAGGATGAGAAAAGCTTAATATTTTATTAATAATGTACATGAATTTATTATTAATTATACTCAAAATGACTGACATATAACATAATGTATAAAAGACTAGAGGCTCAGAATTTAGGATTATTAAGTGATCTGGGAGAAAATTTGGACTAGGATACCAGACCTTAATGATTCAAAAACCTATAATGCTTTTTATTTCTTCTTAAATATATATATTTCTGATATCTTTTCTCCTTGTTGGGTCACAGAATCACCAGGGTAGGTTTGTAACATTTATTTTAGTAAAGCCTTTTATTTTTTTTTTTTTTTCCATGATGCTTAGGTTAAATTTGAGAAGTAACAGATCAGTCTGTTTTCCAGCCTTGGCTGGTACTAGTTAACCATAAATTCAGAGAAATACAGAGGGAACATACAGGATTCTGGTGAAATTTTGCCTTGGTCTGCTAGTTTGTTAGTAGTAAAATGATATAGGGTCTCAGAATGTAGGACAAGAGAAAAAGCTGATCAAGATTCACTTTTACTCCCTCCCTCTCTCTTTCTTTCTCTCTCTCTCTCTCTCTTCCTTCCTTCCTTCCTTCCTTCCTCCCTCCCTCCCTCCCTTTTTCTTTCTTTCTTTCTCTCTCTATCTCCCTTCCTTCCTCCCTCCCTCCCTCTTTCTTTCTTTCTTTCTTTCTTTCTTTCTTTCTTTCTCTCTTTTTCTTCCTTTTTTCTATCCCCCTACTCTTATGGGGGTTTCTTATGTTGCCCAAGTTTGTCTTTAACTCCTAGGATCAAACAATTCTCTCACCTCTGCCTTCCTGGGTAGCTGAGACTATAGGTGAATGTCATGTCATGGTCAACTGCCTCTGCCTTTTGCTACCTTGACACTACCCTGCAACTTGATCAGTGTGATCCTGGAAAGCAGCTGGGCTGTGATGCCTCAGTCCTGCAGCTATACTTTTGCTCATTCCATCTTCATCCCTTGCTTTGGGGGTTTTAAAGAAGTTTGGATTACAAGAAAAGGTTGGTTTGAAATACTAAGTGTTGTCATTCTTGGATAACACTTGGTCAATTTTGTCAATTCAAGGCCTATCAACAGTTCATAGGTTAAAGCAGAAGATTTTAACCCAATATTACAATGTTTTAAACTCGAATTGAAAATTAAAATCACCCAAGGAGATTTTGGAACTACCCTTACACTGACCCAAATTTATTTATTTATTTATTTGGTAATGGGGATTGAAACCTGGGACCCAGGGGTGCTCAACCCCCAAGTCACATCCCCAGCCTCCATTTTTAAAATATTCAGATTTTGAGACAGGATCTCTCTAAGTTCTGTTCTTGAGATTGGCCTCAAACTGGACTTCATGACACTGGAATTATAGGCCTGCACCAATGCACCCAGCTACTCTGACACACTTACAAATGTCCCATATTGTTGGTTTCAGGTGAGCCACAATGTAATTATTGGTTAAATAATTTTGCATCCTGAAGATTTCAGTGTATTATCAGAGTTAAGAAACTACCTGATTCTTCTAATAGTTCCTTTTGAACTCTACTACCATGGTGGATCCAACCATGGAGATGTTTCATTAGTTCTATGTACTTGTGCTTAGGAAAATAAAATCCAAGAATGTTATAGTAAATTTGAAAATCCCTACCAAAAATACATAAATATAAAGGGAGTTTTCAATAAAATTTAATATTTATAAATGCTTACAAATATAAAAAAATGAAAGTTTCTGAAAATACTTTTCAATTTGCCCATTTCCATTTTTGGCATCCATTTTTTTTCAGAGCTTGGTATATGTTGTTCCATGATCTCCTGGCTTGGAGAGTTTGGGTTAAAAAATCTGTTGAGATACGAATTGGTCTCCCTGTATACGAGATCTCATTCCTCTCTCTTGCTTTAAAGAGTCTATTCTTATTCTGTATGCTAGACATTTTCATTATAATGTGCCTTGGTGTAGATCTGTTGTAATTTTGTAAAGTTGGTTTCCTGTAAGCCTCTTGTATTTGATTTTCCGATTCATTCTTCGTGCTTGGAAAAATTTCTGATATTATCTCATTGAAGAAATTGTGCATTTCTTTGGTTTGAAACTGTGTGTCTTTCTTTTTCCCAATAACTCTTAGATTTTGTCTTCTGATGCTGTCCCATAATTCTTCGATGTTCTGTTCATGGTATCTTACTATCTTCACTATGTATTCAACTTTATTTTCCAGATTGTATACTTTGTCTTTATTATCTGACATTCTTTCTTCCAAGTGGTCTAGTCTATTGGTTATGCTTTCTATTGAGTTTTTTATTTGATTTGTTGTTTCCGTCATTTCAAGGATTTTTGACTGTTTATTTTTCAGAGTCTATATCTCTTTCTTGAGGTAATTTTTTGCTACCTTTATTTACTCTCTTATTTCTTTATTGAAGTGATTAATTTTTTCCTGTATTTGCTCATTTAGGTCATTCTTTAATTCACACATCATTTTAATTATGAATCTTCTGAACTCCTTCTTTGACATTTTATCAACTTTGCTGTTTGTGGGTTCTGTTATTGTAGTGTCCTGGTTTGTCTGGAGCACTTCTTCTCTTGTTTTTACATGTTGTCTATGTGTCTTCCTTTCTTGCAATGTGAATCTGAGATATTACAGTTTCTACCCTATATTCTTGTAGTACTGGTGCAGATTGTCTGAACCCCACCTTGATGTTGGGCTTCCAGACCCTTCTGCTGACCCCCAATGTATGCTACTGCAACTAAAGGTGGTGTCAGTAATAGCTGCAGTAACTCAAGATAACAGTGGAGGTGCCCCAAGATGGATTCAATGTCTTACAGAGATGGGGTTGAAAGTGTGGCCTTATACTGTCTTTGGGATGCCTTCTCTGAGATGCAGCTTCTTCTAGACCCTCTCTATTGTTAAAAAGGTGGGGTATACTGCATGGGGAAGGCCATAGCAATGTCTGAAGTGTCCCAAGATGGAAGTGAGTTAGGCTTGGACTCCCAGGTGGGAAGGTGTCGTGAACTTGGGTGGAGGCAGATCTGAGCCAGGCCTGGGCTTTTGCAGTGGTCTGCTGGTCTGAAGAGGCAGTCCCCATTTCCATTTTTAAGGTTGAAATTATTATTTGTCCATTCTAAATTTTATGCTATTGGAGATATTAAATAATATCATAGGATGCCAATTCCTACAGGACTCTTAAAATGTAAGAATAATCAAATAAAATTTAGATGATAGAAATAAATATTAAATCTTAAAAATGTTCTCTACAAAGTTATTAATAAAATATAGCAGGATAAATATGGACAAAATATAAAAGCCTAACCTATCAAAAACATTTCTAACTATAATAAGTGCATTGAAAGAAATAAAGAAGTAAACATTTAATTTTTTTGGTGATTCTGGGGATTGAATTCAAGGTCTTGTGCATGCTAGCCAAATACTCTAACCCTGAACCACTTCCTCATTCCCAAGAGAAATGAGAATTAGTAGCACAATAGCTTTGACAATTTTTGCAATTCCTTGCAAATAATAGAGCTTTCTTAAATGACCTAGAAAATCTAAGTATTTTAAAGAAGACAAAAACTATATGACATTTACAGGTAAAATAAATGTAATTACTAATCAGAATGAGTGACAAATTTTGAGTTGCATTTTTTTTTTAAACAGGAACTGATTTTTTTCTGCATATTTTTGTCTGCTTTTATGGAATCATCAAACTGCAGTATGCTCTTATATAATTGTTCCTCAACGTTAAAATTACTCCAAGGAAAATATGTTGTTTTTCATAATCTGTAGCTAAGTATCTATTGAATTATATTTTTGTAATCATTATGAATTTTGTCTCTCATCAAATTCATATCAAATTTTTATAAACCAGTTGATAGATTTTATATATTTCTTGAAAAGGTGATTACTTTTAGCAACTCATAAATCTTAGTACTGGATCATGTCTTTATCAAATGAGTAAATCCACCCATGTGTCTGATTTCATTAAACAAAAATTCTCACAGTGACTTTGGTAAAATAACATTTAGAATAATACTTAAGTTGTGTTGGCATTCAATTAAGTTTTCAGCTGTTTTTTAAAAATCAATAGTGTTTACATTCCTATCCAGGTGAGGAAAAGGAGAAATAAAGAAAGGATAATGAAATGTGTCTACAGATATTTTAAAAATAGATACAGAGTTTTAAGACAAAATATTTCTTTAGGGACCTGTTAAATTTAAGAGGTATTAAAGTTTATTTTCATTCACTCATTTATGGTGAAAAATATTATTCTGTTTAATAAAAGTTATCATGGGCTTTTATTGATTAACTAAAATTGTTCTTAATTGCAGATTTATTTGTAGAATATTATATTCCCCAACAGTGCAAAGTTTTTGTTAGAAAATACTTTAAATATTTCACAAAATTTGCATATTTGGTGTTAAAGTGGAGTGTTATTTCAAAATATAATTAGCTGGGAATTATTAAGAAGCTCAATGAATGCCTCCTTACTAGATCATGTGATTACCAGTTTTAAATGTCTTTTACAATCTGCTCTGTATGTAGAAAAATTTAGATAATCTTTTTTTGGGAGGTGGGGTGTACTAGGTGAACTCAGGGGCTCTCTAACACTGAGCCACATCCCCAGCCCTATTTTGTATTTTATTTAGAAACAGAGTGTCCTTGAGTTGCTTTAGCTCAGGATCCTCCTGCCTTAGTTTCCTGGCTGCTTACATTATAAGCTTGAGCCACTGCTGTAGGCTAGATTATCTTTTCCTTAACCCTATTGGGGTCAGATGGATCAAATAGAAGTTTGTGTGGCAGCAGAAATGACAAAAATCTTTTGATATTCTTAATAATAGATCTACATATTGGGTTACCCATAGAGAATAGAATTTTTTATATTTATAACTGTAACATGAAATAAAAACATGTGCTTGTCTGTCATAAATACACTCATAATGCTAATGGGGGTAGGTAAATAATCCTCTGTGAGTGTGTGTGTGTGTTGATTGATGTTTCCATTGAATTACAGGGAAAGATAACTTGTAAAAAAAGAAAAGTTCAGAAGAACAAAGCTGTTACAAGCTGTTGCTTTTCAACTTCTCCAGTTTTCAACAGTTCTGAAAAAGAGTGGAAATATAATTCATAGAATTACTATAGTAATTGATATTTTTATCAGAGAAAATTGCAGTCATTTCTTAAAATAAAATATTGTTGTAAGTAAATATGGGATTAGATCAGAAGATAGTTAAAATGGAAATATAAAATTCATCTACATGAGAGGAAATACTACCTTCCAAATTAAATATCTCTTAAATGACAGCCAAACTAAAAAATAAAGAAGGCAGACCAATTTGAAGCAACAGGAAAAAAGATAGAAAATCAAGAATGAAAATCCACATTGTAGAAACTAATTACTAAGAAATAGTAGTAGCAAGTCTTAAATAGCAATGCATTTCAGCAGATATAATATGCTTAGATCTCAAAAACATGTAATATGCTTAGATCTCAACAGTCATGATACTAATGAGTGAAAATTCTACCATTACTTACTATAAGTTAAAAAAATTAAGTACTATTGAGACATACTTTGCATGGAAAGCCTGTTCTATAAACGATGAACACCAAGAAAGTCTTCAGAATATAAATTATGAGTCAGTAGCTGGTCTTTTTGGTCAGGTTTGAAAAACTTTAATGTCCACTTACTGTTCTTATTTTAATTTGTGCTGAAATGGACAAATTGCATTTTCTTTTCAATTGAAATCTGGTTTTATTTTATGAACACTCAATTTGAGTGGTTTCAGTTTTACCCATGACTAATTAAGTTTCAGAGGAAAAGGATGTCTGGGTCAAATAACATAATAGATCTAGATAACATATGTTTTGCAGAGATATTTCAAGTCTGAAGAAAAAACTTAAACCCTGCACTCTAAAAATGTGGCAGCTGAGATATTTGCAAGAGGGGTATTTACCTAGCATCCCAATGTCAGAACAATCACAGATCAAAAACAAATGTCATCAGATTACATATTCTTAGGTAAGCACCCATTTTAAGATTTCCTCAGCTTTTAAATCATAACATTAATTATTCAGTTTTACAGTATCATTTTAAAAGCAACTTATTTTTTTAATTTGCAAAACAAGAATTTAAATTGGCTAAAGCTGAATGTTCTATTGTTTTGCTTGAAATTTTTATATTTTATTTTATTTAAAATATTATTAGTGCATTTTAGTTGTACATTATATTGAGAATCACGGTGATATATTCATATACACATATAACCTAATTTGGTCAGTTTCACTTCTCAGTATCTCCCCTTTCCCTCCTCTCTTCTGACTCCTGATCCCCACCCTCTGTTGTACTGCTTTTTTCTCTATTTTCATGAGCTTCCACCTCCTTTTTTTCTCTCTAGTTTGCAAGTATTAGAGAAAAAAAAATGACCCTTGACTTTCAGAGTCTGGCTTGTTTCACTTAACATGATTCTTTAATGAATATGCAGGATTTGGTCCCATCTGCTTTAAAAATACACCAAGACATGTTTATGTGTTTATTGCAGCCATGTAATATGTTCCATGTGTCTAACAATTTGAAAATATTTATAAGCACTGGATCAGATTGAAAAGTCACTTCACAAAGATAGACCAAGTAATGTTCACAGTATTACCACAACCCATGTTTGTGGGATTCTGAGGGGCCTTTCTTAGTCACATGCTTTTCTTAGGTTTCTCAGCTTTCAAAGATGATGCTGATAGTGACTGTTGTATTTTTAACATAGTTTTTGTAATCTAGAAATGTAATTAGCTTCCAAGTTTTCAAGTACTATTAAGACTTAAATTCATGTTTAGCCAATGATTATCAAAAGTTTAACTAACATAAATACGTTTATAAGAATTAACTCATGATATGCAGTAATTTACTCTGAAATCTAGTGTTTTCCAGGCAACCCTTCATGAAGCTAACACAGTCTATCAATGAGCATACATTTACTCAAGTTAAAATGAGAAAAATAAGGAACATACAGTGTTTTGATTTTTTTTTAAGTAATATAAACTAAGGGAAATCTTCAATAATATTTTCTCTTTTTTTGTTTCTCAATGAATAGAGAAAAGTGTAAAATATCTAAACATAAAGTTAGTGAAACAGTAAAAAATTTTTGATTTATAGATATATAAGATAAAAAACATAGGAAAGGAAAATAACAATTCTGTAAATAAAACAAATAAAAATGTAAATTAAACCCAAATGAGGAAATTATAAATGGGAGGACATAGCATTTAAATGAAAATGAGGCAAAAAAAAAAAAAATACAAGCAAATGTATTAAAAACATTTCCATTTTTATAAAAAACTGGTGTGATCATAAAGGCTAAATTTTATCTTAATTAATTTCTGTTTCTCCATTTAACAAACCGCTTGAGTCCCTTCATTTTAACAATCTATTAATCATACTGTTCTCTGAGGTCCTAAAGCCTGGAATTCACTACTACAAATAACTTAAAACCTGGAATTAACCAGATCATTGTAATGATGTGAGCACAGTTTGTTTTTGTTCAATAATATCTAATTTGCCCTCTTCCCTCCTAAGTAATATAACAAGGAACACCTCTATAAAATTATTAGCTTAAAACTAAGAATTTCCTGGGCATTATTCATAATTTTACATTATTAATATGATATATCATATCATATTACATATATCAAATATATTCTTCAAACAGGAGGGAAATATCTCAAAATATCTTCCTTGACCAAACATATGAGTAAATTAAAAAGTGAATGAAACTGTTTACAGCACATATAAAGTTGTGCTCATCTAGAAAATTATTTATCTTATTATAATCATCCCACATTTAAATGTGCACTCTTGTTTTATAATATGTATTTTTTAATAAATATTTTTTTAGTTGTAGTTGGACATAATAGCTTTATTTTATTTATTTACTTTTATGTGGTGCTGAGGATTGAACCCAGGGCCTCACCCATGCTAGGCAAGCACTCTACAGTTGAGCCACAACCCCAGCCCCTATAATATATGTTTTAAACTTTAGACTCACTCTAATTTTATGTTTCTGTCTGTTATTTTTTTGATATTATACATTTATTTTTAAATTTTATTTATCAATGATTCCCTATTTATTCTTATAAACTATTTCAGTTGTTTTTGAAATAAACTATTTCTGCGAGGCAATCATGAAGATTTTTATTCACATGGTCACTGTGTGAGATCAAAACTTGCATATTTGCTTCATTAAAGTAAATTATATGCTTTCTCAAAACTCATCATATGATGTGTTATCAATAAACTGGTTTTAATTTTTTCCTTTTGCCCCCACAGATCCAGATTCATTGTAGGATTAGTTAAAGATATCCAATTAATACAAATGACCAGGAGAGCAGTGAGTGGGAGAGTCAGGGGAGGCCTGGGAGATAATCAGCTTTAGTAATTATTCTAGTTTTGATACATTTATTTACTCCTTAAAATTTACATTGCAGTAGTTTTAAACTTGCACTGATAATTATAGTTGTAAAAATATCCCAAGTGCTGAAGAAAAATGAAAAATGAATAAACACAAGACCTATAGTTTCATTTTAAATAACATACCACTTACATATACGAGGAATAAATGAATTGTGAGCATGGTTTTAGCTCCACCAAGGTACTTACTCAGAAAACTTGTCTTTGGTAAATAGTCAGTAAATAAATACCAATCAATCAGATGTGATTCAAAACAATCACTGGAGGGACTGAAGTTGTGGCTCAGTTGTAGAATGCTGGCCTAGCATGTGCAAGGCCCTGGATTCTACCCTCAGCACCACATAAAAATAAAGTAAAGGTATTGTGTCCAACTACAACTAAAACAAAATATTAAAAACCAAAGCAAAAACAAAACAATCACTTGATATCTTTATCTTGGAGATAGAATTCTGGAGACTGTAGTTTGTTACCTCACAGACTTAGCCCCTTTGAGAGGTTTGCTAGAGAATTAAGAACATTGTTTTGTTTTCAATCTGTTCAAATTTCCTATTTAAAAATTGACTATCTCAAATAAGTTTCTGAAAATTGTTAAGGAGAAACTAGGGTTAAAATTGTGCATGAGAAGCTATGTATACTTAAACAAATGCATGTCGAATACACAAGCACACATATACATATATATGAGTTTTTATTTTCATACCAATAAATTTAAATTTAAATCACAACAGAAATTTATCCACAGTCTTTATTTACAAGGAAAATTATTCCTCACTCCTTTCCTTTTTGTAATTACTGGACCCTTAGCATATTTTCCTATTAACTGACTGTGGCTGATCATTCATAGCTGACAATAGCTATCTACTTTGCTCTGCTAACCTCTACTATTATTTTAATTACTTTCATTTTTTATACACAGTTGAAACTTTTGAGATAAATAGCAATTAAAATATACAAATATGCTTGGTGGTAATCAGCAGCTTTTCCTCTAAGACAAAAAATGAGAATCTGACATAACTAAATGAGTTTATGTTCGATTAGGTTTAAATTACAATAGAACATTTTTATTTTAGCTTTAGTTTATAGCAGGTTCAAAAATGTTAGCAGCAGCAACTTATTCTAGTTGTCTATACATTAGGTATACACCATTATTTTTCACTAGGAAAATATCCAACCTATGATGACAAATTCTAGGTTATCTTGGGCCATATGAAGTGGCAATTTGGCAAGACTAGATTCACATAATCAATATATTGCATTCTGTGTTTTAACTTTTTGACATTTTGCTAATGAACAACTATGTGGCAATTATTTTCAAACTGGTGTTTGATTTAATAATAATTATAGACTAAAAGCTTTATGAAATATTATTACTTAGACAAGGAGTGAGTGCAGTGACAACTTCTAAGTGCAAGTGGAGTTTTTGTTTTATTTGAAAATTAGGTAAAATTATTCTTTAACAAAACACCTCTGAAAATCTGTGATTAATAATCATCCTGATGTCAAATTATTATTTGGGCCATCTTCATTATTTCCTGTTTGATCAGGCTCAATCCTACCTCTGGGGTTACATAAAACCCATATGTTCTATCAAACTTATCCTGAACACACTTCAAAACATGAAAGTGTTTTGTTCTTTTTTTTAATCCCTTTTAAACCATTTCTTGATAAATTGTATATGTACACATAAAATGCCTCATTATCGCCAAAGCTCATAACTAAATGGGTCTTGGCTATTTAATATGTACACAGTTTATTTTATATTCCCCACAGAAATATACATTCCTGACAATGATTGAATGCAAAATGTTCTGTCTTTTTTATAGCAAATGTTTCAATGTCTCATCCATGGTTCTCATGCAAGAAATGTTTATTGGACTGATATTTTTGTTGTAGAGATGATTGATGAATTTTATGCTATGAATCAGTTGCCATAATCAGCAAGATGAATTCTGAGAATATCAGGTATATTTATCATGTCAGTATGTATTGAGCTTGATCAGTAAGTTCTCTAAGCTAAAATGAGGAAGCTTTTATTATCCCAGAAGCACCAAACTAAATGAACAATTACAGTACTCTCTTTTCTTAAAAAAAAAAAAAATGATCAAGCAATGTTAAGGAAAAACATAAAAACTGATTTTTTCAAATATTGTTCCATGTTATCATATGCGTTAGAATTTTTTATACATTTCTGCCCATCCACCACTACTTGGTATTGCCAATTATATTCTTCAGGCTTCTTCTGCAAAAAAGAGTTTGAGAATTAATTAAAAATAATTTGAAAAGAGAATTGACTTTTCTTAGTTGAAAACTTTGTTGGATAGAGCTCCCCTTTTGAAATTTTTATTATTTTTTTCAGTATAATTGAGATTTTATGAGCCTTTCCCAAGAGATGGCACTGTTCAGAATGTCATTGTATATATTAACACATTTTGGCTGAATATCAACTCCAGGAGAGTGTTTCCAATATTATCCCAGCTCATAGATAGGGCAACATGCAAAGAAGTTTAATAATTTGTACAAGGTCATATTCTAAGAGGAGATGGAAATTGGAAACATGGCAACCTAACTCAAAAAGTGGCTTCATAATCATTTCCAATCTTCTTTATTTCCTTAGCCATATTGCTTCACTGAACTAGAACCATTGAAAATTTTGTTTCCATTTAGTAAAGGTACGCTTATAGCACAATCTAAACATCACTTCTGGAGGAATTTATCCATGAGTGCCTCTATACTCAGTGTTTCCCACTATCTTCTATCATTTCAGAAGTTTCTTGGAGATTTCCACTTGTGTATATGGAGTTGTCATTCTGAATTTAAAGTGTACTAAGAAGTTTTAAGATGGGGTGGAGAGGAGAAGGTCGTATTTACCATTCTGAATATCCTCAGTCAGTATGATTACTATTTATCAAGCTCATACTAAGCTTCTAATTCCATTTTAGCCATTTTTTCCCTAAAGGAAAAATGTCTGTGTTCAGCTTTCCCCCCATAATTTCTCTTCTGTATCTGCCTATCACATTTGTTTTCAAAAAATATCATTTTAGGATAGTAAAAACCTGATGATTGATGTAATACAATTCTTTATGTAATATTTAAAGGCTTTACATGCCCCACACCATAATCATTGTATTAATTATTCCAACAAATTTCTTCAGATGTGCCAAATTATTTCTCCATTATTGGTAGACATATTCCTTTAGATCCCTATGGGTTATGGGTCCCCTCCTACCCAGAAATTTTATGTACTCTCTACTCTTCACTTTTAGTCATATATTTTCTTTTCTCTATAAAACCAACTTTAATTCTCCCGACTTAACTACTTATTTTCCACCCACAGAATGCTTGCATTAAGCCCTTGTCCTGTGAAATCTCCACTGATACCCTAGGACACAGTTGTTACTTCTCTAAAGTGACTTTTAAGTCACTAAAATTTCTATTTTTTTGTTGTTTCCATATACTACATTGTTTTGCGTTTTCTATTCATTCTTACTTTACATCCTACCACAAAATCTACATTGTATATGTGTGTATGTGTGTGTGTAAAATAATGTCCTTTTATCTTCATTCTGTAGCATAGAGCTTTGAATATGTTAAGTGTTCCTAGAGATTAATGATAAAACATATTTTAGCAAAACCTGTCTAACAATACACATTATATAAATGCATTAATTAAGAAAGCTTCAAAATATGTATAATTAATGTATTTTAAACTGATAAGAACAGATACTACACTTGATCTTAGCCAAAAGGCCGAGAAGCGATAATAATTAATGTATTTTAAACAACTAAATCATAAGTCGGGTAAAGAAAAATGTATACATATATTTAATATAATTTTAAAATATTATTATCTTACAAGAAATTTGGCTGTCCCCAATTTTTAATCCATTACAAATTGACCATGATTATGCATTTCAAAGCGTTGCAAGAGAATCAATAGGAGTTCAAAAGAAAATATTTATATATATAAACTCGGGAAGAAAAAAAAATACTTATCCCAAGATTATTGAAAATAACCCTGAGAGTAGGAATGTGTTTTTTTGAAAACTTACATATTTTCCTTTCATATTTTTAATACTTTATTTTTAATTAAAATACAACCTGTTGGTTCTGTGGGTGAACCAGTTGGGATTTATGCACTATAATCTTTGTATTTTTAAATAAAAATTCAAAAATAAAATGAAATAATGACATCCAACTTTAATAAAATTCAAAGAGCTAGCAAGATCATTACATTTGTATTCAATGGCCTCAAACATTTTGTAGGATTGTGTCATTGAAATAAAAATGGGTTTGTATTCAGAATATCAGTATTTTTTGCTTAGTCTTCAGTGAACACTTACTGTAAAATTTTGCATGTCATTTAATTTATTAAATACTTAGTGTTATGACCTATTCTCTTAAAATTTGATTAATGACATTTCTGCATTGTAAATAGAAATAAAGAGGATAATGGATGTAAAAATATATTACATACTGCTTGAAAAAAATTAGCAAAGAATATCACTTGAATTTGAATTTTAGAAAGCATTAAGCAAGGGATTTAATTTGAAAAAAGTAATCTATACATTTAGATTAATCTTCTATAGCTTATCATTCAGGTATAGTAAAAAAAAAGTGTATTTCACAATGGGATGCTGTAATGAACTTTACAATGGATACTGCATATGTACACAGGATCAGAAGACACTATTATAAATAATTATATACCATCAAATTGGAAGACAGAAGAAATGGATCAACTATAAATATGCTACCTACTGAGACTGAAACCAGACAAAAATAGAAAATATGAATAAACAATATGTAAGAAATTGAATTAGTGATAAAAAACAACAACAACAATTGGGCTGGGGATGTGGCTCAAGCAGTAGCGCGCTCACCTGGCATGCGTGTGGCCCGGGTTGGATCCTCAGCACCACATACAAACAAAAATGTTGTGTCTGCCAAAAACTGAAAAATAAATATCAAAAGTTCTCTCTCTCTCTCTCTCTCTCTCTCTCTCTCTCTCTCTCTTAAAAAAACCCTCTCAGAACCTGATGGCTTCACTTTTGAACTCCATCAAACATTTAAAGAAGGACTCATATCAATTCTACTTGAATGTCTCCAAAAAAATGAAGATTATGGAAGTATGGAATACTTACAAATTCATTTTCTGAGGTCAAAATTACCTTGATAACAACAAATCCAGCAAAAAAAAAAAAATCACAAGTAAAAAAGTCACTGGTGAATATTCCCAGTGGACATAGATGAAAAAATTCTTCATAAAATATGAGCAAAATAACACACATTAAGAGGTTTGTACACATTTGTCAACAACACATTAAGAGGATCATACACATTTGTCACACAAGAATTATTTAAGCCTGGGATGTAAAGATGGTTCTACATATGCAACTCATTAAATGTGATACATTGCATTAAATAAAAAGTAAAACATCATGTAATCATCTTTATAGATGAATAAAATGGCTTAACATTATTCCTTAACAAAAATTCCTTAACATTATTCCTTAACAAAAATTCTCAAATTTATATTTATACATATAGAAAAAATATATCTGAACATAAGAAAGGTCATACCTGGCAAAAACACAGTTAAGCAATTATACTCAACATGAAAATCTGGAAGTTTTTCCTTGGAGATCAAGAACAAATAAAAAGTGTCCACAATCACCATTTTAATTTAAAATATGGTAGAAGTATTAGCAAAAGCAATTACATGAGAAAAACAAATAAAATACATCAGAATTACATAGAAGTTAAACTGCCCCCAACTGGGGGCAACATGATATTATATATAGAAAAACCTAAAGAATCTCTCAGAACATTGCTATAAGTTATAAACAAATTTGGTAAAGTGGTAGGATAAAAATCAGCATACAAAAGCCAGTAAATACACCTGTACACTAACAAGAAATCAATAATATAATTCCATTTATAATATCATAAAAATGTCTCAAGGAATACATTCAGCCAAGGAGGTGAATATGTACACATTGAAAACTACAAAACATTAATAAAATGTTAAAGAATATACAAATAAATAGAAAGTTATCCTATATTCATGGATTTGGAGAATTAATATTGTTAAAAGATTCACATCATCCCAAGTGATCAAAAGTTTTAATGGGATCCATATAAAAATTCTAACGGAGTTTTTAACATAAATAGAAAAAGGATCCTAAAGTTTGCAAGACACAAGTGACAGAATGGCTATAGAAGAAAATAAAAACCTGGAGACATAACACTACCTTAATTTAGTCTCCAAATCCACAAAGTATAAGAACAGATGCATAGACCAAAATAACAGAATATCGAGCTAAGGAATAAATCCACATATTTACAGTCAATTTACTTTTAACAAAAAGGACCAAGAACACAAAAAGATAGTCTCTTATATGTACGGCATTAGGATATTTGAGTACTCATAGATAATAAAATGAAATTAGAACCCTTTCTTATACATATACAAGAAAAAACAATTCAAAGTGTATTTCAGACTTAAGACCTGAAGCTTTAAAACAATAAGAAGGAAACAGCAAAAAAACAAAACAAAACAAAACAAAAACTTCTTTACATTTGTCTAGGGAATGATTTTTTTGATGTTATCACAAAAGTACAGGAATCTAAAGCAAAAAGCACTCAAATGAAACCTTATCAAACTAAAGAGCTCTGCTCAGCAAAGGAAATAATCAACAGAAATAAACCCAATGAGAACAGGATAAAAGAGTAGCATGTTTGTATACAAAATATTTAAGGGATGATAATGAACACAAATTCAAGAAAACAAATAAGCTCATTACAGAGATACAAAAACCTGAATAGACATTTCTCCAAAGAAGATATATAAATTGGCAACAGTTATATGAAAAAAGTGCTCAACATCACCAATCATCAGAGAAAGGCAAATAAAAGCCACAATAGGGAATGCATCAGACCTTCTAAGGTGACCATTCTCAAAAAGACAATAGACAGCAAGTATGGTTGAGGTATGGAAAGAACCATTGTATACTGTTTTGGGATATAAAAAACAGTACAGTCATTTTGCAAAACAGTATGGGATATCCTCAAGGAATTTAAAATATAAGAGTATATATATATATATGATCCAGCAATCTCACTGCTGGGAATATATCCACCCACATTTAGTTCTGCATTATTCTCAACAGCCAAGACATGATAAAATTGCCCATCTGTGAAAGGATTAGAAGAAGGCCGAGGAGGAGGAAGAGGAGGAGGAGGAGGAGGAGGAGGAGGAAGAGGAGGAGAAGGAGGAGGAGGAGAAGAAGGAGGAGGAGGAGAAGGAGGAAGAAGAGGAGGAGAAGGAGGAGGAGGAGGAATGTGGTGTAAGGACACAGTGAAATACTACCCAGCCCTATAAAAGGAAATCTGTCATTTGTTACAACATTCATGGACTTGAAGGATGTACACTGAATGAACTGAACTCCACACAGAAAAACACATTCTGAATGATTTTATTTAAATGTAAAATCTAAAATAGTTACTCAAAGAAGCAGAATGTAGTTGGTTGCCTCAACTCTGGGTGAGAAAAAAATGGGGTTGCTTTTACTAAACGGCACAAAGTTTAGGTTAAGTAAGTTATGGAATTTTCCTTTATAACATGAAAATTGCATAGTTTCAAACTATGAAATACTTTGTTGCATAGTTGAATATTGTTAAGAGAAAAACACAGTTGTGTACGACTGTGTTCCCAGTGACTTGGGAGGCCAAAACAGGAGGATCACAAGTTTGAGGCTAGATTAAGCAATTTAGCAAGACCCTGTCTCAAAATCAAAAATTAGCGTCAGCTAGCTACAGGAAGGATTCAAAAGTTCTGAGGAGGTTGAAACCATGTTCCTCACTGCTGTTCCTTGCCACAATTGCATTTGTGAAAGGCAGTGGAATCACGTTACTGGAAGGCAGCTGCTGGTGGTGTCTTTGCTAGAGAAGCAGAACATGATTTGTCTCCTGGAGATTGAGGCGAAGAACTATTACTGATTGAGCATGCTTTACCTGACTGCGGAGCATGAGTACCACCATGCCAGGATGCAGAGGGCACAGGCTTTAGAGGCCATCAAGGCGGCCAGCACTCCCAGGTTTCCTCCTCGTAGATTTGTTGCTGACCTGCTCAACCATCTCAGTGTCGCCTGGAGAAGGCTCTAACGCTGAGCCATCACCTTTGGATCTTACGAAAATCTGGGTTGCCCTGTCTTTACCTGGTCCTGGAACTGAAAACAAATAAAAACCTGTAGTTTCTATTAAGAAATGAGTTTTTAGGTCAGAATCTTGTTAAAACAAACATGAACTTAGTGGTCGATATATAGAATATCTGGGGCTCAAAACATTTTGATATTTAAAAGTGTAATCACTGACCTAATGTAATTTGATTCTTAACCTGATAAGGGAGATACCAGAGATTTCTTGAGTCACAATTGACATAAATTATTTTACATGAAAGTCCTAGTAAAACTACAAACTATGAAAAAAATTAAATATTAAAAAAAACAAAGATATGGGTTAGTTGTAGCGAACCCCTGACTTCAAATCCTACTACCATGCACATGAAAAACAGATAATTGCTAGCAGATTAGATCTTAAATGTTTTCACAAAAAAAAGGATGTGAGGGGATGAATGTATGGATATGCTAACAAGCTTGATCAAATAATTTCTCTTTGTGTATATATGTACATCTAAAAACAACATATAGTATACCATGAATAAATATTTAATGTGTATATTATATATCGAATATACCAAAATGCAGAGAAATGAAAAAAGGAGAAAGCTCACAATAGTAGTTATAATATTAAAACGAATTATTAAAAATTCTAATTACACTTATGCTGAACTTTTTATTAGGAATTCTAAATTGTATAGCTGATAATAATTGTCGATAGCAGTAAGAACTCAGATTTGAAATGCAGTTTTGATCCGAAATACATGTGGAAAATTGGAAAAATAAGTTAATCCCTATGTACCTCTCAGAGCATAATAGAGAATATTCATTCCTAACTTCTCATACTCAAAATTTTAAAAATGTATAATTCATATCACATCAGAAAAACAAATGTCAAAATGTAAGTAAAAATTTTCCCAAAGATTATAGATAGTAAACATGACTGAGACAGCATCCACTCCAAAATAGGCAGTCTGCAAATTATTTTGTATTTTTTCTTCATTTTTTATCTATGATATACTTTATACCCGAAATCACACTATTTAATTCTGTATGAAGAATTAAAAATAATAATACATTGGTTACCACACTTTTGAGACTCAAAATAAATTGCATTGAGTAAGCCTGTGAACCAAGTAAAAAATGCAGAAATATATATGTGCATGTATTTAATATATACTATTTATATATACATGTATTTAATATATACTATTTATATATGTTACATATTACAATTTCTATATATACATGTATATATGCACATACACATATATATGTATATATATATGTAATGCACACACAAACATATGTGTGTATGTATGTATGTGTATGTGTGTGTATATATATATATATATATATATATATATATATATATATATACACAAAATTGAGTAGCAATAATGCATTAGTGTTAAATTTCCTTCCCATACACAATACTTCAGTGATCCCAATCATTACATATGTGCTGTAGTTCTAAATCTTAAAACTTCTTCTTTATGGAACTTCTTTAAGTTCAAATAAAATAAAATGTAATGAGAATTCATTGACACACTTTTTCATTGATTGTTCTAGCCCTGCTCAATCACATTGTAGACAAATACAGTAAGTTTGCTTTTACCATGAATAAAGGAACATGCCCCTGTGACCTCAGCAATAGACTTGGATAGAATCGACACTATTATGGAAAGTCTGGTTGGGAGGTATTGCTCAAAAAAAATTAATTTTTCATATGAGATGTTAAACATGTTTTTATTGAACTAAAAAAAAAAAAAAAAAAAAAACTAAGGCCATTTAAATATTCCTTTGGTGGCCCCAAAGAGCCATTCTGTGTTGATGTTGGAATTATGAGCCTCATGCAGCTGAGACCGTGAAGTCTATTCAGAAAATATTAATTCAAGCAGTGTGATCTAGAGTATGTGTAACCAGCAATGCTAGAAGGTGAGTTATAGAAGTACTCATATGTCAAGCCATTATAGTATTACTTTACTGTATGTCTTTATCTATTTTCTCATTCATTTTTGCCTTAATTTTTGTAACACATGCTCAATGTATATTTTTATAAATAAAATAGTGTGTGTCAGTGTATAAATTTAAAAAATATATATGTCCAGACTCTTTGTCAGATAAGTTCTTTAATTATGTTCCCTCCTGTTCCCCAAAGTAAGACCTATTGTTTGGAGGATTCATTTCTTCAATCTTGTACTTTATTCTTACTCACTGCTTCCCCCTGATTCTTTGCTCTTCCTGGATATGTAGCCTGAAATTTATCCAAGATTTTGGTTCTCTTTAATTGCTTTCTGGCTTAGATTTTTTCACAGGTGTTGTGCTTCTGCTACTACCATTCAGGAAGACAGGACTAAAACAAAACAACTCATGATTTCAAATCACTATTTTGAGATAGTTCCAGGAAAATAATATTTGCAATACAATTTTAAACTGAGTTATTTATGACATTGTATATGTTAGTTATTTAGTCAGGAATAGGAATTTTTAAAATTAATTCTTAATAATTTTGCAATTCATAATGACACAAATAAACTGGTAATTTATATGCAGTTCAATGTTTTTCAGATCACACTTTTTCAGCAACTTCATCATCTAAAATAGTACCTCTCCAGTAACAATTTACTGTTTTTTCCCTACTATTAACAAGTGGAAAAAGATGTAAAGAATGTAAACATGAGTAAGCACATTGAGAGACACTCAAGAAGTTTGAGCAGGGCTTAAACTTTAGGCTACATAATAGTTGATGGCCCATGAGTCTTGCAATCAATTGAGAATAAAGATATTTGTTAAAAATGTGAGCTCAACATTTTAAAAATAAATATAAAACAGAAACACAATCATTAGGAGAATTAACATCAGTTTCAAAAGTATTTCATTTTTTTTTTTTTTTGTGGTAAAATTAAGGAAGCAGTATCTGTTTTGGTTCTGCCATATCATTCAGGGAAGGCCAAGGGTAACAAGTAAATTTAATACCTTCCTTTAAAAAAAGATGGCGATGAAAGTTATAAACTATAAATCACTATTAATTTTTGTTCTTTATAAATCATTTTGTTCTGAGCCACATGAAAATTTGAATATATAATATGTATCAGAGAATACAATAGGTTTGGGAGAAAACTAAATGTGAGGAATCTCAAGGACTTACACATATTTCAATTTTATAATAAGGTTTTAGAAAACAATGATTTGTAAAGAATGAAGTAGTTGGTCTGGGTAGAGACATCCATTTTGCAAAGTGGGATTTTATTTTTCACCACAAGAAGAATTTGATAATAGAATTTTCTTCCAAATATTGGATCCTGTAATAGTGAGGACAATTTCTATTTAAATGTTTTTCTCAATCCAAATTATGCTCACACCATGGATTTCATGTTCTGATTATAGCTACACCACAGAGGAAGAAAATGTCTGGAAATACTTGCTTTATAGAGGCACACTTTCTAAAGTGTTTTGAGAAAATGGAAGTCCTGAGAAGTTATTTCCTTTGCTCTGCCAGTCTTAAGCAAGCAGATCTTCAATCAAGGAGGAGCCACAGCAATTCTTTCTGCTGTTTTTTTTTTTTTTTTTCCTATCAGGAAAAGATGATATAAACTTCAGAAATTCAGGGGCAGGAGTTTGCATTTGCCCAGTACTTTTCTTTTGTGCTTTCACCATGTGTATTTCATTTTAAAGAAATGATTGCCATATGGTTTGATTCCTTTACACTCAGCTTATAAAAGTACTGTGTTTTAGAAGGTATTTGATGTTCTCAGAGTTTCTGAGCATTTTTACAAGCCATTTATTAAAACCAGGAAGTTATATTTTGTCAGCAGATGAAATTAAATATCAAATGGTTTATACATACTAAAAAAACCTTCCCAAATATATGAATAAATATATATTACAGAATAACTTTTTATATTCATTTTCTTGCTTCTATGATTTTGTTTATGAAATCTCAGCAAAATAGAGAATTGAGGTAATTATTTGCAAAATTCAAATTAAAAAGTTTTTTTTCCTAATTGTTAGTTTGTAATTTCCCTTTAAAATATTTTAAAAAATACATAGTAAATTACTAATTATAAATTCATCCAAATTCCACTGAAGTCTGGGTAAATATTGCCATACCTGTATGGTACAATTGACATGTTTCAAAATAGGATAAGAATATGAACATTGTGAATTCTGTTGACTGGTTTTGTGACAAGGAAATTCCAGAAGCCAAAACCACATATTATAGGAAACTGTAGGTACAACGAACTTTTGGAGTTTTAACTTGACTTTCATTACTTTTTAAGATAAAATTGCTTATTCAAGTGAAAAGTCTTATTCATCAGGTAGGTTTAATTGATAATAAATAATTAATTCTGAACATCTCATAAACTAATATCTACTTGGCAGGCATTAAAAAACTAAATAAATAAGAACTTAGTTCTGTTTTCAGTGGAAAAAAGAATATAAATTGACTATTTTTTGTGTTTAAATTATTTTTAAAAATTTTTTAAATCAAATGAGTTTTTTTTTTAAATTTCTTTTCTCTATTCCAGATCTAAAATCAGCTCATCTTAATCTCTAAAGTAAAATACTTTAGCTAAGTAACTAGTTACCTGTACATTAAAATTCAGCAATGTCATATCATTCTGCTTTGTCATATATCTCTTAGAATTTTCTCAAATTCAGCCAGGCATGCTGATGCATACCTGTTATACCAGTGATTCATGAGGCTGATGTAGGAAGATTGTAATTTTGACATCGGCTCAGAAGGGAGACCCTGTCTCAAAATAAAAAAAAAAAAATATGAGAACTTTTGGTTTCAGTTCCCCATACCAAAGCAACAGCAACAATAACAAAGAAATAAACCGCAGTCTTCTCAGAATCTTACTGATGTGATGTATGACATTTCTTTGGGTGCCCATACATAGTATCTCTCTTATGGTCACATTTGTTCAAAGAAATAATGTGAAAAAATTTATTTTAGCTCAAAGGAGAAAATTCTTTTATTTTCTAAGGTAATTGTTTCTGAGTAATATATACTATGCATATGTATATAAATTATGATCTGTAATTATTTATTTTTTGTATGTTTTTGTCCTCATTTATTTTTAATTTTTTTTGTTTTGTTTTGTTTTGTTTTGTGTGTGTATGTGTGTATGTGGTACAAGGGATTGAACTCAGGGGCACTGGACCACTAAGCCACATCTCATCCCTATTTTGTATTTTATTTAGAGACAGGGTCTTACTGAGTTGCGTAGCACCTCACTTTTGCTGAGGCTGGCTTTGAACTCGCCATCTTCCTGTCTTAGCCTTCTGAGCCTTTGGGATTACAGGAGTACGCCTGGCTCTCATTTACTTTTTGCAGACATAGTTCTATGCATTGTAATATGTACACCATAATTATCATAAAGTCAGGTTCTTATTATAACATTTAAGAACATTAGCAATATTAAAACACCTTTTATCACCCACCATCCTTTCTGCAATTTTTGTCATATAATTACATCTACAAATTAATTTTTTTAATATGGTTATTTATATTTTTTGTTTTGTTGTTTACACTTTTGTTTCTCTTCATTCCATCCTATAGCTTGGTTTATAAAGAGCTTTTTTAATCATTTTTTTTTATTATAGTGGAGTTTTACCACTGACACATTTTCTCTGCCTTTGCTTACCTTCAATGGTTATTATTAAATTTATTTTTATTAAACTTATTTTTAAAGGATATTTTCAAGTTATGAGAAACTACTTAAAATTATGCTGTCAGATTCACCATTTTTACGGTTATTTCACTGTCTTTTGATACCCTTTGATCTAAATCAAAAAAACGTTGTTTCTTGAATGAAGTCCTTCTATGTAATTTGTCTTTTTGAAATTGAATCTAAGATTTTTCTCTTTATCTTTGATTTTTACCAATTTGCCACTGAAGCTTTTGGATCTGACGATATTTACGATATTTACATAAATTCTTTCAGGATTTGTCTGATTTACATGAATCTATATGAGGATAACCTATGTTTTTATTTTTTAATATTTTATTTATTTTTCATTACATTTTTGAATGTCCAACTTCATATATGTTCACATGTGATATTTTCTTCATAAATGGTCAAATGTGATATTTTCCCTATAGGTCATGGATCTGCTTATATTTTCTATTTATCTTAAATTTGTTTTGCCCTATTCTCTGTTCTATAGTGTAGATTACTTATCTTCAATATTTTTTTTCAAAATCATTGACTATTTCTTGAGTTATTGCCACTTTGCACTGATATTTACTCAGTGAAATTTTTTGTTTCTGACATTATATGTTTAGTTCTATTATTTATATTTGGTTTAATTTCTTGAAAATAATTTTCCAAATGTTCATTATTGATTAACCTTTTGCCTTAAGATCATGCTTATATGTATAATGGAGTTTTTAATGTTCTTATCTGCTATAGCCAGCATCTGGCTCATATTGAGATGATTTCTACTTTAAAAAAAAACAAAAACAAAACTATACATCTCATAGACTTTTATCTAGCTAGTGTCCTAGCTGTCCAGTTTTTGTTTTAAGTTGTGTAATAGGGAAGATACATTGTAAAGTTTCTGACCTATAATGTCTTCCCATAAAAATCTTAATGTTTTGATCTCCCTAACAGGAAAATGATTGGATATCTTTTCAATAATTATAAACTCATTTACCTAGAAAAATTTTGGTAGGAAGATAATGGTATGGATTGTACCATAACTAAAAGATACTGACCTTTAGCATTTTTTTTTCAGTTAATTTTTTTTTCAGTTAAGATTTTTTTTTTCAGTTAATCTTATACCATCCCCAACTCTTCTCTTTTCTTTCAAAATCCACAGGTGTTATTCAACAGACTAAAACCAATGAACAGACTACTGTTCTTTTGCTACAGTCACTATTTTTTGTGGGGGAGGGTCCCAGGGTTTGAACTCAGGGTCACTTGATCACTGAGCCATATCGCCAGCCATAAATACAAAATACATATTTTGTATTTTATTTAGAGACAGGATCTCACTGAGTTGCTTTGCACCTTGCTTTTGCTGAGGGCTTAGAACTCATGATTCTACTACCTCAACCTCCCAAGCTGCTGGGGTTACAGATGTGCAACACCATGCCCAGCTATAGTTATTATTGTTGGTAAATGTTTATTTAATTGTTGCTGCTATTTTTATTCTATGAATAATTTAAAATTGATTTAAATTATTTCTTGGAAGTATGTTCATGAAATTATAATAAAGAAGCATTTCTATTCTAACTGGATTTTTATGTATTTTACAAATCTAAAAAATAATCTAGAATTAATCTAATTCTCCCATACTCTCCCTCCCTACCCCACTATGAGTCACCCCCCTTATATCAGAGAAAACATTCGGCATTTGTTTTTTGGGGATTGGCTGACTTCACTTAAAAATAATAAAATAAATTTTAAAAAATCTAAAAAACAAGTAGAGAACAAAAGTTTTCTAAATGTTCTTTGTGACTGTTAGTGCATCCATAAAGTTTCTTTTTCAGAAATACCTTTCTTTCGTAGTATTATTTTATTAAAAACAAAGAAGAAATGAAAATATATACTAAAAATATAATATTGCATTTGTTATATTTTTCTCTTTTATAAACAATTAATTAATTAACTAATTAATCAACTTATTTATTATTAGCATTTTTTGTACTTTGGATTTAACGCAGGGGTGCTCTGCCAATAAGCTACTTTCCATCTTTTTTTGTTTTTATTTTGGGACAGGGTATGTCTGATTTGCTTGGAACTTTGCTAAATTGCTAAGGCTGACCTTAAATTTTCTGCCTCCCTGCCTGTTTCTCCCAAGTTGCTGGAGTTACATGTGGGCACCACCACCCTGGCTTTCTAGACCATATATTAAATATTAATGGTATACTGCTGTGTTATGGTTTGGAGCTAGAATGTTTCCTAAAATGCTTATATTTTTAAAGCTTGATCCTCAATTTGGCAAAGTCCAGAGATGAGGTTTTTAGGCAATGTTTAGGGTTTTGTTTTCATTAGTGGATTCATCCACAAATGAGCAATTCACTTAGCTGTCAATGGATTTATCCAACAAATGGATTACTCCATTTATAATTCTAAGCAGAGGAATATAGTTAGAGGAAGTAGGGGATGTTCCCTTGGGGACTCTATTTGACCCCTGGCATCTCTACTTCATGGCTACCATTGATCTGATCAGTTTTCCTCCAGCACAGCCTTCTGCAATGATTCTGCCTCACCTCAAGTCCAGAGCAATTGAAATGGCAAACCATAGACTAAGATCTCTAAAAAAGTCAGCCAAAATAAACTGTTCCTTCTTTAAGTTCTTCTTGTTAGGTATTTTGGACACAACAACTAAAATCTGACTAACACATGCTGTCAGTATTTTAAAATAATATTACATAAAAAAAATTTGTATAAACAAACTTAATAATACTTAACATGACTAAAGACAAGAATTAATAAACTTTTTAAATATATTATGATAACAAATAAAATAAAATATGAAGAAACAAAGGAGACCTGATAGTGACTGCAAAAATAAACAGGGTTATACTCACATAATAGAGAAAAGAAAATGTTATAGACATGGATCTTTTTATTAATTAAGAAAGTTTTGAGTATTAAATTGTGTAACTGAAATAATTGAGTAGAAAATGTAATTTGCTTATAGGTATCTTAATATTATAAATAAAGAGATCTTAATTCTTCAATTCTTAATACTTTAAGACCTCTTTATCTATAATATGTAATCTTGACCATTTGACCTAACTCTGACTTGACTTAATTTTTTTATCTAGTGTTTTAAAATAAAAATAAGAAAAGACTGATTTTTCTTCCATGTAGATTAATTTTCATAGATGGTAAAATCTCAGAAAATAATACATTATTTTATTTTTAGTACACATATGTGTACTAAAACAAAAGCATTAAATATGCCAATAAAATATTCCAGGAAAGTATATAGAGAAAATTCACATCCTAAAAGATTTGCATTCTCAAGATCAAATTTCCATCCTTCAGTAGAATACGCTGTACATACCAGCTGGGTCCATCATCTTGTATCCTCCATAAAGCTTGGTGTTAATGCTGAGAAATGAGTTGTTCCCCAAAACTCCTGTTAATGCAGGAATATTCAGAGGTCAAAAGATTAGATTATAAGAGCTATAACCTAATCATTGCCTCTTAGTTAGAATAGACTCACTGGAGGTTCTAGGCTGGTGGGCCTGGTTGGAAGAGATGGGTCCTCACGGGAATGCCCTGAATCTTCCCTGTGGCCCCTTCCCTCTCCCTCTCTCTGCTTCCTGACCTTGCCATGTGCTGAGCAGCTTTCCTCTGCTCTAGCCTTCCCCAATAATGTACTACCTCAACTTGGGCCCAGAGCAATGTAATTTGCCTTCTATGGACTGAGACCTTGAAACCATAAGCAAACCAAATTAACTTTTCTTCCTCTACGTTGTTCTTTTATTGTTTTAGTCACAGTGACACAAAAGCTGACTAAAACACTGGGTTGGATGGGGCAACCAATGTGAATATGAAGTGCATAGTAATTGCTATGCTGTAATAAAGTCCTTTGTCTCTACCAGAAAGGTCACTGTCTTCTGTCAGAATGCATGAAAAAGATACATTAACTTGTTAGGTTTGACACAGGATAATATCTTATACCTGTCCAGTTTTTCGACAACATCTATTAACAACTTGCTGTATAGTATGAAATATGGTATGCAGCAGAGAAAATGTATTATGGATGTCAAATTGCAATACAGAGAGGTTATATGGAGAGTCCCAATAGCAAAACATTGTTAAAATTTATGTTAATGTTCTGTTCTGTTCTGTTCCAGGCAGAACTCAAGATGTGGAGGAGGATAGAGAGGGAGCTTATGAAGGATCATCAGGAATGACTTTGTAAGGAACAGACATTAAAGGTAAAAGATCAATTAAGTAGAATATTGTCACCAATAGAGTGGGTGGTAAGGTAACATGAGGGGAATTAGTATGCGTACATATCTCAAATACCAACACTGAAATTACTCACACCAAAGTCTGAACAAGGTCCATAGTGAAGAAGTTGAGGAACTTGAGAAGGGACAGCTTGGGGCAAGGTTGAATTCTTAATAAGAAGAGGGTTCAGAGGAGACTGGCTAAAGTTAAGTCAGGCCTAAATTCATGCTAATGGCAGTGTGGATTACGTAAAATCTTCAGGTCCTAGAAAGTAGTTTACTTTATGTTCAAAATATGAAAAGTAATCATGGATAAAATTTTATCAGATGAGAAAATCATCTTTTTGTAAGGATTTTGATTACTTTTGCTGCTGTGTACAGAGTATGTACTGGTAGCAAGTGATATTTTGGCCTATTTATTTCAGTTAGTAATCAAAATTTGAATAGTTCTGGTGATTTATACAGAATTGCACCAAAATATCTTTTTTCCTACATTTTTATTTAACACTATGCAATGTAGTTACTTAATGATTAACTTTGCCATAATATTTAGCATTAGAATTGAAAACCATATAACCAAAATATAATCCATAAATTCTGTACTACTAAACAAATTTATATATACAGTTATTAAGTACCCATGTAAATCTATGCAATCATTTTTGAAAAAGCAAAAAGCATTAAAGTAATAGAGCTGGCCTGATTATATTACATGATTAGCAAGATGAGGCAGCTTCTTGTTGATATATTATGTCTATAAGTAGTGTTTTTGCAATAAGGAAATATAAGTAAGCAGACATTAGAACTGACCTTTTATGATGGATACATTCTAAGAATTAAAAGCATGCTATTTTATAATAGTGCAATAACTACTACATCAATAAAGAGTTTAGAAATGATTTTCCTCTTCACTGAAGTGATCCAAGGTGTGTGATAAATGATGGGTTTAATTCAAGAATATTCAATCTATTTGGGGAAGAGAAAAAGAGACATTTCATTATCTAGTTAACTTGGAAACACTGAAGGAGGAAATTGAATATGAAGAGGAATAGGAATGTCGCCACAGAGTGACATCCTGTGGAATGAAAGTTTTAAGCATCAGAATTTGAACTTAGAGTGAAACATTCTATGCTGGCAACAATGTACAAGAAAGCAACAAAATAAGAACAAATACAATTTGTCTTTCATATTTTATGTTGTATTTGTGTATATATTGAGCATAATTTTACTTGTTTTTGTTATTTTAGCAGTCAGGAGATGAGGGTTATTGTTCCAGGAAGAGTTTTTTGTTTGTTTGTTAGTTTGTTTGTTTTCTCGAATCCTCACTAAATGTGACATCTTTCAGTTAGTCTGCTTTTGAATCAGTCACCTTGAGATCTGCAAACTTTGGAACTTGTCTCATGATGGTAACAAATGTGATCCTCCCCATGGAACACTGCTACAGAATTAGCTGCATCTATGAATGTGTCAAAACAGAATGCCACTGCAAAATATCATTCTTATTTCCTGAATTATAAATTAGTCTGCAGGATAGAAAGTGTGAGAGATAAGAAGAAATCTCCCTAAGGAAAAACTACCCAGATTCTACTGTCTCCTCACACATAGCTAAATAACACTTTATTTGAAGATGTTTATACTCCAAGTATTAAGTACTTTAAGGACTTTTTAAGTTATTTAGAAACTGAAAGCTCATACAGTTTAGGTAAGTTTATAAGAAATCAACTGAAGAAAAATCACAGTCGTTTTGATATCAAAAAAAGTGGCAATGATGGATAAAGGAGCAATCTGCACTGGAATTGTCAGGAGAAGATATATGACAGTGACACAATGAAGGTGAATAAAAAATTAGGTACAAAATAAGGATAAGAAAGAAGATGTAGGGCATTTAAAATGAGCCTGCACTTCCTACAAATATAAGGACATATTATATTATGATGAATATATGGAATGAATTTTACCTAGTTCTGCAAAGATATGTTAACATTCTACCAGAGCTGACTTGGTAGAATCATGGTTGACTTTAATCAAAGAATGGCCTGAAGTACTATTGAGTTCTCTGCACTTCTTGTTTTCCTGTAGAATTTCCTGCATTTCAACACTTAGTACATTTTCACATGTATATGTTGAATACAATAATGTTTAGAGGACCCTACTTTAGAAAGCAGGAGTTTATATAAAATGTGATATTTTCATGTTCTTAAAATGTGCAAGGGAAATGCATAAACACATATGTTTATACATATAAAGCATATATACATACATATATACACCCATATGTATCATAAATAGCATTATACACATACACAGATGCTCTTCAATTTACAATAGGGTTATATCCTAATACAGTTATTGCAAGTTGAAAATATCCTAAGTAAAAAATGCACTTAGTACAACTCACCTGCTGAATACCAAAGCTTAACAACACAGTATTGTGTATAGTATACATCCTTTACCTTGGAATCACATAGCAGACTGGGAGCTGCAGTTCAGCATGGATTCATAGCATCAAAAGAGAGTATCAAATCACACATCAATATCTTGGAAAAAAATTAAAAATTTAGAGTGCAGTTTTTACAGTACAGTTTCTACTAAATATATAATGTGAAAACACCATTGTAAAGTCAAAATATCATAAATTGAATGATTGTAATTCAGGGACCATCTATCCATACAGTTGTCCCTTTTTATCTATAAGGGGTTGGTACCAAGACCCCCTACAGATACCAAAATCTGGGGATGATCAAGTGCCTTATATATAGTCTTTACACATAGTCCATACACATCCTCCCTTGTACTTTAATTCTTCTCTATATTATTAGGATACCTAATAAAATATGAGTGTTGTGTAAATAGTTGTTATGCTCTATTTTTATGAAGTTAAAAGGAAACACCATCAGTATGTGCTCAATACAGAAGTAATATTTTTTTTCAAATATTTTTGATCATCAGTTGTTTAAGTACATGCAAAACCCACAGATATGGAGGGCTGAATGTGTGCGTTATACACACTCACATTATTTGTAATACAGTATTTAAAAACATTGTTCCATGAAATAGCAAAAAAGAAGCACAGATATAAACAATCATAATATCTGCTGCTTAAACAAATTGTAGAAAAAAGAAGAAGAAGAAGAAGCTTTTAGAGAAGATATAAAGTCCAAGATAAAGTCTGAGTAGTACATATAATATTCCACCTAGACATGGCAAATGATTTCAAAAGACAAAGTAAAAGATATCTTCAAAAATCAAAGGCATATAATGTAAACATAGTACTCTAGAAACTAAAAATAATTTATAAGTCTAGTATTTAAATTGTCATTTGTTTTGAGTCCTAATGTCAGGTCATAGGAACCCTCAAAGGAAAGCTGAGTTTCTATCTGGACTATTTTGAGAGTAAAAATGACTGGGAGTTGGTTTGTGAGGTAAAAGGTAAAGTTTATTTCATGACTGTAAAGATTATTTAAAGAAAGTTGAATTAAGCTACATAAGCAAGAGTGGACCAAATTTAATTTATAATTCAGAAGACAGAACACCTAATCTTTTCTATAAAATTTTAATAAAGGCTTATAAACTTAAGTTTGTCAGCAACAAAATGAAAAACAGCTATTAAAAGTGTTTGAAGAATTGCTTTTTACCTTTCAAATAGTACAGATGATTTTTCTTTCGAAAGCTCCAACCAAGTAAACTTCTCAATTCTATGGTATAGATTTTACAGAGTTTTTCATATAACATTTAAGAGTAAAACTTAACTAAGTTTTTTTGTTTGTAGTACAATACTGCAAAGAAAACATTAAAAATGTCATTGCTTTTTTGGAACTCACTTTCCTTTGGCACAAATGCAAATTTATTGGCAACCCTGCAAATATTTTCCTATGTTTACACAATAAAGTGAATGCTTACCTTGGTCATAAAATATCCCAGAACATAAATCCATTGCTTCCTATAAGATTTGTAAGCAATAAAATGTTATACAAAATAGGAATTGCTTAGCAGAGAAATGTTTTTTTTTCTTTCTCTCATATTTTGGTATTCACTGCCTTCTAAAATATGTTTGGGAAGATATGGAAACTTTTTAGTGAAAGAACAAAGAAAATTTTATAAAATTTTATCTGTTCCATATTAGGATATTATCATTGTTTTAATTTGGGAAGTGGGGACAGATAATTCCATTTAAAACCCTGCAGCTCTGATTTGCAGATATGGAAAGGAGATTGAATCTTCAAATCATTCTTTCCTGTTCTTCTTTTTAAATCCATTTAATATAAAACAGAAGAGAGAAAGCAAAACACAATTCTGTCATATTTTAAAATGTATGTCAGTGAGAAAAGAGACGAGGAAGAAGGGAAGAAGGAAGGAGATAGAACTGAAGAGAGCAAAGAATTAACAACCATTGCAAAATAATTCTTATACACAATTTACAATTTATGCCTCTGCTTAAAATCCAAACAGAGGGGTTTCAAATTAACATGTGATATTATTATAAAATGTTCACTATGGGTATATTTGTATACCTGAGAGCTAAGCACTGGGAATAAAGTCTACAGTAAAATTTTATGTGTAGCATATGCTTTTAATGGCCAACTGTTCTTTGGAGTCAGAGAAGGGTATAAGAAACCAAAACGTTTTGCAAGTAATAGATTATCTAGTTTTCTTTGGAGGACAAGCTGAATGCACATTGGTTTTTCTGCTAGCAAATAGGCCTTTTTACTGACTGATAATATCTGAAAATGTTCAGGAGTTATATAAGGAAAACCTAGTAATGTCAATAAAGTGAAGAGGAAAAAAAAATTACAAAAAGAGTAGAAGAAAGACCAAATAAATGTTACACTATTAGAGATGATAGGAACACTCTGTTTCTTGCAGCCATATTTAGAACAACAAAGATTATAAAATATCAGTAGGATGAATATTCTTTCAGCTTGTGCTGCTCTGATTTTACACATGTTATTATAGTTGTGTCACCACTTATAAGATAATGTGGAGAAAGTATATGAATAAATCAACATCCCAATAAACTAACATATAGTTAGGGTTCTATAGGTTTAATTTTTATCTTTTACTCATTTTGAAGCCAGAATTAGACAGGCAGTCAGTCTAGATAAGTAAATCCAGTCAGGTCACATCAGGCCAGGCCAATTTTAAATGAGTCCTGGGAAGCAGGAGACTGTCCCCTTCGGGATTGAAATGTTAATTCCTTCAGAGCCCTTCTTCCACCCTTATCAAGAACCTACACCTACTCCAACCCTTGACTAAAGTAACCTATCCCAGGAATTGCCCCTCCCTACAGGGAGCTATAAAGTTGTTAATTACTGTGCCCTGGGCTGCACCATCCTGCCCTTCCCCCTTCTCCCACTGAGCAGTCCTGGGCCTAGTCAAGTATGCAGGAAGGAAAAAGATTAGGGGAAGATGGCAGGAGAGAAAAGGAAGTTTAGGACATATAAAAAGGTCAGAACAGCTCCCTTCTGGGTATACCAGGATACTAGCTATGGCCTCCTTCTCCCTCCTGGGAGAAGTCTATGCTACCCCTTTTTAAAATAAACCCTGCTTTATATGCTTGCCTTGGTGTGCTTCTCTAGAGTTCAAACTTCAACATGTGAGGAAGCAGAACTCCTCACTGATAACTGGTGGTTATCAATTACATTAAGGTTTTAATAACAGGTTTCAATGTCAAAATTATTTTTTCAGTAAGCATCAATAATAGTGACAGCAACAATCACAGTGATAGCAACAATTATATTTACTATTATAAACCTTCAGAACCTGATTCTACAGACCACGGCCCTGGCATGCTGCACGCATTGAAGTAAAGAATGTTGGAAAAAGCCTCAGAAGCAAGATCTTTTAGACCTTTATTCATACTCCTGACTCTTTCCCTCTTTTCTTCCCCAAAGCAATTCATAGAAACCAAAATTCCTGTCTGTCTTCTCCACAAAAGCAAACTGTAAAACCTAGAAGAGTCAATCTCTCCCTTCTTGACAACCTTCATTAAGAGGGGTCCTGCAACATATGGAAAGGGGAGGGTGAAGAGGGGTAAGGAATGCTACACAGAGGGACCAAGAATCTATTATAGTCTGGCCTTGCTGGGTTTCCACAGGCTGATACCATTAGATCATACCTTTCTATCCTTTCATGTTTTACATGCCTTCTGTCTATTCATCATGGAATCTAAACATAAAGGTGAGCAGTTTCCCCTGAGTGTCCCTTTTCATTTCTTAAAAACCCCAGGTCACATAAAAGTGCATTAACATAAATTATTTTGCACTTTGTTTTGTTAACCTATCTTTTGCTATAGAAGTGTTGGCCATGACCCTCAGGACAGGCAAGTAAAGGTGGCACACTTTCTGTCATCAAAGTGCCAAGGTCAATATTAGTGTTTATTTATGTTGAACAAAAATACTAATACTCATATTAGAACCTTGTCTTCTTGCCTTTTCATTGTTTTATAGAAAGGTTATATTATTTTCTGAAAATACTACTTCAAAATTTTTCTCTTATTCTTAATGAAGTTTAAAAATGTTTGTTAAATTATTGGATATTGTAGTAATTTTTTTAGTACTGGGTGTGTGTGGATATACTATCACTACATAGAATTTTATATCTTTTTTTTCCTTGTTTTGTTATATTCTTATCCAGGAATAGTTTTGCAGTAACTATTGTATAATTTTTTCTAGTTAATACACTGGAATTATTTTACATCTAAACATGAAAAGCTCTGGTATGGCACAGTGCAAAATCACTTCAGATTTTCTCATCCTTTACCTTGGGTTAAAATTTTATAATCTTTTTCTTTGCAAGTGATATTGAGACATGATACATATTCTATCCACACTTGAAACCATTTTTTTTTTGGAGGGGGGAAATTATTAACATTTAACATTCTCCCATTTAGCTTTCTCCTACAATCACATAGGTGACTGGAATTAGTCTATGGTGAAATATGTTCAAGAATGAAAACAAGAATGTTTCTATATTGAGAAAAGTAGATAAATCTAGATAGATTGCAAATGAGTAAATTATATAATTAAGTTTATATTATTGGTGAATATCTGAAACTCGTAATAACATCCTACCACAATTCTGTTTATGAAGAGTGAAATAAAAATAATTATTACTTAAGATATCAAAAATTAATAAATTTTGAGTGAATTTAAGTTGATTGCTTTGCTCACCTAAATTAGTTTGATTGATTAACTATGATACAGACTTTCCCTTACCAATCAAGTTAAATGATAACAATTGTAAAGTCAGGCAGCAGTGAACAAAAGGAGGTAGATTAAAAAGGCCATTGAACAAGGCTTTATTGAGATTTTGCTCCCTAGGGAGACCCTCCAAACCAACAGAGGCAGGTCTGAGGAGAAGCACATGGGGTTCAGCAGGACTGAAAGTTTCATTGGGCTTAGGGCAAGAAGGGAGGGTTTGAGACAGGAAAGGGGGTTTTTAGAGTCCCTTGTCTTACTGGGTTTGGTTGGGGGAGCTTGCTAAGATCTAGGATTGGTCAGGAGACCCTGCTGATTGACAAGTGGTACTGTCAGAGCCTTATTGGTGGTTCTTTCCTGCAAGCAGTTTGCTTAATTATGTCAAATCGACCTAACAACAATGTTTACATGAATTCTGGAAAATATTGTAAAAGACATACTATAAAATAGTAAAAAGCTTGCAACTTATATATCTTCTTTGACATATATGATAAATTGTAAGCTTTAGCTTTAGATAACATTGAGTCATAGACAAGAAACATTTTTTATTAACAGTGCTAGTTTTGGTATTTAACTATTATAAAGTTACATATAATCTTATTTAAAAATATTTGCTGAAAATTTCTCATCACATACTGAAATACATAAAGCCACCTTCACTAGTTTCAAAATGCAACTTGTATTTTCAGTTAAATTTTTGTGAATTGTTTATCTCATAGGTTTCCTCCGTTCATCACAGAAAATACATATAAGAGAAAAAGATCTGGACATTATATATAAGAAGTTGGTGTTACCAGTTGATGTACCAAAAGGGAAAGAGCTGATGTCACTGAGCCCAGGAACAGGAGCACCACAGATCTGAGAAGAACTCTGTGTCCTCTGAGGTCACACTTCGTGCTCACCACCCTCTAAAATTCAATACGAGATTTTTTTTTCACACATTATTTTTAGGTGAAATCAGATGGCTTGGTATGTGAACTCTTAATTTGAGATTGACTTTAAGAGTAACACCCATACTCTGTGCTCTCTGGAATGAATAATAGCTTTCTTTTCTTTTCTTTCTTTTTTGACAATGCGTAAAATTTGAAGTAACTTTGAGATAGAGAGCAGGAAAGGTTAATTCAAATAAGAAAAAGAAGAAGTTTGTTCTTCTAACTGTACTGTATTCTGAGTTCTTCTTGAAAAAGTTAAGGTATATTAAAAAAGCTGATATAAAAAATCCTTGAATTATCATCACTGTAAAAGCATCATCCTGGGAAACGCATATTCTAGGTGTTTGAGTGAAACATATGCTATATCATACACTCACATTAGTGTATATGGGTATGTGTAAACACACACAAACACACACATTTTCCATTTCTTAATAACTACCACCTTGTAACATGGCCTTTACTAGCATTTTTTTCCCCCCTGTGGAAGATTTTTTTTTATCTTTATGAAAATAAAGAAATGAAGGGGATTAAATATGTCCTCAAGTCTTTATGTAAAATTATCAATTTTCCTCCCATTTCTTCACTTCTTTAATAAGTCTCTCCTTTGTCCTCCATTACTCAAAACCTAAGCACATGCTCCCTGCCTGTGATTCCTCCTTTCCAGTTCTTTGCCCTTATCCACCCTACCCAGTTCCCTAGTAATTAAGTTCTGAGCTTCTGAGGGCAGCTCCTCAAGATGATTCCCACTGACCTTGCACCCCACCCCTTGGAGAAATTGTCCCTCCATGGTTTAAAACATTATTTCTAGTGTCCTGCATGGGCTCTCTCTCATCCTGCAAGAAGGTCCACGAAACAGGATAGAGGAGAGTATGGCTGCAGGGTCCCTAATCAAGACTACCAGACCAAGTAGGAAGCAGGTCTGATTTCATTCCACCATTACCATGTGTATACTCAGGCAGTAGCTAAGCAGATTAAAGACAACCACCCACCGATGCAATTTCTGCTAACTGTCCTTGTAGTGACCAGTCAGGAGTGCTGTGGAGCAAGTGCAGAGACTACAACACTCGACCTCACACTTAGGGCTGTGCCTATCAGGTAAGTAGCCTCAGCTCCCATGCCTAGCACGAGTGGAGTGGCTTGCCACTCAGAAACCTTTAACATATGCCGTGTATGCAGTACTCCGTGCACTTGCCTCACATTTTCCCCCAGCATTGCTTCAGCCAAGTTCATCTTTCTTTTGATATTATCACCATTCTTTTTCAGGTTTATCTAGTTCACAACTGGTATATAATAGAAAATATAGAATAGACACAAATGCAAAAGTGGGATAAACCTGTTAATACAGACACTATACATATTTTAATATTAGTTTTATATGAATGACAATTAAATTTTTATTCCAGTTTGTATATCATTTGGCAAATAATCTGAAAAGTTACTTTTTAAATTTCTGCAAATATTCTGTTACAAATATTACAAATGGTTTATTTACTTTCAATATAACATCAGTAATTCATAGAACAAAAAAAATCTTGACATAAAATCTTCATTCTTTAAACCAATGACCCCAAACCAAAGACTGAACATTCTCTCGTTCTCTCTGATATGCAGATGCTGACTCACAATGGGGGAGGTAGTGACATTCAGCAGATTGGATGGAGGGTTATGGGGGGAATGGAGGGGTAATGGAAATGGGAAACACAGTAGGGTGAATCACACATAACTTTTCTATGTTCATATATGAATACACAACTAGTGTAACATCATGTACAATCAGAAAAATGGGAAGCTGTACTCCATGTCTGTATGTTATGTCAAAACACATTCTACTGTCATGTATAACTAAAAAGAACAAATTTTTAAAAAATCTAAAAAAAAAGAATAAAATAGAATTATTTTGAAAGAAAAACAAACTATTTTTTAAGCTTTTACAACTTCAAATTGTTTCATAAATTCAACAATATAAAATATGCAATCAAGTCTAACGCTGGAAATATATAATTGGAAAAACTAAAGCTTTAGGTGATAGCAAGAATAAAATTCCACATATCAATCATTCTTCATAGACATTATTTTATAATCTACATTTAACTAAAAGATACAATGTATGTCTTTTTATGGAGACTGTTTTTCTTCAGTAAAGATTATATATTTTTTTAAAATCTGTAATGTCTTTGCTTATTTACAACTAGTTGTGCGCTACATTTAAACTAATGTATTCATTGTCAAGATAGTAATTATTATTGTTACCATTTATTAAAAAGTTTTAACTTGCATCATCTATAGTGATTCTCATTAAAATCCCTCATTAGCAACCACTGACTATTGAGATTATGGCTGAAAAATGTTCAAAGTCTTCTGAAAACTAAACTATGGCTCTTGCTGAGATATGTGAACTGGGCAATTAGCAATAAAAAATGGTAATAAAACGTTAATTTTGTATTATAACAATAATTTAAAAAAATAATGACCTTGCTTTTTTTAAAAAAAAATTAGTCTGTATACCTGACAAAAGAAAGAATCGAGCAGTAATAGTACAAAACACCATTTACTTATAAACAATTATAATCTTTTTTGTGGATAAGCAAAGTGACAGAAGCAGTGCCTTGTCACCATGCTTTGTATGGAAATTCACTTCAGTAATTGTTCTGGCTAAGTTCTGCTTTTACAGAAGAAACTGATTACTTTTTTGGTTGATTATTTTATCTGGAAAACTAAATTACTTGGCTCTTTGCTAAACTGTTGGCATTCAATTAATTCATCATAGACTTTGGAATCACAAATGTTTCATGAAATATTGAATTGTAGTAGTTATGTGTTATATATCTATGCATCTGTATATCTGTCCAGGTCCTATCTCCATAAATAATCAGAGCAAGTATTCTATAGGTAGGAACTTCCCATTTTGTGAATTATACTAGATGTTTTAAAATTTAGACTTCATGCAGGTAAAGCAAACTTATCAACACAATTTGTATATCCTTTATAGAAAACAGATACTTGAATTATTATGAAGTTTCAAAATTAGTTAAACCTGGTATAATTCAAACCAGACCTGTTTTAGCTATGCCTAATCTTCCTTACCATTTTATACTCAAAAGAGGAGAGCACTCTTACAACCATTTAAAATCCAAAAGGAGTTGACATCAGGCTGATGGAGATGACTGGGGACTGCACTGAGATCAGAAATAGGACCTGTTAAAAGCTTCCTGGTATCTGAGGAAGGTAAGCTGAAGTCAAATTCAGAAATCAAGGATTGTTCAAGCTGAGTAGCTGTGATAAATCAGGTAAATTCATTGACTTGACTAAATGCAGAAGTATCAGCCTCCGCAGTCACTCCAATGAGTTGAAATATTTGATTTAAGGCAATCTGCCCTTATTTTATGTGGCTTTCTGGTAGTCTTAACAACTTTCAGATGATTGTTTCCTGTGCCATTATGTCAGATACTAAAGATAGACTCAAAGACCTAGGATTAAAACAAAATATCTGTTGCACGAAAGAAAGCTGCTTGTGTTTTCCTCAGTTAGACTCAAGTTTGTTGTAAGAAAATCTTGGAAAAGTACTTTATTTGTAAAAAAAAAAAAAAAAATCAAATACTGAATGAATTATATAAGACCTATCAATAATAACCTTTGAAATTTTTAATTTATTACATAAAATCATCTTACAATTGGCTCATATTCTAATTATTATAGGATATCTTAAAGTTTGTGTTTGATAGCATCTAGAAAATATCTGACTATGACTAACAGTGTGTGAAGGATTCTCCCTACCAGCCCATTACTCCCAGTTCCTCAGGAAAAGAGTCTTTGCTTGGTATATACATACATAGGACAATTGCAAAGATGTAAGGGGATGCCACTTTCCCAACCTACAAAACATATGTGATTATACAGTGGGGAAAACAGTGTCACATATATGACCTATAACATTAACAAAAATTCATAAACCTCATTTTTTAATGAAACAATTTGTGTTGATTCAGGAGTACAAATTTATTTTTTCTGCAATCTTCCTACTTGGAAGTAATCATCTTTGTTAATTTAATCAATACAGACTTTAAAAAAATGATTTCAAAATTATTTACTCTAGATTAGTAAATCACAGTAGATACAAAAATATTGTTTTTTGCTTTTTTAAAAGTTATCTCATGTAAGTGGAATCATGCAATATATTTCCTTAGCCTAATGTTCTTCAGGTTGATCTATGTTGTAACAAATGACAAAGTGTTTTCGTTAGTTTGGGCTACTATAACAAGATATAGTCTGGCTGACTTGAAGAGTATTCAATTCTCACAGTTCTGAGGACAGGAAAATTGAAAGTCAAAATGCTTACCCATTCATTTCCTGGTCAAGATTATCTTCTAGTTTGGCAGAGAGAGAAAGATAAAGCAAATTCTCTCCTGTCTATTGTGAGATATGTACCTTTATAACCTAATTACTTCCCAAGGGGACCATATGCAAAAGAACAGTACTTTGGGGATTAAAAGTCAGTGCATTAATTTGGAGGTAACATAAAAATTCAGTGAAGAGCAAAAATATTTCCTTTGAAGGGCTGAACATTAATTCATTGTATTTATATGCACATCTTCTTACTTCATTCTTCTTCATAGGTTGTTTCCACATCTTGGCTAATGTAAATGATAGCTGAAATGAACATAGGAAAGCAGCTATTTTTTTGAGCCTGGGAATAGGAAGACTGAGACATAGGAAGTTAATATTCAATAGGTATAAAGTTTTTGTTATGTAGATATGAAGTTCCAGAGATCTGTGGTATAAGTTGTTCCTACAATAAAGAACTGTATTCTACACTTAAAATTTTATTAAAGACCTCTTTAGTTTACTTATCAATATACTTCTCCTTAAACTTCTCCAGGTCCCAATTTACATCACTTGGGGTACACCAAGTCTGCATATCAGAGCAAAAGGCAAGGTTCAGTATGTATTTCAATAATAGTCACATATTAATTGTGGAAGAGGGACAGATTAAATAATCATCCATTATTTCCTCTCTACTTCCCTGCTGATTCAGGATGTTGATGTGACCACTCTTCAGCTTTTCAGCATGATCAATACATAAATGTGAGGAAGGAGTAAACCCTGTATATCTTTATAAGCTTACCATGTCCCCTCAGTTTTTTAATGTTGCACTGATCACCTGAGAGTCAAACAGTGGTTAAAAACTGTATCATCCTCTTAGTCAACTCAAAGTTGCTCTATGTGCAAGACACCATCATTTTCTCTCAGATCTGCTTACTTATTACTTAGGAGAACATTCATCTATGTATTCAATTTATAAAATACTCATTGAACAAATGAAATAGGCATCCTTTAGGACTGGGTATATGGTACTGAAAAAGATAGCAAGAGTACTTTTCTCATTAGATATTTAACACACAGAGAAAAATTCATAAAAATATAATAGATGAGTGGTATATTGACAACTAAAATGCAATAATATACAAATAGAATACATACTTATACCAGTGGCCACAGAATGATTTCTTAAATTGAAATCTGAATTTTTAAGAGGCTTTACTTATTCAACATTGAAGAGAGCAACCCAATTATAATGAATAGTCACTGCAAAATCACAATCATGGATACTTCCACAATATTACTACGGTTTAGCAATATTGAGAACACTAGAAAAGTTCTTGCCCATTTTTCCTCACAACCAATGCGGGGATAAGTGCATGGAGTACTGCATACATGGCATACATTACCACTGTCTGAGTGGCAAATCACTTCCCAGTGCTAGGTGTTTGAGCGGCAAACCACTTACCCTGTAGGCACAGCACTGGGCATGAGGCCAGATGTTACAGTCCCTGTGCTTGCTCCATGGCCCTTTTCGATTGGACAGTTAGCAGAAATTGCATTGGTGGCTGTCTGTAATCTGCTCAGTTATTGCCTGAATATATATACATGGTAACTGTGCAATAAAATCAGACCTGCTTCCTGCTTGGTCTGGAGGTCTTGATTAGAGACTCTGCATCCATACTCTCCTCTTACCTGTTCTGTGGACCTCCCAGCTGGACAAGAGAGAGCCCACGCAAACCCACCTCTTTACAATGTAGACATTGAATCAGGCTTGCTCCATGAATCTGCCTCAGCCCTCAGCCAACTGCACCACCAACTCTAACATTCTCTTTCAGGGGTATACTTATCATGTAGAATCACATCACGGTAATAAACCTTGGGTGTCATGAACTTGGTTACACAGGATTGAGACCCTTTGGGTAAAAACCAAACTCTGCATTTATTTCTTCTCATATTTCAAGTTTGAAACAAAATAAAAACCCAACTACTACTATAATCTTCTGTCTTTACTTTGATTCACCTCTTTTCATCCACCACCTCTATTTCACTTATCCCATTTATGGATGGAGGAAAAAAAACACAATCTGTGATTTAAAAATATTTTCAGTCCATTTTTTTTACACTTGTTTCTGTGTTTTCCAAATAATTGGTTTAGAATCTGATGACTTTTTGTTGTTATTGTTTCAAGTGTAGAGTGTTATGTGGAAGGAAAAGGCAACATATATTTCAATATATCAAGTTATCAATTTGATTCAGATTAATAATCTATATATCTTTCTTTCTGAATAAGGAAGAAATAGAGGTGCTATGTCATGAAGAGTGTGGCTCAGTTGGCTGTCTTTCTGTCTGCCTTGTCATCATGGAACAGCCTCCATAGCAGGGAAACGATGCTAATATCAAGGGTATTGGCAAGAGGAATTCAATGGTGAAACTTAGAGACTTGGAAGATCCTGTGAGATGATTAGTGGAAACAATAGACCTGCTATTATTTCAGAACTTAAAGAGAATTCTTTGTCCTTTACTTGCTCTGGAAAGCACAGTATTCTTTCACAATATTCTTTGGATTCACCACTAATGTTAATCAGTAACAATATATTTCATATATATCCTACCTGTATCAACACACACACACTTATCCTACTCTTGATCCGCTTAGTACTATCATTTTCTGTATTGTATATTTCATGAGCCTGAAGGTGAACTTCTCCTTACTCTAAATGCATGAACATAATCTATAAAGAGAGCAAGAGTTGATCTTAGGAACCAGAGGTAAAAAGTTTCATATGGCAGTTTCATATTCAATTTCAGAAATAGAAGGGATAATACTTTAAGTTATCCTACTTTGTTCACCATAATGAAGAAAATACATTCCAGAAAGCAACTTTCCCAATCATCAAGATTGAAGTTTTTTGGTAAGAGAATCTCTTTTAATCTATATTTCATAAACTGAGTATACTGAAGGAAATGCTGGGAACCTGGAACCCGGAAGCCCTGTTGCATGCAACATCATGATCGCTTCGGTGGTTGTGATGAATGTTCACCTGAGGCTGAGGTGTTAAAGGCTTGGCTACACTTGGTGTTAGGAAGTACTGTGAACCTCACTAGATAAAGTCCACTGGGAGGTCTTAAGTCACTGGGGACATTCACTCTAAGGTAATTGTGGGCTCTGGCCCTTTCTTGTCATTTTTTGTTTTCTTGCTGGTGGAGGGAACAGTTTTTCTCAGTCATGCCCTCTTGTCATGATGTCTGCCCCATCAGAGGCCCAAAGCAAGTAGGCCACGAGATCATGAACTGGAACCTCTAAATTGTAAGCCAAAATAAACCTTTTCTTCATAATTTAACTGCTTGGGGTATTTCTTTAGCACTGACTAATATAATCACCTTATTTCTGTAATTCTATGAATGTAGAAAGTTGATAAAACTATTGCATAAGTCAAATATACACTTTTAAACAGCAAACACTCAAAATTAGTCAAGCATATACAACCATATTGTGTTACTGATGTCTTTTACATAATTTTAGAATAATAGTTTGCCAGTGATTTATCATCAACCTAATATCATATGATATTTTTTCCTTAAAAAAATTTTAAAAATATGAAAAAGCATAAAATAATACATTTTCCAATGTCATATTTTTTGTGATTATAATGAAAAATACATACACACACACAGAAATCCCTTGAAGTTGAAATTAAAATTTGGTGATAATACATTATACCCACTTATCAATTCCAATTCTTTAGCCTGGAATTAGGTAGAACTTTTCTAGCCTTGTTGTTTAGCAGTATCTAATATACATACCATCACAAAAATGAGTCTTGTATCCACTTGCAGGCAGGTTCTATAGGTGGCCCTGTTTTAACCATTTATATTGGATAATTTCAATAAGAAATTATTAGTTTTGCTTTTGTGAGCAAAACTACCAGGAAATTCACTTCTCCACAGTATCCAACCAAGATATTGTAATCATTATCCTTTCTTTCAAGAAAAGGCAGAAATACGGCAAGCCAGGCTTTCCATCAGCACACTGTTGGATATTTATGTGGATAAAACTTGACTTTAAGCTGCAGACTGCACTTTAATCTTATAATGGTTCAGAATTGGACAATTCTGTACTGTTTTTAGACTTTTCACTGGAAGAGAAATCCACCCTGAGTTCCTTATTTTATTAACCTATTTGGCTGGATAGATCAAAGTTTTAAATATAATAAGGCCAGGATTTCTTTTACCTTATATAATGACATATTTCTCCTAGAGTTTCTGTGATTTCAGTACCTACAGAGATTAGAACATTTTTTATTTTATATTTGGCATTGTGCAAATTTAAAGCATGGTGTTGCCCCCATTATAATATTTAAGGTATAAATTCTTTAAAAAATAAAAATATGCCTATAAATCTAACTTTTTCATAAATACTACAAGCAAATAATAGCTAAAGTAAAATATCCAAAAAGATCATATTTTTGTGATTAAAATTTCAGCATCTAGTAACTTTTTCTTTATTCCTGATTTTCCTCTTGCAAACAGTAGACTCACACAATTGAGTCATATCTCGGAGCCTTTTGCTTCATTATTTTATCTTCCCTTTTTCTGTGCCTTTTATTAAAACAGCAGAGGTCTGTTTGGAGCCCCCCTGCTTGGCACTGCTGCAGGGATTTAAACTTTAGCAAGTTCAAAGAAAGTGAGAATTACAAGGAAAAGCCTTGGATTTATATAGATTCTTTTGAAGAGCTCAAAGTATGAGAAACCTTGCATGGCCAGGGTGAAGGTTATAAAGGATAGAACATGCAATCTCTGTGTTCTTGGCAGCCTCTCATCCTTATTGAAAATGTTAGGTTCAGTGTCAGTTAAGTTTCCACTGGAAAATGGATTTCCACTCAGATTTTTCAAGTATCTTTTTAAAAAGGAAACATTTACAGAAGTAAGGGCAGAATATGGGGCAAGGCTGAGGGAAATAACAAGGGGTACTGAGGCACTCAGGCACTAATATGCCTTCATTGGCCTTACAAAAGACAATAGGAGAAAATCATCTACTGGAAGCCAGTGAGAGAGGCATGGAAGAAGGGCTGCTCTGAGGGAGCCATAAAGGGAAGTGGACAGAGGCACAATCAGGAAGTACTGCCCACAGTAAGGAGGTGGGTATGAGCTGTGTCTCCTTCTTTTTTGATCTCTCTGACCTCCCATTAGCCCAGCTATTTGGAAGTCAACCCAAAAGGGAGTATGAGTGATAACGGTCTATAGAGTTTAGTCTCTTGGGGCACAGACAAGTGTAGAGAAGATGTAACTCAGTGCAGAAGAAAAAGGACAGCATTGAGTGATGCCATTCATGCTTTTCCCTCTGTATGCAAATTAAGAAACTCATATTCAACCAAAGAGAGACAAAAGTCTATAAGTTATTGGCCACTGTGGGATGATGTCAATGAATCCATATTACTGCTAAAATATATATGAAAAGATTAGCTATCTCCAGAAATCTTCTTATATGGGACATAGAACTGGGTTGAAAGGGGAGGGCAAGTAGCCAAGTACTAATCAATACAAGATGTATGTAGCTGCTAAGATATGAAGGAATGCACAACCCATGGACTATAAAGTATAGGTGTTAATGAAGAAAATAGAATCCTTACTTAATTGTATTTTCTTCATGGTTCCCACATTTTTTGTACTGTGGTTCTTATTTATTTAAAATTCAATGATCTCTACACTTTCCAAAGGAGTATGGTTAGACTGGCTGATCAAGTTACATGTAATAAAACCATATTAACATATCATTTCTTTAATTTTTCACACTCATTCTTCAATATTGCAGTTATGGTAGCAGCACTTCAGCTTTATTGATTAAAGGCCATTATTAAAGCTAGACTTCAATTAACCAGTAAAGTAAATTTCTTAATACAAGAACTGATGATATTACATTAAATTATAAATACCCAATTGAAAATATTCAATTCTAACTATTTTATTCTTCTTCATATAACTCTTTCAGGATTTATTTCCACTATTAATGCCCCACCCCCATCCCTAGCCAAATCAGCTGAAATATTTGATAGTTCCTTTAGAGTAGATGTATCTTTGTTGGGAACCAGATTTATTTATATTTCTTTGTGGAATGTATTTGAGTTAAACTTTTCCTACACCAACTGAAGCCAGTGATGGGTAGGGAGGCTCTTTCTTGAAGAAAACTATTCTCTTTGCACATGATCTGATGATGGTAAAATCACATAAAGGTATTCATTGAAGAAGAACATTTTCATCAGACACAGAAGGATGGATTGGGGATGTAGCTATTTATCTTCATCAATATCTGGACAAATGTCAATATCCTGAATCTCAAGACAACATTGTTTTCAACTCTTCTTTTAGTTGACATGGCAACTCTGCATCTTGCAGTGGAAGATTTAGTTTTTCTAGATTTTATTTAAAAAGTGTTTAATATGAAATATGTAATTAAGCAATTCATAGATCTGATAGAAGTACTGATGTAAAAACATAAAATATAAAACATAGAACATAGAATGAAAAATAATTTTTAATACTGAACGTTTTTGGTTGGGCTAATAAAACAATGTAATGGACATTGAGTGTGTTTTCAAAGAAAAAAAATAATGCACATGGCCACTAAAGTAATATTATGGTGAAATTTTATCACAGCATTTAAGTTTTGGTTATATAAGTAACTGGAATCTGTTTAATGACCACTTGTAATGCGTTGAGGGTGAAAAACTAATCCCAACAATGCAAAAATTCAGCAAAAGTCACAACTCAGCAAAAAATACACTGAGCCCCTTAATCTATATTTCTTCATAAAAATTTTTAGATCAAAACTTATGCTCTAAAATTCCATTGGGCTGGGAATATAGCTCAGATGGTAGAGTGCTTGCCTCACATGCCCAAGGCCCTGGGTTCAATCACTGGCACCACACACACACACACACACACACACACAAATAAATTAATAAATAAAATAAAATAAATAAATAAAATTCCATTGAGGGATAAAGCCCCAAGGAAGCAAGAGTAAGGGAGAATGGGAAGTGGTATAGTAGATCTGATCATAGCCCTTCAAGAAATATAGCTGATTGCTCAGTCTTGCTGAATAGCTCCATTAAGACTATTTAAAACAAATGCATTTTGAAAGAGGTCACCATGGGGTATTACGCGGCACTAAAAAATGACAAAATCATGGAATTTGCAGGGAAATGGATGGCACTAGAGCAGATTATGCTTAGTGAAGCTAGCCAATCCCTAAAAAACAAATACCAAATGTCTTCTTTGATATAATGAGAGCAACTAAGAACAGAGCAGGGAGGAAGAGCAGGAAGAAAAGATTAACATTAATCAGAGACATGAGGTGGGAGGGAAAGGGAGAGAAAAGGGAAATTGCATGGAAATGGAGGGAGACCCTCAATGTTATACAAAATTACATATAAGAAGTTGTGAGGGGAAGGGGAAAATAAACAAGGAGGGAAATGAATTATAGTAGATGGGGTAGAGAGAGAAGATGGGAGGGGAGGGGAGGGGAAGGAGGATAGTAGAGGATAGGAAATGTAGCAGAATACAACAGTTACTAATAGGGCATTATGTAAAAATGTGGATGTGTAACCGATGTGATTCTGCAATCTGTATTTGGGGTAAAAATGGGAGTTCATAATCCACTTGAATCTAATATATGTAATATGAGATGTCAAGAGCTTTGTAATATTTTGAACAACCAATAAAAAAAAAAAGAAGTGGAAAAAAAAGAAAGAGGTCATCAGAACTAGCCATAGTGGTTCACACCTAAACCCAGTTACTTGGGAGGCTGAGGCAAAGATTGCCAGTTCAAAGCCAGCATCAGCAAATTAGTGATGCCCTAAGCAACTTTTCAAAATAAAACATGAAAAGGGCTGAGAATGTGGTTCAGTGATTAACTGCCCCTAGGTTCAATCCCTGGTACCCAAAAATAAATAAATAAAAACTTTGCTGGAACCTTCCAAATTTTGGTCTCTCATTTGTCAGATCCATTCCCTATACTTTCAGGCCCAATGGTGAAATACTTTCAAGACTTTATTTAAATAAAGACAAAGGGTGATAATGCTGAAATTAGCAGTCAAAACCATCTTTTTTGTTTGTTAAGTAATGGAGTACATAAACAGAGAAAAATGCTTGAGTGAATCCTCTTCATTTTTAGACAAAAATCACCCAACCTCCTTCATAAAAAAGAACCTTTTATCTTCTTGAACAGCTGAACTAGTCACATGAGCCAGCAGACTAAATCTACTTTATAGGTACATCCACACATCTTCCTCATAATTCTTGGTCAGTTTTCTTCTTTGCTGGTTCCTAATCAAACTGGTTAAGTTATTTATTGCTGCCGACTACTTGAAGGCATTTATAAAAGCACATATATACTTCAATAAATTGCTTCTCTCATAACAAGCTGAAGACCAAGTGCAGTCATCTTAACCCTGTCTATTGGGAAGTTTCCCTTCACTACTAGTCTTTACCCATGAGTAGACTTATAAAATGGCAAAAGCACTTCCTGGCTAGAGCCAACTTAATTTATGAAACAATCTGAACTTGGGCACTAAGTCCATTCCTCTTCTATCAGTAGGTTATAGGAAATCCTCAATGAGGCCAGGGATATGAATTGAAGAAAAAGAAAAAAAAGAAAAAGAAAGAAACATGGTCATTTGGGGCAACTATTGTTATCAGTTACTGTGATCTCTGAATGTGTTTGAGCCTGGGCTCTGGTGCGCAGCTTCCGTAGATTGCAGCTGAGTATGCGCAATTTCATGAATCAATGAAAATACTATACAGACTGGTTTTAAGTCACTTGTCTTTACTTGTATTGATAGTGCTTCAGAGATGTTTTTCAAATAAAGAAGAATTATTGGATATAAATCTGTAAACTCACTCTAGTTCCATAGAATGCTATGCTGTGACTGACTCATCCTTAGTAAACATTGATGTGTCATGTGAAACTCAGTGGTATGTCTGCTACCCCATACAGTTTGATTTGCAGCAGACCACAAGTCTCACTCAAAACAACCACCTTCAAAGTTACCCAATAATGAATCTTAGTAATGCCCCCAAGTGAGGTATTTGCTGTCTCTAAAATTTAAAGATCTTCCCAAAGCACTGTGTTTTTCTAATGAATATAGGAAGTGAAAGGTACAAAATCTGACCTTATTTTAGAAAACATGCTCCAGCACAACCCACACTACTGGACTTCCAAAAATTTCAACATTGCAAATGGACATTTAATATCTGCTAAATTAATCTGCTAACCCCTGACACACATATTATTTCTACATCACTTAGGAAACTTCATGCACTCTTGAGGCAATTAGCATTATGTAGCCAATATATTATAAAAATGGAATGCCCAGTGAAATGCCAAAATTATCAAAATTCCTGAAGACCATATTTATAATGGGAGAAAAAAATTAATAACTCTGAGGCAAGACAATTAATGTTCACTACTGTCCTTTCCAGGTAATTGCTTTTGATCATCTCTACTGAGGCATTTCAAGAAGAGAATGTTCACTATGTAATGTAATGTTGTTCTGTTCCAGTGAAAGACACTACATTTTGAACAGCAGCTGCAGTTGGAGAGCTAACCTTTGTTTAAGTTTAGAGTTGTCCAGCGCAATCTGGTTTGTTCACAGACTTCACAGGCAATTAATAGGATGAATAATGGTCAAGGCTAAACTAGCCCTCTTTATCTTTGCTAGTATCACTAATAACTGTAAAGCTATATACTACAATAGTGCTGTAGAAAGTTTTTTTTTTTTGTATCTATATGGTCCTTCTTACAATTTTGTAATACTTTAGAGAGTAAGCTTTCAGATTTTGATGAGATATTAATTTTAATTTATTAACCTTTGGCTTAACTGGAATAACCACACTTGTATTATTGACCCCTCTGGCTCAAGTATAAAAAATAAATTAGGCGCACAAATTATTTTTACAGGCTTCCATTAGCTTTCACTCTATCCAGAGAACTATGATGGTCTTCCTTATTCCTAGGATCAGTATTAATAAATAAGACCAATCAAACATTTTCTTTTTGAAAAATCTGACATTTTTCTTTCTATTTACATAATTATGCTAGAAAATATGTGCATGTTCTTTAATTTTATTGGTTTCTTTCTTAAGTTGACTCAACTTGTTTGAAGTAAAACATTGGACTGGGGATTTATGAAATAGGACCTAAAAGAAGAAATATAATTTTCAGGACTTTCTTTCTTATTTTTACAGCATTATTAAGCTATCAATGCTATATAAAGACATGTACATAATTAATTGTGTATAATGTGATGCGTTAAGACATAAGCATATATTTGCCTTGTATAACAATAATGAACTAGCCCATCACTTCCAAAACCATCTTTGTGTCCCTTGTATGACTATACAGTACATGAAATCAAGTCTCTGAACAAATTTATACTCATCTGCTCTTTATATTATACACATCAAGCTGCCTCACAGTTGGCTGTCTCTCATTTCTCAGAAAATAATTATCTGTTTAGTCATCAGAGCATTCTGAGGATGAAATCATCTTGGGAGCTACTCAGATATTCTTACCCCTTTTTGCCATACTTGCCTATGAAGATAAGGCTCTGTCACCTAGTTCCTGATGTTCTGTAAGTATATCACATCTTTTATTAGAAAATCCATTCCATGGCCCTCCTATTGATAAACCCCAACATGCCATGAATGATCACTACTGAGATTTTCAGAAATTTTGATGTCTCATTATCAGTGGTTTCTTATATTGGTCAAAGTCCTATTCTCTGGAAACTCTAAGGAGATATAATTAGGCAGTAGGGTCTGTGGTCTTACATAATAAACCTATTCAAGCATTCTCACTTTCTCCTACTTTTGACCCTTTTTCAGGACTCTGACTCTCATTTCCAACTATTTAAAGACTTCATCTGAGTCCAGTGCTGACACACTGTTACTCAAGACTCAAGACTCATTTTTTATGAATTTGGCTGCAAGAAAATATTAATGGTCTAGTAAATTGTGTCCAATGGAATTCTCATTTCCAACTATTGAAGGACTTCTCTGAGGCCATTGCTGACACTCTGTTACTCAAGTCTCATGACTCATTTTTTATGAATTGGCTGCATGAAAATATTAATGGTCTAGTAAATTGTGTCCAAAGAATTTTGTAGCAAAGTATATTTTTAGCTTCCAAATATAACACTATATAAAGGATGTAGCTGAAGAAGTCAGACATGGAAATATGTTTAAGTCTTGAGAATATATAGTGAGTTTGTAGGTTTTAATTTGATTCTGGGAAATAACTCCAGTTGAGGTCCAGTTAGCTGTCAGTATACAAAGAAGGAAGGAAAACAATTGGAAACTAAGTGCTCAGGGAAGGAATGGACAAATACATTCTTATGTCAAAGCCCAATCCAAGTGGATAGATTTAAGGCAATTTTATAAGCTACACAAGGATGAATTGCAAAGTCAGAAATCAAAGCAAAAGTTACATTATAAAAATAAATCAAAGTAGCAAGAAACAAAGTTTTCATTGGAAGTATCCAATTAATAATGATCTGTAAATCTAATCCAGAACAAGAAAATCAATAATATATTTGGACTTTATGTATTACTAACAATGAAAATCTAAAGTACTCTTATTTCAGAAACCAAGTTGGAAATTAAAGGGCAAAACTAGCATATCTGAATGGGTTTAATAAGGTCAAAAACTAAAATAATAATTCTTGCTTTTTACTTTGACTAATGCATTTGTTTCTTTGAAAATATTAAATGAATAAAAAGGTCATTATTTATTGACTATTTATTAAATCCTGAGAAGGATATTTTTTATTAGGCTTACATTGACAGTTGGGTACACATGTTAGTATATTAACATGTAAAATAACTTCTATATCTATTTCAGCTCTGCCATATTCCAGGGTCTATGAGGAAAAGAGTAAAATTTATAATACTTTTCTATCTTGAGCAAATGATTAACTAAAAGCATACTACATGATAAATTATTAGTATACTATTTAAGAGTTTCCAGATAATTTGGGGAAATAAGAAACAAGGCTTACACGGAAATATTATAAAATCATTACAAGACTGAAGGAAATACCAACAGATAGTATTCTAAATTTTAGCTGGAAGTATGATCGTTTTGTTTTGAGATATTTGGAATTTTTCACATATAATTAAAATAATATTCAAAAGAGATTTTCATTTTAAGTCAACAGAAAAAAAACCACAAAAATTCCTAGTATCTTACAATTTTAAAAGATACATATTTCATAGAAATGAGTACCAAAATTTCAAATTAAAAATATATGTTTAATTTTGATTGTTCTTTACATAAGATATGCACCTTTCTATTTGGGGTTAGTGAAGATATCATTGAAGGCACATGTGTACCTGAATGTTTCTGTTACCTATGTTACTAGCTATGGGGACAAGTGCATGGAGTATAGCATACATGGCATAGGTTAAGGGCTTCTGAGTGGCAGGCCACTCCCCTAGTGCTAGGTGTGTGAGTGGCAGGCCTCTTATTCCCCACCCCCAGACACAGCCCTGGGCATGAGGCCATGTGTTGCAGTCCCTGTGCTTGCTCCATGGTTCACTCCGTGATTGGTCGCAGTTCACAGATATTGCATTGGTGGCTGCCTGTAATCTGTTTAGCTACTGCCTGATTATATATCCATGGTAACTGTCCCATAGAATCAGACCTGCTTCCTGCTTGGTCTGTTGAGGTCTTGAATAGCGACTCCACCCTGTTCCGTGGACCTCTTTGCTGGATGAGAGAGAGCCCATGCAGCTAGCCTTACAGAAGACTGGAACAAGTGTGACACCCAAGCACTGTGGGAAACCAGAGTGCATAACTAAGGCATTAACAGAGTTAACAAATGAACTGAGAGACAGAGATGGACATTTTGTGGAAAATATGTTTTCAACTTCTTCACTTTATACTTTTGCATACTCTGTAGTTTCTTAATCAAAATTTCAGCTCTAACATTCAGTTTAAACTACCCATAATGTAATTTAATTCCATAGATCTTATGTATATTTTTATTTATTCTCCTGAGCCCTTTTTATAATACAATTTCTTATAGTCTCTGATTCTTTACTTATATTTAATGCTTTGTCAATGCATTTTATCCCTTTATAATACTTATTTATAGGTCTTCTCCAAATTTTTAAATTTAAATCCCTTGAGATTCTATCCTATTTTCAGTGTGTCTTAATTCATTCCTTGCATGATCAATTGTTCAGTGAAATATCATAAAGTAATGACTCATGGATTAGTGATGAAGTTTGTAGAGAGAGAATTGACAGAAGCATGCAAGAATATTATGAGGGGTACAAGGGAGGAAAATGTGAGGAATCACTCCCATAATTCCATTCTGACTAATTTTATAGGAAGCACTTACATTTACTAAGACATAGAAGAATTAGGAATAAAAGAAGTTTTAAAGAAAGAAAACAGAAATTTCAATTTTTGAAAAAAATTATCTTAGATATTTAAGGAATATGAATGCAAATCTGAACTCATAAGAATGTCTGCCTCACAGCCAGCTATCTACTTAATGGATTAATTACTTCTAATTTTTCCAGTGAATCTCCATTAATCAAAGTAGTTCATATTATATTTTGTTTTTGTACAATTTAAACTAGTTAATGTGCTAAATGGACATGTTTTATATGTATATAAAAGAATATCCTTTTATTGAGCTAAATTTTCAGTACTATTGCAATAGTAAAATAAATATCAAGTTTGAAACATGAAGAATATTTTAGAATTAGAACTAGAATTCAATTTAATAAATATTTTAGGAGACCAAAAATAAAATTTAAGTATCAGAATTAGGATATGTGTTATGACAATATATGGAAAACATTTGAAAATGAAATAAATACCAAAGTTTTATCAGTTTATGGATATTAAAGAATGAAGTTTCTTTATGTTTTTAATAATTAATAAGCCTTATTTAAACTAGGAGTGGTTATTTACTCTGCAACTACAACCTATAGCACAATATGCAATGGGGGCGTAAGTGTAGAAGAAAATGTTAAAATCCAAGAAAGCAGTTGTGACAGGGGTCAATTTCATCATTACTTTATAAGCAAAAAGTATTTGAACCCAAGGGAATTTTGCAAAGGTACATGGTTCCTCAGAGAAATCCAATCTGAATACACAAATTATGTAAGAGGAGGTGTAAGGAATGTAAAAGAGCACAGTTTAATTTGCCAAGAGAGAATGTTGTGAAATACAGTGCAAGCAACAGCATCTTAGATCAGAGAAAAGTCAAATTGAATAAGGTTTGGAGCTATACTAACCATTATCATTTTTTTTTTTTTTTTTTTTTTTTTTTGCAGGAAGGTTCTGTTTTTATGGAGAAGGAAAATGAGTAGCAGTACAATTTTAAGCACAGGGAAATCTGTTTTTGTGGAAGTGAGTAAGCACTTTGCTATTCTTCCTCACCCTAAAAGTTTTAATTTTGTGTCAACACATACTTGAAAAGGTTCTTGAGGTTGGAGGCAGATAAGAGTGCAAATATCAGCCAGAAGACAAAGCAGTGCACTCAAGGAAGGACCATGAAAAAGAGAACGAGGAAAAGTAGGTAAACAGGTCTGAAAAATGAAATTCAACTTTTTATGAAGTTTACTAATTCTAACTGCTCAATGTAAATTCCACATAAATTTTCATGTTTTGAGATTCCTTCACTTCACTGACAATTATTTATGAAATAGAAAGAATAATAAAGGGGAATGTTGCATTGCATAAATTAAACAATTTAACAATTTTGTGCATGAATGCATTCTTATTTGAAAATCTTTTGCTATGGTTGTTTAGAATATATAACTTAGAGAATATGATGTGATTTCTAAGTTTGAACTGCTTTGTCAAGCTTATCACATATCTAGAAGAATTTTTAATCATTTATTGCTTAAATGTGGTTTACAAAATAAATGTGATTTACAAAAATATTTTTATTTATTATTGTTGAGTTACAAATGGGATTTGTAACTCAACAATAACAAAAAAAATTGAAAACAAAATAAATAATTTCATCACTTGAAAATTAACACATATTTATTCAATTTATTTCAGATTTAGCTATGTTGCACTGAACAGGAAGTTGTCACAGGACAATGTACTTCCAGTATACACAGATGGCCCTGCTTCCTGTAGACACAGACATCTGTACCCCTTGATGACAGCCAATCAACACTTTCTTCTAATTATTTCCTCAAACATTTCTAAGTTACTTATTTTATATTTTCAAAGGAAATATGTACCTGTATTCCTCTTAAAATTTTGGAATTGCACTAAGTGCTTTTCATGATAATCATTATTAAATTTCATAATAAAATTATTTTCATATCAATTTAGTTTAATAATTTTAATCAAGCAAAATAGCTAGGAAAATTTTAGATTTTATATCTAACAAGATATTTTCCCACTAGCATATTAATTACAAATTCTAAAAAACATTTAAAAATAAATCATTTGATTATAAAATCATAGCATAGTATTTTTTTGAAAATATAACCATAGGAAGAGCCATGATTCTTTGCATATGTGACTAACATTATCTCAATAAATGGTGCTGAAAAAAACTGGATATGCCTAAGTAGAAGATTAAAAATTTGTTGCTTTCTCTCATTTATGAAAAAATCAAATTCAAAGTGGATCAAACACCTAAATTTAAGAACTGAAACTAAAACTACTGGAAGAAAACATTGTGGAAACACTTCAAGATGTGTATCAGAACCCCAAAAGACAGGGAATAAAAGCAAAAGTAAACAAACGGGATTATGTAAAACTAAAAGCTTTTTGACACAATGGAACAAATCAACAGTGTGAAGCGACAACATAAAGAATGGGAGATCCAGATCTGCCTCATTGACCTGCATGGGAGCCTAGGCCCAGTCTAGGCCTGGGTCCATTCCTCCTCAACCTGGAAGCTCAGGACTTCCATCTTGAGACTCTGCAGCCATCCCCATAGACTATTCCATGCAGTACTCTCTAACTTGGGACAACAGACAGAGCCTAGAAGCAGCTGCATCTTGAAACAGACATCCCAAAGCCAGTGGAAGGCCCACCCCTCAGCACCATTTCTGAAAGACATTGCATCTATCTTGAGACATCTGCACTGCTGTCTCAAATTACCCCCAGCTATTGCCACCACCAACTATAATTGCAGTAGCATTCATCCTGGGACACTGCAGGGTCTGGAAGCCCAACACCAAGGTGAGGTACAGATAATTTGAGTGGATACTACCAGATTATAGGGTAGAAACTGTAATACCTCAGTTCCACACTGCAAGAAAGGAAGTCTCATAGACAACAAAAATAAGGGGGAAATGTACCCCCAAAACCAGGACACTAAAATAACAAAACCCATAGACAGTGAAATTGATGAAATGTTAGAGAAGGAGTTCAGAATGTTCATAATTAAAATGATCTGTAAATTAAAGGATGACCCAAATAAGAAAATACAGGCAAAAATGGATCACTCTAGCAAAAAGATAAGAAAGCAAATATAAGCAACCATTGATGATACCAATAAACAGCTAAGGGAACAAATACAGGGATCCATTGATCACACCAACAAAGAGATAAGGGAGCAAATACAGGTAGCAAAAGATTACGTCAAGAAAGATTTAGAGATTCTGAAAAAAAAAATCAGAAATACTTAAAATAAAGGAAACAGTAAACCAAATTAAAAAAAAAAAAAAACCTCAATAGAAAGCATGACCAACAGACGATCACTTAAAAAAACAGAACATCAGATAATGAAGACAAAGTATACAATCTAGAAAATAAAGTTGACCACATGGTGAAGATGGTAAGAAACTAGGAGCAGAACATCCAAGAATTATGGGATAGCATCAAAAGACCAAACCTAAGAGTTATTGGGATAGAGGAAGGCACAGAGTTTCAAACCAAAGGAATGCACAATCTCTTCAATGAGATAGTATCAGAAAAATTTTCAAATATGAAGAATGAATTGGAAAATCAAATACATGAGGCTTATAGTACACCAAATGTACAAAATTACAACAGATCTACACCAAGCCAGATTATAATGAAAATGTCTAGCATACAGAATAAGGATAGAATTGTAAAGGCCTCAGTAGAGAGAAATCAGATCACATATTGGGGGAGACCAATTTATATCTCAGCAGATTTTTTAACCCAGACCTTGAAAGATAGAAGATCCTGGAACAACACATACCAAGCTCTGAAAGAAAATGGATGACAATCAAGAATCTTATACCCAGAAAAATTAAGCTTTAGATTTGATGATGAAATAAAAACATTCCATGATAAAAAAAAAAGTTAAAAGAATTTACAACTAGAAAGTCTTCACTAGAGAACATCCTTGGCAAAATATTCCATGAAGAGGAAGTAAAAAACAACAATGGAAATCAGCAGAGGGAGATATTATACTAAAAGAAAACCTAATCAAAGTAGAAGCCAAGTCAAGTTAAATACCAAAAATAAGCAGAAATGACTGGAATACAAATCATGTCTCAATAATAACTCTGAATGTTAATGTTCCTAAACTCACCAATCAAAAGACATAGACTGGCAGATTATATTTAAAAAAAAAAAAAAAAGACCCAACAATATGCTGCCTTTAAGAGACTCACCCCATAGGGAAAAAAAAACATCCACAGACTGAAGGTGAAAGTTTGGGAAAAATCATACCACTCTCACAAGGATTGCTGAAGCAAGCAGGGGTTTCCATCCTTATGTGAAATAAAGTAGACTTCAAGCCAAAGTTAATCAAAAGTGATAAAGAAGAATACTTCATACTGCTTAAGGGAACCATTCATCAATAAGACATAATAATTATAAATATATTCCCCAAACAATGGATTATCTATGTACTTCAAACAAACACTTCTCAAGTTCAAGAGTCAAATAGACCAAAACACAATAATTCTGGGTAATTTAAGACATCTCTTTCACCACTGCATAGATCTTTCACACACACACACACACACACACATAAAAAAAAAAAAAAGCTGAAAAAAGAAACTATAGAACTCAATAATACAATCAATAACTTAGATTTAACTGACATACATAGAAGATTTTATTCTTCAATGAGTGAATAAACTTTCTCCTCAGCAGAACATGGATTCTTCTCTAAAATAGACCATATATTATGCCACAAAGCAATTCTTACCAAATATAAAAAAGTAGAGATACTACCCTGCATTCTATCAGATCCTAATGAAATAAAATTAGAAATTAATGATAAAATTTAAAAGAAAAATACTCCAACACCTGGAGACTAAATGATATGCTACTGAATAAATAATGGGTCTGATGCACTTGTCCCCAATTGGGTTGCAAAAGACACCAAGGAAGAGATTAAAAAATTTTTAGAGGTGAATGAGTACACAGATACAATGCATCAAAATCTCTGGGACACTATGAAAGAGGAAAATTCATTGCATGGTATTCATTCCTTAAAAATAAGAAAAAATCAACAAATAAATGACCTAACATTACATCTTACAGCACCTCTCCAAAAACAGAACAAAGCAAACAAAACAAAACAAAACAAAATCAACACCAAAAGTAATAAAAGACAGGAAATAATTAAAATCAGAGCTGAAATCAATGTAATTAAGACAAAAACTGAAAAAATTGACAAAGCAAAAAGTTGATTCTTTGAATAAATAAATAAAATTGACAAATTCTTAGCCATGGTAATAAAGAGAAGGAGAAAGAAAACTCAATTTACTAATATATGTGATGAAAAAGGAAATATCCCAATGGACACTACAGAAATACAGAAGATAACTAGAAATTATTTTGAAAATTTGTATTCCAATAAAATAGAAAATATCAAAGGCATTGACAAATTTTTAGAATCATGTGATTTGTCCAAATTGAATCAGATCAATTTTAAGCAATGAAATAGAAGACACCAACCAAGAAAAGCCCAGAACCAAATGAATACACAGAGGAGCTCTAAAAGACCTTTAAAGAAGAACTAATACCAATATTCTTCAAAATATTTTATAAAATAGAAAAAGAGGGAGCTCTTCCAAACTCATTCAATGAGGCCACTATCACCCTGATTCCAAAGCCAGGCAAAGACTCATTGGATAAAGAAAGCATCATCTCTAATGAATATAGATGCAAAAATTCTCAATAAATTTCTGGCTAATTGATCCCAAAACATATAAAAAGGATATTGCACCACAATCAAGTGGGGTTCATCTCAGGATGAAAGGTTAGGTCAAGAAATGGAAATCAATAAGTTTAATTCATCACATCAATAGACTTTAAAAGATAAGAATCACATGATCATCTCAATAGATGCAGAAAAAGCATTTGAAAAAGAAAAAAAAAAACAGCATCCCTTCATGTCCAAATCACTAGAAAAACTAGGGGTAACAGAATCATATCTCGACATCATAAAAGCTATACATACTAAGCCTCAGGACAACATCATTCTAAATAGAGAAAAACTGAAAGCATTCCCTTTAAAATCTGGAACAAGACAGGGATGTCCTCTTTCACCACTTCTATTTAACATAATTCTTGAATCACTGGTCAAAGCAATTAAACAGATGAAAAAAATTAAAGGTATATAGATATAAAAAAGAAGAATCCAAATTGGCACTATTTGCAATGATATGATTCTATACCTAGAAGACCCAAAAATTCCACCAGAAAACTTCCAGAACTATAAAAGAATTTAGCAAAGTAGCAAGATATAAAATCAACACCCATAATCAAAGGCCTTTCTGTATATCAGTCAGAAATCCTCTGAGAGAGAACTGAGGAAAACTACCCCATTTACAATAACCTAAAAAAAAAAAGAAAGAAAAAGAAAAAAAAAACTTGGAAATTAACAAGAGTGGTGAAAGACTAAAGAAAGAACCATAGAAGATAGAAAGGTCTCCCTTGTTCTTGGATAGGCAGAATTAATATCGTCAAATGACCATAGTATCAAAACCACTATACAGATTTAATGCAATTCTAATCAAAATCCCAATGACATTCTTCATAAAAATAGACAAAGCAGTCATGAAATTTATCTGGAAAGATAAAAGATTCAGAATAGCTAAAGCAATTCTTAGCAAGAAGAAAGAAGCAGGTGGCCTCCCTATACCAGAACTTACACTATGCTACAGAAAAATAGCAACAAAATCAGCATGGTATTGGCACCAAAATAGACTTGTAGACCAGTGGTACAGAATAAAGGACACAGAGACTAACCCACATAATTACAGTTATCTTATATTAGACAAAGGAATAAAAAATGTACAAATGTTGCTGGGAAACTGAAAATACATATGCAACAAAATGAAATTAAACTTGTATCTCTCATCATACACAAAATTTGATCCAAAGTGGATCAGTGACCTAGGAATTAAACCAGAGACACTGTGCCTTTTAGAAGAAAAGGCAGGCCCAAATATCCATCATGTTGGATTAGGCCCTGACTTCCTTAACAAGACTCCTATAGTGCAAGAATTAAAATCAAGAAACAATAAATGGGACGGATTAAAACTAAAAGGCTTCTTCTCAGCAAAAGAAACAATCTGTGAGGTGAATAGAGAGCCTACATTTTGGGAAAAAAAATTTACCACACTCATTTCAGATAGAGCACTAATCTCTAGGATAGATAAAGAACTCAAAAATCTTAACACCAAAAAAATCAAATAACCCTATCAATAAATGGGCTAAGGAAATGAACAGATGATATATAATCAATCAACAAATATATGAAAAAGTGTTCAACATCTCTAGTTAGAGGAATGCAAATCAAAACTACTTTAAGATTTCATTTCATTCCAGTGAGAATGGCAGCTATTAAGAAAACAACAATAAATGTTGGTGAGGATGTGGGGTAAAAAGCATACTCAGACATTGCTGGTGGGACTGCAAATTGGCTCAGACAATAAATAAAGCAATATGGAGAATCCTTGAAAAACTGGGAATAGAACCACAATTTGACCCACTCCTCCGTTTATAACCAAAGGACTTAAAAACAGTATACATTAATGTTATAGCAGCACAATTCACAATAGCTAAACTGTGGAACCAACCTAGATGCCCTTCAGTAGATGAATAAATAAAGAAAATGTGGTGTGTATACAAAATGAAATATTATTCAGCTTTAAAAAAATAAAATGATGGCATTTGCAGATAAATGGATGGAGTTGGAGAATATAATTCTAAGTACAGCTGGCCAATCCCCCCAAAACAAAGGCTGAATATTTTCCCTGATTTAAGGATGATGATTCATAATGTGGTGGTGGAGAGAGTGGGGGAATTAGATGAACTCTAGATAAGGCAAAGGAGAGAGAGGGGAATGGGGGAGACATAGATATATGAAAGATGGTGGAATGAGATGAACATCATTATCCTAAGTACAAGTATGAAGACACAAATGTTGTGACTTTACTTTGTGTACAACCAGAGATATGAAAAATTGTGCTCTATAAGTATAATATGAATTGAAATACATTCTTCTGTCATATATAACAAAATTAAATGAAAATAAAAAAATAAGACAGTGACAAAAAAAGAATTGGGAGAAATATTTAATTTGGAAATTCAAAAAAATTTAACAACAATAACAACAACAACAAAAAACAAGTAATGTAATTTAAAAAAAATGGACAAGTGATCTGAATATGCACTTCTCAAAGAAGAAATTCAAATGTTGAACAAATATGTGGGAAAAACAGTCAGTGTCATCAGGAGCCAGAGAAATGCAAATAGAAACTACAGTGAGATATTTCATTGCAGTTAGAACAGTTATTATTTCAAAAAGACAAACAAACAAACAAACAAATAAAAAATAACCCAAAATCAAAAACCCACAAATGCTGGTGAGGATGTGAAAAAAAAAAAAAAAAAGGAACTCTAATACACTGTTGGTAGAAATGTAAATGAGAACAACCATAAAAGAGAAGAGTGTGGAAGTTCCTCACAAAATGAAAACTATATCTAGAATGTGTTTCAGCTATCAAATTTCTGGGTATACATCCAAATAAAATGATATTTATATATCAAAAACACAAGTGTAAACCCACTCTTGTTACTATGTTACTCACAATAACATAGATATTGAGTCAACCTAGGTGACCAACAATAAATGAGTAGGTAAAGAGAATATGTTCCCTGGGGGTTTAGCTCAGTAGTAGAGTGTTTGCCAAGGATCTGTGAGGCCCTAGGTGTGATACTAAGCATCTTCAAAAATGGGGTATGTACATATTGGAATATTATTCAAATCATAAAGAAGAATGAAATACTGTCATTTGTAGTAAAATGGATGGAACTGGAGGACATTATGTTATGACACAGAAAGTGAATACAGCATATTTTCCCTTACTATAAAAAAAAAATTAAAAGTCAGTTGGAATGAGAAATAGTGATTCCTAGAGGTTGGGATTGGGCAGTGAAGGTAGATAAAAGGAATGTGGATTGGATCATTGCATATATTGAAATATCACACTGAGCCCCTAATATGTACAATTAATTCATATTAATAAAAATAAAAAATGAAAAAAAACTTGCATGGTGAAATTATCTTGATATTAGATAAAATAAATCAATTATCAATTAAAATATTTTAATTTAATAAAAAAATCCAATATTTTTCTCACCATTGCCATTTATGTATTTTTACACCTTTTTATTTAGCTTCAAAAAATAGGAAACACAAGAAAAATTAGAGTTTTAAAGATTCTGGAAAAGAATGAGAAAATCACAACTAATTTATATCTTGTGCATAAGATGTTAAATATTTCTCTTAGCTAGCTGAAATTACAGTGCAACTGTGATCATGACACAGAAACAGATTTGTGCAGAAAAAATAAATAAATAAACAGAATTGGAAGGATTTGATACCTCACAATATTTTTTCAATAAAGTATAAATTTGATTCTAATTATTATATAGAACAAGCTGAGAAAGGAAATAAGTTAGTTACATTTTTCCATGTGACCATTCAATTTTTTCAAATTTGTATTTATCATCTAAAGATAAGTTGTATTTTTATTATGTTTCTATGTGATTTCACATATACTAAGATTTATGACTGGAATATCATTTTGAAGATATTGAATATAACTTTGGAAGTGTCCATATTTTCCTTGTAAATTGTACTCATTTTCTAAGAAAACATTTCTAATTCACTTGCTAAGCACTGGAGTGCTAATTTCTCCTTTCTGATGTATTATCAGTATTATTTACTTATGTCCTATAATGGGCATCATGTTTGGCTATTCTTATTATTATTTTGTCATTTACATTTTGAAACATTGTGTATCAATGATGAAATTCTTAGTTCCTTTTTTGCTTTTGCCAGTTTTGAGGTGAGCTGGACTGATTGTGTTGCTAATGTGATGCTAAATCCAATAAAAATATACATATTTTTTTTTAAAATAAAAAAAGAAAAAAATTACCCATTATTAAATTATTGCATCAACCAGTCATTCCAAAATTTGTCCTAACTCTTCATTTTCTCTTTACCCTAATACTTTTCCAATTATATTCATGCAAAATATAAAATACAACACTTAAAACATTCCATGAACTGTTCTTATAACCTTCTCAGAATGTTGTATGAAGTAATAATTATTCCCATTATTGGGATAAAAAAACTGGGTCCTAGAAAGATTTAAAAACTTATTTAGGGGCTAGGGTTGTGGTTCAGGGGTACAGCACTTGCCTAGAATTTTCGAGGACCTGGGTTCAATCCTCAGCACCACACAAAAATAAATAAAATAAATGTATTGTGTCCAACTGCAACTAAAAAATAAGTATTAAAAAAAGACCTGAAATTAACACACATTAGTATATGGCAGAGAGTCAGGATTTTAATTTAGGCAGGGTTGTACAATACCTGATCCTCTTAAACAATATGTTACATTGCTTCCATTACCTCACATCTAACTGTGTATGTCCTCTTTGCAATTTAATATTCTAGTGCAAGAATTTTTTTTTTATTGATCTTTACTGGTCTATGTATGCCCAGCATTCAGCCTCGTATTGGTAACACAATCAATCCAATATATTGTTATGGGAAAACATGGGCCAATTTCTTCTGCAAGGGAAAAATTCCCAAGCAATAATTTACTAATAGATTGTCTCAGCAAAAATAAAACCATTATCTGGAAAAAGTGAAGAAATTATTATTAAATTTTCTGTTTACCTTTTCTCCAACAGTATCTGTCCTAGATATACTCTAGAAGATTTCAACATAATTTGAAAATACTATTTTAATTTAAATAATGACTTTTGGAAAACTTGTTAGTAAACTCTCATCAAGCTAATTTACTTGATTATCTATTCAATTCAAAAAGCATTTAACATATGTGTTGAAATGAGCCATGAAATTAATTACATTCTTTTAACATTTTCACTTCTGATAATGTAGAAAATTATTTTGGAAATCCTACCGAGACTGTCTTCATCAGAAAATTGCTTATTTATTTTTTAACATCATATCCCATTATTTAAGAGAAGTCATTTATATTTGAGGATTTTGAGTTATTTTTTCATAAGTAATATCAGAAATAACAGTCTTTAGTGGTTGGCTGGATCAATGTATTTGAATTTTTCTTGGAAAAAAAAAGCTGGAGGAGGAGAATGGGGTCTAAATAATTATGAGAAAGAGAAACAAGTTTGATATTAAGCACTTATTTTTCTATAAATGCATTTAACTATAGTTCTGAAATTTGGTTACTAATTTTTGTTGATAATTCAGCCTTTTGGAGGAAGGCTCCAATATGTTTCTCCTGAATATGACAATTCTGTAAATTGAACACTCAAACTGTTATTAAAATAGTGTTTTCTTTTTCTCATTAACTTTCTTTTCTTTTCTTTTTCTTTTCTCTCCCTCCCTTCCTTCCTTCCTTCCTTCTTTCCTTCCTTCCTTCCTTCCTTCCTTCCTTCCTTCCTTCCTTCCTTCCTTCCTTCCTTTCTTTCTTTCTTTTTTTGTAAAAGAAAAAGGTTTTAGTGCCTTGTAGCAAAGGAGAAATACAGGGGACTCCAGTCCTCAGAGGCTATAATTATCCCCATCAGGGGAAAGGGGGCAGGTGTGTGTGTGTGGGTGTGTGGGTGTGTTAATAGCAATTTAGAGATTTTGCAAAGGTTAAATTCCAGGAATTTTGTGTTTGAGTTATAATGAACTTGTTAATTTGGGGAAGAGATTCATTTCTTAGATTTTCTGGTGCCATCCTAAAGTCCAAGTCTGAGTTCCTTTGTTCCTATGGTGGGTGTGTGCTCTAGAACAGATAACTCTGCCTAGGATGGGGAAAAAGGAAATCTTGTTTTTTCTGCCAAGATTAGGAAAGGAAAGATTAGGGAGGGGAAGAGATTAAGGAGGAGGAAAAAAAAGTTCATTTAAAAAAATAAGTTCTAGAGGCAGAATAAAAAGGGTTATTTATTCAAAACATAAAGTGAACCACTATTCCATTCCCCCACTGTCAATTTCTATATTCCATTTCCATAAAAAAGTAGGTGACAACATGTCTAAGCTGTGTCCTGCTTAAAGAGTGCAAAGTTGGGGGGCTGAGGCTGTGGCTCGATGTTAGAGCGCTTGCCTAGCATGTGTGAGGCACTGGGTTTCATTCTCAGCACCACATATAAATAAATGAATAAAATAAAGGTCAATACATCTAAAAAAAAAGAGTGCAAAGTTTGGAGAAATGACCCAAAGAGCCTTGTTCTCTGTTAAGTGAGGTATTCTCTATCATGGACAGTTAAGGGTATAGTCCAGAGGTTCATGGTGACAGTGATCGGTGTCTGGACAAGGCATATTGAAAGCAGATCAATCACACCAGAAACAGAGGTTCAACAAAGAGATTTATTGAAAGCAAGAAGATGGCTTCCAGCTCGCTCAAGTGGGGACAGCAGTCTTGCACCTATTGGCACTGGGTTAAGTAGGTCTGTTAGAGGAAGGGACATAAGCTAATTGGGGCTAAGAATTCAAAGGGGCAATGCTCCCTCTTGGGATCCTGATGTTGGTGGGTGAAAGGTGAACAGGGTGGCATACTGCATTGTCAATGGCTGGTGGGAATGAGTGGTGGAGCAGAAAGAGGCAAGGCTTCTGGCAGGAAATGGAACTTAACTTAGAGAAAACGGAAACTCTCTTGTACTTAACATTCCTCCCTTTTTTGATTTAAATTGGGAATGGGTGCTTTGACTTTGTCTGGCTACTTAATGCTGAAGTGGAGTGATGTGAGAAAATGAGGGGAGGGATGTCTGGAAACAAAGAGGGAAGAAGCATCATCATGAAGACCCAGGTGCTGAAGTTATAAATTTCCTCTGAGCTGAAATCCATGAAAGTTCCCTGAAGCCACAGATCATAGATAGTCTCAATCCAATCCTTATCACTGCAAATGGGAGAATCATCCTGCCTCCATAAACTCCATGAACCAGGTGAGCTACATGAGAGACATGGGTAGCTACATTATGGTTTGAATCTAAAAATATCACTCAAAGAGTTCATGTGTTAGACAATAGAACAACGTTCAGAGAGGAAGATTGGATCATGAGAGCTCTAACTTCATCAGTGAATTAATTCACTTGACAGATTAATAACTTAAATAGACCATTGGTTGGTAAGTATAGGCAAATAGAGCATGGCTGAAAGAAGTAGGACACTAGTGGTGTACCCTTGGTCAGTATCTTGTCCCTGGTACTTCCCTCTTTCTTTGCTTCTTGATTGCCATTAACTGAGTAGATTTCCTCCCCAAATGCCCTTATGCAATGACTAAACTTCTGAAATTAATCCCAGAATAAAATTTTTCTCCTCTAATCCCTTGTTAGATAATTTGGTTGCCATGACAAAAAGCTGATTAATACAGAAATTGTCACCAAGAAGTGGGTCATTGCTATGATAATATATATGCTTCAGAAGCCTTTGGAACTGGTTTTCAGGAGGAGTTTCAAAAATTTTAGAGATGTACCATACAGAAGCCTTAGAATATTATAAACAGAGTTTAATGAGTGATTCTGCTAGGTACTCAGAAAATCAGAATGTTGATATAAAAACAGAGAGTAAAAACAGCTCATGATGTTTCAGAGAGAAATGAGGACTCTATTTATAAGTGAACTAGAGGCCATTCATGGAGTGGCAAATTCTACTTTTTGTTGGTGTTCTGAGACTGTGTGAGGCTGAATTTAAAGATGATGAACTAATTAATCTAGTGATGGAGGAGATTTCAAGGCAGTTTAGAATTCAGGTGTTGACATGATTATTCCCGGTGACTTTTAATCAGGTTTACTATGAGAATTGGGAGCAGACAGCAGGGAGGAAAGAATTGAAAAACCGTCAAGTTTGGTTTAAGTAGAAAAATGCATGTAAAATTGGGGCCAATGTATATGTGGTTGTTGAAAATTTTACTGCTACTTAAGAGATGTTAAGTACTTTGTTCACAGGCATAGGAAAGATGCCATGAAGACATTTCAAGAATTGGCAAGACCTCACCCATCATAAAGTCAAGTGCATAAAGATCAAAATTTCTTCAAGAGGAGACCATAGGGACATAGTGCTCCCATGGGGATCCTATCAAATTATTTCCTCAGATTTATTTTACCATTTTTAGCTGCTCAGGCATTCAGAATCTGCTGAAGCCATGGTTCAAGGAGGTTCAGTTATATGGGAGCTGGTAGTAAAACTTGGTGGTTTCAAGTGGTGATGGTCTGTGGTAATAAGTGATGCTGGAGTGAGGTGTTCATGAGGCTTCAACTTAGATTTCAATGGAATGCCTGGTAGGCCTGGAAAAATGTAGCAGGATTAGGATTCCTGTAGTCAGTTTCTGAGAGACCAATGAACAGAGTTGTGTGAATAAAGCCTAAACTGCAATGGAGACCCTGGGATTAATAAATGCCAGAGACATGCAATTTCTGCAGAGGAAAGGTGTATGAAGTGAGCAGAATCAGACAAATACAGATTTCATATGGGTTGCAACCCTCAAGTTCATAGTAGTCTGGTTACCAAAGTCCTTTGGAGACCAAACCTCACTGCCATAAACCCCAGATGCTGGACATAAACTTGTTTGTTCAGCTGGATTTCAGTCTTTCTTTGGTCCTATCTCCTTTTTTAAATGCCCCATTCCTCCCTTTTGTAATGGAAATATTTATTGCCCTCCATTGTAAGTTGGATGCATAAAATTTGCTTTTGATCTTTTTTAGGTGTCACAGCTAGGTTTACCTTTAATCTTGAATACTTTGAACTTGGACACTGGGGCTATGTTGTAGCTGTTAATACCATGAACATTCTTGGAGATGAATTTAATACATTTTTTATTGTCAAATGGATATGAATTTTTGGAGGCCAGGAGCGAAATGTCATGGTTTGGATATTTAATGTCCCCAAATTCTCCTGTGCATTATAACATATAATATTCAGAGGTTAAATGATTAGATTGGTTGAAGCCTAACCAATGGATTAATTCATATGATGAACTAATAATTTGAAATACCTATTCAGTGGTAACTATAGTCATTTGGGTAATAACTGGAGGAAGTTGGTCACTAAGGATGTGGCCTTGGCAATATCCTATTCCTGGCTCCTTTCTTTTTCTCTTTGCCTTCATCCTGCCATCAGCTGAGCAACTCTCCTGTGCAAAGCCCTTCCTGCCAAAATGTTCTGCCTTTCACCATCCCCAGAGCTGTGGAGATGGTCAATCATGGACTGAAACTTTGAAACTGTGAGTCCCAAATTTATTTTTCCTACTCTTAATTGTTCTTGTCAAGTATTTTGGTCACAGTGATGAAAACTTGACTAACACAATACGATACTGAGAAGCAAGTTTGAATTATATAAGGGTACATGTTTGGCATTCCATAGACTTAAGAAATAGCTAGGCTTATTGAGGTCATATGGCACATAGCTGTGAATTAAAGTCTTTATAATTAGTCATTAATATCAATGGTATTTGGCTTTCTTTGGGTAGTATTCAATAATTACCCAAGTGGCTAATTAATTTTTAAAGTTTGAAAAATATTATTAGGCTAAAAATACAAAGTTTCTACATAATCATTATGTCTCCTTTTTCTCAATTATTTTTTTCTGAAAACAGTTCAAGTAACATCAACAAAAATATAAAATTTCAAAATATCATGTTCTTCACTAGAAGCTGTTCATAATACTGTGGTGTAAACTAAACAATAAAATCAGCAAGAGTATAAGTTATAGGTTATAGTTGTGAATAATTGAATTAACTTGATCATGAAGACATAATGCTTATAGATATCAGTAGTAAAATGATGAGTAAATGAGATAACTGCAAGCATCAAATAAGTTACTAGTACTGGGTGTCATGAGGGGGCAAAATTGTGACATATGCAGTCGAGGGGAAAAATAAAGAATGTTCATGCACTTCTGCCCTTTTCAATGCTTTCTTCACTCAAATTACTCAGTAAAATTTTACTCTATAGGTTCTTAATCAAGAAAATGACAATCCTTAGTGCTAGGCACTGCAATAGACATAATCTACATTCTAAGTACTTCGAACACACTTAATCATGAAAGCTAATGACAGACATTCCCTCTGTATGCTAAGTTCAAAAGACTCAAGCCTTAAGCTTCAAGTCCAGCAGATGCACACTCAGACCACAGTGATCATGTCTGGGACCAAGGCAGGCCTCTTCTGGTGTGGAGTGAATGACCAATTGAGGAGAGGGTCATAGGGAGAAGTGGTGGCTCTCACCAGGGTCCAGATGAGGCCATAGAGTTTGAGAGTGGTGAGGATCACACAGAGGATAAGGCAAATGATGACAAGTGGTAGGATGTGGGTCCAGATCTTCATCAGGCCCTCCAGCTCAAATGCATCCTTATATTGGCCATTATTTATTCTAATTTTGAGGGCTTTTGACCCATCTTTCAATCCTTATAAGCTACCACCAGATTTTTCAATAACATCATTTACCCTGGGGTCAGAAACATCTGGTCTGGTGGTCTCCACCCTGATCTCTTTACCTTTCCTTTTTATCCAGAGAGGACAGCTTGCCAGAGGCTTTACTTTCTCAGGGTGGAGGAATTTATTTGTTTATGTCTGTGGGCCATACTGGAGGGCTCCATTAGGTGTGCGTAGGGAGACTGCAGGTTTCAAACTGGAGTTTTTAAAATGGAGTTGCTTAGGCTCAGGCCTAAGGCCATCCTCACACTGGGATAGCGGGAATGGAGTCACTATGGTTATATGAACAAAAAGTGTGGCCGTAGGAACTCCATCTTAGCCATTCTAGACTCAATTTTAGTCTATCTGTTACTGTTTCTGTGAAGAGAGAACTGCATGACCCATTTCTGAGAAATAGAAATGAAAGCTGACTTCTTATAAAGATTGTTTTTCTGTACTTTGTACCCCACAGAATGTACCCAACTCAGTTATGGTGGTGGTCATGATAAGCTGGGTTTGAGTACATTTATGGGTCTCCATGACTTTGAAATAGATTATCACACTTGCTCAGCTAAAACTCAGGATATGGTTGTCTAACTCTTGCTTGGACCGGAGATGTGGTTAACTAAGCTGTAAGCTAACTGCTTTTTTTAAGCTTCTGTAACTTGCTTGCATGACACTGAGAAAAGCCCTGGAGCTGTGGTTTTCATCCTTAAATTCCCAAGACACAGGCCAGGAAATTGCTTTTCTCCCACAGAGCATTGGGTGACAGTCCCTGGCCAGGTAAATAAAGCTCTCTTTTGTTTCAATTCTAACTTAAGAGTATTTTCTGAGGTGGCTCCCTGTAACAATAATAGCATGTGAAATATTAAAGAACATAATGTATATTTATAGATATGAAAGTTTTGATGATACAGTTGAAAATATTAAATGACTATATATCACAGATGATCTCATAAATAACTTGTACTGGGAAATTGTCTTTACTAAGATGTCTTTGGGCTTCCAAACTCTCAATAGATTATCGATATATTCAATCATAACACCAAAATTTTATTTACAAAAAAAATTAAACCTCACCTCATATTTTGTAAAACTTTTTGATCAAACCATAAATGGTTTAGTTGTGTTTTTAAAATAATGCTCATTTCAAAGAAATTTTGGAGTCCATGGGGAATTAAGGGCATGTTCAAGAAATGTGTTATTTTCATCTACCCCACACTATAACATACATCATAATTCCCTTTGAGAAGAATGAATGGAAACATAACTTGACATTGTGACTATGGACATCTGTCTTTGTTTACATTCATCTCTGTTTAATGCAGAAAATGTCAAAGAAAGAATGTAGGGTGAAAACTGTGTGTCTTTCAGTTTTACTTTCATTGCATAGCACAAAGGGATGAAAAAGGCATTGTGCTTCTTGTGTGGTAAGGATTTAGCTAATGGGTGTATAAAGCAAACAAAGCTGAAAAGAAATGTTTTATTGCTCTATTCTGTACCATATGGATTTTTGTTCTCTTGTTATTGTTTTTTTTGTTGTTGTTGTTTAAATGATGCTTAATTTGAAATGTCTGGAACTTAACCAAAATTTGGATTTGTACCAACAAAGAACTTTGTCTTGAAACATCCTACAATTTTGCTTATTCTCTAGCCAAGCAAAAAAAGTCACACATGTTGGATAGTTCTGAAGAAACCAAAAACTGAAAATAAAGAGGAAAATACTTTTACTAAAGCAGTTTTACAGTTTTTGTTCTTTTACAATAAAAGCAAAAAAGAAAGCATAAAATATTTTGATGATGAATCAAGACAAACCACAAGATTTTAAAAATTTTTATTAAAATGAAATTGTATATTTCCTCAGTTCATTTCCCTTTTAACCTGGCAACTTGTAACACTGAATTATTCTCTTTTGCTATTTGTACAGATATTTTATAGCACTCATATTTTGTTTATATGGATATTCAACAGTTGTTTTTGATATACATATATTTTCAAAATCAGATTTAATTTTATTGAGTTACATTTTCTAGATCAATTAAAAATTTATTTCATTATCTGTATTAGTTTACACTATCTTTATTTAATCCAGAAGATACAAGAAACTGAACTTTCAAAGATGTACTCTTACTAACTTACAGTTACTTCTTTTATATAGTTTAATGCTATAGACTTTCATAAATCCCCATTATAATTACTTGTTAATCACAAAATTGAAGGTCATTCTTTAGGTTGGCTATGTTCATATTTGATGTACTAAAATAAGTATCTTTAATATAAAAAGAGTATTTTTCATTATATTAGGAAAAACTTACTGGTGTCCACATATACTAAAAAAATGTGGCTTTCTTGTGCCTTCACCCCCAAGCATGCCCTTTTTCTTATTTAAGTTACTACTATCCTTTGCCATGCAAGTTAAGTATGGCCATACTTGGTGTCTGCATTTTTGTCTGTCTGTGAAGTTATGATTAACATCTTATAAAGGCACATGGATTTGTTCTTACTAAAACTGTGAAAACACTGCACAAACTACCTAAAGTGCTTTTATTTTACTTGATCAAAGGAATTCTACCAATGCTCTACCACTGGCTTATGCATAAATCAGAATACAAAAGGAACACTTTATGCCAGGTATTTATGTCCCCTTCCATTTCATCCCTTTTAAATCATAAGTTATTGACTCACACAGAGAAATAACATGAAAAATAAAGGATATAATGCATTATTTGGCCATTCCTGTGCATTCAAGCAAGTTCGGATCTAAAGCGTTGTCTCTCAGGCTGTCAAGGTCTCACTTATTTGTGTATAAGCACACTTATTGTGCACTAGATTGAAGCCAGGCTGAATCACCATTTGTTTTGGGTCTCAGAATTTTGTGCTCATAAAGCATGAAGAACACTGTATGTGAGTAGAATAGCATGGAATTGAATGGACATATTGTACCTATCCTGCTTATGCACATGTTCCACTGTCCCACAGAATCTCACTTATAAAGCTCAAAGTTAAGATGTACAAGAATTTTAAGCCAGAATCAGCAAAGCATCAGTCCAAGAGTGTTACTGTACTGGTTATGTACATATAAGTTGGCCTTGAGTTGTTCAGAGGCATTCACATGCAGTCTTATGTCATATCACTTGCTTCCCTGACTCTCTGCCTTCCTCTGTCATGAAAAGATTCTTTATAAAGAATTTTTTTGCGTGTCTTTTAACGTAAGATCACACAAAATGATTGCAAAAAGCCCATAATATGGACAGATAAAAATGGAAATAGGTAATGTAATTTCATAAGTAGATTTTCATCTATTTCCTCTATTTTTGTTGTATTTACCTCTACATCTATATATACCTTCATTTTCTATATCGATATATCTTCATTTCTACCTAATGTTCTTAGATTTTCTTTTATTTCTTTCCTCAGAACATGATCTTTCTACATTCTGTTTAGGCAAAGAAAGTAAACATTTGAGCGTGAAGTCAGAAATTAGATTTCTCCTTAGATAAACTATGATCAATTGCACATATTTTCAGTGTGCCCTATACTAGGGGCTTGAGAATTAACTGGTGACAAAATTGTCGAATCTTTCTAGATTTTTGTCTTTATGTCTGCCACATACTCACTAGTATGCACCATTAAACAGGAAGATATGTTTAGTATACTATGTCAGATATGATTTAATGAATGGCTTTCCAACTTTCACTGTTGTCGACACATCTGGTCTGGTTATAAACATTCCTTTATTCTTTTCAAATGGCATTTTTTCTTTTAATAAATATAACATTATTATTAATTTATAAACACAATATTTATATTGACATATACATGAGAGATTTTGTTTTTGCTATATGCTTTCTGAAAATTTTCTTAAAGTAAAAAGTGTGAGGGGATGGAGAACACTGAAAATCCAAGTGGTTTTTAGAATTGTGGTCTATCATTGCAGATGATCAGTGATCTTCCTCACTGTGAAATGTGCTAGTATCTTTCCCTTTTCACATTAGAAGCAAATGAAACAAATTCAAACTAACAAAGGTTATCAGTTTGAAATTCTTAAAAGATAACTTCCAGAGGCACACAGATCAGAACATTTTTCTTTTCCATGTCATTGTGGTATTATCTGTTGTGATATTATCTGTTACAAATTTACATTTTGTTTTCAGTTAGTGGTCCTGTTTTTGTGTACTCTAATTTTCTGATAAAGGTTTAACAATGGTTATAGAACATTTCACTTGCAAATATAAGTTGGCAAATACATGAATAGAAATTATTAATGATTATATCAAGAATTATCATTAAAATATAGACTAGATAGTATTTTAAATAAAATTAAAATGAAATAATTGTAATAAAATTTAAAAATAAGTAAGGAAGACATGGATAAAATAATTATTTGGTTCTAATAGAGCAATATTCTCATTATAATCAATAATGGTTTATGAGTATTATTTTTACACATTTATTATAATGTTCAAATAGATTTCACTATTTCGAATTAGATCATTTTGACCACTTCCTTATTTTTGACTAAGTAGTTTCAGTTAGAAAATGTTAAGAATATATAAAAACTTTGTCTAACCAGGAAAAATACTGCCCTTAAACAAGCTTTATGAAGGAACCTAGGGATATAACTGAACATCACCAGTAGGAAGTAAAACATCACCATTTAGGAAGTAAAACAACATACTAAGTGAGGGGGAGACACAGATTGTGTTCAAGAAAAAAAAAAAAAGAGAGAGAGGCTCTGGAACATGAAAATATCTATATTAATAAAGAGTTTATGAGCTTGAAATAAAAGACTCAAAGTTTCATTTTCAGGAAAATCATATATTATTAGTTCACTATAAATAGGATCTATATTCTTTATTATATATTATTTTTTATTTGTTTTTATTAGCTATACAAGAAAACAGAATGACATATTATACATATATGGAGTATAACTTCCCAATCTTCTGGTTGAACATGATGTGGAATTACATTGGTCAGTATTCATATATTGACATAGGAAAGTTATGTCAGATTCATTCTACCTTCTTTCTTATTCCTATCCTCCTCTCTTTCCTTTCATTCCCCTTTTTCTAATCCAAAGTCCTTCTATGCTTCCCTACCTTAACCCCCTTATTATCAGTTAGCATCCCCATATCAGAGAGAGCATTTGGCCTTTGGTTCTCTGGGATTGGCTTATTTCATGTAGTATAATAATCTTCATTTTCATCAATTATTTGCAAATATCATCATTGCATTTCTCTTTACTGCTGAGTACTATATCATTGTGTATAAATGCCACATTTTCTTTATCCATTCATCTGTAGAAGAGCACCTAGGCTGGTTCCATAGTTTAACTATTGTAAAATGAGCTGCTATAAACATTGATGTGATGTATGCTGTGATTTAAATCCTTTGTGATTACATTGATTACACATCCACATTTTTACATAATGCCATATTAGTAACTGTTGTATTCTGCTACCTTTCCTATCCTCTACTATCCCCCCTCCCCTCCCCTCCCATCTTCTCTCTCTACCCTATCTACTGTAATTCATTTCTCTCCTTGTTTTTTTTTCCTATTCCCCTCACAGCCTCTTATATGTAATTTTGTATAACAATGAGGGTCTCCTTCCATTTCCATGCAATTTCCCTGATTCTGCAATCTGTATTTGGGGTAAAAATGGGAGTTCATAACCCACTTGAATCTAATGTATGAAATATGATATGTCAAGAGCTTTGTAATGTTTTGAACAACCAATAAAAAAAAGAAAGGAAAAAATATATAAATAAATCCTTTGAGTATAAACTGAGGAGTGGAATAACTAGGTCAAATGCTGGTTCCATTGAAGGTTTTCTGAGGAATCTTCTTAGTGCTTTCCTTAATCTTTGTACCAATTTGCACCAGCAATGTAGAGTGTACCTTTTCCCCCACATCCTCACCAACATTTATTGTTACTTACATTCTTGATGATTGCCATTCTTACTGGAGTGAGATAAAATCTCAGTGTAGTTTAGATTTGCATTTCTTTAATTTCTAGACATGTTGAACATTTTTTTATGTGTCTGTTGACCTATTGTATTTCTTCTTCTGTGAAGTGCCTATTCAGTACCTTTGCCAATTTATTAATTGGGTTATTTATTTTTTTGATGTTAACTTTATTGAGTTCTTTATATATCCTGCCTATTAATGCTGTATCTAAAATGTGGTGGCAAAGATTTTCTCCCATTCTGTAGATTCTCTCTTCACATTCTTGATTGTTTCCTTTGCTGTGAAGTAGCTTTTTAGTTTGACCTAAGTATAGGACTTCTATCTTCAGGATCAATCCGCTTACACTAGCAACTTCATCCTGAGGGTGGAGCAAACATCAGGAGCAAGACTAACACTGTGGAAAAGGGAAGCTGAAAATCTTTTTATCTCCTTATATCAATTATATATATATATATTATATATATATATTATATATATATATATATATATATGTATATTATAGTTTATCTTAAGCATGAGACTAACATTATGAACTTATGGTATTTAATACAAACTTGTTGATGAACTATATAGTTTTGAAGCACATTTTTCTAATAAAATAAAATGACAACCAAATCCAACTAAAAGTTTTAATAAAATGAACATGGTATTGTTTCTTTTTTAAAGAAAATTTGCCAATATAAATTACATTAAAAATCTAATTATAATATTTTGCTCAATTGTTATTTAAACTGTTTAGATAAGTTGAATAACAGATTTCCAAGTGGTTGAAAACTTTTACTCAATACAGCTCTGATCATATTTATTAAGTAATAAATACTGATAGACCCAACCTGATCTTTTCTTAAAATAGGGAGCCATCTCTCCACAAAGCCATGAAAAGATAATTTTGGCTTTACTATAAATTACTGCAAATTCTGAACCTGCTTGGAATGCCTGCCCGTGCCTTGAACTCACCCATGCCTGGCTCTCTGACCAGATAGCAGCCCTCTCTGAAACTTTGGTGACGCCTCACAAATCTTGGCCTTCCCTGGCCAGATAACAGCCCTCTCTGAGGCTCTAATGGTCCTCATAAATTCTGATGTTGGGGCCAGCAAAAATGTAAACTACCATTTGTGTTATGCTTGTTAGAATTTTGTTATCTGTAACCCCCCTTTGTGTAACTTTCTGGGCTATAAAGTTGGGCTGCAGGAAAGATGCTGCTGCTGTCTTGTTCCTGAGGTTTTGGGTGGGAGAGGCAGCCCGGCCAGTCGAAATAATAAGCTTGCTTTAATTCGATTTTAATTGGAGTCAGTGGTCTTTTCTTGCGTCCTGGTCTAACAATACATCTACCTCAATTGAACCTAATAATAATAACAGATTTTAGTTCTGCTTCATTTCACAAAGCAGTTATAAATTCTATAATTGAATATATTATTATTATATTAAATAAATAAATGATTATGTATTATAAGTGGTTTCGCAGTTTAAACTTTTAAGAATAGTAGACAACAAAGAAATACATTTAACTATGTTTAAGTAAAGGGAGCTTTTCTTAATGTAATGTAACTTCCTTTAAGATATCAAGTGCTTTTAGAGTTGTTTGTTGTTGAGTAACTAAGTTACCTGGAATGGCATTAAGAAATATATTTAGGATGTCATGTTTCTTCTTGCAATGACTTTTATCAATTGCTACTCTTCATAAAAAAACACATACTAATAGGCTATATATGATAATTTTTATTAATTGAATTCTTATCACATGAAATAAATAAAGGTCACTCAGTTAGTAATAGCTGAAATGTCCAAAAATTATTTTGCTACCGCTTACTAAGTATGACTTTCATGTACTTTTCACTTAATGAATAGTTCACATGAGTTTCTCTGATGAAATCTTATAAACAATGAAAACTACAAATCATGAATTAATTCTAACATGTTGCATTACTTAATTTAAATTGCTTACATTAAGTTTTTGAATATTTAAAATTAAAAAAATTATTGATCACATCAAAATACTTGGTCACAGACATATGTACAAATTTTCACCCTGACTTTGGTCTGTTTAGCAATCATGTCAAATACATAGCAGTGAAATGTGGGATATCTAATAGTGGAAAGACTCCAACTTAACTTGGAAATCTGTTCACAGAAAATTATAAGCATTCACTGCATACACTAATGTTAGTATTCACGGTGTTTACTAGTTGTTAGTATTCTCTGTATATATCAACATATGAATAGGAAATAAGAAACACCATGAAATAGAGATTCAGAACCAGTAGTATATAATTCTACATAGTATTTAACAAGCCCTTTAATTAGTGGAAAGCTTAATCTTAATTCATGATTTCATTGCATTTATTTTTAGCATTTTCTGGGGCAAATTTCTGAGTATGCCTTCTTTCTCTTTCTTTCTTTTTTTCTTTTCTTAAAAGATATGAGCAGAAATATCTGGTTGGTTGCCTTCTAACACTAATGAATTAATCAACCTAGGGAGTACAGAATGCTCACAGGGTATCCTAGGTTGATCAAATACTTGTTAATACATGCTGCCCTATGAATCTGAAACACAATTTGGATTGACAGACATAGGTTTATTACCATCTTGTTACTGTACTATGAGTAATAAAGTTCTTTGTCTCTGATCTAGGAGTGTCATGCTTCTGTCAGAATCTATTCATTAGACTGTGTCTGTCTATTTTGTTAATTATCTGTATCATTTAATGTTTTACCATTAAATAAATGATTTTTTTTGTGTGTGTATGTTTGTCCCTACTTGTCTTTTGAACTCCTCAAATGTAGCTTCATATGAGAAATTGTATTTAATATTTTTAACAACTTAGTCCTAAGAGATATATTATTTCCCTTTGATAACTCATCTTGTTCATTTTATTAAAAATAATAATCATGTCTCAGACTCCTTATTTTGCTTTGGCAGCCAAGAAACCTTTTATATTGATATTTATTATTTATTATTACTTGCAAACATTATTATAAGTGCAGAAATCTGAAAATATTAGTCATTTTATTTTTGACAAATAGACTTTTATCTTGGGAAGGTGTTAATTAAAAAATTGTTTATAGGGCTGGGGATGTGGCTCAAGAGGTAGTGCGCTCGCCTGGCTTGTGTGCGGCCCGGGTTCGATCCTCAGCACCATATACAAACAAAGATGTTGTGTCTGCCGAAAACTAAAATAATTAATAATTAATAATATAAATTCTCTCTCTCTTTAAAAAAATAAAATAAAAAAATAAAAAATTGTTTATAAATTTTGACCCATTAATATATAATTTTTATAGTAGAAGCTAAAGGTGGAGCCATATTAACGTAACATAACTAAATAAGATTGCAATGTATACATGATACTTCTACAAAATAATGTATTATTGCTTCTTGAATAAATGTATGTGGTATAGGTAGCAACACACTTGACAAGGGCTTACCTTAATTCATTTGATTGCACTTCAAAAATCTAGCTCTCACTCTGATAATTCTTGATTTGAGAAGCCTATCACTTTTTTACACAATTTTTTTAAAAATAATGATTAACTTTTTAAGGGTTACTTATTTGGATACTTTTTAAAATACTCTTTATATCTAGATTTATTCTCTGTGTAACTGGTTCTATAGCCTATTAATGGTTACGAAATAACAATCCACTGAGTGCTTATCCATTAATGATTTAAAAGTGATTCACGGTGACTTAAGAAAGCAGAACCATGTAATCAGACCAGGATCTCTAGTTAAGTTGTTAAGTTGTACTTAAACAGGCTGTGACTAACAGCATTCATAAGAAGCTGAGTGAAATATAAAAAGTGCACATTTAGAAGCAAACTGCTGAGCTTCTAAGTATTAATCTCTCATGCTTAGCTGAGCAGATTTGGAAATATTTGTAATTTTAATAGAACTTTACTTATATCAACTTAAAACTGATATACTAATAGTTGATTCACAGAAATGTACAGTTACTAATGAAGTTGACAAAAAATCCACAGAATGGAAGAACCACTTAGAATATTTATCAGAAGGCTTAAAGCATGTTAAGAAATTATAAAGTATAGACTTTTCTCAATAATTCTTATAATACTTGGCTTTTTAAAATTTTGCTATGCTTTAATTGACATTTTTCAAATTCATTGTTAGTCATCTTAAAATGACTTTCAGCACATAATAATACTCCAGTGTGTTAATAAGTCTGAATTCAAATCTCACTATGATTCCCAACTAGGTTGTAATGATAACCCTCCTGACATATATTCCTTACTCTCCTTTGTTATTAAATATTAAAATATTCATTTCAAACAAAATATCTCTGTATCTGATTTATGGCACCAAACAAAACTTAATGAAAGCAGTTTTCCAAGGAGATTTTACTGAAATAAGGAATTGTAGGCACAAACCAGGATATGTTTCACATTGGGGAATTTCTTTTTCAGTACAAATTAAAAAAAGAAAGTGAAAGACAAAATAAGTTAATCCAAGTTCATAAGTAGGAAATCTTTTATGAAATATAGTCAAGATAAAGAATATAGTCGAGATAAAGAATCAAAAAGTGTTTGATTAATGAGATAGAAAATAAGAGATTATCACACCAAATGTACTACAACATGAAATTATGGATAACAGGCTTAAGAATAATGTGAGGAACAAAGGAAGATCATTTTTTTGAAAAAGGATGCTGAGATTTAGGAACAACAAAAGTTAATACTTCAGAAAACTTACTCAATACTTTTCTAAAAAATTAGAAACTACGCCTTACTCAACAAAGAACAACTTCTCAAAGTTGAGAATATTACTATAATATTAGTAGTTGTGACTTTAAATCATACTAATATAACTTAATAATATGCACAGATGGAACAATCTCACTATAATAAGTCCCTATAATAAGTCCTGTCAGTGTGGAGAATAGCAAAACTGAAATATGCAATCTGCCTCGATTCTGGTTTTCCCTATTTTTTTTTTTCTTTAACTCCAGTTGTTAATGTGGCCTGGTTATCAAGAGTGACAAGATGAAAGTTAAATGTGTATTAATTCTGTTCATGAAAATATGAGATTATTTGAAAGCTTTCCTGAAATGACCTAATTATTATTCATAACAGTGGCAATGAAAGTAGAAATTAACTCTGGAGTTGGGTAGGTCTCCTTGTATACTGATTCTATCAAGCAGATTAGTTCTACTTAGTATTAATCCATGTGTTATTTCTCAAAATGATATCCTGCTTTACTACTTTGGGGTCATTGCTAATTCATAATGTAAATATTACTAAATTAAAGCAAATTTTTAATTTTAGCTTGGAATAGTTTTCATCAAATATATAAATATCATGAACCATTCATTTATCAGGCTATTATCTATCACCTCTGAATGTGATATTTCATACTCTGTTTTGTGATGCAGTGACTAACACTATGTAAAACATATTCTGATTTTTAGTTAGCACCCAGATAGGCACCAGTAACAGGGACCACTGAAAAGAGATGGCTGAACTGGATTGGGCAGAAAGGACTTATACCTTCTTGTCTGTTTAAGACTGGTATCCGTTGCAGTTATTATTGATGTCTAACAAAACATCCGAAAATATAGTGGCATAAAGCAACCACTTTTTAGATCACAAATTTGTAGGTCAAAAAGTATGTGCTGTATTAGGCAGTCTTCATTTGAGGTCCCTGAACAATTGCAGTCAGATGCTGACTAAGATTGCTGTCACACTGTCAACTCACAGCTTAACTGTGTTGTAATCCAGGATGGCTCATTCCCTTTGAACATAGATGTCACCTCGAAGCTCAACAAAACTAAATATCATAGGGCACCCATGTGGTCTCTCCAGTATGACAGTCTCAAACCACAGATTCTTTATATGAAAAATGATGTCCCTCACAAGTATAAAAGAATTGAAGGAAATAGAATTTAAGACCCAACCTCAGGAATTCTGAAACTTAACTTCGGATGCATATTCTTGATTAGTGGTCTATACTGATTTAAAAGAAGACATGGATCCAAACTCATTACAGAAGCAGAAACCAAAGTGTCTGGGCAGCAATCCCATGAGGCCCCTTATATGAGAATAGAAACACAGTAACTCAAATCTAAATTTCAATTCTTAAATGGCCCCTCCTATAAACTTCAAAATTTAAGTAATCCCAACTTCTTCTTTTTACTTCCAATCCCAGGGGACATTTTAACATTTCTATTTACTTTTAATTCACTAAAATGAAACTTAATATCTAGTTTTAAACTGTTGATATTAAAGTTTCTAAGGCAAAGGTAAATGTTACTGGTTTGGCCTTTTCCTTGTACATGATGATGAACAGAATATCAATATGTAGAAACAAATGAAAATGGACAAAGCTAATTATTGTACTAATGACATTTCAAATTGCTTCTGAAGACTTTAATTATATCCAGATGCATTAATAATGTAAAAGGAATTTTACCTGTTTTTCCATATCATTTATAGCATTTGCTCAAGGACAAATTGGTGCTGTGCTTTTTTTACATTCGAGTTTCCTTAGGGTACCTTATTGCTAAAAGTTATTCTATATCAAATTTTAATGTAGAATAGTATATTAGCTAAAATATAAAACTACAATTGAAACTTAGCAGCAATTGATTTACATAAATAATTAATTGCAAGTTTTTTTGGGCCAGAATTTACCAAATAAATATTTTTACTCTGATAAAATACAACTTTAATTGTATTTTTGGATAAAAAATGTTTACTCAATAGATGATATATATTTATGCATATGTGTGTATACTGGGTGTATATTATACACATATATATATATGTATATATACATATATATATATATATATTCAGACATACATACCGTGACAATTCAATGAAATATGTGCATTAATGCAACTACAAGCTTACATTTATCTTCATACACATGCAGTTAGTCAAACATTATGTTGATTGATTTCTCTTGAATTGTGTTTAAGCACATAATCCTGGTTCTTAATCTATTTTCTGAAATTGGATTTTTCTTTTTCATTAAATATACCAATTAACTGTCGCTCTCTCTCCTAAACTTACCTCTATTAGAAAATACCTTTTTATTTGTCAGTTTGAATCCTCTTTCTTCCAGAGTGAAAAATTCCTGGTATATATTATTTCTTGAGTAACTCACTTTGCTCTATCTCCCAGAAGTTTTAAAGTCTCCTCTTTAGGAGCACCACAATATTACATATACTTTATTAAAATTGAGAACATTGTATGATAGATTTTTTTGTTTTTCTCTATCCCAGTTAGATTATGAATTGAAATATAATGAGATAGAAAACAAAATATTAGCATGGCATAGCAACTAAGCAAAATTCAAGGAACTAAAAGTCAAATGCTTGAATCCTCATTTTTTTTTAACTTAGGAACTCTGTAGTATTGGATAAGTTACATGACTCTTTTTTCTTTTTGGTTTCCTCAAAATCAAAATAGTAAATAATATGTAACTAAGAAGGTTACTTTTGCCAATATACTTAATACTCTTAGAAATGTTTCACAATACAAAGCATTATAAGTGTGTGAGCAATTATTGTTGCAATACAAGAAGAAATATTTATTTCTTAGCAACAGTGCTTTATGAGGTAATGATGAAATTATGTAATACCTTAATGCATTTTCACAAATGTAAGAATAATGTTTTATTTTTCTTTTCAAATTTTATTGGTTCTTTTTAGTTATGTATACATAACAATAGAATTCATTTTGACATAATTACAAAAGCAAGGATTATAATTTGTTCTCATTTGGTTCTCAGTACTCCCTATTCCCCCTCTCCCCACTCACCCCCCACCTCTTCCTTTCCTTCTACTCATCTTTCTATTACTTTAATTTTTTGTTTTTGTTTTTCCCCAATTACTGTCTTGTGGATGTAATGTGGTGAGATTTTCTGTGGTATGTTTACATAGGAACATAAAAAATTTAGATCATATTCATTCCATTGTTTTCCCTATCCCATTGCTCCTCCCTCCCCTTCATTCCCCTTGGTTTACTCCACTAATCTTTTTTTTCTATTCCCTTTTTATCCCCACCCACTTTTATTTTGGATTAACTTTTCCATGTCAAAGTAATCATTTAAACTTTGACATTTTAGAATTCTCTTATGTCACTTAGCATGATAGTCTTTAGATCTATTCATTTACAGGCAAATGCCATAAAGTCATTCTCCTTTATGAGTTAATAATGCTCCATTGCATACATATGCACCATCTTTTCTTTACCTATTCATCTGCTGAAGGGTATCAAGCTCCATAGCTTGACTATTGTGAATTATGCTGCTATAAACATTGATGTGGCTGTGTATGTAGATTTTAAATCTTTCTATGTGAATTATTTTTTCTTTATATGGAGGAATGGGATAACTGGGTCATGTGGTGGCACCATTTCTAGTTTTTTTGAGGAATCTTCATGCTGCTTTCCAGAATGGTTACTAATTAACAGTCCTCCAACAATGCATGAGTGTACTTTTTTTCCCACATCCTCTCCAGCATTTACTGATACTTGTATTCTTAATAATAGCCATTATGACTAGAGTGGAATGTAATCTCAGTACAGTTTTAATTTGCATTTCTCATATTGCTAGAGATGTTGAACATATTTTCACATATTTGTTGACCATTTATATGTCTTCTTTTGAGAAGTTTCTGTTTAGTTCTTCTGACCATTTATTGATTGGGTTATTTATTTATTTGGAGTGTTAATTTTTTTTAGTTCTTTGCATATCTTGATATTAATCTCCTATCTAAGCAGCACATAGCAAAAAATGTCTCTCATTCTGTTGATTCTTTCTTTATGCTCTTAATTGATTTTTTGCTGTTAAAAAGCTTGATAAATTGATGTTATCTCACTTAATTATTTTTTATTTTACTTCTTGTACTTTAGGAGTCTTCTTAATAAGGTCAGTTTCTGAGGTGACATGTTGGAGTGCTAGACATACATTTTCTTCTAGCAGTTACAGATTTTCTGGTCTAATTCCTAGTTCTTTGATCTACTTTGAGTTGAGTTTTGTGAAGGGTGAAAAATAGGGGTTAAATTTAATTTTACTACATATGGATTTTCAGTTTTCTCAGCACCATTTATTGAAGAGATTATCTTTTCTCCCATCTATGTTTTTGGCATTTCTGTCTAGTATGAGATAACTGAATTTATGTGGGTGTGTCTCTGTGTCTTCTATTCTATTCCATTGGTCTTCATGCCTGCTTTGATACAAGTTGTTGTTGCTACAGCTCTGTAATATAGTTTGAGGTTCAGTATCCTGCTTCACTTTTTTCACTAAGGACTGTTGGCTATTCTGGATCTCTTATTTTTCCAAAGGAATTTCATGACTCTTCTAGTTCTGTGAAGAACATCATTAGAATAACACTGGGAATTGCACTGTTTCTTTACTTTGGCCATCTTGACAATATTAATTATGCCTATCCAAGAACATGGAAGGTCTTTCCATCTTCCTAGTTTTTTTTTTTTTTTTTTAATTTCTTTCTTTAGTGTTCTGTAGTTTTCACTGTAGAGGTCCTTCACCTTTTTGTTAGAATAATTCCCAAGAGCTTTTTAAAATTACTTTATTTTAGTTGTAGATAGACACAAAAACTTTATTTATTTATTTATTTATTTATTTATTTATTTATTTATTTTTATGAGGTTCTGAGGATGGAATTGTAAGGGTCTGGCGAAGCATCGGAGAAAGAGACCTCAAGAGACCAGCCTCATACAATAAGCAGGGGGAAGTTTTATTGAACCAGCATGCTGGGGCTCCATGCCCACTCAACAAAGGAGAGCAGCCCAGAGCCCAGAGCAGAGGTCAGGCAGAGCTTAAGTACACTTTTTGGAGAGGGCGAGGGGCTTTGCATACATTAGAACAAATCATCATGAGGCATGGGAAAATTGAACAACAACTCTGAGTCATGATTAGTACATTCATTGGCGGGAACAGATTGGATGGGGGTGATTGGTCACTTCTAAGTGGGGTGAACATTCAATCTGTTTGGTTTTGGGTCCTGCAATGCCTATGTGCCAGCTTCACAGAACCCCAGGTTATTAGACAACCAGGGAGTCAGTGAGAATATTTACTGGGCAGTTCGGGTATTGTCCCAACAGCTACAGGGATTACAGGTTTTTGGGGTAGCAGAGGAACTTAACAATACTTGGTCTTTTACTTTTTAACCCAAGCCTCGCAGTTTAGAAACTTTACAATGTCCGGTCTTTTACACTTTAACTCAGGCTCTGCGGCTTAGAATCAGCTTAGAAATTTTACCTTTACAGAATACATTGCCTCACACATGCCAGGCAAGTCCACTACCACTGAGCCACAACCCCAGCCCCTAATTCTCAAGAATTTTATTTTATTTTTTGAGGCTATTGTAAATAGAATAGTTTTTCTAATTTTCTTTTCCTGAAGATTCATCATTGACATCTAGAAGTGTGATTTATTTATGATTTATTTATTGTATCCTGCTACTTTTCTGAATTCATTAATGAGCTTGAGAAGTCTTTTGGTAGAATGTTTTGGGTCTTCAAAATATATATCATCAGCAAACAGACAAAATCTGAATTTTGAATTCTTCCTATTTGTAATCCTTTAGTGTCCTTTTCTTATTTGATTGCTCTGGCTAGAATTTTAAGGAATATATTGAATAGAAGTGGTAAAAATGAGCATCTTTGTCTTGTTCTTGTTTTTAGAGGAAATGCTTTCAGCTTTTCTCCATTCAAAATGATATTGGCCTTAGGTTTGTCAAAATAGCTTTTGTAATGTTCAGATGAGTTCCTTTTATCCTTAGTTTTTCAAGTGTTTTAATCATGAAGGTGTGCTGCCCTTTGTCAAAAAAATTTTTTTTCCCTGCGTTTATTGAAACTTGTATGTCTGGGATAAACCCACTTCATCATGATGCATTATATATTTAAAGTATTTTTGTTTGTGGTTTGCCAATATTTAAGAATTTTTGCATCTGTTTTCATCAAGGTTTTGCTCTGACGTTTTCTTTTCTTGACATTTCTTTGTCTGGTTTTGGTATCACGAGGACCCTAGCTTCATAGAATAGTTTTGGCATTTTTATATTTCATGGAGTGATTTGAGAAGAATTAGTATTGTTTTGTTTTTTTTTTTTTTTCTTTAAACATGTATTAGAACTTGGCTGATAATCCATCCAGTCTTGGGCTTTTCTTTGTTGATAGGCTTTTCATTACTGCCCCAATTTTGTTACTTGAAATTGATCTGTTTAACTTTAATTTGGTTAGGTCAGGTAACTCTAAGATTTTGTCAACATTTTCTAGCTTATTCAAATATAAATTTTCAAAGTAGTTTCTGATGATCCTTTGATTTTCAATAGTGTCTTTGGTGATATTTATTTTTTCTTTTTTAACTTAAATTTTGTTAAATTATTTTTATAATTTTAGTTTTTTCTCTCCTTTTTTCTGGTTAGTTTGGCTAAGGGTTTATTCTTTTCAAAAAGCCAACTCTGTTTTATTGATCTTTTGTTACTTTTTTATTCTCAATTTCATTGATTTTGGCTCTGATTTTAATTATTTCCTGTTTTTTACTGATTTTGATGTTGGATTGTTCTTTTTCTAAGGCCTTGAGATATAATGTCAGATTATTTATTTGGTATCTTTTTTATCCTTTTAATGTATAAATTCAGTGCTATGAACTTTTCCTCTTACAACTGCTCTCATACAGTTCTGAAGATTTTGAGATGTTGTATCACTATTCTCATTTAATTCTAAGTATTTTTGTATGTTCCCACTATCCATTCACCATTCAAAAGTGTACTATTTAATCTTCAGGTCTTATAGTGGATTGTGTTTGTTTTTTTTTTATCTTAAAGTTGATGTCTCATTTTATTCCATTATAATATGATAGAAGGCAAGGTATTAACTTTATTATTTTTTTTATTTGCTAAGAGGTGCTTAGTAACCTAAAATATGGTCTATTTTAGAAAATGTTCCATGTGCTGCTGAGAAGAAAGTGAATTTAGTTTTTGATAGATGAAATATTTAATAGATATTTGTTGGGTCCATATTATCATTTGTATTTTTTAGTTGTGTAGAATCTTAGTTTCTTTATGAGTCCCATGTGAATGGTACGTTTCTTTACATCTTTCACTTGCAGTCTGTGGATGTATTTGCCTGTGTTATGAATCTCATACAGACAGAATATTATTGAGTCTTTTTTAAAAATCCAGTCTGCTAACCTATGTCTTTTGATTGAAGAAATTTGACTATTTACATTCATGCTATTATCAATAAATGATTTTTATTTTTTGACATTTTATTTCTAATATTTAAATTGGACTTGATTCTCCTTTAATTGACTATTCTTCTAGTGTAATTTTCCCCTATTATGGTTTTCATTTTAATTTTTCTCTTCTTCATGAAATATTTTATTGAGTGTGTTTTATAACGTGGGCTTTGTAGTTATGAACTCTTATAGCTTCTCTTTATCATGGAGAGTTGTTATTTTACCTTCCATTCTGAAACTTAATTTTTCTGGGAATGGTATTCTTGGTTGGCATCCATTTTATTTCAGAGCTTGGTATTTATTATTCCAAACCCACCTGACTTTTAGAGGATGGGTTGAAAGATCAGTTGATACATTTAGCAGATGTCCATCAGTCTTTGGCTGTGTGTGTCTCCTGAGTTGCAGGGGTACAGGAGTGAATCCTGAACCTTCTATATACCTCTTATTAGCAGCTTCTGGTTTGTCTGGTGAGTGGCCTGCAGCTGAAGGGTGCAGTATGTTTCTACTGCATGCAATAGTTCATGATAAAGGCTCTGAAGTGTCCCTGTAATTGCTGTTGTACCTGCTCCCCTCTACAGAATTCTTTCCACAGTAGTGCAGATATTGGTGGCAGTTTGAGAGTTCAGAAACTCTAGTTGTAGATTTTCCACAGGTGTTCTGTGTAGAACTATTCCTGTGGCTGAATGCTGGTGTCTGAGGTACTATAATGAAGGGTCTCAGGTGATTCACCTGGACTAGTTTCCACTGCCCCAGATTGTGAATGGTTGTTGTTGATTTTCTCTTTTTCATAAGTCAGATGCAAGGTCCCACAAGTATCTAAACAATACCCTTTCACTCTCCTGTTGTGATCATGGGTCAGGCTGTGTGCCAGTAAAGGCCAATAAAGGCAGGATCAGCCCTTTCCTGCTTTGGAGACTCTGATAATATTTTGCAGGGGGGTGGGGGTTGTCACTAGATATCCAGGCAGCTTCCATCATGTTCAACTTCATTATCCTGGGGATTGGCCCTAGGCTTCTGCTGTTCTCTGTTCAGGGCCAAAGTTGTCTGTTATCTGAGTCAAGCAATCAGACTGCATAGAGCTTTCTGCCCTTGCCTGGGTTTGCTCTACGAAGGGTTAAGTGCAGTTTCTGACACAGGTCCCAAAGAGCCTATTTCCCTAGTTCATAGTGAAGGGGAAGGAGGGGGTTTTTAGCAAGTTTTTCTACAAGTTCTTTCTGACTGAATTTCTAAGGGGTCCCAAAGCAAGGGACTTCTTCTCCCTGGTTTAATTTGCAGCTGTCTGGCCATGGAAAGACACCCCCTTGATTTAAGGAGGTGACAGGTTGGCTGAGGGCTCCACAAGATGGCTACAGAACCTCAGCTGACTTTATTTTCTTTTCATAATTTGTTATTAAGCTGTTTGCTGTGTTTAAGGATCCTGCTATTATTGTGAATCTTTAAAGTTTGTCTTTCTTTCCAAATGTTTTAAGTGGGTAAATTTAAGAGAGTGCCCACTCCCTCACTCTCTTTCTCTCTCTGTTGACCCTTCTTTCCCACTACCCTAGCTCAGGTTCTGGATAGGGAGCTCTGCACTTATTCTTTATTCTGGTGATCTATCTTTTAGTCTCTCCAGGTCTAAGACTTTGTAATATAAAGTCTTAAGTATTTATTTTGTCACCCACTTCTCAATTCTACTTTCTTTTTTACTGCCTCCTTTCTGTATTGTGAGAAGATTAGAGCTTGCTGCCTAGCTCACTTCTGCCATTTTTCATAATCAGGTTTTAAGAATTAAAAGATGCCTTAAAGAAAAATTTATTTTGAAAAATTTGTAAGAGTTAAGAATTGAATGCAGTTAATAATGTAATATATCACAAAAATAAGAAAAGTGATATAATCCCTTGTATTTAGCAAATATATTTTAAAAAGTATATTCTTAGAATGGTCTACTAAATACTAACCAAAGGACAAAAGCTAATGTTAGGAAGAGATGAAAATGAATATAGACTATCTGCATGAAATATGTGTTTGAAAATAGTAAAAATATCTAATATATTGTTATAAGTCAACAATAAATGGAAATAATAAAATCTTTGCCACAATTTTAATAATAATCTTAGCCAAATGTTTTATATTGAAATATTTTAGGAAACATTCATATTGTTTGCCTCAAAAATAAATAAATCTATCTTTAGATCAGAAAATGTAATACCATAAAACTTTTGTACACAGATTGCTCATATTGCTTTATATTAAAACAAAAGTTTAACAACAAATCATAATAGATAAGGTAGATTGTGAGTTATAGTAAATCACTCATAAGAATTTTTACGTTAAAAGGAAAACATCTTTGTTTAAACTGCTTACATTCCTTTATTTTTTCTAAATACTGTTAAAAAATGTTAGTGATTACAGATGTTTCATTTAGTATGCAAGTGAAATTTAGAATATCAGAAGCTAGGGTTATCTAAAATACCTTCTTAACTTTGTATTACTTTGGCACTGTACCCTAAGAATAAATTATAATTACATGATGGCAGAGCAGAAAATAACTTTAGCTTTTAAATAAATTTATACAATGTATGGTTACTACATTTAGTTTCAGAAAAAAAATGCTTCCTTGGAATTACAAATTAAATGGGAGAATCTAGACTTGCATTGTTTAATTTAAGTCTGGATGCTCATTCAGTTGCTATTTTCATGATATCTTTACATTCTCAGGTGGGCAGTATAGCAGTAAACCATTTTTTTTTCTTTTTAAAGTTGAAGCCCATGATAAATTACAGTAGGATTCCAATTGAGGAATATTTTATAAATTCCATTTAAGAGATATTTTTTTTTACCATTTTCTGAAATTCCACACTATAATTTAAAATCCCCAAACTGTATGCAAATGTATAATCCTCACCATTAGAATGCATTGATTTTATATATTTAATAAAATTTTAACATTTGAGAATTTGAATCAATATTTTAATTGTTGCAGAAAAGACATTGACTTTTATATATGCTTAATAAAATTTGTCATTTTTCTCTGATTCACAAGAGAGATTTCTGTTTTACTTTCTATTTCCACCTATTTTAGTAAACGCTATCATGGGCTTGAATATGTAAGTAAATGCCTATGGAATATTCTGAATTACTATATGAGAGAAAATAGTATAATATATGGCTGTTGTCATTTTTTTTAATTTTATTTTTTATCTTACTGTGTCCCAGGCTTCTTTATTTAAGAACAAAGTATGAATGATGTGGGGATTAAAATCAAGAGCATGATTGAACTTCACCTTCCCTCACCTTCCCCAACTCCCCACCCCACCCTTTGAGCTTCCAATTCCTTCCTTAGTGAATGAAGAACTTAATCCCAAAAGCCCTGGTCCAGACTCCAGGTTCTTTCCCTAGCTCCTCTTTCCTCTGCCCCCATACCTGGGAAAGGAAAAGGGGGGGGGGAAGAGAGAGAGAGAGAGAGAGAGAGAGAGAGAGAGAGAGAGAGAGAGAGAGAGAGAGAATAGAGAGCAAGAGAGAGCGAAAGCAAGAGAAGAGAGATCAAGAGAAGAAAGAGAGCAAGAGCAAGAGAGGGAGACAGCAAGAGCAAGAGAGGGAGACAGAGAGAGCAAGAGAGGGGGCCTAGCAGGAGGGGATTTTTATAGCCAAAATCTAAGGGGGTCTTTGGGTCTACAAGCTGCCTTATTGGCATCAATTGATTGTATCATACAGTAGTTGCTAAGGGTGTCATCTTCTGCCTTCAGGCAGACGGGGCAGGGGTCAGATGTGGGTTTCCATTGCACAAGATGGGTGGGGGTCGAGTGTTCAAACTTGAGTGTGGTTGAGTGTTCAGACTCAACACAAACAGGTGATAAAGGACCAGACAGAGGGGGGTTTGAGTTCCTGGGTTATCCTGCAGCTAACATTCCTTCAGCCTGCCCTGCTGACAGCTTAGTTTAGCCTGTACTGCACCTAACAGCAGGTAGCTCAGTTTGAAAGCATAGGAGAGTCCAGAATGGTGACTGAGACAGAGGGAAAGGCTTCCCCCTCAGGAAAAGTTACCCAGGAGTAGAGTGTGGTGAAGTGAGGGCTTCCATAACCTGAGATACCAAAATGGGGCCCTGGGGCCAGAGAAAAGGACATTGGTCACCCTGAGACAGGAAAAGCTGCAGCCTCAAAATCTTCTCTTTGGGAATAATCAAGGCTTGATCCTTTGCCCTTCTGGTGCGGGTTACAGAACCACACTCAGACCATGTCCTTCTCAAACCCTAGCTATTTGGCAATGTGGCTGATCTGCTGCCGTGTGGTTTTTGGGCACTGCAGGAACATGTTCTCCAGGTGGCCTGTCACTCGGTTCTCCATACTGGTTCGCTTTCTCTTCCAACCTGAGGTCCACAGTATGCCACTCCTCCACAGAACTCATCTGGCAGAGGGCATGAGGGAATCCTCTGAACCTGGCCCAACCCCTGACCCAATTCTTGGACCACCTGGAGGGCCTGGGAAGCTTAGCCAGGTCCGAGGATCAATCCAGCCCGGCTCTGGCCCTCCTGGCCCATCACCCCCACCGCCTGGAGGGGGCCAGAAGGCAAAGCCCAAAGCCAGATGTCCCACCAAGGATTAGAAGGGCAACCCAAGCCGGTGACCTGAAAAAAAAAAAAAAAAATCGTGTGTTGTCTTTATAATAGTAAATTCTAAGGAAATGATTTGTTCAATCTAAAAAATATTGATTCCTATATGTGTATTCTGTATTTATTAATTAGTATAGAAAGAATGATTGATTCTTCAGAAATAACCAAATAAGGCCCGAGTTTCTCACATAAGCCACTAATTTTGATGCCTTTTGTTGTAACTCAACACAACAGGCAGTTGAGACTGAATTCCACAATGGGTTGATGAGTTCTGTGCATAGAAAAATAGCACGAAGTTAAATGTACTCTCTCCTTTCTAATGTGATACCCACCTTCATAATCTTTATATACCTTGCTTTGTAGGAGCATCAAAATAGCTTTTGTCAGAAAACAAATTATCAAAAGTTCTCTCTCTGGGCAGAGGATTATAAACAATATTAATAATACTTTAATAAATGACTACAAAATACATGACCATCAAATTTTTTTTCTTAAAAAAGAATCATAACTGTCTACTCTAGGAAGGTAATACCATACTTCCTTCAAAAGGTTTATAATCTAGAAGAAAAAAAATAAATGTGTAAGCAGGCATTACAAAATAATTGGTTGAGTTTTATAAAACTATATATATATGCTACTCAATCGCAAGTTCAAGTGATTTGTGAAGAGGTAGAGTTTCTTATTAAACAATATTATTGAAACTAATAAAGAAAATTACATAAAAGGAATAAAACCACATTTTATTTCTTATAACATTCCAATGTTCCCACCTTAGAAATTCCAAAATGAAGGGTGTCCTAAGTGTTTGGGTTCCTTTACATTCAGGGCACAACACTTCAAAATGTATTTTGTATGATTTCAGACTTCACAGGATATCCATAAGCTTACCTCCTGCACTTAGCTTTAATATTTAAAAGGAAAGAAGAGGTAATGAGAACTTTAAGAAATTAATCAAAGAAAAAATTAATTTGACACATGTAAAGTGGTATATAGAATGGACATAAGTAGACCTAAAGGAAATATGGCAGAGGTTATAAGCCAAATTGTTTACTTATCTTCAAAATAAAACTTTTGCAAAACAAATGACTATTTCCACAACACTGTTCTTTTTTTCCTTTTACAACCCAACACTTTCAAAGTCCTTCTCTTAATAGTAAATTAATCAATAATAAATTAAATAAATGGTTTATCTCCTCCCATAAAGCTTTTGATTATTTCTATCATTCTGTGATTTAGATGACAGGGAAGATATTACAAAAGGAGAAACCAGAATAAGGGGGGTAGCTAAGCAAAAGAAAAGCAGAAAAATATTGAAAGAGTGGTAAATTGGATTCTTCAAGAATTAGGGGTTGATTCACTAAATGCAATGAAGGTGAGGGTTCAGTTAGCTAAGGACTAGAATGTTAAAATTAGTGGTAGAATAATAGGGTAGTTTGGTTAGATTAAGAAATTTGGAGGTTCTGGGCACAGCGGCACATACCTGTAATCCCAGCGACTCAGGAGGCTAAGGCAAAAGGATTGCAAGTTCAAAGCCAGCCTCAGCAAAAGCCAGGTGATAAGCAACTCAGTGAGACTCTGTCTCTAAATAAAATGCAAAATAGTGCTGGGGATGTGGCTCAGTGGTTGAGTGCTCCTGAGTACAATCCCTAGTACCATAAATAAATAAATAAATAAATAAGAGAGGAAGCTATTTAATAAGCTGAAAAATAATATTTTGATTATGTTCACTAAAATAGGTAACAAAAAATGGCTGTTAGTTACAGAGTGATGTAAAATGAAAGATTTTCTCCTATTTTTTAAAGTGAACATTTGTACATAGCTTATTTTACTTTTGGAATTGTATTGAAGAGGTAGATTATTTTAAATCAATAAGAGAGGAAATAGTTTGAGAGACAGTGAGAAATTTATCTACTTAAGGAATCAGATGATGGAATCCATCATCCCATCCCTTTATTTAAGGCTTATGAAAATCTTAGGTTGGACTGTCTCAGAGAGAGAGTTCTGTCATGCAAAAGACAGCATAAGTGGAAGTGGACTTATAGTCAGATAAAGAAATTTTATTCAGATTTATTTTTTTCTGTATCAAGCATATAAGTTGAGTGAAAAGGTGGTAGATATTTGAAGAGAAAGGGCCATGAAAAAAAATTATCTGAGAGAACCAGAGGTAATAAATCAGATATACAGTAGTAGGTTTCCAGATAAGACTAAGGACCAACTTGATGCTTGTGTTTAAACATTTAAATCAATAAAACTCTACACTACTCTGGACTTTTGCCTTTCTAAGAACTCTTGTCAGTGCAGAGAATGGGGAAAGTTTCATATAACTAGGGTTAAGTCAGAGGATGATGAATCGTGAAAATTAAAATGTGTTCATTGATATTAAAACTCTCAATGGTAGACAAAAAGCAAAGACAGATAAGTGCTAATTTTTTTGTATTCATTATGAAGTAAATAAAAGCTTTTAAAATGATAAAGATAGAAAATGTGGCATAACTCTCTAAAATAAAAAGTCCTGGGAAAGCAAAAGGGAAACAATCCATTCTATAAAAGTGCCCAAATAAGCAGATTCAACAGATGAAGGGGAATTAATTGAAGAAATGATATCAGAAAAGTTCCTGTGTACATACCCAGATACATTATATGGGCCCACTGAAATGTACTGAATCTAAGTAATGATATTTGTAAAAGACATGATAGTAGAGTCTTGTGGTATTTAAGAATACCCAAATGCAATAACTTCTAGTCTGTCTAAAAATATAGTGACTTAAAGGAAATGATAATAAACAAGAGTTCAAAGAATCTCTAATCAGCAGAGCAATTACCAGAGACAGCAAAAATGTTCAAGTAGAGGAGAAGTAACATATAGAAAAGCACAAAGATAAAGCAAACAAGATCTATTTTTATTGTTACTATTATATCATCTTTTTAAAAGCAGTTTTAGATTTCTAGAAACAATGAAAGTATAGGTGTACATAATTTCCCTTGGAGGGAAATTAGTATGTTTGTTGCAGCTAATGAATCTAAATTAATACATTTATTATTAGCTAAAGTGCATAGTTTTTTCAGATCTTTCTCTCTCTTTTTTTAGTCTAATTTGCTTATCCTATTCTAGGATTCTATCCAGGAAAACACACTTCATTGAGTGGTCTAGTTGAACTCATTCTTTACCTAGGTTATATTATCAACTGCATAACAGGGTTTTGCTTTCTCAACCGCTGTCACTATTCCCATGTTGTAATATTTTTTGTGTATTATTTTGTGTCTTCTAGAAGATAAGCAGTGTGACAATGGACTTTTGTTAGTCAATATAGCCCAAGCTCTAGGAATACTGTATGGAACATAGTTGACATTCATCACATTTCCTCTAACTTCTCAGTGCCTAATGTTCTTTTCAAATCTTTTTATTCTTTATGTAATTGTGTATTCACACATTGCTGCTGCATAAATGTCTGAGTTACACAGTGATGCTATGCTATATTTATTAATGGGAATTGTTAATTTAATTAACATACCTGTCACCTCAAAAGCTTATTTTTTGTGATGAGAACATTTGCAATTTACTCAATGAAAATTTGAAATATATATAATGAATTATAAGTAACTAAGTCATCACTCTGCTCAGTTCATCTCAAAAAACATATCCTCTACTCTAATTGAAATTTTGCATCTTTTGAAGAAAACTTCCCCATTCCCTGTACCCTCCAGACTACAGTAACTACCTTTCTAGTCTCTGCTTCTGTTAAGTTTCATTCCTATAGACTCATGGGTGTTTTTCATGCAGTTTGATACCACTCACACCAAATATTCACGGCCATACTTTTCTGTTAATTACATCCATCTGGTCTTTGTTATCCTGAATCTTCCATAATTTCTGTTACCTTTAAGCCCATATGCAAATATTCTTACTCTCAGCTTGTCCTTATCATTATTATGATTGTCTGACTTACATCCAGCCAATCATTTCTCTCTGCTTCAAATTAATCCAATCTTCTCTCCCATTGTTTTCATTCATCCATTGTTCTCAAACATCTTACTTTGACCTTAAGATACTGGTGCTTAGCCAGGTGTGATGGCACATGCCTGTAATCACAGTAACTTGGGAGGCTGAATCAGGAGAATAGCAAGTACAAGGCTCAGCCTCAGGAATTTAGTGAGACCCTAAGCAACATAATGAGGCCATGTCTCAAAAATATAAAAAGCTTGGGATGTGGCTCAGTGGTAAAGCCCCCTAGGTTCAATCTCCAGTACCAAAAAAATTAAAAAGATACTGGTGCCTAAACTATTATTTTTGTATTAAGTCAGAGATTAATATCTTGATAAAGCTAAGTTACTTTGTTATTCATGGCCATACTTTTTTTCTTAATTACATCCAAAATTTTATACATTAATTAAAGGCCATTAAATAAAGGTCAACCATAATAAATAATTGCCACACATTATTCTCCTGATATGCAATATGCCATCCCACTGAGTAAAAATGTGAGAATTGATGTCACAAATTTATGGTATGTTCACACCTTCTCAAGCTGATAGATACTACAGTAGTGGGCATGAGCTATAGTTCCAGCGTGCTTCTCACTGGCCATGAAATTTTTGAAAATAGGATTTACTATTTTTTAAAACATTTTGTAAATGTTTTATTTTTATGATTATGAGAATATTGAGCCTTGTCATTACAATAGCATGGCTTTAATAAAGTTATGCTCTGTCTCTGTATTATTTCTTGAAAGTTTACTTTCTCTCATAATAAAATTGTATATTATGTAATAAACATGAGAAATTATGCTCCATTATATATGATGTATCAAAGTGCATTCTACTGTCATGTACAACTAATTAAAACAAATTAATTATTTTTTAATTTACTATTTTTTTACTAGGCACAAATCACCAGAAAATGGGAAGATCATGTATTGTATAATCAGTTTAAAGAAGAGTCTAGCTAGCATTCCTAATACCTCAGAAAACAAAGGCATATTTAATGGTTAACTTTAACTTAACGACAGTCTCAAACCATCTGCCTTCAAAGCCTGAAACACCAAGGCCTGCTGCTGACACACATGCATTAGAAAAAGACATCTGGAGAATTAAAAAATAGATTATACTTCAAAGCAAGCACTAATTAGTGACAAACTATGTAAAACTTATTTTTTTTATTTGACAGGATAACAAAGATATACATGAAACATTACAAAGCAGAGATAGATAGCAAGTTTCAAAACCTTTAGATTAATGATTTATGTGTTGTTCAATCAACTTTATAAACATGTGTCATGTGTTTAGAAAAATGCTACAAATTTTCCTTCATAAATTTGTTATCCAATTAAACCTTATGTTTTTAATATATCACATATTATATACCTTAAAAAGCCACATATTTCCATGCAATTTCCCTTGGAAGGAGACCCTCATTGTTATACAAAATTATAAACAAGAGGTTGTGAGGGGAATGGGGAAGAAAACAAGGAGAGAAATGAATTGCAGTAGATGGGGTAGGGAGAGAAGCTGGGAGGGGAGGGGAGGGGGGATAATAGAGGACAGGAAAGGTAGCAGAATACAACAGTCACTAATATGGCATCATGTAAAAATGTGGATGTGTAACTGATGTGATTCAGCAATCTGTAATTGGGGTAAAAATGGGAGTTCATAACCCACCTGAATCTAATGTATGAAATGTGATATGTCAAGAGCTTTTAATGTTTTGAACAACCAAAAAAAAAAATAAGAAAAAAAGCCACATATTTAATAAATAATATTAAAGCCAAAACTTTTTAATGTGATGGTGGTTCTTACTTTTCTATCCTTCCTGATTTTTATTGTTTATATAGATCAACTTTATCCAAAGATAATATCTAATGTGATTTTCTTTTATAGAAATTCTAGAAAAGTTATATGGCTCGCATTATGTGATTTTAAAAATTTAAATGTAAAATGTGAAGATATCAAAGCTTTTGAGATGATGCATTGATTTTGTATTAGTTTCCTAGGGATGCCACAATAAAACATCACAAACAGAGTAGCTTACAATAACAGAAAATTATTGTTTAAAAGATGCCAGCTAGACCATACTCTCTCTGAAGTCTCCAGGAAAGAACTATTTCATGCTTTGCTGCTGGCCTCAGTTGGCCTCTTATATCTCATTGCTCATAGATGCTTCTTGCCAATTCTCTGCCTTCACATCATTCTCCCTGTGTGTCTTCACATTATTTTCCCTCTGTGTGTTTATATATATAAATTTCCCATTCCATAAAAACAGTAGTCATATTGATTTGATTCACTTTAATTACCTCATCTTAACCAGGTCAAATTTGTAAAGACCTTACTTCTAAATAAGTTCACATTCCTAGTGACTAGGGTTAGAACTTCAACACTTATCTATCTATCTATCTATCTATCTATTCAGTGGAAGACACTTGGGTATTACCCAAGTTGGAATATCATTTCTGCCACTAAATATTTCTGTGCTCTTAAGTAAGTAACATGATCTCTCTGTATCTCCATTTCTTTATGTTTACAATAGAGTTTTTTATTGGGAATAAAGAACACATAGCAATATTAAAATACTTGCTATTATTAGTCTTACCTAACTTCAATATCTGTTCTTATTCCAAGGAATTTCTACTACTTAGTTTATTAGATCAAAATTTCATGTGTCTAAAGTATCTAGAAAATTATGATGTATTTTGTCACCTGGGATAACAAAATCTCATAATTATACAACTTGCCAAGAAGTGCCAACAATAATAGTGTAGTAAATTCCAATCAGTCTTCCATCAAGCCAGGCCAGGTCCTTATGTTGTATCCAGATCAGTGACTATATCAGGTCAGATCACTCCTTTGCTTCTATGGCATATGACCTTATGCCCAGTGTTCTGATCGTAGCAATGTGAGATTAGTGTTATTGATCCCACTTGCCTCTAAGAACAGTCATTATCCCTATAGAAAAGAACCAATACCAATGTTTGTAAAAGCACTTCATTCTGCAAAAATACCATGAGAAAACATTAAAAATAAAAAATTCTCTGATATAATATAAAATAAAACTTGTAATTTTAAATAGTTCTCATTGTTAATAAGTATTCCTTAAGGGGAAAAATATATAAAATTCCTAACTAAAATGAACTATTCAACTGTTCCAACTTTAAGTAAAAGAAGCATGAATTTTTAAAATATCCATATTGAATTGATATATTCTCTTTGTCAATTTATAATTTTTGACAGTTAAAGGCAAGAATCCCATCATACATAAATATGTGCAATATTTTCTTTGTCACTAATGAGGGAATCAGGGAATAGTAATGTTAATTCAAAGGAGAATTCAAGGGGAATTAGAGAAAAAAATAATAGAATAAATTTGTAGGGTGAAATACAGAACTGATGCATCTTCTATAGGAAAATAACACTAGGGTCAGGCCTTTATTTTCTATTAAACAAAAATGACATTATTCTACATATGACCACAATAAAGAAAAAATAAAATATTTAGTGATACCCATTTTTTTCATCAATGTAAAATAAAATGAGGACAAAGAATTAGTTATTAATATTTATTTTGTTGATATGATAATGTAAAGAGCAATTACAAATTACCAGATATGTGCTTCAACATTCTTACCAGGAAATAGACTTTAAAATTCCACAAATAAAATACAAAATAAACAAACAAGAAAGAGGTATGCTGTAATATACAGAATGGTGCATTTCTTTATTAAACTCCCATAACTGTCTTCTGATGAGCATGGGCTCTGAATTATATGTGATTTGTTAGATGTGGATTTGTCTAACATCAATAATTAGAGCTTCCATATGAAGAGGGATTAATATGAATGAATAAATTTATTATGAAATTTATAAGCCAAGGTTCTGGGGACTGAGCCCAGAGGTTGAGTGCATGCCTAGTATGTGTGAGGCCTTGGATTCAGTCACCAATAAACTTGAGAGAAAAAAAAAATAGGATGTACAAGCCAATAAATAATAAATGAAACCTTTCTATTTACTGTTAAAATTGGCACTTTAAAATTAATGAAAGAGAAGGGGCAGGGGATTAGCAAGCATGGTGGAATGTGATAGACATCCTTATCCAAAGTACATGTATGAAGACATGAATTGGTGTCAACATACTTTATATACAACCAGAAATATAAAAAATTGTGCTGTGTACGTGTGATAAGAATTGTAATGCATTCCACTGTATGTAGTATAGAAGTATGTATAAACATGGATGTATAACCAATGTAATCCTGCAATCTGTACATGTGGTAAAAATAAGAATCCATAACCCACTTGAATCAAATATATAAAATATAATATGTCAAGATCTTTGTAATGTTTTGAGCAACCAATTAAAAAAAGAACAATTAAAAAAAGAATTGTAATGCATTCCTCTGTCATTTATTTAAAAAAATCAATAAAAAATAATAAAAAATAAAAATGATGTTAGGTTTTTTTCTCTAATAAGAATGAAATTAAAATTATAAATTTATAATTATGTATTGATTAATTTATTTCCAGTTCAGATAAGACAGCAAAGATAAAGACTAATTATAACATTAATAAACGTTATTATGATCACTGCTAAACAGGTATTATAAGTTATATGCATAGATGAAAAATCATGTCTTCAAAAATGCTAATATATTTTACATAACCTGCTGATAAGCTGCTGCTATATATAAACCTTGTTTCTCTGTAATGTATTCTGTACTTTCTATTTATTTTCTTCTAATTATACCTGTAGAGAAAAGTTGGTGGGTTCCATCATATTAAATAAGAAGTAATCAACGTAATAACAAATCAACATTACTTATACATAAACACATCTACATTAAATAAATTTGCTTTTAAAACTTTGCAACTGAATATCTAATATGAATTTAAATATGTTTTGCTAACCCAGTCCTTTTTTAAATGAAAGAATAGAAATTTAAAATGAAATTTCTCATTAGTAGTGATTATTTGTATGTATATAGTATACACATATCTTAAATAACAATTATAAATTTAAAAAATTTGCTTTCTAGTTGTTGAGCAAATGTTAATAATATTTAATAAATTAAGAGGGATTACATCTTAAATTTGTGAATATGGAATTTTTGAGCACACAAATCAATAAAGCAACACAGAAATAAGTTAAAACATGAAACAGGAGAATTTTAGATAATTAAAGAAAAATTTAACTTTTTTACTTGAATTAAAATGTCTTTAAAATATAAAAAATTAAATGTCCTATATATAAAATATATAATTTACTTAGTTCCTAATTAAATGAAAAAATTAATTGAAATTAAATCTAAGGTGTATATATATTTTTAAATTTGAAAGTAATTAGCTCATGATAGCTATGACTAGCCTGGAACATTTAATTCAGTTTTGGAAAAATAAATCAAAAGAATAGATTAATTTATAGATTAAAGACATTGAATATAAAGAGAAATATATAGCTAATATTAAGTATTGGTTAAGTGCTTTACATTCAGAATTAAGTTATAAAGAAGTATTCTTTCTTATTTTCTATACCTCTAGCAAATAATGAGTGACTGAACATATTTTGAAAGAGAGAGGGAAACGGAGCTAAACCTCTTTGAGAACATTCCTTTATGTTGGTGACTGGGTCACTTCTGACTGAAATAGATGCTGTGGAAGATGCAAAAGTTGAGGGTCCTTCAGAAGTTTATGACATCTAATAGGGCAACATCAAATAAGGCCTCAGAAATATCTGTTCCAGGCCTGTAGATATGGGCAGTGCCTGGAGTCTGTCACCCAAGTCTCTAACAAGTGAAGATTATAAAAGAGAGTAGATTTCCTTTGAAATAAAAAGCCCAGAGAGTTGGAGAAAAAAAGCTGAAACTCTTAGGAGGATAGAAAAATAAACAACAACAACATGAGAATAGAGAATATATCATGTATAATATATATATATATATATATATATATATATATATATATATATATATATTAGGTATGTGTGTGTATATATATATATACACACACACACACACACACACATATATCCTTGCCTGTAATCCCAGCGGTTTGGAGGCTGAGGCCATAGAATCATGAATTCAAAGCCAGCCTCAGCAAAAGTGAGGTGCTAAGCAACTCAGTGAGAGCCTGTATTTAAATAAATACACAGTAGGTCTGGGATGTGGCTTAGTGGTTGAGTGGCCCTGAGTTCAATCCCTGGTGCAAAAAAGAAAAAAAAAAAAAAAAAAAAAGCATAGACAAGCACAATCAAATATGGAATGGATTTTATAGTTTTTGTAGAACAAAGACATATAATGTCTGATGAATGACTTACCTTGAATAGATGCAGAAAACTCTGAAAACAAGTCAAAAGAACTATAAATTTTGAGACTAGCTCTCCTGATACCAATGTATGAGCCAAAGAATTCCTGAAAACAATACATAGAGAGAAAACTTATACAACTGTGGTTTTGTGATTTTGTCCAAATCACACATACTATTCACTGTTATATTTCATGTTTTATGCAAATATCTGGACACTCATCATATGGACATAGTGATAACAATAAATGCATCGGCACCTCTGTTCTTGAACTCTGTAAAAGTCATCCAAACATGTGGACCCAAACACCTTATATTTCTAAATTTTTCAAGGTTAGGAAATTGAAACATGATCAAAGATTAGGGGAAGGCAAATTAATTTGTTATTTCATAAGTTTTTTTATACAGGCCAAGGTGATCCACAGTGTTATCTTCAAATTCAATAACTCAGTCTTCTCTACGGAAGGCAGGTATGCTTAGTTCTTATGGTCATGTACACTATTTAGGTTTGAAACTGAAAACAGTCAATATTGTTTCAAAAAAGTCTCATATCTTCAGATGAGAATAAGTCATTTCTAGTGAGACTGGTATGCAGCCTTTGGTATGGCTATAATACCCATCCTGACAGTTCCCCTCAGAGTTCCTTCATTGCCTCAGGATTTCCTTCATTTGTAAAACAAGCACTTTGCTTTTAATTTATTGCGGGTTGATCTATACCTAGCTCAATGTGCACTGTTGATAATATCCAAATACTCAATGGACTAGAATGAAGACGATATCAAAGGGTTTGCTCTCTAGGTCTATCTGGAACTGTATGTATGCTGAAGCACACAGAGACATTTCATAGCCTATAAAGAACAAACTTTATTTTTATTGGTTCTTTTTAATTTTATAAAACATTAGGATTCATTTTGACATACTTTCAAAAGCATGGAATATAATTTGCCTAATTCCAATTCCTTGGTACTTCCCCTTTCCCTCTCCTCCTCCCTCCCCCATTCCCTTCCCTCTACTCTATGGTTCTTTCTGCTATTTTTTTGTTTGTTTGTTTTGTTTTCTTAAATTAGTGCCTTGTGGATATACATGGAGTTAATTTTTACTGTGGTATATTCATGTGAGTCCAAACTTTTAATCTGCCATCACTGAGTATAAAGCAGACTTTCTATATTGGAGAATTTTATTCTGACTTTTACCCCAAGTCACTAAATAAATGGCCAAAACCGAGTTGGAACTTTCATACAAGTAAATTTTTTAAAAAACCTATCCTTGCCATGAAAAAAAAATGCTACTTATTTAAGGTCAAACAGAATTGTAAGTATGCATGGCCATTTTCACTTTTTAACTGATGTTATAGGAACTAAAAGCTCCACTGATGCTCATAGACACATAAAGATCTTGAATTAAAAAAAAAAAAAAATCTGCCAACTGTTAAGTATAAATGTCCAACCTGTTTGTGAGCCCAGATGGAAGTAGTTTATTTTGCCACTCACCCAGAAAAAAAAATCATGACACTTCAAACCTATATATTTTTCTTGCTATAATTCTTCACTTCATCAAGCTTACAATGAGACAGGCTCTGAGAATTTCCATTATGATATAGAAATGGCACTTCTAATTTAGAAATAATTCTTATCCAATAAAATCTTTTGGCCAGGTGTGTGTGTCCACTCATTATATCCAGTGGCTTATCTACTATTTTATTCAAACTGTTGGCCCAAGTGGACTCTTATCTACAAAACTTATCTGCTGAAAAGAAAGCAATGGCAAATATAAATTAATGCCAGCTTTGTACCATAATAATGCCAAACTACTACCAGCCTACATCACTAAGTCTCCATAAGCCGTGAACTGGAACTCAGATGTAGTTCCTAATGTGTCCATAGGAAACAACCCTATCAAGTGGAATGTATATCACTTGTAAGCTCTGTGCTTAAACCCACTAACCATACCCTCTCTCCAACAAAGAACTCCACAGGAGAATATGACCCATCCATCCTTCAGTACTTAAAATGGCATTTGTTAATATTTCTTTCTGATTTGACAAACTTATAGGCATTTAGGAATCAGAGAAAGAAGAGGAAGGAGAATTTGAGGAGAGACAGTCCGAAGACCCTTTATTCAAATAGCACACATTTTCAGCAGACTGGTGCATTGCATTCCCTTTTTGTTCCTCTTGCTTTGGCCTTGACACATGACCTTGCTTTGACTAGAATGTTTAGCTAATATTGACAGTACCAGGATATAAGATCTTAAATACTTACTCAAACTTGAGTGATATCAGGGTCTTATGCTAGTTTCCTAGAATTGCCAAAATAAACCATTAGAAACTAGGCGACCTCAAGTAAAATACATTTGTCTTCTCACAGTTTTTAGAGGTTAGATCTGAAATTAAAATGTCAGCAGAATTAAACTCTTATCACCTACTTCTCCTGTTGCCAAAAATCATTGGCATTTCTTGTTTTGCAACTGCATAATTCCAATTTCTGTTTTCCTGGTCGAGTGACCACCTTTCTTCTGGTGTGTTTGGGTGATCACAAGATATTCTCCTTTCTGTACATTAATTTTTGCATAGCTTCTCCCTTTCTTGACAAGCACACCAGTCCTATTATCTAAAAGTTTCATCCTATTCTAGTATAATGTCATACAAACTTCCATGGAATTACATCTTGGAGGTATTATTCCAAACAAAGTCATATCCATAGGTATTAGTGAATAGAACTTTAGCATACCTTTGGGGATATAATTCAATAAATCACCATCCCCCTCCCATTAGTCTCAGAACACAAATATGATGAAAACTAGTGGATTCTGGGGACCCTGTAGAGCTCATCAGTTTGAAAAAATGTGCTCATAATTTCAATCACTTTATTTTTCTTACTAACTTCTACGATAATATTTTCAGATCATAGAACATAGGTTATTAAAGGAAGAGTTTAGTCTTTAAAGCATCATATTAATGCAAGAAACCTGTTGTTTCATCCACTTATATGTAATAAAGTTATTAATTAAAATAAAAATAAATAAAGTTTACTATTGAAATGTTTTGCTTTAAATATAATGCCACATTGCAATTATTAAATGCTTCATGAAATTTTAATTATTGTTAGAAAAAAAAAGCCAAAAATCATTTAGTCTGAAAATTTGGGCCCAATTTTTTTTCTTTATTCCAAAGCCTGAGATGTATACAGTACTATAAATACAAAGAATGAAATATATGCTTTTTTTCTACTCACTCCCTATCCATTTTCACACATAGAAAATATTAAAGAAAAATTAAAAGAAAACTTACATTATAATAATTACATGGAAATTCTTTTAAGTTAATAAACTCCTGGGGCTGGGATGTGGCTCAAGCAGTAGCGTGCTCGCCTGGCATGCGTGTGGCCCGGGTTCGATCCTCAGCACCACATACAAACAAAGATGTTGTGTCTGCCGAAAACTAACAAATAAATATTAAAAATTCTCTCTCTCTCTCTCTTTAAAAAAAAAAGTAAATAAAAAATAAATTCATAAATTTGAGATCATGTTTATCAGATACAAATAAGGAATCAAATGTTATATTGATTTCATGATTATTTCTTGAAATACATTTTAGAAAAAAAATGAAATTATAGGACTCTACTGTTTTTTTTTACCTTAGAATGATCCTATCATTACACTTCACCTCAAATAAACAATGATATAATTATAATTTCATTTTTAATCAGAGAGTTAATGTTGATGGGCAAGCATTATGACAGGGATTGTACACTAGATTTCCTACACAGTACTTATTTCAAATACAATTTTAGGATATCTAATCATGTTTTACTATCACTATAATTGATAATCCATGAATCTAAGTCTGTGATTAATGTAAGCATGTAATTTTATCAAATTCAGCTTTAAAATAATCTTAATTAACTATGAAGCATATACATGTATGTTGTGTGTCTGTGTTTTCTTCACTAATGCTACATGGACAAATTATTTTCTGTTTCTTGGATTGTTCATCAAATGAAGTATACGTCTTGGTTTAGATTCAAATTATTTCATATTTGGATTCATGCTATACCCACATTCATTATCTCAAGATGCACAATTGAGAATTTAGTTTTTTAATTAATTTTTATTTATTATTTTTGAGGGTACTGAGGATTTTATCTAGGTGTGCTTTATCACTGAGATACATCCCCAGCCCTTTTTTATTTTTAATTTTGAAACAGGGTCTCACTAAGTTGCTTAGAGCCTCACTAAATTGCTGAGGCAGACCTTGAACATGCTATCCTCCTGTGTCAGCCTCCTGCGGTGGGTGCTGTGATTGCAGGTGTGTATCACCATGCCTAGCACAATTGAAAACGTTGGAGACAATAATTATAGGGTGTACTATTGACCAAAGAATCACAACATTAAGGTTCCACCAATTAAATTATCAAAGGGCCTTTGAATTTTATGGAACAAAGATTAGTCAGCATTATTTAATTTTTTTTTCTCTTTTCTACATCTCTGCTATAAACACAAGTGTAATTATACTCTTACACTTTACACACACACACACACACACGTGGGAGGCCAACCTTACGAGTGACTGAGTTACACTCCCCAGCTGGGTGCTGAGGCGCTCAGTCACAGAAATGGGTGTGTCTTGCTATAGCCCCATGGGTGAAGCTATGCTCACCTGTTCCTTTGTAATATAACCCCTTGCCCTGTTTAGGATAGAATCTTCCATGGAAGTGCCTTGTGTGTGTCCCCTCCTCTTACTGTGCCCTTGGATGTGGCCTACTCAGGTGTCAACCTGCTGACAGTGGACATCATGAAGCTAGACTAAGCCCCCTAAAACCTGACCCCTTGCCTTATTTGAATAGCTTCTCCTCAATAAAGGGGGTCAGAGCGTGCTCTCGCCCTCTCTTTCTGCGAACCCAGAAGGTCAGAGGAGCCGTCACAGCAACCCCAAAGAAAAAGGTATTTGTGTCTCTTGTGTGGTTATTTCGTGCAGCCCAGTTAGCCCAGTTTAACTAGAGTGATCCCTGAGCCTTTTATTCTCGAGAACAGAAACCCAGCACACACACACACACACACACACACACACACACACACGTCAAATATAAGCACAAAAATGCACCATCAAATTTAAACATGGGAAAAATGATTAGAAATTTGTCAAACAAACTAGAGAAAGGTAACCACTCAATTTCTATCCACTTGTGCTACACATTATCTTCTTCATCAGGTATGCTCAGCTCTGTACAATGCAACAGCTTTTATAGAACTTAATGTTTGAATCTCTAGCTTTCAGGTAAAGTAAAATATAAATACAGAATCATACTGTAAATTATAGTAACTATATTTGTAGCTGAGGATATAAAATTGTTATAAAAAAGGCTGTTGTAGGAACATAAGCCTTTGCAATTTTAAATATGTTTTATTTCTTGCTGATATTTGATAATGCATAGAGTGCTTATATGTAGTCTCAAGTAAAAAAATTCAATTATGTGCTAATTTAACATAAAATTTTTCTAATTCCTTAATATTTCAACTCCATGATTGCATGAAGTATTGTGCCTCATATTATATGTGTTAATTTTACTGCCTAATCTAATATTAAATATGATATATTACATAACAAAATATTTAATTAGATAAGTATTCAAATAAGACTTATAAATTAAATTCAGTTTTCGGAAATCTCTTCAAAGTTTTTGTTGTTATTGTTAAGAATAATGGTTCTTAAAGAATAACAAATTCCCATAGACACATTTAATTCATTCATATAATTTTGAATAAAAGTACAAGTTTAATTTATCATTATCTCATTGAACTGCATGTGATGTTAAATGTATCTGGTATTTAGAATTTCATTCATGGACCAAAATTGAAAGGACACCAGTTTTTGTTGTTTTAGTGCATCTTGTATGTCATGTAATTCAGAAATCTTTATAATTTATTAAGGGAGATAGTGCTTTACTGAGACATATTTTTACGTTTAGGTATATCATAGTTGTCTTTTTTCTCCAAAAAAACTATTGCTCCTATTTGAAAGCACCAACACATTCATTCAGCTTTAGAAACAAAATTATCTCCTTATAACTACAAAAACCTTCTTTGCAGAAGTATGCATTGCTTTTGCCATGTAAGTCTAGTAGTGCACTAATTATTTATAAGGTGACTCAATGAAACTGCTAACCATTTCTCAAACTCAACTTATGTATAAATACTGAACATTTAATTTATTGACTCAAATAAGGCAAACTTTTTAAATTACAAAGGGGATATATAAGTCAATATTTTAGTGAAAAATTTCCCCCTAATTTACTAAAATATGAAGAATAAATGTGACATCAGTTTATATAATATCCATATAATCAACTTTTTACAATAATAATGATTGCTAATAATTCTTTTTAAAAAATCCTTAGAAAGGTTTATATCCAGCTAATTACACAATTGTTTGAGACAACTAGATAATAAGTTTTTTAATTCATCAACTCTTTTGTGTGTCAGATACTCCTTAGTTGATAGAAATACAGTAATAAACAAAACAAGATTTCCTAAAGAAGCTTACATCCAAGTTGTAGAATAAAGAAACAGTTAAAGTAAATAAAACAAGTACTAAGTAGTATTCTTTAAAGATTAAAAAAAAAGAGAGAGAGAGATACACTGGGCATATGTTCTAAAAACCCCTGGGATATCCTTGATTACTAAGACAATTTAATCATTTCCTTAATATCCTCTTAGTCTCCTTTGCCATAATAAATAATTCTACTCCATTTATGTGTCATAACCAATAGTTTTCAAGCCTCACCACTCTCCCTTCCTTTTCTGATCTATATCCAAGTACCTCCTTTGGTGCCTGGAGTTTATTAAAACCTTGCAAGTCCTGGCCATGTACAGTAGAACTTTAACTCCAGTTGACACTTCCTATCCATGATAAGGACCCTCCAGCTTTCCAAAGAAAGTCAATTTCAGACCTGCTTGACACTCTGCCTTCTCAACCAAGAAAAGATTAGCATGTGAGTCAAAATTCCTTCCTCTGCTCTTAGTGTTCAGGTGCTGCCATCGGCCTCAGTGCTTGATAGCTTTAGGGTACCCAGCCTACTTCTGTGAGCCAATCACAATTCCCTATTACAAGAAGGTTCTAGTATGTGATCAAGATATAAGTTCAATATTATGATGTCTTCATGATATTCACACGAATAAACTTTATTTTTATCTCTATATCATTCTTGTTTTGAAAAATGAACTGATTTTGCCCCTCATCCAAATGTTGTAATGGATGATATTTCTTTATCATTATTTGGAAATCATCAATATGTTACACTATATCTATTTTTCACTCTGATCTGTAAGGATGTAATTAGGCTTTTTTTGTCTTTATATTTGCAATTGATTTGGAGTAATAGGAGACACTGAACAAGTTTTCTTGTACTAGGAAAGAGTAAGGTCAGGATATTAATTAACTTGGACACTCATTGCATGATACCAGTGGGAGACTTGTAGCCTGTACTAAATGTCATAGCTCCTTCCAGGGGACACGCAATATAGCTACTGCCTCTGAATTATTACTCCACACCATTTAGTTCTAGATAGTTCCAAACAGAATTCAAAATTTTTGGATTTCCTAAATTTTTTCATCGTTTGTAATTAACTACGTTTTAAAACTTCTATTAATATTCAGTATGAGTGTGTAATTTGTTTCTCCTTGGATGTTCCAAATACTTTTTCATGGGCTGTCATTGAAAGAGAAATTGTTTTTCTGTCTGGAGTAGTTCCATGTCATATACATAGTATTAATGTAGGTTATTTATGTTTAAAAACAGAAAGAGCATATTGAAAAATTTTCAAATGCCTTTAAGCTAGCTATAGTTCTATTTTAGTTTTGAGCATGTATTACCAATTTAATCTAATTCTACCACTTATTCATTTTGTTTCATTCACATCTTACCGACTTACTTTCTCTAGTGTTATTTCTTTGAACTGCATAATTTCATACTATATAATAATTTTTGGCACTGAATAATGCAGATTTTCTCTAGTTGATGCCAAAATTTCTGGAGTGATAACTAATTTATACCAAACAGAAATTATATCTGAATATTTGATACGCTTTATTATAGCTATAAATCCTAAGATTTAGGAATATGTACAAAATAGCATGATCATAGGTCATTAGAATTCTGTTATTACCATTTTTCAGACCCCTTCAATTTAAAATATAAAATGAATTCTTTGTATCATTTTATTTGGCACTCTAGAATCTTCACATAAATCCAATCCAAGATTCTTTCATGAAAACTTTGGATATATTATACACTAATGTTAACAGGGTTTATTTACTTTTTCTTTCCAGCTGCATCTTATTTTTACTTTGGAAGATGTCCTGTCCTTTTTGTCTTTTATCCAAACAGTAGTTTAAAGAAAACATATGAGAAATTTGAGTCACTAAACTCACAAACATACAACATCCCATATTATATGACTATTACACTCTAGCATATTTTGGCATATTTTTGGATTATTGCCTTAGATTTAACTGTATGTTAGGAAATATGGAACAGGTAAGAAAACTGGTTCAGGATAAGCCCTTGATTCTGAACAATGGCAATTCTCAAACAATATTTGCAATCTATCACATAGAAACTAAATTTTGTTTACTACAGTGGCATATAAAACTATTTCAGTCTAGGAAAAACATCAGAAATGGTGTTTTACAAAACATACACAAACAACTGGTACCAAAAAAAAGGGCAGGGGTGGCATGCGTTTATTATAGACACTGAAAAGTCAGATGGAAAGAAATTTGATACTGTGATATTGTGTTGCTAAAGATACAGTAGGCCAGATGGGATGCATTCTAAGGATTACAAGGAAATTGTCTGTAGAAATCTTATATTTGAACCATCAATAATATTTGACAAAGTAAATGATATGTCCAGTAACTGTAACAGAGTTAAGTGATTCTCTGAAGAATAATGAGAACATGGTTAGCAATTGTAAGACTGTCAATCATTGAATGCTATCATAGATTAATTTTGAAAACAAGAAAAATGCTCTGTGATTGTCTCATTGATGATGGTTTACCAATACCTAATTAGATGAGTGGAACATAATATTTGACAACTGTCAAAGAGTCATTATTGTATAGTTGGAAAGAGACATACCAGATAGTTATCTCTTGACACAGACAGATAGACAGGGCTAATTGTTCTTTATGGGGTAATAAAGTGGAGATTCCCTTTATAGATAAGAAACTTGGAGGAGAATATTAAGTTTCTTATATTTCCAAGAAAAACTAAAGAACCATAATTACGTCTAAAGTCAAATGCTAACAGGGTAACCTGCTTCGATGATTTTCTTCCACAGGAACTTTGAGTATGTAGAATATTGATCCTTACAACTATAGCATGTCCTCACTAAAGATTATTTAACACTTAAAAATTAAAGTTTATGATATTAAATGCCAGGATGTTTTTAATTCATTCAATTCTATTAAGAGAGTCAGACACTGAGAAAAAATTATATATATACTTCCTGGTTTATTAATTACTGGAGCTGTGGAGTTTTAAGATGAGACATAACACTGAAATAAAATACTCTGCTCATTTCATATCATATCAATAAATACATTATGTCAGTGTGATTTATTCCTAGTGATTTTAATTTTGTTCACTTGGTAAAATGACATCTTCCAGATATCAGTTATAAATATACCATTTTCTTTGGAGGGGCATCATTTAATCTAACCCATTCTTGTAAGTGGGTAGGGATAAAACTCTATTTAGTGGAAGGGGATGCTACCTAACTGTATTACCTGGACAGCTTCACTGGAATGAAGCTGTTGTTTTCTGCTTATTGTTTACTGTTGTTTTCTTGTGTATCTCTGATTCTGTCCCTTTCTCTCCTTTTCCTCCATGAAATATTTTCTTTTACCTTTGTATCTCAACTCGACAATTTTGCAGTTTTCTCTGCTATACTCAGAGTAATCTTTGTGAAACTTCTAATCACTTTCATTATGAAGTTTACAAGTCATTTCTTGGTTTTACTCTTACTACCCTTTCTAACTTTAACTTGCTTCTGATTTTCTTTTCCCTCTCTCTTCTCTAGTTATCCCACTTTTCTATGAGTTCATTTAATTATTGTACTCACTCATCCATATATTTTACTCTAGGTATGAGCCCTATACCTAGAATATTTCTCTCCTTCCATGTCACTTAGAAAGTAATTGTTCTTCCTTCTAATGGCAGAGAACTATTCCCTGACATTCTTGGTCAAATTGCTACATCTGATGTCTCTCTTTGGCAGTGACAAACACTAATTCAATGGCATGTTGTTCTGTTTCATGACTTCTTCTATATAAATGTATAAAAAAGCAGGAATTCATACTTTTTAACATTATACCTCTTATATGAAATATAGATTTCATTTTTTGGATATATTTAATGAATCTTGTTAGAATTAGTGGATGGGAGGTTAAATTTAATCATAAACATAACTAATGAGCATCATGGAAGAGTAAAGTAAATGTTAAAAAGTGCATTGAATCATTAATAGATTCACATTTTTGCTCTTTATCCCTTTCTCTTATATTCCACCTTTGTTCTGGTCATCAACTGTTCAGTGACTTTTGTTTCTTTTCCTGCTTCTGTATTTATTATAACACTGCAGGATATTCATTATCTGTACTCCATTTGGTTTAGTTCCTAGTTACTTGACCTTTGTTTCATCCACAAATAGAAATTCATAAGTTTTTTTCCTATGTTCTTCTTTATGTCCTGGTTGTCTTTTTAATACTATTCAGGTCACAGTAAACTACTTGAGGTAATTATATATAAAGAATGTTATTTTAAAATAAATGTGCACTATGACTTTATAAAACTCAAGAATACATAATCCTAAATATCTGAAGGACCTAGTTAGATTTCCATAACTACCACCTCTTAGTCCCTTATCTGATTCTCTGTGCATATCTTTTAGAATATTTTTTTAACAGATCATGCCACATGGTGGACATCTTGTATTTGTAATCCAAACTTCCACCAGTGTCTTTCAATTTTTAAAGTACTAGGTGAAGAACTTTGTTCTTCCTAATTATTTTACTGACCCAAGAGAGCCTCTGTCAAAAGTGATCCAGAAGGGTATTAATGAGTAAACTCTGGGGTGATGAAACACATGGATGACAAAAATTCTAGTTCCGATTATAGAGCTATCTGAATTTTTAACTAATGTTTAATGTTTTTGAATAACTCTATTACTGCATCAATAATGTGAAGATGAAACATTCTTCACATATCTAGAGCTAGGATAAAACTAAGAAATCTATGTATAACCTATATTAATATAAATTAAGTACCATATGTATATGCATTAATCTATTTTTAGTTGTTGTAATAAAATAACCAAGGCTGGGTAATATATATTAAAAAGATATTCATTTAACTCGCTATTTTGAAGGTCAAGAGCATAGTACTAGTGAGGGCCCCATAGTGAATGGCATCAAAATGGTGAGATTCTGTGCAAGAAAGGCAGACAACATGACAATTACAGAAGCCAGAGTTATGGGAAGACAGAACTCCCTGTTTTACAACAAACTCTCATGTGAAAGCTCACTCATGAGTTACGTCAATTCCTTCAGAGGACAGCAGCCCCAATGATCTAAGCACTTGCCACTTGGACATTACCTTTTAAAGATCCAACCCTCTCCAAGAACACTACATAGAGGAGCAAATTTCTAACACATGAAACCCTGGGAAAAAACTCAAACTACATTACAACCATAGCAACAATGTTTAAAATAGCGGAATGTTAGAATCATGGAGTTAGGACTTACCCAAAACTATACATCAACATGATTTAATTTTTTTTGTGTGTATTTCTTTGAATATTTAAGTACTTTAAATATACAGTAAAAATATTTTGAGAAGAATAAACAACTTAGAAAAGTGAGATAAAAAATAATATACAAAATTAAAAGTATATCCTAAGTAGCAAGATATGAAAAAATGGGAGTTCATAACCCACTTGAATCAAATGTATGAAATATGATATGTCAAGAGCTATGTAATGTTTTGAACAACCAATAAAAAAGATGTGTTTTCATCTGTTTATAATAGTGTCAGTGATAACCAAAGAAAATTAGTGACAGACTTCAAGTTTCAAAATGAAAGTAAATTTTTATGATATAAATATTCTTCATTTTACACATATAGATGAAATTAGAGTTTTCACATTTAGAGTAATAAATGACATGTTTTGATATGTATGTCTTTGGATTAATGTTCATGAGTGACTGTCTTTGCCTAAATTAAGATTTGTTGTCTGAGTAGTAATACTTTCAATTTTTTAAAAAATTTTAAATTTTTATTTTTTGATACCAGGGATTCAACCCAGGGTGCTTAACCACTGAGTCACATCCACACCCCTTTTTTTAAAAAAATATAATTTATTTTGAGACAGGGTCTCCCTAAGTTGCTTAGGGCCTCACTAAATTGCAGAGGCTCACTTTCAATCATCCTGCTTCAGCATCCCCAAACCCTGGGATTATAGGCATGAGTCACTGTGCCTGGCCTATCCTTTTAGCTTTTAAGAACTAAAGATAATCTCTACGTTTTTAGGGACTCTCTATAAATAAACCTACCCAGACATTACAAAATGGAGTTATTTTCCCTAAAGCACATTTCCCCCACAATTTACATTAATTTTGATAGTATTTTTTAATTAACAAGAAACTCAAATATACCCTTACATGAATTGACTTGTGTTATGCAAATTACTTGGATGATATCCAACAGCAGGGATGTTTCAGAAGCAAAAGCTTCATGTTCAGAGCTATATATCTTTAGAGAGTATCTATAAGAGTATCTTGTATATTGCAAGGGCAAAAATGGAAAAGTGTAGAAAGCAAGAGCTTTCAAGGAAGTTCCAGAAAAATGAGGCTCTTCACAGAGATTATGACTAAAATAAAAGATTCTATTATAGGAAAAAAATACATTGAAATTACTGTTTGTAGAATTTTCAAGAAGCATGTATGCATTATATTTGTACCTGACTTATTAAGAATCACTATGAGATACTACAATACTTCCCTTTAAATAAAACTTCTTTCAGAAAATAACAATAACAATAGAAAAATCACCACCGTATTAAGAAAGTCTACTGAAGTTAGTTTCTAAAACTAGCTTCTTTAACATTCTTCTAAGCTGCATTTAAAAACAATGGAGACTAATCGGGAATCTAAAAACTTAAATAAATGTTAAAGAAACTGTTATTTGGCATTAATTTAGATACATGACACAAGCAGAGAATAAAAGTTGTTTCCTTCTATATTACTTTTTAAAAAGTCAATGAAAAGATAATGAATTACTAATTTTTATGAGATTTTGCCAACTCAGAAAGAAATAGTGTACTTAAATAAAGTATATGTGCATTTATTAATCAATAAATACAATGGGAAAAAAAAGAACAAAAATAAGGTCAACCCTAAGAGAAAAAACAAATACCTATTAAATAACAAAATGACATTGACATCTTTTTTTTTTTTTTATATATATACTTTCACATTTTTGTACAAAATTTTATTTGTTTGTTTGTTTGGTACCAGGGTTTGAGTTCAGGGGCATTGGACCACTGAGCTACATCCCCAGCCCTATTTTGTATTTTATATATACACAGGGTCTCACTGAGTTGCTAAGTACCTCGCTGTTGCTGAGGCTGGCTTGAAACTTATGATTCTCCTGCCTAGGCCACTGGAGCTGCTGGAATTATAGGAGTGCACTACCACGCCCAGATCACAATTTGTTTTTTAAACTCAATTACCTTGGCTTTTTTGAAATAAGTAGCCATAAGAAGCTGCACATCTGATTCCAAGTATGACCAGTGTTTATTTTATGATGTTATATTCTACATGAAAAAATCAAATAAATCAACAACTCTTACTATCTGCATAACATATTAATTATGTGGTGATTTAATTCATCACTGAATAAATGAGACATGGTGGGATTTTAGTCTTAAGTATAATTCTCATTGAAAATTCTAGAAATGTAGCTTCCCAGCTTTTGTAAGAGATAATTTTTCATATCTAGTTTTTTGTTTGTTTTAGCTTAATATTTTTTTCACAAAATGTTAGAGGGCCAAAAATTTGGAATAGGAGATAACAGAATTAGCCAAAATGAAGCATATTAAAATACTAGAATAAGACCTTTGCTAAAGTTAAAATTTAAGAAGCAGAATTGATGAGCGATTATTTTAACACGTAATATCATATTTTTAGCAAAACTATGTAAGAATAAATAGTAACAATGAAATAAACAAACATTGAGTTAATAGTTATAACCTTATACAATATAAGTCAGGAACCCAGTTTCTTTTTAAGCTATTGGTCTCTGATAATTCCAGACTTTATTTCAGTTTCTTAAAGTATCTAAATAGTATTAATCAATTCTTCATCTCTCTAGGCCTTAAGAATTTCAGTCTTTCACTAGTTACCTTGCCCACACGAATAGAATAGCCTCTGAGTAATACTTACCTGCGTCACAAAGCAGTCCTGCTTGTCTCCTGTCACCTCAGCTAATAAACAAGCCCTGATGGCTGTAATGCTCTTGTGAATTTCATAAAGATCAAGGCTTTATCTTCTCCCAATGCTTTTTACAGTATTCATGAGCATCCATTACATCTCTGAGGCCCTTCTTTTATGGGTTTATAACATTTACAAAACTTTGCTGGAATTTGGTACTAACAGACTTACAATATGAGGGTAAGGAATGATTAATATGGTGGTGATTCTGACTGATACTTGTCACATATATTAATTCCCTCTCTAGGGTTTCTCCCCTCGCATATCTCCTCAGCCCTTTTTGTCAATATTACCCTGAACCATGTTCTTCCTAGTTAACATCCTAGCCCAAAATCTTATCAACACCAATAGGAAATGAAAAAGTCAACCTCTTCCCCTTTTTACTGAAAACCCTCATTTTAAGCAACATAATGTATCTCAGATATTTTTTTTCTCCTGAAGGAAAGACAAACTTCAGATTTTTCTTATCTTTTCACTAAGAGTGATTTTTCTTCACAGAAAATGGGTTTTTATATGCATATCAAAAAGATCTCTTAAGAACCAAGATCAGTGATACACATCTTTAATCTGGCTATTTGGGAAGCGGAGGCAGTAATGTCTCAATTTCAAAGTCATTGGCACTGTGAGGCCGGTCTGGGAAACTTAGTAAGACCCTGTCTCAGAATAGAAATTTACAAAGGGATGGAGATATAGCTCAGAGATTGAATACCTGCCTAATTGTGGGATCAATCCCCAGTATTGCAGAAAAAAAGAATGCCAAAAAATATTATATTGTGTGCATCTATGAATATGTAATAGATAATCCCATTATTATGTACAGCTGTAATGGTACAACAAAAATTGTGAAAAGAAAAAAATGCATTAATGTGACTTTGCTTGTTTCACATTGTTTTGTTTTTCCCAAAAATGTAATGATTTCTTCAAATATAATTTTATTGATCATCTCTCATTAACCAAGAAATATGCTAGCATTTTAGAAATTAAAAGAAATGTATTTGTCCATACACCTAAATATCAATATTTCAGAAATCTCAGAATTATGTTTCATACAGAACACTCAATTTAACTTTTGTTATTGTTTTTGTGGAATCTGTATAGTAATTAATCATGTCCCATTGTTAGCCAAATCTACCTGAGCATCAGGCTCTAACCCTAAAGACAATAACTTCTTCATAAAAGTCTTCCCCTAGAAGACAATATAGAAACCTAAATATGTCAAAGCAGGTGTGTGTGGTAAAGATTTTCTCCCATTCTGTAGGCTCTCTCTTCACATTATTGATTGTCTCCAATCTTCAGGATATATAAAGAACTCAAAAACTTAACAACAGAAAACCAAATAACCCAATCAATAAATGGTCTAAAGAATTGAAAAGACACTCTACAGAAGAAGAAATACAATCAATCAACAAATATATGAAAAAAAATGTTCAACATCTCTAGCAATTAGAGAAATGCAAATCAAAATCTACACTGAGATTCCCTCTCACTCCAATCAGAAAGGCAATTATAGAGTATGCAAACAACACTGTTTGTGAAGATGTGGGGAAAAAAGGCACACTCATACATTGCTGGTGGGAATGCAAATTGGTGCCACCACAATGGAAAACAGTATGGAGATTCCTCAGAAAACTTATAATAGAACCACCATTTGAACAAGTTATTCCACTTTCTTGTTTTTTACACAAAGAACTTAAAGTCAGCATACTATAGTGACCCATCCATATCAATGTTTAAAGCAGCACAATTCACAATAGCTAAATTATGCAACCAATCTAGGTGCCTTTCAACAGATGAATGAATAAAGAAAATGTGGTATGTATACACAATGAAATATTACTCAGCTTGAAGAAGAATGAAATTATTGCTTTTGCTGGTAAATGAATGGAAGTAGAGAATATTATCCTAAGCTAAATAAGCCAATTCCCAAGGAGCCAAAGGACTAATGTTTTATCTGGTATGCAGGTGCTAATTCACAATAAGGATGGGGAGCTTAGGGAAGAATAGAGGTGGATTAGATAGAGGGGACTAAAGGGAGAGGAGGGGGTATAGGGGTAAGAATGAGAGTGGAATGAACCAGTCATTATTACCCTATGTGCATATAGGATTACAAGACCTGCAAAACTCTACATTATGTAAAACCAGAAGAATGAGAACTTATACTCTATATATGATGTGTCATTTATAACTAATAAGAAAAAATAAAAATTAAATGCAAAAATATGTCAAACCAGCAGAAGTGAGGATTATTATTTAGATAAGTTTGTCATGAATGTTGTCCCTTGAAAAAAAGTCTTTTAAAAGTGGGGTCTTGGGGCTGGGGATGTGGCTCAAGTGGTAGCGCACTCGCCTGGCACGCACAGGGTACTAGATTTGATCCTCAGCACCACATAAAAATAAAATAAAGATGTTGTGTCCACCGAAAAATAAAAAAATAAATAAATATTAAAAAATTCTCTCTCTCTCTCTCTAAAAAAAGTAGGGTCTAAAATGAGAAAACATTAAATATACATTAAAGGCATTGTAGAAATCCTGAAACATAAGCAAAATCATATGGAAAATTGACAAAGAATAAAAGTTTATTTTATTTTATTTATTTTTTTTTAGGAACTTTAGGAACTTAGAGTACTAAAATATCTAAAGGTTAAGGGAGAAGGGAGAAGCATTGTCGAGTCTTTTTTTTTGGAGAGGAAGGAAGATTGTGCTGTGCTTTCTAGTTGATAATGATAAGTTGAATTTAATTAAAACAAATGGAAAATACAAAATTTTGATAAAGGATTTGTTCTTCTTTATATTTTTCAAAACATCCTTCTGACTGCTATTAGGAAAGAATAAAGGGAGAGAAAGTTCTTTAGAAGCAATTGTAATATTACCCACAGATAAAACAAATTATGTTCTAGAAAGATTGCAGTGGATATGAAGAAGTTATTTTGAAGGCAAGGATTATGTGATTTATAGCTCATCAATATAGGCATACAAAATAATGAATCATGAATGTTTCACCAGTTAGGCTTGGGGAAGTTCTAAACTAGATTTATAAATTTGGAAGTAGGCAACATATAGTTAACATTTAATGTCATGGAAATAACTGACATTAAATGTTAATTCTCTAGGAAGAGAATATTGATGCATCTTTTCTGCAAATCTGTGTATTTTGTAGTTTATGAATTTTCAAATCTAATAATCAGCTAATGAACACATATTAGCATGTAAACTATTTTCCTAAAAGAATTTTCCCAAATAGTTTAAAGAAATAAATTGACGTTCCCCAATGTTACGTCAGCAAATCCTAATCATACTAAATGCATCTGGTCTGGGAATCAAGAATAATTTTATATCTTGAGAATACAGTTTTATCCCTTCAGATACTCTTGATTCTGTCTTCATTACTGTGAAGTTAAACATCTGATTCATTACCATCATTGTCTATCTTTCAAATGATTTTGTAAATGATGTTATTACTATTACTTTGGCCAAAGCTCTCTCTCTCACTTGCACTGCTGTGGTAGTCTACTAAGTCATCTCCTGGGGTTTCACTCTTGTTGCTATTTAGTCTATCAGCAAGTAAGTATCATTAATATTGTTATGTTTGCCCACTGCTTAAAACTGTTCTCTACTATTAAGGCAAAATTGTTAAAATCATCCAAAAACCATTCAGATTCTATTTTGAACTTGCTTCTTGGACATTTTCCCTCATATATTCCAGTTCACCAGAATAGCCTGTTTGTTGTTCTTTCAGCATCAACAGTGCTCCTGTCTCAGGGCCTTGGTGCAAGTTTTTTTTCCCCTCACCTGAAATGTCTTTCATCCAGATACCTACAATTCTCACTTAGGTGACTTTTTTAAGTGTTTTTCAACTATCATCTTTACAGTTAGGTGTTCTGGGACCATGCAATAGCCTTATATCCTTTCTCTCTGTTCTGCTTTCTTGTTGTATAATCTTCATTCTTAATAATTATTTACTTTAGACCTTTTTTTTTTTTTACTATCAACTAAAATATGAGTAAATTTCATGAGTGTAGCAGAGATTTTTGTACCAGGGATTGAACCCAGGCAGCTTAATGCCTAAGACACTAAAACACACCACTCAAAATTTTATTTTGAGACAGTGGCTCACTAAATTGCTTAAGACATTGCTAAATTGCTGACTTCAAACTTGGTGATCCTCTGTTTCAGTCTTCCAAACTGCTGGGATTACAGACATGAGCCACCACACCCAGCTAGTGCATAGATCTTTGACTGGTTTACATTAAATGCAAAAATTCTGTCTTGATTAAGTGCCTGCCCTATAGAAGGAGTTTTTTATGAATGACTAAACTAGAAATTCATTAAACTTATCATTTTCCTCAACTGGATATTATTTTTAATATCATGAATGGATATAAAACATGCATATAATTATATTTAAAATAAAGAATACAGTATCAAATGATGTAGATTAGAAAAAGTTCTATCTCTGAAAGCACTATGGAATCACTGTATTAACAAAAATAAGTTAATAATCATACAGTTAATACTTTCGTTAGCATAGTCTCACACTAAAGATTTTTTGTACTTTCTTTTAGGGTAACTAATTTCTCCAAATTCATTGCCATTGAGTTGTACAATTAGAATATAATGTTATATTTCTGATTTTAGAACCTGAGCAGATATATGCTATCCACTCTGCTTCACGTTTAAAATTTTTTGTCAAGCATGATTCCGAATAAAGATCAACCTAACTGCTATTTAAAAAGCATATTGCTCATGCCCTATTCTCAAAATATGAAATTTGAATCTTCAGAAGTGGCAAATAGGAGTCTTTTTAAACAAATATGTAAAAACAAATATTCTAAGTGAACTGATATGTAGTCAGCTTTAACCATGGATACAGATTATCAGAAAATAATTCAGCCAGAAAATAAACTACTGAGAAAAACATGTTTTATTCATTGGGAGGTTCAGAAGTTAAAGCAAGTAGAAAACTAAGAAAACATTTTATCCATATAATAGATATATAACATTACAAACATAACTTCACTAACCTCTGAAATAGTAAACTAATTTTTATCAAAAATTTCAAATATGGAATCAGTAAAGAGGCATACAACTCATTTAAGAGTAATACACTCTGAGACACTATTTTTAAAAAAATTGCTAATATATACATTGTAGCAAAAATATACCAAAACATTTTCACATAATAGAATGTTCAAAGTGAGTTCAGAAGTTATAAGCACATTTTTTTCTATTGTCTAAATTAACAGTGAACAACAAATTACTAAGGTGCTTATCTTAAGTAAGCCAAAGGAATGTGAACTACATAAGAGACAATATCCCTATGCTCAAAAATTTAACAAAGAAATAGACCTATGGAAAATTAGTTTGAAGCAGTTTATCAAAAAATGACATAGTTGGGCTGGGTTGTGGCTCAGCCATAGAGCGCTGGCCTTGAACGTGCAAGACCCTAGGTTTGATCCTCAGCACCACATAAAAACAAATAAGTGAAATAAAGGTATTGGGTCCAACGACAACTAAAAAATAAATATTTTAAAAATGACATAGTGGTCTTTTGAATTTGATGTGAGTGCAAAGAAGTAAGTGAAATTAGTGTGATAAAAAAGTGAAGCAAATAGCTACTTTAAAGATCTGATTCTCCAAAGCTTTTTTGCAATATAGTTTGCTACATAAAGTTGTCCAACTTGATGATTTCATGTAATATACTGCTGGGATTACAGACATGTCCCCCCACACATGTCTGTAATATATATATATATATATATTTTTTTTTTCACCATTCAGCTATTTATTTAACATATTCATCACTTCACACATACATAGCAAATCCTTTTTCTTTCTTTTGTGTTCTCTCTCTCCCCCCAGTTCTTGTCCTTCTTTCTCTCCCTCTTCTCTTTCCATTTTTTTCTTTGCTTCACTTTGCTTTACTTCATTTTTCATGATAAGAAAGAATACACTTTTGTAGCTTGCTCAATAATTAAAGAGAATTCAAAGAAAAACGATGTTGGACCACCTATATGTTGCATTTCATGGGTAAGGATTGAATACCAGAGTTTTAGTGAAAATGTATTCTAAATGCATAAATTTGCAAGCTGTGACACATGTAAAATTACTTTTAACATTTTCTTCTCTCTCATTCATAGTCTATGAATTCTGAATGTTTGAATTTAATTTGATTAATTATTATCAATCAATTCAACTCAAATTTAATTATCTAACTTGGATAATTTTATGTTAGAGAAGAAGTTAAATAGGTCATTTAGATTAAAATAGTCTTGCTGTAATTGTGATGTTTCATTATGCATATTGAACAATTTCTCACTGAATTGGTTCAGAAAGTAGCAAATGATTTGAATAAAAATATTGACTATAGAAGAATTAGTTTAGCTAAAACACACAACTGTGAATACACATCATCCTGACACATTATTTTACACACACACATATATATATATATTTATATTTAAATTATTAGAGTACATCACACTATCTCTTTTCCTAAGTTACTTAGTAATTGAGCAAAACTAATTATGAAGTACATGTTAAAATGTGTCAAGAAGTGAGATATCTCCATAAAAGGGAAAGTGTGAAATTAGGTTCAACAGTTATTCTTGAAATATCCTACACCACCACTTTTCCCCCAGTGCAGATAAGTGATCTTCTCAGAAAATGTCAGATTTGTTTATGTGAAAAAATTGCAAATTATTTGCTTGTTAAAACCCTCTGATTATTTTTAATCCTTTTGTACTTAAATATGACCACTAAATAGATTGTGCTCATGTGAGTCTTGGCAGGAGGTTTTTTGGACAGGATACCAAAAATACCAGTATTGAAAGCAAAAATAAACAAGCAGGACCATAGGAAAGAACACTCAACAATATGAACAGTCAATGGAATAAATAATCTGAAAACCATGTTTGATAAGGGTTTAATATCCAAAACATGTATGGAACACAATAGCAAACAAACCAACAAAATAGTTCAATTAAAAATGAGTTAATTATCTGAACATTTTTCAAAAGAAGATATTCAAATGAAAATGGTGCATTAAAGTATGCTCAACGTTATTAATCATCAGAGAAATGCAAATCAAAACCACAATAGGCCATCCTCTCTCACCTGTGAGAGTGACTATTATCAAAAAGAGAGGAGGTAACAAGTGGTGGCAAGAGGAGGTAGATAATGGAATACTTGTATACTATTAATAGGAATGGATATTGGTACAGTCATTATTAGAAACAGTAGGAAGGTCCACAGTGGTTTAGAAATGGAAGACATATATTATCCTACAATCCCTCTCTGGGATTTACCATCAAGTCAATTACTAAGGTGTTTATTTTAAGCAGGCCAAAGGAATGTGAAATATATATATCATTATCCTTATATTCGAAAACTCAACAAAGAGGAAAAGAGGCCTATAGAAAATTAGTATTATCTAACGGAAATTAATACATTGAAGAGAAATCTACAATCTCAGTGCTCATTGAAGCAAATTCACAATAGCCAAGAGAGAAAAAAACCTAAGTACCCATTGACAGATGAATAGACATAGAAAATTTGGTATATTTGCACAATAGATTATTATTAGTAGTAGTATTTTTTATTTTTACAGAAGAAACTTTCTTTTTACAGAAGAAAGCTCTGACATTTATGACAGCATGCATGAGCCTGAAGGACCTTATGCTAAATGAAATAAAAGGGACAATTAAAGACAAAAACTATGTGCTCCTATTAACAGGTGACATCTAAAAATGTCCAATGCATAGAAATAGAGAGTAGAATAATAGTTACAAAATGCTGGGTGGAGGGGAATGGAAAACCAGTATTCAAAGGATACAATCATTCAGTTATAGGACGAACAAGGTCTAGCAACCTAATGTATACCATGAGTAGAAATGCATGTGTCCATCACTTGATTGTGGTATTTATTATCCAAGATGTACCAAATTATCATGCATCATGCTTTTAAAAAAACAAACTTTTTATTTAAACATTTTAAAAATAAATAAAACATTATTTAAAAATTAAAAAAAATAAAATTTAATATGTAAAGTTTAATATCTAAAGTGTCCCTATAAAATTCATAGATGGAGATTTTAGGATTTTTTAATTTATAAAAAATGTTCAGTACTATAACCATACTTCATCAAATGGTTACACCCAGATACTAATGCAGAATTGATACCTGTTGCTACAGGATGCTTATAAGAAGGGCATGACCACAAGTCAAAAAATTATCTACAGCCAGGTACAGATTTTAAAAAGGTTAAAACAACAGATATAATTAGAAAGGATAGTTAAAGAAATTTCAAAAATGCACTGGCTTAAATTGTTTATAGAAATAAAAACAAAAGTATTCATATATATTTTTAGATGCTAGGTAAAATATGATGTGCTTTAAAAGAGAAAAATTTTAAAAAATCCTTTTCTGAAGGCATGAAATAATGATGCGGGAGATTTAGACTGAAAATTATATTTAAATGTTATAATTATTACTGTTATAATTCATATAGAGTACAGGTATGTATATGAACTCAAGAGAAAAGACTATTATTTCTTCCATATTGGTCAAAGAATGCTAATAATGTAATATGACTTTACATTGCATCTAGAAAAGGGGTCGACGTACACCACATTAAAAGCAGAGAGAGGGAACTAATTATAACACATTATACCTAGGTCCATTCAAAATACATTTTAATAAAGAAAGTAATATTTTATTGAGGAGGCATTGATTGTACTTACATATACAACACCATATTGTGTGCTATGTGTGTATCTGTGTCTGTATGTCCATGGGAAAGGGAGAGAAGGAGGGAAGAAGACGAGAGAGAGAGAGAGAGAGAGAGAGAGAGAGAGAGGGAGGGAGGGAGGGAGAGAGGGACAGATGTGGGTGGTAGTGCAGATGGAGTAGAGAATTCAAATACAAATAACCAAGATCCAGAGAAGCATGATGTTAAACCTTGTCACTGTCAATACTACTTCTTTGTTCTACCACCTTTGTGTTACCTCTTTAAGTAAAACAAGTGAAGCAGAAAATTTTCCATAGAATACATTAAAATTCCCTACCAATTCCTAGTAGTATTTCTTTTATAAGTGATAAAATTTTTGATAAAAAAATTTTACTTTTAAATCACTCTTTTATAAGTGATAAAATTTTTGATAATGACAAGTTATATAAACAGTTTAGCTTTGTTAAATTATGTGGAAGAAAATAAATTAATGAATAAAATTGGATCTAAGATATCTATAGATTTAAGAACATGAAGCTGGATACATATTGTGAAACTGGTACTGGATTTAATCTTACTTTGAAACAAATAAGATTTGTGTTACAATAACAGATTCTCCATGCGTGTATCTTAATAATAAGACATTTGATGTTAATGACTTTTCCTATTTTATTTACTATTTGAATACTGCATATAGAATATTTATAATTTTATATAAAGCTTTTGTGACAGGACAAATAGATCAGAAGTCATTGGTTTAAAGAAAGCGTTAGCCAATTGCAGAAAATTTTGATCAATTTTTACAATAGATAAAATATAGAATAGACACATGAATGTATTCATATATCTGTATATATTCTCTTCTATGTCGATAACAAAAGAATAATACAAATGGATTGGCAATAGGAAAGAAAGTTATTTCATAAAGATTATCAAGAATAGAACTTTGAGAGTACTAAAGTTTTGGACAGAAAGCTTCAGTTCAATGGGTGTTAAATAATAAACATTCATAAAGAATGCTGGGAAAGACAATATATAGTTCCATAGTGAAATCCAAGATTCAGGCATCAGAATGTATTTTAAAGATTTATATTGTTTGGAATTATTTTCTCTACATGGGTTAAATCTAGTGATAATTCATGATTAATTCAATTTATATATTTTCTTGAAATTTATTTTTTATCTATATTCTTATATTACTTGTATTGGCAAGAGTTATCTAGTTTATTTTATAAAACTTATGGTTAGTTTTACTGAAATAAAAATATAATCCACAGAAAGGCACTATTTCAAAACATTATTAGAATGCTTATTGTGAAAAGAAATACACATATTGTAGGATTAGCTGGAAAGAAACCTGTATTATGGCTATAACATACTTATTCTTTAAAGTGACAACATAAACTTCGCTGATTCTTATAGTGTTCAGGAACTGTCTAAAATGAAACTTTTAGTTTATACTCCATATTTCTCTTGCTGTCATAATGTAAAAGTTTATTTTTCCACGTCATATATCTACAACTTGATAATAAAATTAGGATAATATGATAAGATCAGAAAAACATGATGTTATATAGTTTTAGTTCCTTCTCTTTTTTTCTGTATAATATAAATTTTCTACTAAAGAACATACATGAAAATATGTATGATTTATGCTTTCAGCTCCAACATAGAGAATTTGAAACTTGCCCTTCCCATCCTTACAACAGAAAAAGTCTCAACAAATAGAAAATAGATAACTGTTCTTGGGTATATCAGAGAAATGAATGAATAAAAAAAATGATGTGTATATATCAATGGAATATTACTCAACTATAAAAATAAGCGATCAAACAAAATAAAAGTATAAATTAATTTTAAATAATATTGCTAAGTGAAAAATCTAATCTAACAAAATCTGTATAATAAATTTTTCTAAATATAATATATTGCAAAAAATACAAGAAAAGAGATCATACAAAGATTGGAGGTTGATGGGGAGTTGTCAAGTTCATAAATGAAGCATAGAATAATTTTTAAGCTTCTTTTTATACCTTTATTTTATTTATTAATTTTTATTATTAAATAATTATAATAAATATTAATAAAAATTAATAAATAAACCAAGTGTAAGTTGCTGAGGATCAAGCTGGGGGCCTCGCATGTGCTAGGCAAGTGGTCTACCACTGAGCTACAACTCTAGCCTGGCATAGGATCAATTTTAAAGTAGTATGATTATAATGTAATAATGTGATAGTGGAAATATGTATTGGGAGAATTATTATGCATTGATCAAAACATGTAGAATTTCACAAATAATAAGCTTTAATGCATGTTATTGAAAAAAAAATAGGATTGGGGATCCCAGGATAGAATGCATAGTGTGACCCCAAACTTGTATTATAAATATAGTCAGTGGGGTCTCTGAAGACGTGAAGTAGAATGTTCTCACATAAAAGACTTTAGAAATAAGTAGAATATGGAATTTAAAGTGTGAAATAAACTGTGTGTGAGTATTATACTCTAGTTGCTGAAGTTGTTTTCCACAGGGATCTGAGCTAACAATTCTTATACTGTGACATATACATGCTGCAATTGAACATTTAAGTTAATGGATAGAAAATTTTCAGAACAAAGATTTTAATGAGGGAGTGAAAAGTTACAGACAAGGAAGAGAAATCTAGAATGATCTATGTGGAAATGAATTAAAATTTTAGATTTCAATATGAACTATTTTTAACTATGTAGAAATAAATAATTGCATATAGTAATAGGTATCTTGGGCTCCTACACAAACACACACATGTATGTGTCTGCATGAATATACATATATATGTACATTTGCAGGCAAAAATCATCTTTGTGTATGTGCACATAGGTAATTGCATGTGAAAATCCAGTCCTTCCCCTAACAGAGGAGAGTGACGAGAAGCAATGACACTCCAGTAGTAACAAATACACTTAGAGCCCAGAACTTGATTCAAAATACTGTTTCTTTACAAAAGATACAGGAATCTGAACAGAAATAATTTAGTCTAAGACTGGAGTATTAAATATATAAGAATATTCTTGAGCATATTGTTGTACCATAAAAAAATAAAGTTCTCAGAAAACAAAACAAACATATATACACAGATAGAAGTATGCAAGGGGACATAAAGAACCTAAGGAAAGTTCTTCGTGGTCTATTCTAGAACAATTTTATACAGTAAACTTCAAAGTAAAAAGGTATCTATAAATCCACATTGCTATAAACAAATGATTGAATGAATATATTAAGGAAAGATAATTCTCCAATGCAAAAGTATTCCAAAGAATTTATGTAGATAGTCTGCTCTCAAAAAAGTGGAGCATAACTCCCTATTCCTTAATGATATGCATAGAATAGTGATTTGTTCAAAGAGTACATGGAAAAGGGAAGAGCTATTAATAGTGAAAAACCTGACAACTGTCAGCCAGCTGATTAAGGTCAATATAAATTGTGAGAAGTTTTGATGCTAGTATGTTTTCTATTCAATGTGATGAAATGTAATTTCAGTTTTGTGGTCGGTCTCTTCAAAATGCATAAGTCCCAGCTAATCATAGAAAAAGAATAGTGGAATTCCCAACAGATGAGTATTATGCTGATTATCTTCCCAGTATTCCATAAAATTTTAGTATTTTCAAAAATAAGGAATATCTGAGACACTGTCACAGCCAAGACCAACTAAAGGGGTCACAGAGACTAACTGTTAAACTTAATAACATAAGAATAAAAACATTCCAAAGCTGTTAAAATTTTTCAGTCTCTTTTCATTACTATGTGTGTACATGTCCATTTATCTCTGCTCATACACATAAAATGTTTATCCACAGATTCTGGAAATACATTTAAAAGAAAGAAGGGAGGAAGGAAGCGAGAAAGAGATGAAGGGAGGATCAAAGAGGAAGGAAGGCAGGAAGAGACAATGTCCATATTTTCATTTTAAATTCTATATCATTCTTCCTAATTCTGGTTACATATGGTTTTTGCAAGCAAACTTGTGTGTTTCAACAAAGGGAAATTAATTTAATGATAAGCTCAGTATTCTCATTTTCTATTGCTATAAATTAACATATATGCTTTGAATGATAGATCGAACATTGTATTACTCTATTCATGCGAGTAATTATGATTAAGTCATAAATACCTCATGGAAAGTTTTACTAAAAAAATAAATATTTGAAAATTTATATAACCTTTAGTAATGATATATCATTTTCAGATCATAACTTGATACCCATACTTGAAACTGTTGGAAGCTACTGACATTACATAATGTAATGATTTTGACTCTTTGTTTGATTTGAGTCTTTGCTTCCTATGAAAACGTATTTTTGCTTAACTAAGTTCAAATTCTTTAACAGAAGATTATGAAAATGTCATTCAACAGGCATAGCTGTGGAAGGAAAGTGTTGCCATCAATCCTAAATGATGACCTAATGCTGGGTTCACAAAATCTGACTACTTCAATAACTCAAGAAAACAACAAATAAAGCATGCAACTACACAGAACCACTTTTTCAATATTCTGGAGATGGCTCTGGGATTTTAAGGGTCCATGGAAAAAGAGAGGAAAGCCACTGGAATTCTTTATTCTTAAATAGTGGACACAAAGGAGAGGGTCCATGGAACATTCTATCCCAAAAAGGGCAGAGGGGTAGGATTACAAAGGAATAGGTGAGTGTAATTCAACTCATGCTGCTGACGCCTACACCTGGAGCCATGCCCTATCCAAGCTGGGACAATGCCCAAGACACTACAAAATGTAGTAATTGGTCAGAGCCCTGGGGCATGAGGACTTGACCCTGTATTCATCCATGGCAGCTTGGATACTCCTGTCATACTGGGAAGTGAAATGAACCATGCCCACTACATAGAGGTACTGTTATTAGAGTTTAATATAGCAATGCAAAAAAAACCTATAAATTCTGAGCAGATAACTCAGATTTTTGCAGGCATTTCTATAAGCACTCTATACTAGAATTATTAAAACGTTCTGTAAACTTATCAGTATAGTTATTTATAAAACATCTCAAATTTAATTAAGACTATTTAACATTTTACAGATATTTAAAAACAGTTATTGAACATGAATAAAGGAGAAACAGTATATTATTCTAATTAATTAAATTGGCTACTAAATGCACAAGAATGTGTGAAAGTATCAGTGAACAGAATCTTCAGTTTAAAATAATTTGCTGCAACTGCAAAGTCAAAAAATATTATTATGGAGTGGTGATTAATTCAAGCAAAATAATCATTTTAAATTATATATGATGGGATTATTTTCTGAAATTCTATTATGCCTCAACATACTGTGTTTACTCTTTTGAGCACAGAATTATTAGGCAAAAAATAAACTGGATTTGATGTTAACTGGATTCAACTATTTTATCTGGGAAAAAAATTACATAATCTTCATTTACGTCCATTTTTCACTTGCAAAATGAGAAAACATGACTATAATTGAATAAATTTTATTCAATTCTGTACACAGAAAAACGTAAATGGTTGGACCAAGAGTAAATTATAGATAATTCCTCAGAAATTACTTGTTTAAAGAAAAATTTAATGAATATGTATTCTTATATTAGAAATTACATGTAGATATTGTAATTTATCATTTTCAAACATTTCATTTATAAAATATGTTTTAGGTAAAACAAAATGAAATGAAACATGGTGACTCAATGACTTTACTTTTTTGTTGTTTTTCTAATAAACTTGAATATTACATTTGATAAAAAGAAAAAAACATTTTTGTAAGTATAAAGTCATATTTAAAGTAATTTACATATCAGAAGATATCAAGCTAATTCAAACTCTTAGAATTATTTTAGAAGAGATTCTTTCATGAACACGAATGCAAACCTTATTCATACAAATACATTTTTATCTTTAATTTTTGTACTAGTATGGCAACATTCTTTGTTCCGTTTAAGAAGAAATTAGACCCTAGAATGCTTAGTTTGTTGAAGGAAAAAAAGAAATAAAAAATTCTCTACTACTCAATTGCTTGATATGCTGTCATTGTCATGGGCACTGTCAGTTCCTGTGTGTGTAAGGTCATTTTGTTTAATGCTGGTGACCTAAAAAAGCAAACATCCCTTATAGCATTTTTAGCTTAATCCAATTCCAATATTTTTGAATCTCTATAATTCTATTAAGCTATCTCTCCATTTTTATTTTTAAATTAAAGCACTATAGTTATACATCATAGTTGGGTTCATTTTGACAAAATCATACATGCAAGAAATTTTATTTCTATCCCATTTCTCTCTATACCTCCCTTGGTTGCTCCCCAATTTTCCTTCTTCCACTCTGCTGATTTGTTTAGCCCATTTACATCTACTATTTGTGTGTATATATGAAATACTGTTAACTTTTATTTATTACAAAATCCACAGTTTGGGCTGTGTTTGTGGCTCAGTGGTAGAGCACTTGTCTAATATGTGTGAGGCACTGGGTTTGATTTTCAGCATCATATTAAAAAAATAAGTAAAACCAAGTTATAAAAAAATCCACAATTCCATAAACTTTAAAACCTTACTTTATAGAATACTAGCACCATATGACATTCTCCGTCATATTTAAAAAGGAATAATGATTTAGAAAATAATTCCCCATAGTTTTAGAAAAAATTCTCAATGTATCATTACTTTATTCCACTAAATCATTTGTGATGTAAAGATTTTACACTTTTTTTATTTACATGGCACATTAGGTACAGCATATTCCAAATTGACTCTCAAAAATTTCATAAAATATTAGTTGGAGGCATAGTCTGATCTTCAGTGGCCTTTCTTCTGATGAATATGCTAATGCTTACTTTAAAACAACTATCTATATTTTCAGTCTTCTTCTTTTCTTCTTTCATTGTCAGGTCTCAAATGTCTTTGCAATTTTTTTCATTTATATGCACATTTTTGGTGACTTAAATATATCACAATAATATAATGTTTATCATTCAAAGTTAAGTGAATGATAATGCTTTTGTTTTATGTATTCTCCAAAGATGCTTGGGTTTGGTATATCTTTGGACTTATTCTGAGATAAAACTTATTTCTTTTAAAGATCTATCTCAATTGTGAATAAGATAGCTCTAACCATTTATGTTATAAGAATCTCAGTGTTGACTTTGTTTCATGGAAAATCAACTCACTTTCACTAACAAGACATTTTTTTCCCCTGTTCCCTTTTAGGGAAGCATGCAATTCCTTAAATCAAAGCTATATTCAAGCTGGCTTAAGTCCTTGATTTCCTTCTATCTTAACCTTTAAGATCTAGATAAACCACAGTAAAGATTGATGTAGTCTTTATGAAAAATTGCCTCATTAGTTGACTGCCAGAAAGTCTGCCAGCCCACAAATGGAGATATGTTCTAGCTTTAATATGTACTTAAATAAGAAACATTTTCCTATTGCTAACTCTAAAACAGAAATCACTGAAAGCCCTTCACTCCTGAGATGCAATTATGTTGAAGTGTTCTAAGTAGGGAGCTATATGATAATGGCATTTGAAGGGCATTTTTGTCTGGCATGTGGAAGAATAAATCAAAGCCAGCTAAGTGCTTTATTAGATAACATTTCTTCAGAATGCGAAATAAACATACTTCCAATAATTCATTATTTTATGATTAATAACAATAATGGTTATAAAAGGAGTTTACAAATTGCTAAATGTATGTAAATCATTGCTTTGTATTAAAACATAGTGAGAGAATAGTTTGCACAGACTATTTTCAAATTAACAACAACTTACTCTGGAAAGCAATTAGATGGGAGTGGTTAGGAAGAAATTGACATATTTCTTAAAGTATTTGGGAGCCTAGAGAATAAACACAAAGTTGCATGAGCCTTAAACAACTAAAATGATTGCAGCAATTTACATGTTTTGTTCTTAATAAATACTTGACTTTTTAAAAAAAAATTGTAAATACAATGTAATTTTATTATAATCTAGGCATGCTTTGAAAAGTGCTGTTTTTTGATAAATTTTTGTCTAGTTTGATTTTATTTAGTTTTTAAATTATTTTTTATTCTAATTTGTTATACATGACAGCAGAATGCATTACAATTCATATTATACATATAGAACACAATTTATCATATCTCTAGTTGCAGAAAAATTAGAGTCACACAATTTGTGTCTTCATACATGTACTTTGGGTAATAATGTCCATCTCATCCCACTGTCTTTCCTACCCCCTTACCTCTCCTTTCTTTCCCCTCCCTCCCGTTAACTCTATCTAGAGTTCATCTAATCCTCCCATGCTCTCCCAAAACCCCATAAGAATTAGCATCCTTATATCAGAGAGAATATTTGGCATTTGTTTTTTGGGGATTGGATAACTTCCCTTAATATTATATTCTATGCCATGGTAACAAATTATAGGAATATGCTTTATGATACAGGTCTTTTAAAAATTATGTATAAAGAAAATCTAATTAAATAAAAATCACACTGGTGCCTTAGCAACCCAAAGTGTAGCCATAACATCTAAGAATATTTATTTTTCTAAGAAAAGATATTCTTAGATATTTTGTAGCCCTACATCATTAACTCACACCTTTCTGTTCTTTTAGCAGGTTTATACAAATAGATGCACTTTATTGCAGCATTTATAATCATTAGTAATGCTGAGAGATTATCTTTAAGTAGCACCTTTTTTCAGTACTAACCCAAAGGAGTGCATTGAAGCAAGTTAACAACAAGAAGTTACAACAAACTGATAGATCAGCAATGGCTAAATTCAGTGGAAGCACAATCAAGGCAAAAATATAAGCTAAATGCATGAAAGACATTGGATGCTGGGCAGATGGATGCATAATGCTCACTGTTACTATATGTGATATTCCAACAGGAACCTAAATCTGAAACTTAATGAAGATTTTCTATTTTAAAAAGAAGGTCTGGCTCAAGCAAAGCTTGCCTATAGTCCATGTGTGATTTTTCCAATCTAATTTCATCCAAACCAAATGTAAGGGATTTTATCAGTTAGAACTTTGTTAGATTGCTTGATACATAACAAATGAAGAAAAGTATTAACAAATTAATATATAGTGCTTTATTTTGTGCCTTAAAAGGAATATTCACATAGATTGTCAACGGATGATATTTGGTTTTATATAATTATCTCCTGGCATTTCCTAAGCAGTGGTTCTTGATGTATGAGTAAAGAGGATCAGTGAAGTGCTAACAATTGCATTTTTATTTCTGACAGAAAGTCAGATTGAGTGAAATTATATTTTTCCAATTCTTCTATCCTGAGAAATTTCTGAGATACCACATGGTGTTTGCTGTTTTTTTTCTTTTGTTGTTGTTGTTGTTTGTTTGTTTTATTTTAAGTTTCCCTCAACTGTCTATGTGTTAAAACTTTAGATTCCAGTGAAACTCTACTGGGAAGAATATGGACCTTCCAGATACCAATCCTTTGGGATGTTGTCATGGATGTGTCCCAAAATGCAATATAGGATCCTGTTCCCTCTCCTCCCCCACCTTTCTCTCTCTCTCTCTCTTTGTCTCTCTCTCTCTCCCCATTCTTAGACACAATTCTAGCCATTGCCCTTCAAGCACCCTCATCAGGACTTAAAAGCAGTGGATCAATGTGTCCACATGAACTGCAACCTCTAAAACTGTGAGCCAAAAATAAATGTTTTATTTTAAAAATCTAATTATTTCAGGTACTTATTACAATGACAGATAAATGACAAATACAATGCTTTTGCATTTGTCTAAAGAAGTAGAACTAATTCCCTGGCCATACAATATGTAAGCTGAAGGGGAAATGTATTATTATTCTATGTGACAATTAGCCCCAATTTTTTGAAAATGTATTTTATTATTCAAGAAGAATGATACAATTTTAACATGGCAAACAACTAAAAGACTATACCACATCATCATTTAAGTATAAATGTGGGGGAAGTAGGTTTTCTTTCCTGACTGCCTTGGATAAAATTCTGTTACTTCTAATTAGCACATGTCTTCAAGCAAAAATTGCCTAATTTCTAAAATTCGGATTATATAATATTATATTTGTTCTAATATTATTATAGATGAGGATGAAATAAATTCTTAGTGCTTACCACATAATCAATTCTAAAAAAATATTTATCACTATTATATGATATAATACCATGGAGGAAGAGAGCAGTCATGGCGACAGGATAATATATTCTGTTTAGTAGATTTCCATTTGGGAACAAACTGACTCACAGATCTATGGTGATCATAAGTGATTTAAGGCTTATTTTCTCAGGAATTTGTCATTACTTTAAAAACATATTTATATACTAAAGGAAGTTAAAGTGGGACAAGTCTGAGGCAAGATGATAATAATCCTCAGAAAATCTGTAAGTAGATAAAGTTTATATGTTTTCCCATTTTATAGATGATGACAGTGAGGCAGAGGGTGCTGAAACAACTGTAGCTGCAAAACCCCTTTTAAGCTAGGGATGTTGGTCCATAGATCTGGACATAAATTTGAGCTGAGACATTTTTCTTCTATCACCCATTTCATTGACTAATGGTTTATGCAGAGGAAAGTGCATATTTCATAAACACCACTGCTGTCTGCAGGCCTCGTGGTGGTGGGGTGACAAAAAAAAGCAATTTTTTTCAGGCAAATAAACTTTAACCTTGAAGATTACTTTTGTGGGAGAAAGATTCTTTATTAAAAAAAGGTAAAACTTATGAATAAGTGTTAAAATTTTTAGACCTGCCAGTCAAATATTTTTGCAAAAATTTTTTTTTGTAAAGAATACAATACTTATAAGGCAAATAAAAAGACAACTTAACTAAGATGAACATAATTTAGGAATGGGTTGTTACTTGTTTGTGAATGTTATTCAAATGCAGTTACTTCAAAAGACATCATGTTCATACAGTAATAGAATATTAATTTTGTCTTACAAAACAAACGACTTCATTCATACCATTTAGAAAGTTGTTTCTTTTTTGTTTTGTTTTGTATTGTGGCAAACCCTGAAGCAATGTGCAGTCATAAATAAAGACTCAGACAAGATTGAAACTAATTAAGCTTTTTTTTCTTAATCTCCACAGGCATTTTAAAAAGAGACTCCATCAGTCAAAACATAACATTCTTTCCTGTGCTTTGTTCAAGCCCTGATGCTTATAATAAACCTACCCTTCAGCTATTCCCCATGCTTTTACTGTACCCACTGTTCCTGATTATATATAATGGCATGCTGATGCCTATATTTAACCCTCTTACAGTGCATTGTTAAAATTAGTCATTACAGAACTGATCATATTTTACATCTTTGCATATTTGAAGCCTGCTGAACAGACAGAAAGCAAGTCCTGAAGGTTATGTGACCAGGAAAATATGTTTCAAAGCAGCAAAATTCCAGTTACATTTAATCTAAGAAGAAAATATAAAAAAAAGATGCATGAACAAGATGTAATATGCTCTTTGTACAATTGTCAAAATCCTTCCTATTTTTCTTCCTAGAATTACAAATTCCTGCTGCTTAGGATTTTTTTTTCTTTTTGACAGAAACAAGTATGATTAAATTTGCAAGAGATTTCTCTTAAAATAGAAAAGCATAGAAATATATGAGAATATTAGAAAAATGTAGCAAGAAGTGAAAAAGGAAACATATCCTCATTGGTAAAACAGCTCATCATATTTTTTTTTTTTTGAGTAAGAAGCATGTGATGGGAGATATGGCAGAAGAAGGTACGATTTTAACTGAGTAAATTTATTTCTTTCATATAAAGTGAATGGGTGTGGCAGTTACCTGTAACGCCAGTGTGGTAAGGCTACATACACATATTTTTCAACCAAATACTATTTTGGATCTGTGAGAGATCTGGGAGGAATTTTGTACATATGGTCAATTTCTATGATCAGTTGACTTTAAGTAACAGGAAATTAATTGGATAATGTGTGGGTCTCATCCAATCAGTCAAAGATGTTGAGAACAAAGCAAAGTTTCCCTGAGGAAGAATAAATTTGTTGGCTAACCTACTTTGCCTAGCAGTCCTGCCTCCTCTAACGATTTTGGACTTGCCAGTTATCATACACACACACACACACACAAAATCAACTTGTTCTCTGTCTCTGTCTCTGTCTACCTGAGACATATAAAGACAGAGATAGGGAGATATATATACATACACATGTATGTGTATAAATATATATATAATTTTCTACTTGCTCATTTTTTTCTGGAGAACCCAAATACAATGTATAAGTTTGCTGCACAAAACATACACAATAATAAAATTTGTATGATATGGTTCATCAATATTTTCTGTGAATTATGTTCAAACATGTACATAGAAATAAAGAGCTATTAACTATATATCCTGGCAAATCAAGTAACTACATTTAATGTAGAAAAAATGTTAAGAAATTATATCAAAATAGCTTTATTTATAATGCTAAGAGGCTTATATTAACATACTTAAGAAAAAATTATTAGATATTGGAATTTGAATGGGAGACCAAATGTACCATTTATTATTATAATGTATATTTCAGTGAACTTAATGAATAATTAATTTTAATATTTCTTAATTTGAGCATGTGTATATGTATGCACTATACATAATTTAATTAATCTATTCTTCTCCATCTTATACCAAATTCATTCCATCAACATCTATTCTTGTTAACTATCTATAAATATGTGTCATTCCTTTCTCCTATACGTACATAGTTATTCCTTAAATTTCTTTCATTGTTTATCTATATATTCTTTTAAAAATATAGGAGTATGAATATTTTTGTATATTGTATTTTTAAAAATGACTTATTCATTTACTCTGCAATTTGGGAAATTGCTGTAGTGAAAAAGATAGATAAATAAAAATAAATGTCTTGCCATGAAAAGTGCCAGGCATATAACTGGAGCTTAGTTATGAATAATTTTCTTTTCCTCCTCAGAGAATTTTATGTTCATATGGTTATTTCATAACATTTTACATGTGAATATATGTAGCATTAGTATACCGCACAATTAAAAAATCAGTTTTTAAAATTAACATATTGGATGCTAAAATTTAATGTGTCTTCATTGTGTTTAAAGGTCCTATAAAATAGAGAAGTTAAAATACAGAAAATAGTAAATGTAAAAGTACAACTACTAACATTATGGTCTAATTTTGATATAGTTTCAGCAGTAAAATTGCAGTTGGGGAAGCAATAGGGCTTTGGATGAGCAATCACCGTAATGCTGTTGTTACAGTCTTCCTTTTCCAAATAAATGAGTTAAAATATTTCTGCTAAATAAGAATGACTCATCTTACTGGCCTCAGGAACGTCACCAATAGTCTAATTCTGTGATGAACAGGGTAGACTCGGAGTAATATTTGAGTTCAAATCCCATAGGACTTTGAACAAATTGACATAAGTGTACCATCACTCTATATCCATCCCTAGTATCTCTACAAATCAAGATACTTCTCTTTAAAACAGGGGTCATAGTATCTTGTGCACTGAGTTTTTAATGTATTTAATGAATTAATCTACAAATGTTTTAAGAACAGTGTTTAGAACATAATATGTCTCAAAATAGGTTAGCAAATTTTTGTTGATATACTATAATGGGACAGCTATTTCAGGCATAATTTTATCAAACAAAAATATTTAGATAAGGCATACTTAAAATATTGATTTTCTTCTATTTGGTGTATTTTTTTAGTAGTTTTACAATTTGTCATCATGGTGAAGAGATGGTATTTTCAGCATTTGTAAGGCTTTATGACATAATATGAATATATTAAATTACAAATGGTGGTAAAGAAAGGCTAGCATCCTGAAATTCTGAATACAAAAGATAAAGCAACACTGGCAGTTTCTCTCCCGGAAAGTGCCAAGCTTGAATTATGAAGGTGAATTCTAAGTGAGTCAGGAATGTGCTGAAGAGAGAGTAATGAAGTGAGATTCCCTCAGACACACACATAGAAGATTGGATTATGGACCACAAGCCCATAAATGCCAGGGAAGCCACCAGGGTTTGAAGAAGGAAGGAACCGATTGTTTCCCTGAGGCCCCATAAAGGGCCTAGGCATGTTAGATTTCAGACTTCTGGTCTCCAGAATTGTGAGAAAATAAATTTCTGTTGTCTTAAAATGCGAAGTTTTTGGTAATTTATTCAAGCACCCTAAGGAAACTAATACTATATACTCCATGATTTTTATAGGCTGAGAATATTTAACAAGAAAGAAAAAAAAAGAGCCCCCATTTGCTAGGTTCTGTAATTGAAGCAAAGAGCTTTGTCAAGCCTGGTGGTCAACGATTATAGTGTAAATGAAGGTATTCCATCTATCCTAAACATCAAGGATGACATTACCATATCATGGACATGGTGAGGCTTCTTCCATGACTCTCAGTTGCACTGAACACCTTTCACTTCTCCCTTAAAAGAATAAGTAGATCTGAGGTGAAGGTGGACCCTTGCTGTTGCCGCAATATCCTGTGCCCACTCCTCCACCCCATGAATAGTGGACAAGATAATGCTTTCATATTCAGAATAAAGACACTTGCTCCTCCAATGAATTTTAAAAATGAAGCTGAGTAGGGCTGAGCTTGAGAGGACACCAACCTTTCTACCACCATGAGGTCAAATCTATGCTGAGTTTAGACTTTGGCTACATCTTCTGCCTTCATCATCAATTGAGAAGAAGTCCCAGAAAACAATGCTCTCAGCATTTGTCTTCTTCTCTTTCCAAATCTGGTGATTTATCTCTGTATCCACCAGACTTTAAATATGAAAACTTAGATCCTGCCACTGCTATCAGAGTTGGGTCACTAGAAATAATCTATTTTTTTTTTGTAATTCCAAATTTTAGGCAAGAATCCCCATCACCTCCCATGTTGCTTTCTCCATCATATTCTGTGCTTCCCTGATCATCTCTGCTGTTTCTACCCTTCCTCATCTCCTAAAATTACATCTTACTACACAGGCCCCTTATTTATTATGTCCTTCATTCCATGCTTCACACTGGAATATAATATCTACCATGAAGTAATCTTAAAACATCTTTTTTACCAATGTATTCAGTGACTCCCTTGAACTGCATCTGACTCAAACTAAGGGGCTATTAAATATTTGTTGTATGAACAAATGATTAAATGGAGGATTAAAACTTCTGTTTACTTTTTGTTTTTCTTTGCAGAGGAAAATAATACCAGACTTTAAGTATGAAGACTTGTGTTTAAAGTCAGGTCTCAATCAACTAATTGCTGGAAATGGAAAGAATAATAGCATTAGTTTCTTTGTTTGAAATTACAAACAATAATATTTAGTATATCATGAGCTTCACTGATTCATAAAATTATTTAAAATTCTATAAAAGAATTGTGTAAATATATGCTACATTGTATTTTTACTTGAGAGGGAAGAGAATAAGAGCAAAGGCAAAGGAGAACTCTGTTCAGTAAAAAACAGTCATGCTAAGAGAACAAATTCCATGTTTCATTATATCTCCTTCTAGTAGTCTGCCATCTTCTTATTTCCCATACAATAATTTTATGATTTTTGGATTAAAACCCACACACTTTAGAAAGCTTCTTTCTAAAATTTGTCCTTACTTGCTATTTAGCTATTGTTTTCCATGTGCAGAAAACAGAAATATACTTGTAAAGAAATTCCTAGGGGTGGGTGAGATTGTTATTTTATAAGTTCAACTGTTGCTGTTCCATAAATGAGTTTCCCAGTAGCTGTTCTTGACAGTTCCATCTACATATGATTGGTTCTTTATGGCAAGAGGTCATCTTATCCCATCTTCTCTGTGGACAACATCAAATGGACATGGAGTGTTTCCATTTGAAAACCTCAGTCAGCATTTTATTTTCCTCTCTTTCCAAGTTTGGTGATTTGTCTCTATATCTGTGTAGTTCCTTCCAGCCACTTACAGCTCTGAAGAATGAATCAATTCTGAGAATAGAATAACATGTGAATTGATCCTGGGCCATACATTATGGGCAGGTCATGGTGGGCACCAGTCCTAATAATAGTGATGACTGCCTCATTTCCTTCATCACCCTCCTGATGTTTCTGTCACATTTTGTTAATAATTTCCCTAGAATTTTACAAAGTCATAATCATTGTTCTTTCTCTTGGAGGATGGAATCTCTCCTGAAGAAAATCTTATCCATATAATAGAAAAAAAATCTTAAAATATTAAACATCCAAAACATATATACATACTAACACATACACACACATATATGCATACATACACATAAACATACACACATACATACACAGACAAACCATGGGTCTTGTAACTTCATGTATTTTCATTACTTAATGGACAAAGAGAAAAAAAAAATCCCTCTGTGACAAGCAGCCTCTTTCCCACCATTAAACGACTTTTGAATTCCTTCTTTCAGTGCTGAATGGAGAAAGCTATCACTGGAGACATCCAGGAACATATGCTATCCCCTTTGATTCAGTGCCTTTTTTAGGCAACTTCTCCTTACTCAACGTATGCTGTGCAGTACTGTTTGTAGGTTGTCATCAGTATTATGTATTGAGCACTTATATGGAGGCTCCTGGATTCTAATTTGATAATCCTTGGAGGAAAAGAAAATCTTTTTTTTTTTTTTTTTTAATATCAGCCTTGCCTATGATCCTCATCTCCTTGGTACCAACAGACCTAATGGGAAAAAATGGTGATATACTCATGCTTAACCTTTATTTCTACTCCTTTTAATTTTTTACCAGTCTCTGATTTTTTAATTATAAAAATATAGTACATCTTTAATTTTATCTTGTTTATTTCATTTTAAATGAATTATTTTAAAAATTCATATTCTTTACTTTCTAAAACATAAATCAAATTATATAACTTCCTATGAAAGAAAATATTTCCCTTATGTGCTGTATTAGATTAATTCAGCAATAATTTCATTTATACTTCAAGTTAAAACCATATTTGTTCCTAACAAGATACTAAGCTGAATTTCAAATAAGAAAATTGATTAAGGCAACAGATATGTATTGAGTCAATTATGCTCCAAGTCTTGTGTTTGTCCTTAGAATATTTCACTAAAACATGTAAGTAAAAATATTTTTTTATTATTATAGAGTTTAAAAGCTGGAGGATATATAAAATTATATGCCTATATATAATATTATATATAATTTCATTTATTTTTAATTTTAATTTTGTTAATATAAATATATTTCAATTTATATATTGATAGATAGTATACAGTATAATATTATATATTCAATTTTATTATCTATATAAAATTATAACATATAATTTTGAAGTCCCATCAAAAATATGATAGAAATAAAATCAGGAGGATGAAAGTTAATAATATTGTTATAGACCAAAGCATGGAGTAACAGAATGTGATTTTAAACAGACTGGTCAAGGTGGACCATCATGACACAAAAGCTGAATAAAGACTTTGACTAAAGGATGTGAGGGATTCAGTCTGTGGATGTCAGTTTCCTACATCATACTTAATTGGGCCTTTGTATTTAAAAAGACCTTCCTATGGATGGCATTTTGTTTGTCTTCCTGTTGTATCCAGTTTGAGAATCTCTGCCCTACAACTGGAATGTTTGACAAACACCGCGTAACAGAACTTCTGTGTTAATGATAATGATCAGTTCTGTACTATTCTGCATGGAAGCCACTAGCCACAGGTGACAGTCAAGCACTTCAAACATAACTATGTGATTGACAGTTTCAGTTTTTGATATTCAAATAAAATATAATTATCCTAAAGTAAAATGGCTTCTTAGAACTAATGGTTACCACATTGAAGGGGAGGAAAAAACAGGCCATGTAAATTCTATGTAACTTAGAATATTTTGATTTTACTCTACTATTTTAGTATTTGTTGTCTGTCTTGACTGCTTTTTGTTACATTTTCTTTTTAAATTTTACAAAGCTTGGGCTGGGATTATAGTTCAGTGGAAGAGCGCTTAAGTAGCATGTGTGAGGCACTGGGTTCAATTCTCAGCACCACATAAAATAAATAAAATAAATGTTCATTGCCAACTAAAAAATACTAAAAAAAATTTCATAAAGCTTATCAAAGTAAAAATTGTAAAAATTTATCAAGTGTTGCAAAAGTTAAAAATCTAGAAAAAATGGCCATCTATTTAATAGATATAAATCTATAATACTTTTTTCCAATTTTTTTAATATCCTTTAAAAATAAATTAATAATTTCAATCCCACGATCTACATATTCCATTAGTACAGTTGATTAAAATTTTTTATTTTACATAGGTCATCTGAAAGATGTTATTATACTAACAAATACATTTTCAATATTTAGTAATAATACATTCATAATTTAATGAGAGTCCATTAAAAAATAAAAAAATATAATAATGGAATGTGCCCATTTGTATCGAATACTGTTATAAACAGAATAGAGTTCTGTTTTGATTTTAAACTAACCTCTGATAAGGTCTTAAATTCCTGCCCACAATTTTCAGGTGGAATGATTCAGAACAGATTAGTTCTGGCTTTTCAAATATTATTTTTCCTCTACAACTGCCATGCTTCTACTTGCAGGCCAGTGCAGTAGGGTCCATCTAGTGACACCTTCCAACTTTAAGGCTTATACCTTCACAGTTTAATACTAGATGGGTAGTAATCTCCCTTGTTTTTAAAAATAAACTAGACTCTATTAAACAGTATGAGATAATATGTTTATAATGAAGTCAAAGTAGAACGAGATTATACAGTTTTACACAATATTGCATTATCACACTTTTTTTTTTTTACAAATATTGTAAAAGCATATTAACACTTTAACCTATTAATGGACTTTGTTTCATGACATTGAATAGATATGCACAAAGGGCTGTGAATCTTAGACTTTCTTAATTTCTGCTTTAATGATATGGCCAGGATTTGAAATTAATATAATTTCAGAACTTATACATCTTATTTTTTCTTTATTTTGACTTAGTTTGGATTTCCTATAGTCAGAACACAAAACCAAGTTTTATGTGCCAGAGATTTTATGAGTGAATACATTTTAGATAAAAAGAGCAGAAGACATAGGATAGAGAAGACATAAATAACTAAGCAAGAATATAGTATCATTAAGACTAACCTGAATCCATCCATGGGCAAGTCTCACACATGGATCACACCTAGAACTTGTCCAATCTTGAGGTGCCGTTATAGGTCTATGACAGTCCTACATAGTCTAGGAAGTTAGCTGCATACTCTGGGACATTGGTGAGGCCAATCCTCCTTTTCATCCACCCCTTTCAGAAGTCATTATGTACAACCAACCTTAATAAGTATGGAGTTATACTTCACTTTTTGAGGGTTAAAGTATGTAAATAATTATTTTGAAATGTTTTTGTCATAGACAGCTGGCTGTTCTTCCCCATGTACTCATTTATTAAATCGTTTATTTATATCACTAGTAACTCATGGATATTTATTTTTGTTCTGTGGTTTATATATCAATAGTTATTTATATTCTTGTGGAAGTTGTTGAAACTTTGGACTCTGGGGGTTCAGTCAGTTGGTTTCTATGCCTGCTGACATAATTATCAATTATATTTTGAATACTGAGATCACTATTACAGCTACCAACAATTCTAGTGACAATTATGATGTCATCATATTGAGCATATCTTGGCTCAATTTTATGATTCAACTATAGACAGATGCTATACTAATGTGTAAAAGTGCAAGAATTTTTTTTCTAACAGAATAATGAATTGACTCTTGCCCTGGATATACAGTATGCCTAAAAAATAAATATTGAAGGATAGAAAAAGATAATTTATTTTAAATTTAAGTAATACATTCAGACTCATTTGTATCAGGGGCAGTGTGGCAATTGTAGTTGATTTTAATTCTAACAACATTCTTCTTCATTTCCTGTTATGAGAATACAGCTCTATCAGAACCCATAATAAATAAAGAAAAAATTAGCATGCATTGATTAAAAAATTATTTCAAATATGTTTATTTTCTCCATTCTTCCTATCATCACTTTTGCTTTATACCTTGACTACTGCATAAGCATCCTAACATAACTTATTACTTTGACTCATAACCCTCTCTAATCTTTTTTCCATTCTGAAACCAGAGGTATCTTTGAAAAATATAAATTGATTCATATAACTGAAGAAGTACCTTCTTTATAGTCCTTTTTAAAACTTTAATGATAATGTGTTCATCACATTTTCCTAGTGGTGTCCACTACACTACTTTGGAATGCCACTGGAGCATCAGAAATATATAATTTATATTTACATACATACACATACATATATATGTATGTGTATGTATACAGATAGGTAGATAGAACCTTACTATCATCAAAAACCAGTGTTAAAAAAAGTGTGTGTATGTGTGTGTGTGTGTGTGTGTGGGTAGAAAGGGAAAATTGGGACACAATGAATGTCAAACTCCCTCTTCCTCCACTATTTTCCACTTCCTTGAAAGTGGGTCTCTTTAAGATTGGGTACATGGTAATGGATTACGGTAAAGGGTAATGAGTAAATTTCTATGGTTTTCCACACTTGCAGGTTGTAAAAGTAATGTTTTAAATATCACTGCTGACTAACATGAAAACATGTCCTTGAAATAACAAAGTACATCTGGAAACATTTGACATCCTATGTGATTGCCGTTGAACGGATATCAAGGAAGAAGGAGAGTATTTCAGATTTTTTTTAAAGTTGGTCAGATTCCTCGTGACTTATTTAGTGCTTTTAAAAAGTAGATGTTTTCCTTACCAAGAAAATTCTATAGGTTGAAAATCCAATATGTTTAAAGGTCAGTTCATGTAATTGCCAAATGGATACTGATATTTTAGCACTTTATGTGATTCTTTGAGCCAGAATCATTTCTCTATGTTCACATAGATACTTTACACCATTTGGTACCTAGAATGTTCATGTAAGTGTTCTACATTTAAGTAAACAGACATTCTGGACACATAAAATAAGTGTACTATTTTTGATGCTTCACAGCATTTTCTAAATTATATTAAATTAATTACTGTCAAAATTAATTATCACAAAGAAGCAGTTTCCTGTCCTATGGTATCAGTTAAAAATATGTCTTGTAATTTCTTATGATAAATAACATTTCAATATGGGTATATTTTAATATCTAGGGTAAATTCATGTATTTCATCTATTACAAAAGTTTCAGCATTTCAGATTTGTTTTGAAATATCCTCCATAGGATTTATTTACAGTGCTACTTGGAAATGTTGCAGATGTCAAGAAATAACACATTGGGTTACATTAAACTTAAGTGACATAGCTTTTTAGAACATCAAATTTACTCAAGGTTTTTGGGAAAAATTGAATACTAAACTAAAGAAAGAAAGATTATGTTATATACAATTTGCATAAATTTCAAGGATAAATGATGAAGATATAGGAATGATTGAACTTGCACTGAAGGCAGATGAGGTAGGTGACAATTGTTATTCAGATTCTTTCTTGTTCCTCTTAGCTGTTTGGAATATATGAGTGGAATATATTAAGATACTACATAGAAGGATGGCAAATTTACAAAGCATCTTGAAGGAATTTAAGAAACCAACTTGAGGCAGTGTGGTAAGCAAAACTGACCATTTTGTAAATATTGGCCTATCTATAGTGGTTGGTTTATATACAAGAATTTAGTTTAAATTTTGCCCTAGGGAGATATGGCTTGTCAGCTGATTATTTGCAGCATGTATCTAACCACAGTTTTGTGTTTTTTCTTCCATTCACACATTCACACATGCATAAATATACACAAAACTTTTGTCTAGAAATGAAAAATAGATCAAGAACTCATACAAATATTGCATATACTGGAAGAATTTAATTTTATTGAATAATTTCATTCATTAATTTCCTGCCAAGTACAACACATAGATCTAAAAAATTTGCTTCTATTTTAATCATCAAGTAAAACTTTAGCAAGAGTTTATTTCCTAATTAACATTAGTATTCATTCTTGCAATTTATTTTTTTCTGAACTCCCTGTCTTATATAAGTTTCTGTATATTTCTTTGATTGTTTATATAGAAAATAAATACCCTAATTCAAAGTGCAGTTAATTGCATGGAAAATAGTAACTTTTAAAAATATAATAGAAAAATACTATTCTTAATAAAGTCCAGTTTTACCAAAACTCACAATTATTTGTTTTCAAAGGTAAAGGATGATTTTGAGAAATATTTATTAATAAAAATTCTGAGCTGTGTAAACCTATTGCTTTTAAAAGAGTAGTTACTAATATTTTTTAATATTTTTTCTGTATTAAATTTTTTTTACATACTTCCTGCCATTCTGTACCCTTTTAGGTTTTCCTATTTTTAGACAGGTTGTTTTCCAAAATATTCTGTGGAGAATGATAAAGAAAAAAGTTAGGAAGAAAATAAACTGATGCATCTCTGAAATAGGTCAATGATATTGACATCCCTTATTTTTTCTGGGATAAAGAGTAAGTGGAAAAGAGCTTCCTCTTTCTTTTGATATAAATACTCCATGTCAGTGCAACTGAATAGACATTTCAATTAAATTAGAACTTGTTCCTAATGATTTCAAACATCCAATGGTATTCGGAAGCATGACAATATCAGATACACTGCTATTTGGTTTTTAGTAATAGATTTTAGACATACATCAACTGTTTTATGAGTGTGCACACAAACATATCTATTTATATCATACTACATTATAATAAGTTATTTTATATTTCTCCAGTATGAAGATGAAGAAGGAGGTTGCGACTACCAATTAACTAGAAAAATATGAAAAGATATGATGCTCTAGGTAGCTAATCTAACCACTATAACTAAATAAAGTTAATAACGGGAGTTTCAAGGTAGCAATAAGAAGAAATTAATCATGAAAGGTCAACTTTCTATAGCAAAATATAGTAGCATACTTCTGTGTCTACTTAACTTTTAGAATATTAATGAATATATCGCATAAGAGAAATTACATTTTAGAACCCTGCAACTAAAACAAAGTTACAAATATTCAATGTATTCAGAAACCTTAATGAAAAAGTAAATACTTAAAATATTTATTTGCTTTTTAAAAACATATAAGTATAAAAATATTTGAAATGTTAAGTAGAAAGGCAGCAAATTATTCTGTCAATATTTCTTCAAAATATTTGATACTTACAAAACATTTATAAAAATGTCTGCTGTTAGAAATGTGCCAAGGCCACACCATATGAAATAAGACAGACATGTTTTCTAAACTCATGGAAATAGAGAAATTAGAAAACAATAAATAACATAAATGCAAATAACAATGCATTAAAAGTAGTACAGAATTAAACATAATGCTATAATTGATATTGTTCAAAATGCTATAATTGGGTATGAGAAAATGTACTTTCTAGTGACAAAATGCAGAAAGCAAAATCCATTTTCTTTCCTCCCCCTCCCCCTCCTCCTTTCTCCTTCTCCTTCTTCAATGCTGGAACGGAACCCAGGACTTCTTACAAACTAAGCAAGAACTTTACCTCTGAGCCACAGTCAAAGGCCGTGAATTTTTTATTCTTCATCTACTGACTCCTTTACTACTCTACTATTGTTTCAACCTAAAAAAAATTTAGATACCATGATTCAATCATATTTTAAGTATATTTCTATAAGAGTTTGAGTAATAGGCAAAGGATTATCTTTAAGAAAAATATTAAAAGTGGCTTATTTATCTTTATTGAACAAAAACTAATCTTTTTACTAATTTTCAGTTCTTACCCATGTAATGCGTTATCAATATAAAAGGAACATTTCACTACATATCCAAAAATGCTTACAATTTTTTATAAGCAATTAAAGATCTTTATGGCTGCCAACATTTCAAGCTATACTATACAAAACTCCAAAGGCGGGTGAGTAAAGAGTGGGACACAATGGTATGATGTCACTGAATATTTTCCTGTCAGAGGTTTAACTCCTACTATCCAACCTACCACACACCTATAATCCCAGCAATTCAAGAAGCTAAGGCAGGAGGACAAGTTCAATGCCAGCCTCAACTATTTAGCAAGGCCCAAACCAACTTGGTAAAACTCTGTATCAAATTAAAAATTAAAAAGACTGGGAATGTGGCTCATTGGTAAAATATCACTGGGTTTAATCCCCAGTGTCAACAAAACAGAAAATATTAAAGCTAAATATCTGATATAAAAAGATAAAATGCCTAATTTGCAGTGAATTTCTTACTTTCCTTAGTAAAATATGAAATTCTCCTGCTTATTAATAAAGGCCAAAGCATTATATGTTAGCAGTCTGACTAATTTGTTTCCTAAAAATATATATTTTCCATTTAATAAATCTATAGGAAAAGTTATAAGTGTAATATTATTTGTTGAAAAATATGATTTTCACTTATCTAGTTTTTAATTATTTCCAAAATAAGAACAAAGAACTTTTAAAAACAGTTCATGCACTTATATGTGTACATGTGTAAACATTTAGAAACAAATCAATGATTTTAATTCTCTCTTATTTCTTATCATGACTGCCTGGTACACAGAATTATTCTTTTTAATAATGGAAGCAAAGTATATTTCACATTAATGTCAAATAGTAAAAAAATATTTTATCCGTGTTATCTCTAATATCACAAGAAGACTAGAGATAACTTTTGGCTTTTGATCTGTTCCTTCTTTGTTGGTATTTCATCTGTGACACTTATTTTGTTTATTATGCTTTTTAAAAAAATCTTAATATATTCTTCTCTAAATATTTTTTTCTCCTTAAATTGTGTCTTCTAATAATTTGAAACATATTGTAGATACTAGTGACATGAAATTTTGATACTTTGTTCTCATTCCTATTACCAAAACTTAACATGTTCTGTGCTGTTGACTAATAGGACTGATTTTCTTAAAGTGGTTCCATTTTTATTTTAGTCCCTTTATTTGAAAGAGCTTACACTCTGTTTAAATGTTGCTAATAAACTAGCTATGAATGTAAAAATAAATAATTCTTCTGGTCAACACAATATAAATGTTGACTTCAGTCAAATTTTCCCATATATTTCAAAAGTTTATTTCATAACCTATTCTTTCTTAAAATTTTGTAGTTTAAGATCTCTTATGGTAATTAAGCTAAAATTTCTCACAAGTCTTGCATCTATATTTAATTTAAACAAAGCAAAGATAAAATTTAAATCAGTCGATTAATGACTTAATTATCCAAAGCCAATCAACTGGTTTGAAAACACTTCTACTTGTATGGATTACTTGCACAATCTTCTGCAGACATAGTCTACTTGTATCAGCAGTGGAGTACAGACTGTAATACTTAGATTTGTGGGTAGGATGGATGCTGGCTAGTGACCTGAAGGTGTGGTGTGGGAACAAGTGCATACATGACATACATTAAGGGCGTCTGAATGGCAAACCGCTCCCCTCTTGCTAGGTGCATAAGCAGTAAGCCACTTACCCCATAGTCACAACCCTGGGCATGAGGCCATGTGTTGTAGTCCCTGTGATTGCTCCATGGCCTGGTCCTCGATTGGTTGCTGCAAGGACAGTTAGCAAGAAATTGTATTGGTGGCTGCTTATAATCTGCTTAGCTACTGCCTGAGTATATATACATGGTCACTGTGCAATACAATCAGACCTGCTTCCTGCTTGGTTTCCAGAGGTCTTGAATAGGGACTCCACAGCCAAACTCTCCTCTACCCTGTTCTCCTTGCTGGAGACCTCCTTGCTGGACCATAGAGAGCCCACCCAGTGCAGATGCAGATTTTCCTCATTAAAACACTACCAGGAAACAATGTAGGCACTGTTGAGAGTAAACATGGTGATGTGATATTTTATTTTTTTTATTTAAAGAATAAAACTGGTAGATTTTTAGGCATTATTTTATTTTAGCAAAGAAAAATCATAAAGTGAATAATATATGCCATCAGATGTTTTCCCAGAATTCCTTTCTCTTTTTGTCTTTTTCTTTCTTTGCTGCATTTCCTAAGTTTAAATACCATAATGGGTTCTGCTGTGTACATTTAAATAACAAGGAACATTACTTTCCATCTAAGTGAAGCAGGCTGTTTGGGGCTCTAATTCTTTCCAGGTTCCTGTTTGTACATTAATTTGGCTTTTTAAGTAAAATATACCACATGTACCAAAGCTGTGACGTCTACTACTACATGTGTTGCTTCAAAGTAAGAACCTCACATGTTGATCCCTATGCCATTCTGAGACTGTCCCAGGATCCTCTCTACTGGCCCCTTTGAAAATCCTTTGAAGTGCCACATGTAACTAAAGAAAGTCCTGGGATGCATCACCACATTACTAATTCCAGCTGCAAGCAAGCTTCCTGCTGAAGCCTAGGGACGAAAAGAGATCACAATATGCTATCCATCTTGTTACAATAAGGGAAAGAAGAAAGTTGTTAAAGAGAACAATGAAAGGAGGTAAGTCTCAAAATAGCCCTTATGTAGCTAATCTATGAGATCTCTCATGATCCACTGAATGCAATGTTAGTTGCTCTGACATTCTTTTAGCAAATGGCAAACACAAAATTATGACTCTAAGTTGCTTTTTATGCTCATCAGGATGTTTGTTCCTTTTTTGCTCTACAAACTGGTTCATCATCCACACTGTTCTACATTTGGAATATATATATGAAATTAGTATATACAGCCATGCATGTATATACACACACAAAGAAAATAACAAACACAATAACATTCTGTGCATTGCATATTTAAGAAGTAAAGTAGCAAACAACGGCCCTAATATCAGCAGATAATTGTGAGGTCAGCATATAGGCTGATCTGGAGTGTGATGAAAGCAACCATTTACAACATCACATTCACAAAATGATTGACATGCTTTATTCTAGTTCTGTCTGGTCAAAAACCAATATAATTCTGGAGCATTGTATATTGATTGACTGAAAGTGTCTGCTTCTCTTTTTACTGTTTTTAATTCTAGTTAGACACAAGTGCTACCATAAAGACTTTTTTTCTTTTAATGCACTATTATTTTGATTATGTGAATTCATGTTCAAGTTTCTTCTATTACTCTTAAAGTTATTTTCTTGTTGGGAAGGTGGCTGGAGACTCATAGTCTTTCCTATGAATTCAGGTTTTTGTTGTATCCATACCTATGTTAATTTACTTATCATCTTTATATATCTAGATCATTTTCCTTAAAAATAAATGTACTCAGAAAATACCCATTCATCTTTCTATGTCTTTCCAAATGTTCCTGTGCATCAAATCTCCATCCTAGAAATGCTCAGCAAGCCCATTGATGCAGCAACTAGAAGCAATAACGTGTGAGCCAGGCAATGATTGTGATGAGTTTTGGATTTCTTTAATCTTGGTACACAGCTTTCATGATCACTTACACTGATCTAGATGTGCATTGTGTATACCTAACCTATGTATTGTAGGCCATATCTTTGGCACTTGCATATTCTGTTCCATGACATCCTACCTTTCTATTTGTGAAATACATATTTAAGGAAATTGCTCTGAAAGACTAATTGAGTAAATTTTGTGAACATTTATGTCTGAAAAGGCGTTATTGTACACTCTCGCCTCATTGATAAGATAGATTTGGAAAATCTGAGGGAATTTTTCATCATCTTTTGGGGGGGTTAAAATATGGGACAAAATTTTACTACCTTAAACACTTTTGGGGGGAGTACAGGAGATTGAACTCAGGGGCACTCGACCACTAAGGTATATTCCTGGCCCTATTTTGTATTTTATTTAGAGACAGGGTATCACTGAATTGCTTAGTGCCTTGCTTTTTCTGAGGCTTTAAACTCAAAATCCTCCTACCTCAGCCTTTCAAGCGGCTGGGATTACAGATGTGTGTCACCTAAACTGGCATCTTAAACATTTATAATTTTTTTAAAAAAATTGTTCTAATTAGTCATACAGGACAGCAGAATGCATTTTGATTCATTGTATACAATGGCGCACAACTTTTTATTTCTCTGGTTGTACACAATGTAGATGCGTACCATATGTGCAGTTATCCATGTACCTAGGGTAATGTTGTTCATCTCATTCCACCATCTTTCCTGCCCCCGTGACCCCTCTCCCCCACTTCCCTTTGCCCAAATTCCTCCACTCTCCTCATGCCCCTCGTCCTGTTATGGATCAGCATCTACTTAGGAGAGAAGATTAATTTTGATTTTGGGGGATTAACTTACTTCACTCAGCATTATATCTCCAACTACTTTATTTACCTGCAAATGCCATAATTTTATTCTCTTTTAATGCTGAGTAATATTCCATTGTGTATATATACAACATTTTCTTTATCCATTCATCTATTGAGGATCTAGTTTGCTTCCACAGTTTAGCTATTGTGAGTTGAGATGCTATGAACATTGATGTGGCTCAGTCACTGCAGTATGCTGATTTTAAGTCCTTTGGGTATAGACTGAAGAGTGGGATAGCTGGATCAAATGGTGTTTCCATTTCAAGTTTTCTAAGGAACTTCCATACTGCTTTTCCAAGTGGTTTTACCAATTTGCAGTGCTACCATCAATGTATGAGTGTATCTTTTTCCCCACATTCTCACCAACACTCATTATTAATTGTAGTCTTGATAATTGCTATTCTGACTGAAGTGAAATGAAATCTTATTAGAGTAGTTTTGATTTGTATTCTCTAATAACTAGAAAAGTTGAACATTTTTTCATAAATTTTCATTGTTTTAAAAAAATACATGAAAGCATAATGCATTACAATTCTTATTACATGTATACAGCACAATTTTTCATATCACTGGTTGTATATAAGCTATGTTGATACCAATTTATGTCTTCAGACATCTACTTTGGATATTGCTGTCTATAACATTCCACCATTCTTGCTAATCCCCATGTCCCTTCACTTTTCTTCCCACCCCTCTGCCCTATCTAGAATTCATAAATTCCTCCCATGCTCCCCCACTACCCCACTATGAGTCAGTTACCTTATATCAGAGAAAACATTCAGCATTTGTTTTGGGGGGATTGGCTAACTTCACTTAGCATTATCTTCTCCAATGCCATCCATTTACCTGAAAATGCCATGATTTTATTCTTTCTTATTGTTGAGTAAAATTCCATTGTGTATATATGCCACACTTTTTTTTAATCCATTCATCCACTGAAGGGCATCTAGGTTGGCTCCACAATTTAACTATTGTGAACGGTGCTGCTATAAACATTGATGTGGCTGTGTCCCTGTAATATGCTGATTTTAAGTCCTTTGAGTACAGACCAAGGAGAGGGATAGCTGGGTCAAATGGTGGTTCCATTCCCAAATTTCCAGGGAACCTCCATATTGCTTTCCATAATGGCTGCACCAATTTGCAGTCCCACCAACAATGTATGAGTGTACCTTTTCCCTGACATCCTCACCAGCAATTATTGTTGTTTGTCTTCCTAATAGCTGCCATTCTGACTGGAATAAAATGATATGTTAGAGTAATTTTGATTTGCATTTCTCTAATTGCTAGAGGTGATGAACATTTTTTAATATATTTGTTGATTGATTGTAATTCTTCTTCTCAGAAGTGTCTGTTCAGTTCCTTAGCCCATTTATGGATTCAGTTATTTATATTTTTGGTGTTAAGTTTTTTGAATTCTTATTATATCCTTCTCTATATTATGTGCATGTAGCAAAGTCATTTTCCCACTCTATAGGCTCTCTCTTCACGTTATTGGTTGTTTCCGTTGCTGAGAAGAAACTTTTTAGTTTGAATCCATCTCATTTATTAATTATTTATTTTATTTCTTGTGCTTTAGGAATCTGGTTAAATAAGTCAGGATCTAATCTGACATGGCAGATATTTGGGCCTACTTTTTCTTCTATTAGGTGTAGAGTCTCTGGCCTAATTCCTAGGTCCTTGATCCATTTTGAATTAAGTTATGTGCATGGTGAGAGATAATGGTTTTAGTTTCATTTTGTTGTATATGGATTTACAGTTTTCCCAGCACCATTTTTTCCAAAATGTATGTTTTTGGCATCTTCGTGTAGTATGTGATAACTGTATTTATGTGGGTTTGCCTCTGTGCCTGCTATTCTGTACCATGGGTCTACGTGTCTATTTTGGTGGCAATACCATGCCATTTTTGTTACACCTTAAACATTTTTAAGAATACTTTTCAGCAATTATTAAGTATATTCAAATTGTTTTGAAACAGATCTCTAAAATCATTTCATCTTGCAAATTTGAAACTCTGTACCCAATAAAAACTCCTTTCTCCCTTCCACCAGCAACTGAAAATGTGATTATATTTTCTGTTTCTATGAATTTGACTACTTTAGATACCTCTTTTAAGTGCAATTACTTAGCATCTGTTTCTTTTTAACTAGCTTATTTATTATTTACTTATTTTTATCTTTGTAATGATATATTTTGATTCCCTTTTCATTTCATCTTGAATATAAGATATCTAAAAATTACAGCATTCTCTTTTTAAGTAAGATCTTACCTTTTAAAAAACTTTTCTTTATAGCGCCATTCTTAATCTTTGTTATCCCATCAAAACCTATATTTTTTACATTGTAAACACTTTAGTACCAATTTCTACTTTTTAACAATGTTTTTTCATTTATATTCTGTGCATCAAAATTACTGTAGCATAGATACTATGTTGCCCAGGTATTTCCCTTTCCCAGAGAATCTTCCATTTTATATGGGCTTTCTAGTGCTGTTTACTGTCCTCCCATTTCAAGTGATAGCATCTCCTGTAAAGTAGGTACAGTAGTAATGAACTCCTTCAGGTATCAGGAAATGCATTAATTTATACAATTTTGAAAGACAAATTTTTCCAGGTAAAATATTATTGTATGATAGTTATATTTTTTCCCTAATAGCACTTTGAATTTATCAATGCATGCTCTTTTGGCTTGTAAATTTTCTGCTGAGGAAACTTATGGAAACTCCTTGGATATGATGGATCATCTCTCCAGGAGCAAATTACCAGAAAACCTGTGGAATATCCTCATCCCACATCATAAACTGGGAAGGGAATATATGAATCTAACTTCTTTTAAATCAACTCTTACTCAAATTTTCTCACTTAATATGTCCCCTTCAAACGCAACAATGAATAAAACTGATGAAGATATTTCTGAAAACTTCTGAGGATTCTAAACTGTGAATTGGGTGTGAAGATAGGTTCACTACTGCCATACTCAGTTGAGTTTTCATTATCTTCCATTCAGCTTTCAAATTTTGTTATTATTTTTTCTATTTTATATGGGTTAATATATTTACCATCACTTTAAGTTTTATAAAAGAAATTATAAATATATCTAATAGTAACATCTTAACTGTTAATGTGCTTTATGTTTTTAAGTAGACTCGAGAGAGAACTTTATCAAGCATTGTGCTATTTTCTATTGTACTAATGAAAGACATCATTTATTTTAGTTGGAGGGACCCACTGATCACTTAATTGCCACCAAGAAAACATTAGGGAAACTATTCTGATTATCAATCAAAGTCTTCCATTTTTTAATGCTTCCCAAGGCCAGCTTGCTGGTAATAATGAAATGCTATTTTGCCTTTGATAAAATGTGATTTCATTACTTTTTGAATTTTGAAAATTATTTTAATGACAGAATTTTCCATATTCATCCATGGCTTAAAGAACATATTACCAAAGAAGTATTCATTGGGGTTGGTTTTATTTCTATCTATGTATTTCCCATTAAAAAGGAAGTATCTTATTGACACTTTATTATAGTTTGGAGCAAGTTATTGATTATTGAAGAATAAAACTTCAAAGTCTCTAACTAAGAATTGTCTTACATTTTTTCTCCTACACATTGATAAGTGATTTCTGGCATTTCAACTTTATTTAGCATAGGTATTAAATACATACTTTAGCATTTAATTGAGCAGACAATTAAATGAAACCATTCCCATTTTCAACTATCATACTTAATGAGCAATAATTAAATGCTTCTATGTCTAAAAATTATTTATATCTGGATTTGAGCGGCTTCTGGCTTTTTTGACCCATGGTTCAGATTTTGTTCTGCTCACCTTGGAATATATTCTTTATATGTTCTGGAGAAAACGTGGGTTGGTAGCAATGGAACTATGATGAGAGAACTAGTATTCCTCCTACAAGGGAATAGTCTTGGATGAAGGTATACTTTTTGTTTCAAATTAGACTAAAATAAGTACATCTAGCAAGGAATACAGATCAGCTTCTGTTGCCAAAAAAGGCTCAGAGGAATTTTTGAGTTTGCCTTATTCACAGCCTTTCCAACATTCACTGGCAATCCCATTTCAATTGTGGACATTAATAATTGATGGTCACATAAGTGTTATCGTGAGGCTGCAAAAATCCATCTAGGTTTTAATCAGCAATCTGGAAGAACATATCCTGCATCTTATTTTTTCTTATTGTTATGAACCTTATTGCTAACTAATCAAATGGAAATCATAGAGGCTTCCTTATCAAGTAATTATTCTTTGAACTGAAAATTTAAAATCATTAGTTTATTTTTTTTTTCCTTTTAACTCATTGCATTGTGAATCACTACATTCTACGAACCTCATATCCCCCGTTTTTATTGAAGAGATGGTTTATTACATAACCCACACACTTTACCAAAATTTTGCTCATAATGCTTTTTATTTCAGGTGACTAGAAGCTGTCATATTGAAACGTGGTAATGATCAGAGGAATATCCATCTACCAATGTTAACAAATTTTTGCTTCTTTCAAGATCATCCAGTTCTGAGAAACAATTTTAAAATTTTTTACTTGTCAGTTGCTTGCAGTTGCAATGTTCAAATTACTATGTAGGGCACAGTTTGTATACTGAAGCAAATACATTTTAGCTAATTTAAGAAGACAAGAATATTTATTACACATTGAATTTTTATGTATCATGGGAAGATCTGTAGGGGAACTGCTTGAACCTAAGCTGAATATGCAGTAACTTTTCTGATTACCACATTGTAGAATGAGAATATCAAAGAGAAGAGCCCACTATGAGTAAGAATCTATAGAATATAAAAGCTTCCTGTTGAGATAAGAAAATGTCATGATGAAGTCTGGACCAGAATCACATGCACTCTGAACTGATTCACATCTGCAAAACTGATTGATGTATTTTGCCTTCTCTTCTTCCCTCCATGGTTCAGTTACAAACTCAAATCATACACCAATGAAATGCTGCTTAGCACATGTACATCATATCCAGCATCCCAGAATGCTGGGTGGGAGTTAGATAAAATTTTGAGCAGACCAATCTAAAGCATATACTTCACCTAATTACTTAGGAAGTAATCAGAGAAAGCAAGGGGTCTGGTTTACAGATGGTTCAGCCTAACGTGTCAGCAGCATGGCACAATCAGATTCTCTGTTGTTACATCCCTGCTCAACACCAGCACTGAAGAATGCCAAAGAGGGAAATTCTCACAGTAGGTAAAACTAGAAATTCTATGTTTTGTGTTATGTCTGTAAGAATAGTTATTCTGTGGTCAGTATCCCCATCAGTGCTTGTATTTGATGGTCAGGCCTATTTTCACTAATTCAAAATGTCAAGACTAGAAAATTGGAGATAAGTATTGGACCAGTTCAGAATGAGCCACACGTCTGTATGTATACACAAATCATGTTAATGCTTTCCATATAGGTGTCAGAAGGACATAAGACTATTTTAACTGTTGCTATGACAACTACTACTATGTATTGTAGTACTCTCTCATGAGTAATTTGCTACATTCATGTGGGGATAAATGCATGGAGTACTGTATACATGACATACGTTAAGGGCATCTGAGCGGCAAACCCCTTACCCCATAGGCACAGCCCTGAGCATAAGGCCATGTGTTGCAGTCCCTGTGCTTGCTCCATGGCCCACTCCTCAATTGGTCACTGAAGGGACAGTTGGCCAAAAATTGTATTGGTGGCTTTTTGTAATCTGCATAGCTACTGCCTGAGTATATATACATGGTAACTGCGCAATAAAATCAGACCTCCTTCCTGCTTGGTCTCTAGAGGTCTTGATTAGCAATTCCACAGCCATACTCTCCTCTATCCTGTTCCATGGACCTCCTCACTGGACCAGAGAGATCCCATGCACATTCAAAGTTTGGTAAATACTTTTTAAAATGCTTACACCTGTGCTAAAGCACTGCTCACTTTGAAGTATCTCAGATGTCAGCACACTGGGAGGGAGAGGAGAGGTATGTGGCCTCTACTAGACACTAATACCATGGACATGGATGCTGCATGAAAATGGACACTGGGCATAAGTTCTTCACTTCCTTAACTCATTTGATATGCACAACACTATGATATTATCCTTCCGTGTCCAGCCAGGAAAGGCATTGTGGACACCTCAGCACCTAAAATTTGTTTCTAACTGATGATTCTACACATACCAAGAGGGTACAAAATATTGTATTATATATGTAATTGAAGTCTGGGAGAATTGGAACAGGTCTCTTAAGCAGTTATAAAATGTCTTGAGATAATAATGAATGGAAAATAGCTCAAACTTTTTTTTTTTATTATTTTAGCTAGGAAATAGGGTGATGGATGAGACTTCCCCTGCCTAGGCAGGTGCTTGTGTGGCTCAATTCTTTTACCAGAAACAAAGAACAGAGAATACAGGCTTTCTTATGAGTAGTTAACATAGGGTATAGGAGAAAAGGAGGTGTAAAATTAAATACTGACAGCAGTGTTACTCTTTATTGTCCATCGTCACATCTTTTTGACTAATGAATGAAATATACCATGCTTCATTTCATTGAATCATAGCATATTTAAATAAGTCAGTATGGTATTCTGGTGACCTGAGGCTGTTAGGAAAGGTGAACTAAGCATTGTGCATTGTGTATTCTGAGAAAGGAAATGAGTGCTTTGATCACAAAAAGATTGGAGCTCTGAAGTAGATGGGGTGTCTGAGTTGGTTCTCTTATTTACCCCTCCAATAACATGGCATTTGGCAATGGATTGAGTTAAGGGAAGGCAAACCCCTTGCAACATGAGGGGTATACCAGAGGGCATAAGATTATCTCCATCATGGATCAATTAGGCCTAGATGGTCATGCTGAATCTGTGGGTCACTGCTTCTGTAATTCTAGGCAAACCCAGCAACGGGGTGTGAAATCTCACAAGTTCAACTAAGGAATATATGTGGTCAACAACAACTACTGTAGTAACATAAATTATAGGGTGCTAAGAGCCACAGCCAAATAATATGATGCATGGCATTTTTGGTTGAAAGGTGATGCCAGCAAGCCATTGAGATCATATGATTATGTTAAGATCTGCATTCATATGGATATTGGACTCCTGCTGTTCACCTCAGCCTGCTATGGGACTCCTGGAGAGTTCCCATTGGTTGGGGAAGTGCGGTAGGAGGGAATTCCAGAGGAGGAACTTCCTCTTGGGATGGGAGAACGCAGCTTGCGTAGGTCGGCAATCTTCCTGGGGCATTGGCGGCAGTTTCAAAAATAAAGTTTGTTCCTGCTTGAGTGGCTCGTGATTTTGTGCCCAGCCAGACTGCGGCAATAGGGCAAAAAGAATAGAGTTTTTATTGCAGTCCTGACATTTGGATGGGAAGTTGCCAAATATGGAAGGATTATAGATGATGACTTGAACATACTAACAGGAAAACAAGAGCAAAGGCAAAGGAAGATAATTACACAAAACCAAAAACCGGAATGAATAGAGCAGAATGTGGTGCCAAAACACACACGCACACACACACACACACACACACACAAAGTGGTACTAAAAAAAAAATAAAAAGTTAGTTTTGGGCAGGAGTGAGGTAAGAGAGAGAATGTTGTACCAAAAATTAATAAACACATTGCAGTTTAAACAATGGTATTAATGAAGAAATGTCCAGGAAGTCAGCCTAGGACATTGATAAGAATAATTTTGTTAGGAGTGGTGGATATGGAAAAAGAGGTCTTTACTATCACTTTAGCATAGCTACTCTTTAAGGGATTAAAAGTAAAACTAGCTGCTTTATTTAGTTATTAATGTCTATTTTTACCAATGAACCTTCATCAGTTCAGGCTACTGCAACAAATTGCCATAGACCATATGGCTGATAACCAGCACCAATTTATTTTTTACAGTTCTGGAGCCTAGAAGCTTAGGGTCATGCTACTGACATGGCCAAATTTTGTGTGAGTCCTTTTTTTTGGTTTGTATACTGCTATCCTTTTATGTTTTCTGATGGTGAAAAGAGCATGCTCTGGGGTGTCTTTCATAAGGGCACTGATCTCATTCGTGGGGCCTTCGCCATCATTACCTAATTCCCTCCCAAAATGTCCTGCTTCTTATTAATGTCATGTATGTGGGTAGATTTAACTTGAAGTTGGGAGGTGGGGCACAAACTCTCAGTCCATAGTAGAGACTGACCTAACACAATCACAGTATAGTTTATAGATAGGAACTGAAGAATAGTACAATATATCTGTCAATCATCTACACCCAACTGAGGGTCTTCTTAGTTTTTTATAAAATAATAGGAGACACAATGCAACCTATAGTTTATTTTAAATTTATACTAAATTGTATAACATTTTATTATCTTATATGCAATTTATCCTCTAAAATATTATTTCATTGGTATGAACAGTAACAACCTGGACAAAGGATGACTCCAATTATTATTGGAGCAAATACTTTTAAGATAGTTGTTATCAAAATTATGCTTATTATAGTGAGAACATTCAAGTTGTTCCCTCTAAAAATCAAGGTATTTTGCAATTTATAGCTGTATCATGAGGTCACCTGTAGTTTAATAGAAAAATGAGACCCAAACCAAACAGTTTTTGGAAGTGCAAAACAGGTTTTCATATCTGTATAACTTCCTGGAATGGCAAGCTTCATTGGGCACAGTAGTTGGAGACTCAGACTGGACAGATTAGCAATTGATGGAGGAAGTAATCAAAACAGGAAAGATGGTTTAGTGTACCAGAAACTGAATATCTGTTATCTAGGGATAAAGCAGCATGACTAAATGGTTTCAGTCCATGCTTTGAGATTCAGTGATTTCATATTACAAGATGACACACATTACCATGCTAGCACTGACGACAGCTCCAGAAAATGATCTTCACATCTGCCTCTGAATAGAAACCTGAGTTATAGGAAAAGAACTTAAGTGAGTAAATAATGTTAAAAATCTCTTATCTTTATATGACATTATAGCTTATTTTCTAATTGTATCGATTGAGGATAAACCATTGTTTCTATTTATAGCCACTTCACTTTTCCTCTTATGTACAGAAGTGTTATGATAAGATACAGTGACCTACGGACAGACTTACATAAGAGTTCTTCATATAATATATCTGTCTTCCAATCAACTCTATGAGGTTAGCATCAAGATGCTGGCTTAGATTTATTTTATAATTAGAATCTAAAGGAACTAAAATGTTGAACATAAAATTTTTCATGTATTTAAATTTGTCGTGTTTAAAACTGAACCTGGAATTCTGGAATAGGGAAATAAGTAGGTTGATTGAGGGAATTATTTCACAGACATTAATGCAATAATCTAAGTAAAATAAATTAAAGCTACATATAATTTAAAAGTACAAAATAAAAAGGAAAACATTTTATCTGTAAAAAAGCTAATTTGAATGGATCATAAACTATGTAGTAAGAATGATACTTCTTTTGATTTAGCATTCTTGTTTGATATTTGGCATAAAATGAATTGTATAAACCAGTTTTAAAACTATTTCTACTTCTATAAAATTAAATTAATTTACTGTGATATTTATGTCAATTCTGGATGCTGATGATGTTGTCAAAATTTAACAGGTCAACAAATATCAAAGAATTACAGCAATAATCTAAGAAAACAGTGGCAGGGAAGGAACTGAGGATGAGTTTTGGGGAACTAGAACTGAGGGTGTGCCTGAAGAGTGCTAATAAGTTGAAAAGTGGATTGCTATGCCTGTGACATCAAGATTTCAAATCTACAAGCAAATTCTGAAAATAATGAAACAAACATCTGCATACCAAAAATAAAATTTATTCTAGTGGACCAGTGTACAGTTCTTTAGGATGTCCAGATCTTTACAAAAGCCTTAAATTAAACCCCACACTGCTGCATGATACATAAATTATTATAGATATATTACAGTTCCTCATGCAACTGTCAGCTTTCAAATAGATTTTCCCTCTATTCCAGAAGTTTCCACAGTCACAATTTGGATATACAATCCTAATGCATTTTCTCATATATTTAATACCAATGTTTCCAAAAATACTCGTTATAACTTTAAAATCTTTAAGATAATAATAAGCTTATGAATATATCATTTTGGAGATGTTTTTATCTTTGATTGGCATTTTTAAGTTTACAAATTATTTAAAATTTTGGCATTAAATATATCTACATTAAAATTGAATGGCCTTTATTTTATTTTTTCCAATTTCTATCCATTCTCATGTTGAATATAAATACTGCAACTTGCACATTTTCTTGATGATGAACATTTATATTTCCTCTTTTACATAATTGGAATTTAACACAGATTACTATTATCATCATTATTTTTTCTTATGTCTCTTCGAAAACATGAGTAGATTTCCCTAGGATATGTGCTCTGGATAATCAGACTTCTTAAGTCCTTACTGATGAATTAATTGCTGGATCTTCATAGGTTTCACCTCTACCCTCTGCCATTCAAGTACTTTACATGAGCTCTAACATGCTATGTATCTAGCATTCAGCTTTTCTGATTACTAAGTCATGTAATAATGGAGCAGTGTGCAGTTCTTCAGGACATTTAGATCTTTAATAAAGCTTTAAACCAAGCCTTAAATCAAGACAGCATCAGTAAATTAAAATACATTTGAAGAGAATGAAAATTTGTTCTGAACTTCCTTTATAATACCGATGAAAGAGAATTTTCTACTAAATCAATAGGAGAACAGCATGCTATCTGCTATAGCAAAGATAAATTTGAAACAGTTTCTGCATTTGCATTTTACTACATGGTTGAACATATGGCAATCCACTTCTTTCTTCAGTATCCTTCTGGATCCTTCATGGACTGTTCTGACATTAAATGGAAATGTCTTAACTACTAACTATGTAATTGAAGCTGGTGTAGTGGTTCATTCAGGAGACAAAGGCAGGAGGATCACAAAATCAAAATCAGAATGTGTCTCAAAATAAAGGTGCTAGAAATGTAGAGTACTTGCTTTCACTAGGTACTGGTTTCAATCCTAAGTACTGAAAGTCAATGTTTAAATAGAACAGAAGAAAAGAAAAAAGAAAAGAAACAAAAAGATAGGGAATTGAATATTTGATTTGCAGTCATCAATTTTTCTCTCCAGGATTAATTTCTATTATCACAAGTCAACAATGTTCTATTTTCTTTCATCAAGAAAGTTACTCATTCATTCCTCAAATATATAACCAACTCATTCTGAAAATGATGTTTGTGGAGGGATATTATTGAAGTCATTATCATAAGTTTCCCAGAGAATGACAGATGGCAAAACTCAAACTCAATAATTTGAAGAAAGTTTAATAATAAAGGCAATGTTTACAAAGTTATGAGCAGGATTTAGAAGATCCACATAGAGATTTTGCAGTACTTATGAATATGAAGAGGAGGTCACCATCATTTCCATTAGGGCAAGGAAGTGGGTAGTCCCTGAGATTTAGAGTGGCTCTATGAAAGGTCTGCCAGATTGAAAGTGAGGTATAATTTATTACCCATTTCAATTTAACACAGAAAAATCTGGAACAGAGGAAATAGGGGGATTAAATATCTTAAAATTTTAATTCATATGTCCAATTTGGTTATCTCATATTGATATTTCTATTTCACTATAAATGTTAATCTTGTTTTCCTTGAACATCCTTGAATACATATTTTTCATGTTATTTTATTTAATTTCAACTAATGCAATTAATCATTGATTTTCTTGATTCTTTTTTATAAAAATCTATTTCATGAAGTGTTCTAAAATTTTGAGTTGCAGGATCATTTTGAGTGGAATTTTTAAAATATTCATTTTATTTCATTTTGTCTCATTTACTTTTTCACTCCCATATTGCATATCCATCTCTTCCTATATTGGTCTGTTTGTTTTTGATGTTGTTTTTATTGACTTTATTTAGCACTTTAAGCTTCACATTCATACAGAAGCCTTATAACTGTTGTTCAGGTTTGCCATGCCAAGATGTAAAATGCAGATCTATCCCTGGAGAAAGTACATGGTTTGTGTTTTAAGATGTTTCTGTATCTTTCATCTTCATTAAGCCTTAAATTTACTAATCTCCATGTTGGTATTCAAGAGACTATTATGTGGCAGGAGTTTTCCCAGCCTCTTTTTATGAGGTAGGGATTGGGGGAGGGCCGGTCACCATTAAATCCTGGCTTTAAATTGTGAGCCATCTCCATATCATTTTCTGCCCTGGATGTCCAAACAGCACCATTACTGAGCCTGGATTCTATTGGGGATTTTTGTATTGTACCCAGTTATGTTTCTTAATCTGTAGCTAAATTGTTTTAGGGCTGGGTTCAGTGGCCCACACCTGTAATCCCAACAACTCGGGAGGCTGAGGCAGGGGATCATGAGTTCAAACCCAGCCTCAGCAATTTAGCAAGGCCTTGAGGAATTCAGCAAAACCTTGTCTCTAATATAATATTAAAAAGGGATGGGGATGTGGCTCTGTAGTTAAGCATTCCTTGGTTCAATCCCTGGTACCAAAAAAAAAAAAAAAAAAAAAAAAAAGTTTTAGGGATTTTCCATTGTGTTTAAGTTAATTTCTATTATGGGTTAGAACATATGTCCCCCAAAATCTCATGTATAAGACAATGCAAGAAGGATTAGAAGTGAAATGATTGAGTTATAAGATCATTAACCCAATCAGTGCATTAATCCCCTGACTCTGGTAGGGATTAACTGAGTCATGATTGTAGGCACATAGGGTGTGACTGGAGGAGGCAGGTCACTGGGCCATGCTCAGGGGTATATATTTTGTGAGCTGGGCTTAGTCTCTTACTGCTTCCTAAAACCCTGACTCCAGATCCTTTCTTCTGCCACACCTTTCTGTCATGATGTTCTGCCTTTCTTCAGACCCTGTGGATTGGAGCTGGCCAGGTATGGACTGAAACCTCTAAAACTGTGAGCCCCCAAATAAACTTTTTCTTCTCTAATTACTTTTTTCAGATCTTTTGATCACAGTGACAAAAAGTGCTGATTAAAACCTGTCTAATGTTCAACAAAGGAAGTTATTCTCAGAGCATGAATTTTCTTATTAACTTGATTGCTGTGGTAAAATAAACTTGGTGGGTTGAAATTAGACTTTTCTCCTATCAGAATACTTAAATAAAATTCAGCTGTGTCAACATGTGCATATCACAATTTGACATTTATTAATTATATTCACTATATATAAATCACATGTAAGATTAAGGATCTTACACATTTGTATTATTTTCTTATTTCTCTTATAACAAATTGACATAAACAAAATGACTTAGAATACAAATTTGTTAGCTTATGTTTTTCAGTGTCATATGTCCAAACTAGGTCTCATTTGTCTAAATCCACAGTGTCTTTGGCACTAAATTACTTTCTAGGTTGTCTGGGGCAGAATTCATGCACTTGCCTTTTTAAGCTTCTAAAGGCACCCCTAGTCCTCATCTTATATCCAGCACCACCAACATCAGGTTGAGTCAGTTTTCCTATTTCTTTCCTCTACCACCACTCAGATTCTGATGATTTACCTTCTTCTCCCTCATGTAAGGATCCTTATAATTACATTAGATCTCCTGGGATAGTCCAAAATAATCATCTTTTTAGGATCAGCAGATTAGTAATCTTCATTCATCTGCAATATTAATCCCTTTATGGGTAACAGAACATAGTCACCATTTCTAAGAATTATGTGGATAACTTTGGGGGGCTGTGATTTTTTCTTTCTTACAACCTGTGTGTTAGATTCTAATGAATTGAAATAGAGCATAGGAAAATCTAGGGGTCATCAATCTTAAACTTGTATTTGGATTGTTTTTTTGTTTGTTTAAATTTGGGAATCCTCACACAGTAGTATATAACAAAAATGAGATCTTAAGGAAGCTAATCATAACCTTGATGTTAAGTATAGTATAGTTCCATGTTTTGTATAGCTAAAGGGAAGAACTGCAGTGAGAGAGCCGCCAAAAAAAAAAAAAAAAAAAAAAAAATAATAGTTCCTTGATCTGGGATGAGCTTTCTTCATGAGAAATCTCAAGTAACTATGTTTAAATCTCAATAGGTCACAATAATCTTATGGTAGCAGGAGCTAACGGAATCCCAAAATTACTACAACAAATCACAAGATTTTTTTTCCAGAGAAATCACTTTATAATGTAGATTTGCACTAATTATAATTTAAGACAAAGGGGAAAAAAGGATCCATTCATTCATTCAGTCATTCATTCAACAATTGTATTTAGAACCTACTTTGGGCTTAGGCATCTTTGTCATTTACTATGGTATAATTTTAAACAATGAAAAGTTTTTCCTTCACCATAAATTCTTCCAATTGGTTTTAATATACATAATAAGAAACTAAACACACTTGTTGAAATACATAATTTTACTACAATTTATTTTTATTCTTTTTACTTTGGTACTAGTATTAGATTCAGTTTGCCTGACCTTACCTTTATTCACCACAATCAATATTTGAATTTCTGTACTGATGTTTAACCATTGTCAACCTCCCCATTTTACAGAAAAAAAAGACACTATATTAGAATTTGTAGCTGTTATTATGTGATTGAGCTTTTATTCTATTTAGTTGAGTCATAGACCTGATTACCAAAGCATTATGTTCAGAACAATAGAGAGTATCTTATCTATCCATTTGTTCACGAGTGTACATATTATGTATCTGGATGTTAATTGAATAAGAAAAAAAATGTATTGTCAGTTGGAATATAAGCAGATAAATCTTGATGATATGATGTTTGATATAAGTGGCATTATTCTCTTCATTTAGATTGCTTTTACATATGTGTAAACACCTTTATGGAATGTCATATCAATATTTTTTTTGTATGTTTCAATTATAGTTTCCTAAGTCATAATTCTCAGTTTCTTTTTTATCCATCAAACTGCTGCCAAATAATAATTCAGATTTTTCAAAGATGTGTATATTTGTATAGGTTTTAAAAATACATTATTTAATAGCATTCCATGTTCTGTGGATATGAATTATTTTGAATTTTCTATTAATTGCTTTTTTATATTTTTAAAATTCTATTTTAAATATTTCCAATAATAATTGTTTTGGAAGAAATTGGAAAAGTCAAGCAACATCATTCTTCAAAAGGAGTCTTTGATTAACAATATGTAGGAACAAGGGAGCTGCTCACCACAAACCTGTGAGCACAATTTGAGAACCTACAGAGAAGTCAACATCTGGGCCAATAAGGTACTGGTAGGAGAATGGTGGGACTAAGACTCGAAGTGTGAGCTTATTGTCTTTGAGATTAATAAATACTAATCTACTCGTGATCAACATAATTTTTTCTCATGAAATAATTATTTTCTTGACTAAAGTCAAATAAAATTCCTGTCAGAGTCCAGCTCTGGCAAGGGGTCTCAGGATGGTGAGGAGTCAGCAAAAGGGGGTGAAGATACAACACAGACAAAAGTGAAGGTGCTGAATCCCAATCTTTACTTGTGAAGTTAATCATATATACTTTTCATTTTGGCAGGCTCACAGTACTTTGTCCTTACAAAACAGGAATCATTATTCAAAGAAACCAAATATTACTAGCTACAATTAGATAAGAAGAATGTATCTTGGCTTATGCATAAGCAAGCATTTTTCCTTTCAGTTCACATTTTGCTTTGAGCTGTTTCTGCTTAGTTAGCTTTTAATAATAGTTAGAAATGTCCCAGACTATTGGCCTATACCTTGACTATTCTTTCTTGACTTACTGACTAGAACTGGCCCCGCGGTTATGGCAAGTGGTTAATTTGAAAAGAGAGGCTACTAATTTTAATCAAACAAAAGTAAGAGCACCAAGCCATTGTGAACAGGAACAAGAACAAGTTGCCCAGTACTAAGCACTAATCTGTCTTCTTAATATTAATTTTTCTTCTCTAGATTTTAATTTAATTTCTCAAAAACTTCCTTGACTGTTTTTCCTACAGGGGGTTTCTCATTAAACATTAACAATTTACATTCCACAGCTGAATCATTGCATTTGGAGCAAACAGATTTATTCTTTAGAAGTAGTTGCATTAATTGGGAAAGTCATATTTTTTCCTTCATACTTAATGGTCATATGAGAAGTCACAACTATACTTATTAAAGGAATACAAAACCAAACCAGCCCATTCCCAGAAACATACTGTGCTCCTCCAGAGGATGGACACCTTGCGCCATCCACCTCAGTAGGCCCTGCCATTGCCTGAGTTAGGGGAGGAGCGCAGCAAATTCCTTTTGGGATTTTTTTTTTTTTTTTTTTTTTTTGCCTGTGAATATTTTTACCAGAGGTAATTGAAATCAATTATAATCAGCTTCTAGATACTGTTCATCTTCATGACTTCACTCAAACATGTTATCTAAAAATGGTTAGTTTCTAAAGTTCAGTGTGTCAATGGAAACCTGTGATTAATATATTTATTTTTTATTTTCTCAGAAAAATGATAGAATTAAGTTACATCAAAGTGAAAATATTTTACATGATCAACAAACATTTTAAAAACATAATGTTAAATATTACCAATTAAAACATGCACTTTCAATTGAGAATAATTAAAGAAGACTCTATAAGGCTAAATATTTACTTAATACTTGTTCAACTTGTTTATTAACTATAAAATATGGTGACTCTATTAACTAGGCTTAATTTTATTATAATGTAGATTTTTTCTCTTGTTTCCATTATACAGACAGGTAAAAAAAAATGAACTAGGAAGCAAGCAGTTGATTTATATGAAAAAAAAATTAAAACAGTTATATTAGTATGTATCTTCTCTGAAATAAAACTTAATTTCTGATTATTTAATGGATAAACTCAGGTGTTAATAAAATATGCATTCTTAGAAAACACACAGTTTGGAGAATATTAAAATACTTTGAACATTTTACTAAATGTTGCTAAAGTTAGTTAATATTGCTAAAATATTGAATCTACATTTTTGTTTAAAAGATACTTTAAAGTTTTCTCATGTTCTATACTATCTTGGGGTATAACTCTCTATATTAGACCAGTTAATAGTGGATGTGTGCTAAATAGACTGGACTGTGTATGAAAGAACTATAAAAGGGCTTGGGGTCCTGGTACAGGGGCACAACTCAGAAATTTAAAACCCCTCAAGAATTTTGAGGTAGAAGCATTCCAGGTTTGAGGCTAGACTGGGAAACTTAGTGAGAACCTGTCTCCAAATAAAAAAATGAAAAGTGATGAGGATGTATCTCAGTAGTAGAATGCCCCCTATTTAATCCCCAGTACCATATATTAAATAAATAGACCTTGATTATTATCCATTCAGGGTGTTTGGGTCTTGGAGAGATGCCAAGATAACCTCCATTTTAGCCCTCTTATAATTATTCATTTTTTATCAGCTAGTGGCCAGCCAGGCATTACTGGAGGAGATAGCAGTATGATGATTTACTGATTTCTAATTTATTTTATACTTTCAATTTTTAGAGAAGCAGTTATAACTCTTAGGAAAGATAAGAAAAATTGTCTTCATCACAATGAAGTCTCTCAGAATCAGTTTGGAAGTGCTAGAAGACCTTTACTACATACTGACTTCAGAATATACAATGCCTTTAATTCAATAACTTGATAAACTGCTATTTCCCTTAAAAGCTTTACCAAAAATCAAATTTGTGAAAGACATACAGACATTATAATAGATGGAACAAACAAAAGTAACATACTCATTTTCTTCATATCAATTTAGGCTCCATTTCTTAGAATAAAACCTTTAAATCCTAATATGAAATTTTGCTGCCATAATTGATTTTTTTTAATAATTTTTTTAGTTATCAATAGACCTTTATTTATGTATATGTGGTGCTGAGAATTGAACCCAGTGCCTCACAGATGCTAGGCAAGCATTCTACCACTAAGCTACAAGCCCAACCCCATGATTGATTCTTATATAGCTAGTTCTGGGTGTAATCTGCAAGAGTTTACCTTATAACATGAGGTCCAAGTGTGGGAAAATGCTGGATGGAATCAATGTGAGTAGCTTTGGAGAAGTGAATCTGAGAATGTAATATATATATATATGTGCTGTCATATCCTAAGTAACATATTCCCTTCTTAAAAATATTAGTAAATTATCACCAAAAATGGTATATATAATATCTTATATATACCATTTAATATGAACTAAATATTTCTTTAAGTACATATATTATACATATATATGATTAAATTTTTAATCTTCTGGACTATTCCCATTTTAAAAATTATCAAAACCAAATTCAAAATGGCCTCACAGATCTTTCAGTAGCTTGAGTTGATTAGACATACTCTATTTTACCCATACTTCAGGATATAATAAAACATACTTTGTAATTAAGTTAACAAAATTCAGAGTATGATAAGTGAAAGGCATTTCATTCGAGAAACAAAATAACGAATATGTTAGCATTTTTTATCATATGCAGGGTTGAAATAGCTTTTAGAAATGTATTAACAAACAATTTAAACTACTTTACTGCTGTTATATAGAAGTAATAATCACAATAAAATTACTACTCAATCAAAAATTATGCTCTTGAACATGTTGTTGATATGTTTTATAATTTAATTTTGCATGCAATTGATAACTGCCACTTTATTTTAGAGTTGTGTTTGTCAGTCTTCTGCTGCTGTTACAAAACACCTGAGAAAATAAACTTAAAAGGAGAAAAAGCTTATCTTGGTTCATATGTTCTAAGGTTTCAGTTCACAGTTGCTTGGCCTTATTGTCTGGGCCTGGTGCAAGGCAGTGCATTAATGACAGGGAACAAATATGGGAGGAAGCTGCTTACTTCATGACTTTATAGCAGTTGGGAAGCAAATAGAAGAAGGGGCTGGAGTCCCAATATTTTCTTTAGGATCATACCCTTAGTGACCTAACTTTCATGTTTCACCTAGTAATTCGCACTTCTTTCTTTCTTTCTTTTTTTTTTTTTTTTTGTTCTGAGGATGGACCACAGAGGTTGCTTAACCACTGAGTCATATTTCCAGCCCTTTTTAAAATATTTTATTTAGAGACTTGGTCTCACTAAGTTGTTAGGACCTCATTAATTTGCTGAAGCTGGCTTTGAACTCTCAATTCTCTGTTTCAGCCTCCCGAGCAGCTGGAATTACAGGCCTGCAATCGCAGTGCCTAGCTCCCACCTCTTAAAATTCGATTACTTCTCAATGTGAGAACAGTCTGGTGACCATGTCTTCAATATATGACCTTTGGGGAATATTTAAAATCTAAGCCATGATGACAGTGAGGATGCTCTCTGGAGAATGTTCCTTCATGGCGTTGGGTAGGATGGCAAGTCTGTACCTAATAATTCACTTTGTAAAGAGTCAAGGATGGCCTCAAACACACAGTTTGTATGTGGAACATACTGACAGAAGTGAATGGGAGGTGTTGTCTTTGCAAGGAGCTTTCTTTCAGGTAATCTTACTTTTTAGAAACAATACTAGTTTTTGAAATCAGGCTAAGCAAGTAGAGTTGTAAGCTATTGTTTCCTCTTGCCTGGATTACATAATTAACTTCTTCAGTGATAGATTTCCATTCAGTTCTCTTCTTTTACCTTTTCAAAATATATATCATGGGCTATGGTTGTAGCTCAGTGGTAGAGTGCATGCTTCACACGTGGAAGGCCCTGGGTTTGACCCTCAGCACCATGTAAAAGTAAATAAAGGTATTGTGTCCATCTACAACTAAAAATAAATTTTAAAAATATACATTCATCAGATTTTTACCTAGTATTTATTATGGTCTTAAAAATGACAATTTGAGTACACCTATAAGAACCCTATGAAGGAATAATGTTAATCTCATATGGCAGAAAAAAAAACTGTCAGCAGGTACTTATGAAGGTCACAGGGCTAGAAAGCAGTAAGCAGGGATGCTAGAATACATGATCAAACTCTTCTTATGTGTTTCCACCAATAAATGATGTTTCTCTTAGGATAAAAGGAAAATTAAGTGACAAGGACTTCATGGCTTAGAGTGATCTTTTCTCTGCCAACATCATCACATTCTTTCTTCTCACACTGCATCTTCTACAAATTTCCACATTCTAATGGGTCTCCCATCTTCATAAATCCCTGTGTTCCCTTTTTCCTTAAAGAGGAAGTCATGTTCTTCCTTTAGCCCCTTGTATTCTTCTCAAACCTATTTTAAATTATGATCTTTACCCAATTTTTTGAATCTAGGATAAATAAAATTATTTCCACAGAATTGTTTTTAAGACCTACCCCATCTGTAACCTAAATAAGATTTATTTTTGTGCATTACATAGGTTTCTCAACTCAATTAATAGTGAAAATATGATTTTTCAGTTATATATCTATTAACATCAATTCTATATAATTAGATCTAAAAACCTCCCAGAATACAAACTTTATAAAGATAATTGCAAATTTGCATCAACATAAAATATTTAATATAATATATTAAACAATTTTTTCTGAAAAAAATTTATAAAAATAAAATGGGAAATTTTAGTACTCTAGTAAACAACATGATTATATCAATAACTAAGGAAAATATTTAAAGCTAATAATGGAAAGATCTTAATTGTTTCAAAGACCTAAAATAACAGTGGTTTTAAAAAATGGAAAATGGGGGCTGGGATGCAGTTTAGTGGCAGAGCTTTTGCCTACTATGTGCAAAGCCCTGAGTTCGATAACCAGCTCAGAAAATAAATAAATAAATAAAGTGTCTGTCAAAAAATGGAAAGTAATTTCTCTGTCATGTAAAAGTTTGAGCTTGTAATACACTCTGCTTCAACTTGTCATCTGAAGTTCAGATGTATTTCAACATACTTGACATATTGAACACAGTCAACAAACATTTAATAGTGGCAAAGCATTGGATATTTTTTTGCCAGATATCACAGTTTATTTGATAGAAACAAATTGAGTAAATATATGATTTAGTATAATTTATAAAAGAAAAATGATATGGTAATTTTACTTCTTTACTTCTTATATTACATTTCGTGTCCAAATCATTTGTTTATTTTAAGGCCTTTATGACCATTTGTACAAACTTTAACATCAATTAAAAACAAACATATCAAAATATCCTCATTTATTCTGACATTTTAGAGATTGTTAATTGTCAAAATTTTACCTTTTAAAATAATAAAACCTTTTAAGAGAATAAAACATGAAGAATATTTTCAGTAAAGTTAATTACTCCTTTTTATTTTAAAGCTTATAAAATAATATCTAAAAGTATTTCATATGCTACAAGTTTTCTATACATACCCTACAAAATAACAGAACTTTTTGTTGTACATAAAGTTGTTTTCCCTCTTTTCATAGTAGGGGATTTCATATTGTGCCTATACCTATTCAGAATATAGATGATATATCCCAGGTATTTTGTTTGTTTTGCTGTGAAGTGTGATTATATTCTGACAAAGGATGTTGGTGGAAAATAATGTGTGTAGTTGGTGTTTTTTCTTCTTTTTTATTAATTTATTTTAATTCTGTTTTATATATACAGCAGAATATATAAATTTTGATTCATTGTACACAATTACTGTACAACTTATCATTTATCTGGTTGTACACAATGTAGTATCACACCATATGTGCAGTCACACATGTACCTAGGGTAATCCTGTACATCTCATTCCATCCTCTTTCCTGCTACCATGCCCCTTTCCCATCCCTCATCCCTTTGCCTCATCAAAATTCCTCCATTTTTTCCATATACCCCCCATTATGGATAAGCATCCAATTATCAGAGACAATATTCATCCTTTGGTGTTTTGGGATTGGCTTACTTCATTTAGCATGATATTTTCCAACTCCATCCATATACCTGCAAATGCAATGATCTAATTCTCTTTTAATGTTGACTAATATTCCTTTGTATATTCATTTATCCATTCATCTATTCAAGGGCATCTAGCTTGCTTCCATAATTTAGCTAATGTGAATTGAGCTGCTATAAACACTGATGCATTTGCATTACTATAGTACCCAATTAAAATCCCATCGTCATTCCTTATAGTAAAAGAAAAAGCAATTATGAAATTCACATGGAAAAAAAAGAGACTCAGAATAGCCAAATCAATCCTCAGCAAGAAGAGTGAAGCAGGAGGCATCTCGATACTAGAACTTAAGCTATACTATAAAGTGATGGTAACAAAAATGGCATGGTATTGGCACAAAAATAGACATGTAAACCAATGGTGCAGAATAGAAGACACAGAGATAAATTTACATAAATACAGTTATCTCAGTTAAGTCTTAAGGCCTATGAATTTTATTTCCCATTTTTACCTTCCCACTGGGTGCTATAAACACCAGATGGTGAGCTCTGTTATACTACCTGAACTCAGACATTCCACAGAGACTGTAAACCTCAATACAGAGGAGTCATTCTCCAGAAGACAACTTGACACAGAGTGCCTCACCAGCTCAAATTTTCACATGACAGAGAGATTACTTTCCAGCTTTTATTTTTTATTTGTTGTTTTTAGATACACATAACATTAGGGTATACTTTGACATTTTACATACATGGGGTGAAACCCTTTAAAATTTTGATCCCATTCTTGCAATTGAACATGATGTGGAGTTACACTAATTGTATATTAATATGTGAACATAGAAGTCACGTCCAATTCATTCTACTGTCTTTTTCATTCCCATCTCCCTCCCTTCCCTTCAATCCCCTTTGTCTAGTCCAATAAACTTGCATACTTCCCCTCCCTATCCTCTCTTGTTATGGGTTACCATTCATATATCAGAGAGAATATTTGACCTTTGGTTTGTTGGAACTGGTTTATTTCACTTAGAATAATATTCTCCAATTTCATTCATTTACCTGCAAATGCCATAATTTTATTCTTCATTATGTCTGAATAATATTCCATTGTGTGTATATACCACATTTTTTTAAATCAATTTATCTGTTGGGGGGCATCGAGGTTGGTTCCATAGCTTGGCTATTGTGAATTGAGCTGCTATAAATGTTGATGTTAATGCATCACTGTAGTATGCTGATGTTGCGTCCTTTGGCTGTAAGGAGTGGGATAATTCGGTAAAATGGTGGTTCCATTCTATGTTTCCTAAGGAATCTTTATACTGCTTTCCATTTAAGGACATACATTGGCTGCGATAATTTCAAGAGAAACCAGTTTTCAGAGTCTCATTTTTCTTTCTTTTTTATTTTTTACACAATCACAGGTTTATTTGTCCTAAATAAATACAACCTGGGAACAATCATTTCAGTGCCCCAGAACACTATTTCCCCCCTGCAAAAAAAAGCAGCTTAAGACATGGGCACACAGGAGGCTGGGGTTGTGGCTCAGTGGTAGAGTGCTTGCCTACCACATGAGGTACTGGGTTCAATTTTCAGCACCACATAAAAATATAAATAAATAAAATTGTAACTACAATATCAATCTATAACTAAAATTAATATATGTATATACACATATATATACATATAAACATGTGTGCCCATGTATATAATATATAAAACATGGGCACACGTTTGCAGCATATGCTCTAAGGTTAGGCTCAGAAGGTTGTTTGCTCTGGGTTGTGCTAGGCTGATCCCAGCTGTGGGATAAATGCACTCTTTATGCACTCTTTCCTAAAAGAAATCTGCCTCAAGAGGTTTTTGTTTTGTTTTTTTTTTTTTTTTTGTAGGTCTGCTTTTCCATCTCCTCTTTCAGCAAACAGAGCCATTACCAAACTTAACATTTTTTGGAGCCTTCTAGGAAAACAAACAGATGATTTGTTTCTAAAGGAACTTATCTTTAGAGTTAAGCAATAAATATGGAAGGAGAGAGTAACCAATTTCATAAAAATGCCAGTCATGGCAAGTCTCCAGGCTCTAGCTACTAGACAGCTACATTAGAGTCAGATTTCAGAAGTAGGGTGTGTGTCACTTAGGCACATATTAACATTTCTATTCAAATTCAAAATGAAGTATGACAATTTCTGACAGAAAATATGTTTGGCTTAGCTAATTGGTTTGACCATGGAGGATGACCTTGGCGATTATCTTACACGGCAGACATTTTTCATGCTTTGAACAAGATACATTTGCTGCTCTAAAGTTTAATAATGTTTTATTTAAAATTTTACTTAAAGTCTCTGTACAATATACCAGAAATTATATCATTGCAGTTTCATAAGTGTATGGAAGTTTCCATCAAAAACTTAAAGATGAATGAGAGATTTTTACAGATATTCACAGATGTGTAACAAGAAAAATAATTAGGAAAATCAATATGGGCTTCCCTTTTACTATTCTAATGTTGATGATGAACATAGTACCTGTTGATCACACCTTTTAATTTAATCCAAAAGAATTCAGCTGTTACAATGCCACAATGTTAAAACAGAAGAGTGTGTACATGTTAACTAGAATTTTTGTCAAAAAGGTGAATGAAAAGAAGAGCAAATGATGTTAAGGTATTGAGAATGAATAAAAAAACAAAAAAAAATAAAATAAAATAAAATAAAAGGTATTGAGAATGATCCAAGTAATAAAGAGTTTCACATTGAATAAGAAAAAATGTTTAACATGAAATTTGAGATCAAGTACATGGATTTCTGATGGCACTACATAATGTTTATAATGAGGGAAAGAAAAGGAACTGAAGAGCTAATTTTAATCCTCAAAAGACTTATCTATATTGAGGCTTCAGGGGAAAGGTGGAAATGCTGAGAACATGGTTAATTCATAGAGTGGTATGATAATTTAATTTATACATTCTGGATTCTATTGCCTGTGGTAGCCATTAAGACATAAGAATTCTGTTTAACTTCTCTTAGTTCCTAGCTTAGGGAAATTTTAAACAGCTTATGGCCTTTCAGAGTAAATGTTTAACATCCTTGGATAAACCTTGTCCTCAGTGATGTAATTTATTTTGACAAAATTATGGCTTTTTTTGGATACCTTATTTCTTTTTGGAGACAAAACACTAAGTAAACAGGTAGAATTAATTTTAGATCTCACTGCATTTCTAGAACATAATAATGGTTATCCAATGGCTGGATAAGTATAGAATTGTGTGGGAATTGAGGGGAATTATCCAATGGCTGGTGAAGTATAGAATTGTAAGATCCTTGATTTCCTAAAGCTTGTGAATATAAGAGAGAAATTTGATAAATCGCAGAGGCTATTTATGTGATCCAGAAAAGATCACATAAATATTGTTATTTTTGATATAAGTAAACACTGTAGAAAAAGATGTTCAATTTTCAAATATGTAGTTCCCGAATGAATTTAAAACTTTATGGAATAGACAGATATTCTATGGATCTCTGTAAATAACTCTAAGACTTTCATATTAAGAAGGTACATATCACAACAATAAAAATGAGCAAAGAATTTGAACAGACATTTTCCAAAAAAGTTATACAAATATGACAAATAAATATATGAGAAGTTGCTCATCATCATTAGTCATTAAGGAATAAATGAATACTATAATGAAATAACACTTCCTACTCACTAGAATAAATAAGAAAGACCATAGCAAATGTTTTTGAAGGCACAGAGAAATAGCTACATCAATGCACTGTTTGGGGGAATGGTAAAGGCTTCAATCACTTTGGAAAATAATTTTTCAGTTTCTCAAAATTATAAAGATGAAAAATTATATTATGTAACAAATCCATTCATAGGCAAATAACAAATAGAATTCAAAACTTATATCTACAAAGTGATTATACTTTTAGGCTATTAATCAAAAACTATAATAAACACTTGAGTACAACTCTAGCTAGCACAATAACACAGATGTTATCCCCAAGATTGAATGCATCCAGAAGTTACACAAAACTAACATTTGTATGAAAAACTGCATTAGTGAAGTTCAGAAATAATGCATACTTCTAACCTTGGTATCCCACAATCAATAGTTCTTAAAACCTCTTTAATGGTTAGGTTTACTTGTCTATTCTCTTTGCTTATCTTGTTTGTATACATATACAAAAAAAATTAGTTTTATTCACCTCACCAATATATTAATCTGAATTAGTAGCATTAGTAGCATCAAAAACATGGAAGAAGGTGAAGTAATAAGATGTTATATAAGCATTCTAGTCAGAGCTGCAAATATGTGACACCTGTCACAGTATAGCACTAACACATTAGCAAGAGGTCAAGAACTGTCTTGAAAGAAGACACTAGAAAGAAAACAACAAAGGAATCCATTTCCATAAATATGGGGGTAAGATGAGGTGGATAGGAGGATTCTATCTTGATGGTACACCAGGGAATAGACTCTTCATACTTAACATTAATGAAATGTCATAATCACATTAAAAGAGCAGAGAAAAATATTATATAATACAAGTGACTCTAAAACACATGCAATTGTACGTGAAGCAAAAGAAGTATATGTAAATCATTCTCTTTATTCTTTAGCAAAGTGCTTCCATTATATCTAACACAGAAACCTCTAAAATGAATTTTCTGCTTCATTGCAATCCACCGCAAATGGCCCACATCAACATTGTGAAAATTTAAGTAGATCCGTTAGCTTTCTAATAGGACTTTTCATCATAACCTCAGTATCCAAATTTCTGCCTTGGTGAACAGTAGCTCAGAGTTAAAATATTAAATAGACTAAATATTAAACATGTAGTTTCGCCAAGGACATATATTGCAACAAAAAGTACTTTGGGAAAGAAACAAAATAAGAAAACAAAAGAAAGATTGTCTGCAGGGCCATCAGTTTCACCATTTTGACTGCACCAAACAAAAGTGCTTAAATAGTTTAGTTCATTTTTTATTTTAAAAACAATACCCTTGGAAATTTGTCTTCTGATGTTCATGAGTGAAGTTCAGAAATAATGCATACTTCTAACCTTGGTATCCCGAAGACAAGGCAAGAGGATAGCAAGCTCAAATGTAAAAACATGTATTTCTTTCTTCTTCCATTTATTCAACTAATGCTATAATTACTTATAGCTTTCAAATATTGTCTGACACACATTGGAAGGACGGGGAAGTTATGTCTATTCAATGTGCAACTTTTTATTACTTGGATCATTCTCAATACCTTAACACCACTTGCTCTTCCTTTCATTCACCTTTTTGACAAAAATTCTAGTCAACATGTTGTAGTTGTAGTTGTGCTACAGATGTGCATGGAACTGGCCATTGAGAAGCCATGGGCTTTGGCATCAGTTAGATTGGGCTCAAAATTTTAGAAAAGCAAGTTAACCTTCTTGATGTGCACTGATCTTGTGTATTGAATGGAAATAAAATGTGAAAAGTGTCTGATTTTATCCAACAGAATTTAATAATAGTTATTATGAGGAATGCAACTAAGTGTTTGAAACGGGATAGGAGGCCAGTGTTGTTAATTCTCATCATTATTGTTATTGCATAGGTCAGAGAAGGACTAATATTTTTAAAACAAACATTAAGCTGATTAAAAAATCAGTTAAGCAGGGTGTGGTGGCACATGACTATAATCCCAGTGGCTCAGGAGACGGGGCAAGAGGATAGCAAGTTCAAAGCCAGCCTCAGCACCTTAGTGAGACTATAAGCAATTTAGTGATACCCTATCTCAAAATAAAAATAAATAAATGAATTAAAAGTGTGTGGGATGTGTCTCATTGATTAAATGCCCCAGGGTTTCATTACACACACACACACACACACACACACACACACACACACACCAGTTTAAATTCTATTCATGAGTTTCTGGACAAAAATCAGCAAAAAGAAGATTTTCATCACAATAAAAACATTCTAGGATTATTTTTAAAGCAATAAGTGAAGGAATATATATAAGATAAATGGGAAAATATGTATAGGGCTGAAAATCCTTAAGAGACTTAAGGTGATGTTTGAAAAAGTATTGGATATCAGTCATTGTTGCATCTAGAAATGTCTGTCCCATCCTGCCAATTTGTGGGCATGCTTTACATATTAAAACATGGGTAATATATACCTATTCTATATCTACATATGCATAAATCTTACCCATCCTATGGTGCTACAAAAAACTTTATACCTTGCTTAGGATACTTCATATAAGAATAGTACACACACTGTCCTCCCATTCTGGTCTATAAACTTGCGGATGGATGAGTGGATTAACAAGCCAAGTCAGATTCCTGTCAGTTACCCCATGCTTTCTCACATGAAGACTTATACCTAGTTTCACACTGAACAGGGACTAGAAATCTTCAGGACTCATTGTGATTTTTCTTAAATAGCTTGAGTTACCGATTGACACTTACTCCATTCTTATGAGTTTCAATTCAAGGTTTTGTATTACTTTTTTTCTTTTTTTTGTGTCTGGTCATAGTCACCCTGGAGAAAATACAAAAAGTATTTTCAGTCTAAACGTGTATCCAGGATCCTTATGAAAACTGACTCATCACTTCGCCAGATCTTTGATTTGTATTTCCATCATTATATAACATTATTTTAGTTGCAACATTTTGTATGTGTGTATAATAAATGCATTTGATAATATTACATAGTCTCAAGGGGTTAAGGAGTATATTCTAGAGGTAACAACATGCTTTGCCTGAATGATATACTCTGCATGCCCAACCTTTTTTATTATTTCAGCTGTTGTGCTATTTAAAAAGAATCTATGCAAGATCCACAATGAAATCACTGGAAATATAATCCAGATAGAATATGTAAACTCTGAACTATTATAGAAAACCATCATTTAAGGTCATGATTAAACATCATAATAAGGTAAATATTTTTTTAAAAATTACTCGAAAGATCATGAAAAATATTTGGTATGGCTTGAATCAAGGTCTTCAAAGGCCCATGTGCAGAAGGCTTATTTTCTAGCTTATGGTGCTAATGCGATGTGGTAGAACTTTTGGGTTCCAGTGGGAGGAAGTTAGGTGACTGAGGGTTTGCTGTCTCTGCCTATTGGTACAGCAGCCCCTTCCTCTCTCTCTTTGCTTCCTATCAATCATGAAGTGAGGAGGTCTCGTAGGCCCTGTGTTGCCACCATGATGTACCATGCTACAACAGCCCCAAAGCAACAAGGCCAAGCAACAATGGATTGAAAACTTACAAACTAAAAGCAAAAATAAACCTTTCCTCTTTTTTGGGGGGGGGGGTATACAGGATTGAACTTTGAGTACTCGACCTCAACTGAGCCACATCCAAAGCCCTATTTCATATTTTATTCAGTGGCAGGATCTCACTGAGTTGCTTAGCAACTCTCTTTTGCTGAGGCTGGCTTTGAACACAGGATCCTCCTGCCTCAGCCTCTGGAGTCACTGGGATTATAGGCGTGAGCCACTGCACCCAGCAACCTTTCCTCTTTATAAGGTTTGATCTCAAGTGTTTTGTCAAAGTGACAGAAAACTGACTAAATAGTGTGAATAATAAATTCTTCTCATTTTCAATGTTAATTAAAACTATAATTACTTCAAAATTCAATATATTAATTATTGAAACTTTTTAAAGGAAATTATAGTGTAGCACCTCATTAACTCATATAATATTCATATCATAATGCTTAAATTGTTTGAATGAGGGAATATCAAGTTTTGTAAAACCAATATCATCCTATCTTACATATACATTTGACTATTCAAAATCATATATCCTACTTATTCACATGAAATATTTATACTTGTATTTCCTCCACTCTCTCTACTAAATAACAGCAAACTATCATGTTACTAAATTAGAGAGTAAAGAATAACAACTTTGTTTTAGATTTTTCATTTACTTTTCTTCCATGTGCTTTTCAATATCAAGAAAAAAATCATAGAATTCTGAAAATTGCATAACCATTTCTAGTAATATCTTCCTATTAAGATCATCTAATTGTCATTAAGTAAAACAAATACAATAATCCAACTGCAAAAGTTTTAAGTGTTTTATTACATGGAAACAATTAGAATTGTTTATTGTTTTTAAATAAGAATACATTTATAAACAGGCAAAAAACTAAAATCTTATTCCACAAAAATAAAGAACTGAAATATAACTTTCATGGATATAAATTGAATGATCTAAGGTAATTCTTACAAAGAAAGATGTTTGAAATTGAATAATTTGTCTTAGAGAATTCACAACATTAACCAACTAAATGGGGAAAACAATTTTCATTCAAATAAGTAAAACATTCCTGTAAATTACTTAATTAAAGGTTTTACATAGTCAAACATATTGTCATTTTGTTTTGTTTACAAATTTGGAAAAATATTGGATGTATGGAACTGTTTATGAAAAAAATAAGAATATGGAACTGTAGTGATTTCAAAGAAACAGGATGAAGTTGGGCTTTGTTTGCACAATGGTAGTGCTGCTTCCGAGACCAAGGCAGGAGTATTACTTGAGTCCATAAGTTTAAATCCTGTTTGAGCAACTTAGTGAGACCCTGTCTCAAAAATAAATCAATAAAAAGGACACAGCATGGAGCACAAGTATTCAGTATTGAAGCATAAGTTTGTTCTTTTGCTAATAAATCTGATAAACATTTAATTTTTATAATATCTAAAGCTGAAATTACATTGAACTGAAAATTTCCAAGTGCTGAATGCCCTAAATAAACAATAACATTCTTTCTTATGTGACATTTTTCCTGAGTGCCAGAGGTGTCTATTGAAAGTCTAAATGTGGTATACCTTTTAAATATTTTTAAAATTCTAAAAATTTTTAATATAGGTGTTTTTTTCTTTTTAAATCCACCTATGCTGTCTCTGTCTCTCTTCTTTCTTAATACTATTGAGGTTAGTATTGAAGAATGTGTAAAAAAAAATTTATAAAACAACTTTGGTTTGGTCAGACACTCAAGCATGCCACTAAATAGATGCCAGAAGGCCACAGTCTAGGAAAACATGCAACTCCACAAATGAATCCCTGAATGAATGGAAAAAGTAATGAGCCCACAAAATTTAAAGATATTAGTCAGCCCATAAGTGAATTGTAAAATAGTTTCTAAAAACTTAATATTCTTTTCTATTTTCTTTTATTTTTTAGAGATAGATTTTATTAAATTTTAATTGATTTATGCTATGATAAGATATCTGAGAAACATTTTTTGAAAGTAATAAGCTTATCTATCTATGTATGTTCTTATGACTGTAGCACACTCACTTGTAAATGTAAAATTGTTTTTTTTTTCCCCTGTGTTGGAGTCACAACTTTCCTAGGTAAAATTACCATAATTGGAGTAACCATGAAGGTTAAAACCCCAGAGCCCAGTAATTTAGTAGATGTGTAGGTTTAATCCCCTGTACCTTGACTTACAGAAACTTGGTATTAAGTTTCACTGGTATCCTTCTTTTCAAATTTTGAATATTCAAGAGTTGAATAGAATTATTATTGTTATGTTTTTTACAAGCATCTCTATAATTCATGTAGCCAGAATTTAAGTAGTTACCAATTTGTAAAATGAATTGAAAATATGTCATATTTTAACCATTTTTCTTGGTTCAATTCATATGTGTATACTTTTTCATGAAGACCAAACTTATTAACAGAAATATAAATAATATATATTAGTCAAAACTATTTTGTAGACCATGTTTCTTTAAAATATCCCAACCCTGAAATCCACCTAAAGAATGCCATTATTTGGGTATTGTAAAAGCACAATTTAAAGATTAACTCTTGTTTATCTTGCCAAGTATTTTATTGTTTTTAAATTTTCTTGAATAAATGGGATCTTTTTTACTTGTTTTTGGCAATCATCAGTAGTGAAACAGGTTGTGTAATTACACCTATATATTAGATAGCTGTATTATATTACTCTTTAGATTTTGAATGTGAGAAAAGAGTATGTTACTGCTTTTGTGGTAGTCAGCTTTGTGTTGCTGTGACCAAAAGAACAGGGTAGAGGATGAAAAGTTTCCTTTGAGCTCACAGTTTCAGAGTTTCAGAGATTCTGTTTGTGGTGAGCTGACTCCACTGGTCTGGGCCTGAGATGAGACAGAATATTATGGTGGAATAGAGTGGTGGAAGAAATCTCCTACATTCATGGTAACCACGAGAGAGTCGGGGGGAGCTCTATCATGGATAAACTATGAATCCAAAAGACATACATACCTTCAGTAACCCTAATTCCTCCATTTACACCCTGCAGGACTGCAATCACCACTCAGTTTAGTCCATTCAAATTACTAAACCATCAAATGGATTAATCCAATGATTAGGCTACAGCTCTCATAATCCAATCATTTCCCCACCGGCATTAGCACAGGTACTTTTGAGGGACCCCTTGTATCCAAACAGTAGACTTGTATTGTCCAGATTTCAGAAAAAAAAATATTTTTATTCTGAAAAGAGAGATTGATAAATATGACACTAGAATACTTTCAAAGATTTTCACAGGCTGCGGTATTGTAAGAAATGTGTACTTTGTCTCTGCATCTTTTGTTCTGGTATTAGGTCTTTGACTCTGACTCAGAGCTCCTGAACCCTCCTCATCCCTTGGAATTTCCTGGGTACAAGCATCTTTTGTTCTAAGGAGTAAATCTTTGGGTGGGAGCCAGTCATCAAAAAGAACAAGCCATGATTACAATCTTGGAACTTTCAGAAGGAGGAAGAAGGGATAGGGAGTCAATAATCTATTAGACTAGACCTGTGTGATGAGAACTTGAAAAACACCTCTAAACTATGGGTTTCAGAAGGTTCCTGAGTTTCTGAACATATGGAGGTGTCAGGAGTACAGCACATCCTGGAGACAGCCTAGAACCTTCAATCCCATCCCTCACACCTAGTCCTTTGCATCTCCTTGACTTGGTTATTTATCTGTTGTAGGGTATGATGTAACATGTGGGGCATGTTGCCTCAGAAAAAAGAAAACCTAACTTGCTACCTGCTTCCTGGTCCTGGGGCCACATGTGGCTAAAATAGCGCCTGGTGATCAGCCAGAAGGCATTGCCTGAGTTGTGACAAAAAATCAGAGGACCTCTAGGATAGGCTCAGAACACTTCCGCCCTCATGGACAGCTCGTGTCACCCATTACGGCCTGTAGGATGGGTGTACACTTGAACTGTCCCCACTCTGCTGACCTTTATCCTGATCGGCTCCTGTACATTATATTAGCTGCTGTGTGTGTTTTCTCAATAAACTGAGATCCTGCTTTGACTGGTCTCCCTGATGCATCTGATTATCTGTCCTCCAGCAAGGGAGGGAGGGCTGGGTGCCGGCGATCAGTTGACCCTTTTCCTTTCTTGGTTCGTCCTTCTCCCCAATCTCTCCTGCAGGTCAGGAGGGAAAGGGGGAGGAGGGGCTAAAAACCCTGAAAATCTGTTCCCTTGTTAATATTCATAATAAAATCAACAGAATAAATAAAGTAATTTCCTGAATTCTATATGCCCATCTAGCAAAAAATTGACCCTGAGGAGACAGTTGGGGAAATCTGGGGCTCTACTTTTACAAATGGTATCTGAAATGAGAAACAATTTTTTTGAAGGTCTGAGTTCTTAACCTGAACAGTCTGAGACCATCACCAGGAAGGCTATGTCAGAATTAAAATGAATTATACTGCACTCAGCTGGTGTTAAAGAGTGTTTCTTGGTGAAAAAGTCCAACACATTCAGTTGCAGAAGTATTCTGTGTTGAATTGTGAAGGAAAGTAAGAGAATCAACCCTGTGTTATACACAAATCTTCATGCATGTTGTGTGTGTGTGTGTGTGTGCCTTTGTGTGGGTGCACTGCTACAAGAAATTAATATATTCTTATCTTATGAAATGTTAAATTTTGCATATTCATATATATTTACATATTTGTATTTTTGACATTGCCCCTTTTTAAAAGTTGGTCTGAATTGAAAGCTTAAAATACAAAGTAATATTGTGTATTTTTCAAATTGTTTAAAAAATTACTTGATCATTTTCTATTTTTATCCACAAAGATGGTGCTCTTTTGTTGTTGTTTTGTTTGAAAAATAAACACACACAGCTAAAGCAAAGTACATGTATACATTAACTCTAATAAAATTCACTATACAAAACAGAAGAAAAATAGAAAAGAAATATAAAAATGAGAACTATTAAAATAACAAATAGTTACTTCTTTTTTAAAAAAATCAGGGAAATCCTAAGTGTGTATATTTTGGTAACTTTATGCCAACTGAACTCTGATGAAGAACATAATTGAAGAATTCAAGACAAAGCAAAAACCAAGTTAGAGACAGAATATAAAGAGAAATTTCTTCAATAATCAAACACATTGCCTTTTAAAAACATTCAGATAATTAAGTTGATTTAGATCCAAGAGGTTCATAAATTATAAAAAACCTGATGGAAAATATGTTAGAATTTGAGGGCTATAGGGTCTTGCTTTTTTGCCACTATAAAACTCTGACATAATCAATAGTAGACGAATATGACCCATTTATTTATTTACAAATACAGGTTAGAAGCAGGATTTAAGTAACAAAGCCTTAGTTTGTCAATCCATGAAGACGATTAGAGGTTTATAACTAGTAAACTTATAAATGTTAATATTTGAATTTCCTTATTTATATGACATTAAATCAACTTACTGAAAAGAGAGAATTCACTTTATCCTCTTTTTTCTTTGCAAACAGAAATACACAGATATAATGTGAAGCAGGAAAAAGTGATGATTTTATGATGATTTTATGGGCTTTTTTACCTTATCCAGCCCATGTTGCTCTGGCTTGAAACCCTCTGTGCCATGTATTAAATGTGACTTCGTTGGACCACTTAAAACAAATTTGCTTTTTTTTCCCTCTGAAAACAAACTTCTTATGACACAAAATGTAAAACTAGGAGCATTTGGAAGGAGTTCTACAAAAATAAAAAAAAAAAGCCATTTTGTTATTTAGCAGATCAATACTATTATCTCAAAAGTCAAAACAGTCTAATAAAATAATATTTTTCAACAGTATTTTTTTATGGTTTTATTGATTAGCATATAGCTGTGCTTGGAACATAAAAGATGAAAGTGACATTTTATTATGGACAAGTTAATACAATTATATAATATTAACAATGATTTTTCCCTAACATGTTTATTAAGAAGACAAATATCTTCTATGTTAACCATATAGAATTTGGTAATGGAATCAATTAAACAATGGTACAGAAAGGATTAACATAAAAATTTTTCTTGAGAAAAATATTAATATATAACCAATGAATTTTTAAAATGTAGGAGACCAAACTATTCCACCTCAAAACATGCACACTGGCATAATAATAATAATAATAATAATAATAATAATAATAATAATAGTTTATTTTTATTATTATTATTATTATTATTATTATTATCTTTTGGTACTGGGGATTGAACCCTTTGCCACGGAGCTACATTCCCAGGCTTTTTTGCTTTATTTTGAGACAGGGTCCCACTAAGTTATCAGGCTAGTCTCAACCTGAAATTCTTCTGCCTCCACCTCCTAAATTATTGGGATTACATGTGACCATGTTACCATGCAGGGTACATAAAAATTACTTTGACTTAGAGAAAATTGAAGAGAAGCACCCAACCCCTATTTGTAAGATAGAAGGACATAAATTTGCAAAGACAATTGTTTCCCTTTTCTTTTCCCCTCTCAAATAAGGATGATAGTTGCCACTGAATGTAATTTTAGACTTATCAGCCTATACATGAGACCATGGGGATCCACATAATAGGTTTTGCTAACTAGTCTTCATTACCATTTGCCTTTCCAGGACTTGCTGACCCCAGAGGTATTGAAATGTTTTTATTTTTCTTGAGAATTCTCTTAAGAATTTACTCTTCTTTTTGAAAATTAATTACTCCCATATATAACTGGATATATCCCATGTATATAAAATATATATCTAAACTTTTGGGTACTTTTGAATTTTTTGTTTTTTTTTTTTTTAGAATTGTAGGGCATGATGTAACATGTGGGGCATGTTGCATCAGAAAAGAGGAAGCCTAACTTGCTGGCTGCTAACCGCTTCCCGGTCCTGGGGCCACATGTGGCTAAGATAGTGCCTGGCAATCAGCCAGAAGGCATTGCCTGGGATGTGACAAAAATCAGACCACTTCTAGGATAGGCTCAGAACCTTTCTGCCCTTGTGGACAGTTTGTGCCTGTAGGATGGGTGTACACGTGAACTCTCCCCACCCTGCTGACTTTTATCCTGATTGGCTCCTGTACATTATATTAGCTGTGTGTGTTTTCTCAATAAATTGAAATCCTGCTTTGACTGGTCTCCCTGACACATCTGATTGTCCTCCAGCGAGGGAGGGCTGGGTGTGGGCAGTCAGTTGGCCTTTTCCTTTCTTGGCTCTTCCTGGTCAGGGTGTGCTCTCCCCATCTCTCCCGCAGGTCAGGAGGGAACGTGGGGCTAAAAACCCCAACATAGAATGACTTTGTACAGGGACCCATCTCAACTAAGAATTATGAATGATAAAGAGAAAATTATTATTTCCATTTTACAAAAAATAAAGACAGAAACAGTACAGTGTATTCATCCATGTTCTATTATTACAATGAAATACCTAAGACAGGCTAACTTTATAAAGTCTATTAAATTTAAACTTTATTTAACTCACAGTTTTGGAGACTGAACTATGAATAGCAATACAAGCTCTGGAGAGAGCCTCACAGAAGATGATGTTAGTTTACACAGGGTAAGAGATTACACTAGGGACCAAAGGAATGTGCAGTGGTCAGGGTCACTTATAGCAAGGCACTCTTAGGAGAGCTCAGGAATCCCATAAGAGCTACCTTAAACTCTTCTGAAGGTAGCTTCCCCATGGTACTAAAAATCTCCTATTATGCTCTACCTCTTAAAAGTTCCATCAGCTTCCTTATCACTGGGAACCCAGCTTCTAACATAAAAGTTGGGGAACACACTCAAAACACATCCAAACCATAGCATCAGAAAATATTTTGCAAATTATTGTCATGGTGATGATATCAAAGTAAAAATTAATGGGAACATGTAAACCTTTAAAATGATTGACTATGCATATCAATCAGTCTGAAAATTACACGAAATGATCATTTATATTATGAATAGTTTTAGAAATGACTTTTGACAATAATAGCATAATAGTAAAATATTGGTACAGATGCAGAACAATAATCAAATCTACCTTGTGATCTGTTAGGTTGCTGAACATGTGACAGAAAATGGAACATTGTATGACTTTCTTCATGTTTGCCAAATCTTTTTGATGACATTTTATGTGACACAAATTACTTCTAAAAGTAATATCAGAAGAATGTTTTTGAGAAAAAACACACACAACATTGCTTTCCATTAAAAACAGCTGAGATTGATTCATGTATTTTTAAATTGTTCCATTTCTGTTAATCATTAATGATTTTGTTGCTTACAGTAAAGACAGTGTCTGTCTTTACCTTTCAATTTCTTCCTTAGCTGGATGCACAGGTTGTGATTTCATAACATGAGTGGTTTGGGCCAGTGTTGTTTTAATATTGATGAAAAAAAATCCATAGGTTGAGGGTAGACAAACATGTCATAATTAGATGATATAAAATGCATAAAGTTACAATTTTTGTTGAAAGAAAAAATTAAAAATGATATGTCTGGCACAAAGCAAGCTAATAATTATGACTGCATATGATAAAGAATAAATTTGTCTCACATCTGTGAAAAACAGAAGAAATATTTACTTAATTGAAGCTGACATTTTTAATATTTTTTGTTTTCCTATTGTTAGATTTGAATGTTCCTGTGACATTCCCAAATTTTAAAAAAACTATGTTATGGAAATTTTGAGTTTAAAATGGAAATATTTAAGTATAACATAATAACTAATATTACCTTATTGTTTTCAAAACCTCAGTCTTATGTTAGCATGTAAAAACTGCATTTTAAAAAAAATTCTTAAAAAATGATACTTGAGGCTGGGTGTGGTGATGCACTTCTGTAATTCCAGCAACTCAGGGGACTGAGGCAGGAGAATCATGAGTTCAAAGCCAGCCTCAGCAAAAGCAAGGCACTAAGGCTTGCTTGGTGAAACACTGCCTATAAGTAAAATATAAAATAAATAAAATACAAAATAGGGCTGAGGATGTGGTTCAGTGGTTGAGTGCCCCTGAGTTCAATCCCTCCAAAAAATGATATCTGGATTCTTCTTTACTATAAATGAATAGATACATCTATTTTTTTTTCTTTTGAACTATATAAAATCTTAGAAAAATCTAACTTTAAATTTTAGAAATGTTTATTTCTTCTTTCATTTTTTGGATGGGGGGATTACTAGGGATTAGACTCAGTGGACCTCAACCCTTGAGCCACATTCCCAGCCCTGTAGAGATAGTGTCTCACTGAATTTCTTAGGTCCTCGAATTTTCTGATACTCCTTTTGAACTCATGATCCTCCTGCCTCGGCCTCCCAGTTGCTGGGATTATAGGAGAGTGCCACTGCTCCCAGCTTTCTTCTTAAATTATTAGTGATAAAATATAGGTTTAAACAAATATTCAAAATAGTTGAAGAAATGTAAAAGCAACAGGACATGTATTACTTCATAGGAATTTATTTGGTAAGCAATAAGCAATATTGATCAATATATATTTAAAATATAATACAGATACATTGGATAATAATATGTTGCCAAGATAAAGTGCATTATGGTACATGATATACTTTTTCCGTGGTAAATTAAGCAAATTTTAAATTTCTAACCTTTTAAAAGACATTAATGGAAAAATAATTAACAAGAAAAAATGTTACATTAAACCATTGCAACATGGCAACACTTGAATTTTTTAATAAATATTTTTAGACATTATTATTTTTACATTGGATCATTACAGTTTAAAGATTTAAAAAGGGGGGAAGAAGGAGTTGTGCTGGAGCTAAATTGGAGCAAATCATATTCCATGCTTTTGATATTATGTCACAATGTATCTTAATGTTATACATAACTAAAAAGAATTTTCAAAATCAGGATTTGTTTATCTTGAATATTTTTGGTGAAAAGTGCTCATGAGACAAAAAACAATAACATTGAAATATCTGTTTCTAATAATGCTAATAAAGTGATACTTGAGTATCAAAAAACAATTGAAAAATTGATTTAAATTTATTTTTAATGTATATAAAAATCACAAAATTATGCATACTTATGGGGTACCATGTGACATTTTTATACATGTATACATTGGGTATTGTTTAAAGCAGGGTAAACATGTCTATCTTCTCAATCATTTATAATTTATTTACTGTGAAAATAATTGAAAATTTTTCTTCCAGATTTCTGAAATATGCAGTACATGTATTCACTCTACTGTGTGATAGTACACCAGAACTTCTTACCACTACTCATTATGACACAGTGATGGATCTTTCCTTATTCCTCCTCCCAGTCATTGCCAACTCTCCCTAGCCTTTGGTAACCACTCTTTTACTCTCAACTTTTATCATATCAATGGTTTTGGGTTCCATATGGTTTGGGGTTCCAATGGTTTTGAGAAACATAATGTGGTACTTGTGTGTTATGCCTGACTTATTTCACATAGTGTAATGATTTCTAGTTCCATCCAAGCTATTTCAAATTACAGGATTTCATTCTTTTTCATGGTCCAATAATATACCATTATATATATGTACCACATTTTCTTTATCCATTTATACCTTGAAGAAAGCTTAGGTTGTTACCATTTCTTGGCTATTGTGAATAGTATTAGAGTAAACATTAAAAGTGCAGATGTCTCTTTGACATATTAATGTCATTTTCTTTGAATATATGCCCAACATTGAGAATGCTGGATAATATAAGAGCTCTAGTTAATTTTTAAAGAACTTCCATATTGCTTTTCATAATGAATGTAATAATACCTCTTATTATCAACAAGGGTTCTTTTTTCTTCACATTTTTGCCACCAACAATTTTATAATTATTTATAAAATTTTTAATTTTTTTTGCCTTTTTGATAATAGCCATTATTACTGGAGCATGGTGTATCTTACTATAGTTTTGTTTGAATTTCTCTGGTGATTAGTGATTTGAAGCATTTTTCCATATGCTGGTTGATTATTTTCATATTGCTTTTTTAACAATCCATGAATCTCTTTAATAGAATGCACTTCCAGACAGTATTTTTTTCCCCAAAAAATAACATGCCCCATTTTGAGCCAGATTATGTATTGATGCTAAAAATCTGAGTTTAGTTTGCAATTTGGGTAATTCTCACCTTCCACATTTTGAGAATTTCAGGTATCCAAATTTGACCTTTTACCTTGTGATATATGTTATATCTTTGACATATTAATGTCATTTTCTTTGAATATATGCCATCTTTACTTATTGAATTATCACTTCTTTCATTATTTTCTTTCTTTCTTTCTTGCGGGGGGTGGGGTACCAGAGATTGAACTCAGGAGCACTGGAACACTGAGTCACATCCCCAGCCCCAATTTATATTTTACTTAGAGACAGGATCTCATTGAATTGCTTAGCACACTGCTTTTTCTGAAGTTGGCTTGGACCTCGCTATCCTCCTTCCTCAACCTCCTGAGCTGATGGAATTACAGACGTGCACAATTTCACCCAGTTTATCACTTCTTTTACATGTGCCAATTTAATGCTCTCATTTTGCCTTAAATTATTTATCATACTAGATACCAAGAAAAAAAATTAAAGGCTAAGTAATATCTCTATATAAATCAACAAGAAAATGGAAAGTTCCTTTCTTTTTTTTTTTTGAAGATATTATTGAAATTGAGAATTAATGTTTTTATAGGATACATTATGCTAATTTAATACATGTGTACAAACTGTAATAATCAAATCAGGCTAATAAGCACTCCCATATCTTCAACCATTAATCATTTTTATATTTTGGAAACTTCATGCTCTTCTAGTCATTTTGAAAAATATCATAGATTATTTTAAAAAGTAGTCATCAACTCTGCTCAAAAGAATATTCCTCCACTCTGACTGTAATTGGGAGGTCCTTACTGAACTTATTTACATCCTACCTTCCACCGTGGAAGGCAGAAAATTATTTTTAAACAACCTTTAAAAATTTCTACAAGATCCTTTTCTTTAGAGAATTAATTCAATTTATAAAATATAAGTTAATAAAAATAACATTAATTTAAAAGGTTATTACATATTAAATTAAGTATAAAATTCATGAATGCTATATTTAGTAATTGTTTTCTCTATTATTATTAAAACATTGAGTTATTTTTGGATCTTTTCACAACATGTAAACCATAGAGGCTTTTATTTCTTAATACATTTTTTCCTATGAAACACTGCAGATAATTAATACAGAAGTCAAACTTATATAGCTCCATTTTTAAAAATATGTTTTATTTTGTTCTGTTTTGTTATATATCTGAGTTTGACCATAATACTTGAGTAGGACCTACTCTGAGCAACTCTTATACATTATGGAATGTTTTAAGTAATAATATTTAACACTTCTTCACCCCAAATGTAGTTGCATTTAATTATGTGATGAAGATAGGGTAATATTTTTCTATTGTGTAAGTAATGGGTACTTGAATCCTTATAGGAAAAATAACTGGTATTATATATATTTTTGAATGTAAATAACACTTTCCATGTTCTTAAAATTGAGATATATGGGATATTTAAAATAAGATGCATTCTTTCAAATGAAACAAATATTTCACAGTTAACCAGACATAACACAGATCTCTTTGTAACTAAATTGACAGCAGTTTTTGTAACATATTGATGAAATCTGTGACTCAGACAACTAACCCTTCTATGGAATCTTTTAGGAACATAGCAGAGGAGCATTGTTCACAAAGTAGTATTATTGTTCCAGTGACAAAACAAAAACCTTCCTGTATCTACTGAATTTAGACTTCAGAATTTTATAAAAAGCTGAATTTATTATATGATGCATATGCCAATGTATGCTTTCATAAAATAAGCAAATATACAACATTTTAATTAATAAAAATATTAAAAAGATAATAGTATCACATTGGAGCCATCCTATAACATCATTACTTCAGTCTTATGCAATTATATTTCATACATGTTTTCAAAATATTCTAAATTTGTTGTTTTCTATACATGGGTTGATTGGAAGGTGAGAGAGAAGAATGATTAGAATAATAGACTGACAAATTTGCAAGTGTAGACTGCTTGGGAAAGAATTTCATAACATTTAGGAGAGGAAAAAAAAAGTATTTTTTGCCTCTGGCATTAACTGAGGCTCTCCAAATGTGAAAACAATGTCATAAGAAAAAAACCTTAAAACACTTTCTGGCCCTATTCAATTTAAACCAAATTAGTAATATACATTAGCAATTGCCCAAAACTTCATTCTCTACCCATAGCAAAGGAGCTAAACTCTATGAAAATACGCAGTTCAGAAATTATGAAAAAAATGACTAAAAACACAGTATTCCTTAATATTTTTCATTGATTTAAATAACAATTTTTTTTATAATTAGAAGAAAGCATATACTATATTGTGCGTCCATCAGAAACAGGCAGCTAAAAGTCAATTAATTTAATGAGCAAAAATAAAATCTGGAAGCAGATAAAAGTCAGTGCAAAGCCACTTCTAATGAATGTTCAGTGATGATATTATTATCATTCCATTTGCTGTTGTTAAAAAATGTATTTTTCTGACTTTTTGTTTACTCTTCTATAGTTAATGCAATTTATGGAAAAGCAAAAGACAGCTAGGAATAAAGGGAGAAACACATAGGGATTTTGTGTAGGGTAGATAAGAGATTACATCATGTTTGAATATAGGACATTATTCAGAAGACACAAATCCAGATTAGCTTTTCTTGCTTAAAGTATTAGGCCAGATAAAGATTAACACTTACAAAATCTAAGGTTGGTTTCTTTAGGAAGAGCATTTGGTAGTTTGAAAGCAATGTGTGAAAATTTCCTATAATAAAATCTATTCTTCAATTATTGAAAATATGTTAAATAGGATTATCCTTACAAATAAAAGATTATCTTCCTTCATTTTAAAATAAATGATTACTTTATTAATTCCAAAATAAGCCTCTTTCTTGTTGCCTGTTAGCAAAGAAACAATGCATTTTATATGTATTTGTTAATCCTTTTCAACAAATAAAGCTGAATTTTAAAGATTTTCCTCCTCAATTAACAATATTAAAAAATGTGACCAAATAGATTTATGAATTAAAAATTATACCTAAAATAAAAGTGAGTAATAATTGTGATATATGCATTCATTTTCATAGAAGAGCCAAAGTCTAAATCTGTAATCTCTTGATCTTTACAACTGTTTTAGCTTCTGTCAATCTTGCTTGGGAATGTATACTGACCTGATTTTAGTATTTCGAATGTTAAGGTGATTCACATAGCTAAACACAGAAGGAAATTTTTGGAAATAAATGTGAATTTATGTAATAATGAGATGACTTAAAATTTCTATTGTTATTCTGTACTTTATTATCATATACAGTTTAAATAAAAGTTTAAATATGTTAAAAGAGAAACATGGAGAAGAAATTTTAGTAACATTAATAAAATAACATAATAATAACAATGGATGTAGATATTGAGACAATAATGTTATTAAGTGCTTGAATTGTGAAATTGAACTGCCAAGATTCAAATTTGGGTTTGTAATCTATAATATGTATAATCTTGAGCAATTTACTTAATATCTCTATATTTATTTGCTCATTTGCAAAAAAGGTATAACAGTGGAACAGACTTCATAATCTACAGATTCCATAAAGAAATAAATATTAAGTGCTGGCACTTACCATTATATGTGTGCACTGTTCTTAGTCAATTAACATTCACTCTCAATGCTAGTAGACTCTTTGAGGTAAGTTTTGTGTGTAAGTGCACATTTTGTCCTTTATAATATGAAAACTGAACTCAAATACATTAAAAATATTAGTCCAAAGAAATATATTGGAGAACTTAGATGTGAGGGTTTGTTTATGATTTAAATTCATTTATATTCTAACATTTGATGTCACTAGTTCATATTTGTAATTATGCATAGTACATGAGAATGTCCTTTAATATTGAGAAAATATGTGACAAGTATTAAAACAATAAAACATTTAAGAAGGTCAAAGAGTAACTATTTACATATTCATCATAAAATGTCTGTAAAGAAAATTAAACTATTTATACAGAAGCAAATAAAGATTACATTTATTAAAATAAAACATTAAAATGTATATACAAAACAGAAATTCTCACATTTCTAGTTCATTAAAATTATTTTTTAATTTTGTGCTAATTAATTAGTAGCAGAAAATATTAAGATTTTTGAAAAAGTCAACAAAAGATTATAATTACTATCAAGAAGTTTCTTTAAAAAGAAAATGATTAAATTGAGGGAATATGACATTCTCTATAATAGAGGAGTTAGAAGAAGAATTAAAATCTAACAAATTAAACAAATCCAGAAGCCAGGGGTGGTGGTGTATGCCTTTAATCCCAGTATCTTGGGAGGCTGAGTCAGGAGGATTTCAAGTTTAAGGCTTCAACAACTTAGCCAGACCCTAAGCAACTTAGTAAGACTCTGTCTCAAAATAAAAATGATAAAAAAATTGGGAATGTAGCTCCGTAGTTAAGCATGCCAAAGTTCAAACTTTGCACTTTTTTTTTTCAGTAGTGGGTATTAAAACCAGAGGGGTCTCTATACTGAGCTACATCTCCAGCACTTTCTTAAATTTATTTATTTATTATTCTGAGATAGGGTCTTCCTAAGTTGTTGATAGTCATCTTGAACTCCTGCTTCAGTCTCCTGAGTTGCTGGGATAACATGCCTGCTCCACTGCACCCACTCCATTCAAATCAGTTTATTTTTCCTCTCTGTAAAATGGGTGGCAAAAAAATCAACCTTTACATGAAATTATTTGTAAAAATGTCATTCTTCAATCAAATACTTTGTATTTTGTGTTTTATTTTTTTCTGCAACTTTGCACAAATTCCAATTCCCAGAATGTCATTGCATATACAAAATAAAGGTAAGTAGTGATATTAAAGTCATTTTAATTTTCCATAAGAACAATATACCAAATAAAAATAAAAATCATATATTAATAGAGGTTCCTCAAATACGGTCTGAATATTTTCAGTATCTCCAAACAATTCCATCTCATTTGGAATCACAGGTATTTTGTTTCCCTTAATCCTTAATGAGATTGCACTATAAAACTTTTTTGTTGTTGTTTAATTTCAAATTCAGTAAGCACATTAGGTCTTTGTAAGCCATTAAGAAAACATTGTGCTTCATGGTTAGTGAATAACATTTAGCCTTTCTGTCATCTGTAAATCCAACTCTTTGACTATTATGGGATATTTTCACTTCCTTTTTTTCTGGGAAACCATCCAAGATACATAATCAGAAAGTCACCTTCAGAAAAGACATCATTATTTTTCCTATTGTATAATATCTGTATTTGCTTATTTTCTCTGGAAATATTTCCATTTTCTCAATCTATTATAATCATTGTGGTAAAATATTAATGAGTTTTAAAACATAATTGGTGTTTATAAATAAGATTTGTCATTTAAAATTTGCTTTTCTATGTTGGATTTCTGTGTATCTCATATGTATACATATGCATAAGTGTGTGTACATGCACATAGTAAGTGTATATGGTCAGCAATGTAGGATCCATTTCATTTTCAAGGGGTTATTGCTCTTTACTCACTGCAGGTTAAGGGCATGGTTAATAGGCATATATTACAAGTCATACCTTAAAAATTTTTTTATAAAATGTTTCTCTCAGCCTGGTTTTCTGGAAGTACAGAACTTTCATTATGATTAGTTACTCTGTTTCACTTCTTTACTCTCTTACATTCATCTGCTTTTAAATTTCTTATGTTTATTTCTTATATTGAATTTCTTTATTTTCTTTATTAGTCGTATTACCTCTTTAATGTGACTTAGTTAAAATGCCCAAGTGTATGTTTTCACTATATTCACTGAATTACTTTAATTACATTCATCATGCCCTCAGTTAACTAGTTCTCAGTTTACTAACATAAATTAAGAAGATACTAATAGTCGAACATAACTATTACCACAATGAAATTCTATGAAAAAGATTTGGAGAAACCTTCATGTGAATATTTTCTTTAGATACTGTAGATTTGTTTCTTTACAGCAAGAACAACAACAAAATAGTTTCCAGAACCACAATTATTTCAATCTTGATTTCTTTATAGTATAATCACATAATTTCCTTCTTACATCAAGATGAAAATGATTACATATTTTAGATTTAAAAAGATGAAATTTATGCATGCATGTGTGCATGAGTGTGTGTGTGTGTGTGTGTGTGTGTGTGTGTGTGTATTTTGAAACAATCACTAGCTACAAAAGATAAATATTCCTCACTGGCCTACTGAGCACTGTGGTGTAACTTTGCTAGGGAATCAAGTAGGGCACATGGCTTTAATTATTTACCAAATAAATATAGTCACCTTTTTTTAAACATTTTTCATTTCTATTAGATGAATATGAAAGTTTTTCATGTGTGTTTATCTATTTCCATGTAAATTAATTCCTTCAGAACCCCATGATAGTGTTTACCTTTACTCTAATTGGGCTATTCTATTGTTTTAGAACCTACAATTGATATGGGAAGAAATTTTAATAATTGAGAGAGGAGAACTATGAAAACCAGATTTACATTCCTGTGTGTCAGCCTTTTTTTTCTTTGAATTATTCTTTCTTTTTTCATAAAAATATAGTGACTTAAACAAATTTCAATTATTTCTTAATTGTAGCACATTATGGACATGAAGTGTCATAAACATATATCTCTAGGTCAAATGATCTGATCTCATATGGATCTAACCACAGATGTGCATCATTTTGAGAATAAAAGTAGACAGAGGGACCATTCTGAAATGCATTTAACAATTAAAAACACAACTTAGTAAGTTAACTTCATGGCAGTTTTAATTTTGCAATTATTAGAAGCATAACTGATTAATTTTTAAAAGTATTTAAAATTCGATTTTACTTGAATGCTAGATATTGTTTTATATCCTCAGAAACCATGGTTTAATTTTAAAGACATCTTTGTAAACAAATATGGGAATCAACAATTTTATACTTAGTGTACTTTAAAAAAAATTCTAGATTTACTAGAGATGTTGAACAGTTTTATCATATATTTGTCCATTGGTTGTATATAACCATTTATGGATTGCGTTGTTTGTTTTATTTGGTTTTAAGTTTTCTGAGTTCTTCATATATCATGGAGACTAGTGCTCTGATATGCATGTGGCAAAAATTTGCTCCCAAAATGTAGGATCTCTCTTCTCCTCGTTTATTATTTATTTTAGTGAGAAGAAACTTTATAGTTTTAGTCTATCCCATTTATTGGTTCTTGAATTTAATTCTTGCACTATAGGAGTCTTATTAAGGAATTGGGGCCTAATTCTACATGATGGAAATTTGGGCCTGACTTTTCTTCTATTAAGCTCAGTGTCTCTGGTGTAATTCCTAGGTCCTTGATCCACATTGAGTTGAGTTGTGTGCATGGTGAGAGATAAGGATTTAGTTTCATTTTGCTACATATGGATTTCAAGTTCTCTCAGCACCATTTGTTGAAGAGGCAATCTTTTCTCCAATGTACGCTTTTGGCACCTTTGTCTAGTAGGAAATAACTGTATTTATGTGGGTTTGTTTCTGTTTCATGTATTCTAGGCCATTGGTCTACATGCCTATTTTGGTGCCAATACCAAGCCATTTTTGTTACTATAGCTTTGTAGTATAGTTTAAGGCTTGGTATTGTGATGCCTCCTGCTTCACTCTTCTTGGTAAGATTGCTTTGGGTATTATGGATCTCTTCATTTTCCAAATAAATTTTATGATTGCTTTTATATTTCCATGAGGAAGAACTTTGGGATTTTAATTGGCATGGCATTGAATCTGTATAGTGCTTTGAATGGTATGGCCATTTTGACAATATTAATTCTACCTATTCAAGAGCATAGGAGATCTTTTCATCCTAAGCTCTTCCTCAATTTCTTTCATTAGTGTTGTGTAGTTTTCTATATAGAGGTCTTTCACCTCCTTCATTAAGTTGATTCCCAAATTTTTTTCGGGGGGTCTATTGTGAATGGGGTAGTTTTCCTACTTTCTCTTTCAGAGGATTCATTACTGATGTATAGAAATGCATTTGATTTATGTATATTGATTTTTGTATCCCACTATTTTGCTGAATTCATTTATTAATTCTGGAAGTTTTATGGTGGAATTTTTTGAATCCTCTAGGTATAGAATCATGTTGTCTGCAAATAGTGATAGTTTGAGTTCTTCATTTCCTATCTGTATCCCTTTAATTTCTTTTATCTAATTGCTCTGGCTAGAGTTTCAAGAACTATGTTAAACCGAAGTGAAGAAAGAGGGCATCTCTGTCTTGTTCCAGATTTTAGAAGAAATGTTTCCAATTTTTTTTTCCATTTACAATGATGTTGGCCTTGAGTTTAGCATAGATAGCTTTTATAATGTTTGGATATATTCCAAAGATCCCTAGTTTTTCCAGTGTTTTGAACATGAAAGAGTGCTGTATTTTATCAAATGCTTTCTCTGCATCAATTGATATAATCATATGATTCTTTTCTTTAACTCTATTGATGTGATAAATTATGTTTATTGATTTCTGTATGTTGAACCAATGTTGCATCCCTGGAATGAACCTGCTTGATCATGGTGCACTATTTTAAAATATATTTTTGTATGCTATTTGCCAAAAATTTGTTGAGAATTTTTGCATCTATGTCCATTAGGGATATTTGCCTGAATTTTTTTTTCTTTGATGTGTCTCTGTCTGGTTTGAGTATCAGGATGATACTAGCCTCATAGAATGAGTTTGGAAGTGTTTCTTCCTTTTCTATTTTATGGAATAATTTGAGGAGTATTGGTATTAATTTTTCTTTGTAGGTCTTATAGAACTAAGCTGAGAATCTGTCTGGCCCCGGGCTTTTCTTTTTTTTATTATTAGTTGTTTAAAACATTACAGAGCTCTTGACATATCATATTTCATACATTTGATTCAAGCAGATTATGAACTCCCATTTTTACCCTGTATACATATTGCAGATTTGGGCTTTTCTTGATTGGTAGGCTTTTTATGGCATCTTCTATTTTTTTTTTCTTGAAATTGATCTGTTTAAATTGTGCATGTTATCCTGGTTCAGTTTGGGTAGATCATATGCCTCTAGAAATTTGTTGGTATCTTTGAGGTTTTCTACTTTAGTGGAGTATAAAGTTTCAAATTGTCTTAATTAGAGAAATGCAAATCAAAACTACTCTAAGATTTCATCTCTCTCCAGTCTGAATGACAGTTATCAAGAATACAAGCAATAATATGTGTCAGTGAGTATGTAGAGAAAAGGCACACTCATACATTGTTGGTGAGACTGTAAATTGGTGCAATCAATCTGGAAAGCAGTATGGAGATTCCTCAGAAAACTTGGAATGGAACCACCATTTGACCCAGTTATCCTACTCATTCATCTATACCCAAAGGACTTAAAAACAGAATATAAAAGTGATGCATCCACATCAATGTTTATAGCATCAAAATCCACAACTGCTAAACTGAGGTTGAAGAAATTGTGGTCCATATACAAAATGGAATATTACTCAGCATTAAAAGAGAATAAAATCATGGCATCTGCAGGAAAATGGAGAAGTTGAAGAACATCATGCTGAGCAAAATAAGCCAATCTCCCAAAACAGGAACCAGATGTTTATTCTGGGTAAGTAGAGGAACTTTGGATGGAGCAAAAGGGAGGGCGGGGGAGGGAAAGGGAGTAAGAAAGATGGTGGAATGAGTCAATTCCCTATATACATGTATGATTGCATGAATGGTTTAACTCTACTTATGTATAACCAGAGAAGCAAAAAATTCTGCTTCTTTTTGTACAATGAATCAAAACTCTTTCTATTGTCAAGTATAATTGATTAGAACTAATAAAAAAAGATTAAAACAATTTGAACTACTGCATACTTTAAAAAAATTCCAGAATTAAAAGAACTATTTAAATATATACATTCTGACATACTGCATAGAAAGTTACAAGGATGTGTGTTTTTCAATTCAAGAGGTGTGTTTGTAGGAAAATAATTTTAATAATTTTTTTAAGGTTCTACAATTGTTAAAAATGTGATATTCATAAAACTGGTCTCCATAATCATTATGTTTCAAGGGAAGTTTTTTTTCTTTTTTTCATTCTGTAATTCAGAAAGTGGTACCTGTCCTTGATTTGCAAAAGGTTGACCTTGCTGTGCTGTCTTTCAGCACTTTTCCTTGACTACTTGGTGTATGCATACTGGTCCCTCATAAGTGACAATAAACTACTACATAATTATGCAATAAAATTACCAGAAAGTAGTCCATCAGAATAAGGGTAATGATTACTAGCTTCTCTTTATGAATGAGGATATGCAGTATTATGTCTTAGTCTTCTAGGGCCCTTAAAGATGACAAAGTTGAGATGTGAAAAAGCTATCATCGAACAGCACATTGTATGATGCTCTGTAGTTAACATAAAATCTTTGCTCTGAACAATAGCACAAAAAAGATTTTTAGAAATGCATGAGAAGCAATGAATTGATTCAGATTCAACTTTCAGAATTCTAACAGTTCCTTTATAAATTCACATTTCATGTGTGTCTTTGCAGGATACAAGATTGTCTTCTAGGAAATAATACACATAAATTGTCTTATCTCAGTTCCCTGCAGACCTGACAAGTTCCATGCATCCTCATTACCTACACTTGTTCCATGGATACATACACAAGCCAAAAATCTCACTTAGCTTTTAATTGTTGAATAAGCTTTTAAAAATATTATTTATTCAATTCTATAAATTATGCATTTCTAAAAAATAAGATTTGGATAACATTGGGGAAAGAAGACTGCTTTTACTTTGAGAAATTTTGTTTCCTTAACATGTTTTAAGCAGCTAATATTAGAGTTTTAGTTACTTGAAATATTGAAAACAAATTATTTTAAATATTTAGGAAATTTCAATTTGTATAGTTTATTTATAAGCACATGAACTAAATGAATAATACATATGATCATTTCTCATAATTCTTATAGTATGCAAAATATAGAAAATGGGAGTCCTCATACTTTCAAGGGTATCATATTTTCTCAAAACATGGGGGATAGTCATAAATGTCAAGAATTTAAAAGACAGAACCTCTCTATTAGCATACAATTGAAGTGAAGCATGGGAATAAACACAGCAGGAGAAAAACAATTAGTTCTATATAATCATTTCCATCTGCTGCATATAAATTATCAGCTTCCTGAGAACACAGCTAATGCAAACTAAATAGGAGCTGAGCAGAACTCCCAGGAACTATGCTGACAGATGAGTTGGACTGAGGGGCAGGGGAAGAAGAGCCTGGAGACCACTCATTCCAAAACTGATGTCAAGCCACTGTTTCTTCTTGGCTGACTAAAAAAATAAATCACTAAAATATTTACATCCCTTCATTAACTAATCAAATAGCAAATCATGTTTCAAGAAAAAAAATATTCTGATTGTGAAGGTAATTAAAGTTTCTTAAGGAATGCTGCTTAAAACATTATTTTATTTAAATGAGACTTTCATTTCTTTTTTCCCTTCAAGAAGTGAAATGTGTCAGTGTACAGATATATATTTATTGTAGGTAGTGTTTTATTCATGAAGATATCAATTGGATTGCATCAAAATTTTTTCTAAACTTTCAATAACTTTTGTTTGTAATTTTTTCTAGTAAAGTTCTAATCCTGATTAGATATTGTGACTCATTTTCTGTTTTTACAAATGATTTTTTATTATGAGCATTAAAATTATTAGAATTTTTAAAAGCATTTGAGATTAAAGAAAATATTTGGGTCACTATAGGCAAATGTTATTAAAATACTACTAAGAAGTAATACTTCATATTAAATTTGGATTATTTAGTGAATTTTGCAAAATTTATGTATTAAATAATAAAACATGAAGGTAATGGAGAATATTGTGTAAAACCAATAAAGCTTTACACATTTTTTTAATGTTGCTTATTTAAATACAATTTTTCCTTCATTTTTTAGACTCATGGAATATTCGAAGATGTATTTTTGTTAAAAATAGAGCAGTGTAAAAAAATTACCATATCACATACTTATCTTAATTTCACTTTAGTCCTTGTGTGCAATAAGAAAATCCTTTACCTGCCAAGAATATGAATTTCTTCTACTTTGACAAGTACTATTCATTCCTCTTTAGAGGGAAGGTGGGGTGGGCTATGGCCTCCTGCAGCCACATGTTGAAGTGCTAATTATAAATATAACTATATTTTGAATTATGGCCTTTAAAGAGGTGGTTAGGTTAGATGAGGTTGAAGCATAGTTGAACACAGAAAGAAAAGTACTGCATGATGTTTTTTATATATAAAATATGAAAAAAAATGAATACAGAAATAAATGAGAGAATGGTAGCTACCACAGTGCAGGAAAGGGGAAAAAATGAAGAAAAATAGGTCAAAGGATGCCAACTTTTAGTAATGACTAAATCTAAAGCTCTAATGTACAAATAAAAATTTCTAAAAAGTACATTTTAAGGACTTTTTTTTAAAATCACAAATTGAAAATAGTGAATATGTAGGGTGATAGGAATCTTTATTTAATTGTAGTAATCATTTCAAAACGATGTTGTATAACTATATACAGTAAACATATAAATAAATAAATAAATAAATAAATAAATACTCATAAAATATCAAAAGGTGGACAAAGGGAGACAGAAGAATAACAGTCAGAAAATGTATATAATGACAAAATCAGGGTCAGAGTACATGGCTATTTTTAAAGATGGCAGAGTGTGGCCACAATTGATGAAGGATGGTAGCCTTTAGATGATGTAACACGTGAGAATCCAGTATCATCTAGAGCTATCAAAAAAGAATAATTCAGAGGGAATGCCTTCAATTTTTCCCCATTTAGAATAATGTTAGCCTGAGGCTTAGCATAGATAGCCTTTATGATGTTGAGATATGTTCCTGTTATCCCTAGTTTTTCTAGTGTTTTGAACATAAATTTGGTGCTGTATTTTTTTAAATTTTTTAAATTTTTTATTGGTACATTATAATTACATATAATAGTAGAACTCACTGTTACATATTTGTACATTCATATAACAATATAACTCAGTCAATTTAATTCCCCAGTACCTCCTCATCTCTCCCCCATTCCTTCTTCCTCTATTCTACTGATTAATATAGCATTTTTCTCTTTTTCGTTTTTGTCAGTGTTTTTTTCTGTTTTTTTTCCTTCCCCTTATATTTTTTTCCCCTTTCACCTCACTTCCTCTTGTATGTAATTTTGTATACCCCTGAGGGTCTCCTTCCATTTACATGCAATTTCCCTTCTCTCTCCCTTTCCCTCCCACCTCTCATCCCTGTTTCATGTTAATCTTCTTCTCATTCTCTTCGTCCCTACTCTGTTCTTAATTACTCTCCTTATATCAAAGAAGACATTTGGCATTTGTTTTTAAGGGATTGGCTAGCTACACTTAGCATAATCTGCTCTAATGCCATCCATTTCCCTGCAAATTCTATGATTTTGTCATTTTTTTAATGCAGAGTAATACTCCATTGTGTATAAATGCCACATTTTTTTTTTATCCATTCGTCTATTGAAGGGCATCTAGGTTGGTTCCACAGTCTTGCTATTGTGAATTGTGCTGCTATGAACATGGATGTAGCAGTGTCCCTATAGTATGCTCTTTTTAGGTCTTTAGGGAATAGACCGAGTAGGGGAATAGCTGGGTCAAATGGTGGTTCCATTCCAGCTTTCCAAGAAATCTCCATTCTGCTTTCCAAATTGGCCGCACAAATTTGCAGTCCCACCAGCAATGTACAAGTGAACCCTTTCCCCACATCCTCGCCAGCACTTGTTGTTGTTTGACTTCCTAATGGCTGCCAAACTTACTGGAGTGAGATGGTATCTTAGGGTGGTTTTGATTTGCATTTCTCTGACTGCTAGAGATGGTGAGCATTTTTTCATATACTTGTTGATTGATTGTATGTCCTCCTCTGAGAAATGTCTGTTCAGGTCCTTGGCCCATTTGTTGATTGGGTTATTTGTTATCTTATTGTCTAATTTTTTTAGTTCTTTGTATATTCTGGATATTAGAGCTCTGTCTGAAGTGTGAGGAGTAAAGATTTGTTCCCAGGATGTAGGCTCCCTATTTACCTCTCTTATTGTTTCTTTTGCTGAAAAAAAACTTTTTAGTTTGAGTAAGTCCCATTTGTTGATTCTAGTTATTAACTCTTGTGCTATGGGTGTCCTGTTGAGGAATTTGGAGCCCGACCCCACAGTATGTAGATCATAGCCAACTTTTTTTTCTATCAGACGTCATGTCTCTGATTTGATATCAAGTTCCTTGATCCACTTTGAGTTAACTTTTGTGCATGGTGAGAAAAAGGGATTCAGTTTTATTTTGTTGCATATGGATTTCCAGTTTTCCCAGCACCATTTGTTGAAGATGCTATCCTTCCTCCATTGCATGCTTTTAGCCCCTTTATCAAATATAAGATAGTTGTAATTTTGTGGATTGGTTTCCGTGTCCTCTATTCTGTACCATTGGTCCACCCGCCTGTTTTGGTATCAGTATCATGCTGTTTTTGTTACTATTGCTCTGTAGTATAGTTTGAAGTCTGGTATAGCTATACCGCCTGATTCACACTTCCTGCTTAGCATTGTTTTTGCTATTCTGGGTCTTTTATTTTTCCATATGAATTTCATGATTGCTTTATCTATTTCTACAAGAAATGCCATTGGGATTTTGATTGGCATTGCATTAAACCTATAGAGAACTTTTGGTAATATCGCCATTTTGATGATGTTAGTTCTACCTATCCATGAACAGGGTATATTTTTCCATCTTCTAAGATCTTCTTCTATTTCTCTTTTTAGAGTTCTGTAGTTTTCATTGTATAAGTCTTTCACCTCTTTTGTTAGGTTGATTCCCAAGTATTTTATTTATTTTTTTTTTTTGAGGATATTGTGAATGGAGTGGTTGTCCTCATTTCCATTTCAGAGGATTTGTCGCTGATACACAGGAATGCCTTTGATTTATGCATGTTGATTTTATATCCTACCACTTTGCTGAATTCATTTATTAGCTCTAATAGTTTCTTTGTAGACCCTTTTGGGTCTGCTAGGTATAGAATCATGTCTTCTGCAAATAGTGATAATTTGAGTTCTTCTTTTCCTATTTTTATGCCTTTAATTTTTTTCGTCTGTCTACTTGCTCTGGCCAGTGATTCGAGAACTATGTTGAACAGAAGTGGTGAGAGAGGGCATCCCTGTCTTGTTCCAGATTTTAGAGGGAATGCCTTCAGTTTTTCTCCATTCAGAATGATGCTAGCCTGAGGCTTAGCATAGATTGCTTTTACAATATTGAGGCATGTTCCTGTTATCCCTAGTTTTTCTAGAGTTTTGAATATAAAGGGATGCTGTACTTTGTCAAATGCTTTTTCCGCATCTATCGAGATGATCATATGGTTCTTATTTTTAAGCCTATTGATGTGGTGAATAACATTTATTGATTTCCGTATATTGAACCAGCCTTGCATCCCTGGGATAAATCCTACCTGATCATGGTGCACAATTTTTTTGATATGTTTTTGTATCCGATTCGCCAGAATTTTATTGAGGATTTTTGCATCTAGGTTCATTAGAGATATTGGTCTGTAGTTTTCTTTCTTTGAAGTGTCTTTGTCTGGTTTAGGAATCAGAGTGATGTTGGCCTCGTAGAATGAATTTCGAAGTTCTCCCTCTTTTTCTATTTCCTGAAATAGCTTGAAAAGTATTGGTATTAGTTCCTCTTTAAATGTTTTGTAAAACTCTGCTGTATACCCATCCAGTCCTGTGCTTTTCTTAGTTGGTAGTCTTTTGATGGTTTCTTCTATTTCCTCAATTGATATTGGTCTGTTTAGGTTGTCAATATCCTCCTGACTCAATCTGGGCAAATCATATGACTTAAGAAATTTATCGATGCCTTCACTATCTTCTATTTTATTGGAGTATAAGGATTCAAAATAATTTCTGATAATCTTCTGTATTTCTGAAGCGTCTGTTGTGATATTGCCTTTTTCATCCCGTATGCTAGTAATTTGAGTTCTCTCTCTTCTTCTCTTCGTTAACGTGGCTAAGGGTCTGTCGATTTTATTTATTTTTTCAAAGAACCAACTTTTAGTTTTGTCAATTTTTTCAATTGTTTCTTTTGTTTTGATTTCATTAATTTCAGCTCTGATTTTAATTATTTCTTGCCTTCTACTTCTTTTGCTGTTGTTTTGCTCTTCTTTTTCTAGGATTTTGAGATGAAGTATTAGATCATTTATTTGTTGGTTTTTTCTTTTTTTAAGGAATGAACTTCAAGCAATGAAGTTTCCTCTTAGAACTGCTTTCAATGTGTCCCATAGATTCCGATAAGTTGTGTCTGTGTTTTCATTTATCTCTAAGAATTTTTTAATTTCCTCCTTGATGTCTTCTATAACCCATTGATCCTTCAGTAACCTATTGTTCATTCTCCAAGTGATGCATGATTTTTCCTTACTTCTTTTATCGTTGATTTTCAATTTCATTCCATTATGATCAAATAAGATGCATGGTATTATCTCTACTCCTTTATATTGTCTAAGAGTTGCCCTGTGACATAATATATGATCTATTTTTGAGAAGGATCCATGTGCTGCTGAGAAAAAAGTGTAACTGCTTGATGTTGGGTGGTATATTCTATATATGTTAATTAAGTCTAGGTTATTAATTATGTTATTGAGTTCTATAGTTTCCTTATTCAACTTTTGTTTGGAAGATCTGTCCAGTGGTGAGAGAGGTGTGTTGAATTCTCCCATGATTATTGTATGGTGGTCTATTATACTCTTGAACTTGAGAAGAGTTTGCTTGATGAACATAGCTGCACCATTGTTTGGGGCATATATATTTATGATTGTTATGTCTTGTTGGTATATGGTTCCCTTGAGCAGTATGTAGTGTCCTTCTTTATCCCTTTTGATTAACTTTGGCTTGAAATCTATTTTATTTGATATGAGTATGGACACTCCTGCTTGTTTCCGAAGTCCATATGAGTGATATGATTTTTCCCAACCTTTCACCTTCAGTCTATGTATGTCTTTTCCTATCAAATGTGTCTCCTGAAGGCAGCATATTGTTGGGTCTTGTTTTGTGATCCATTCTACTAGCCTGTGTCTCTTAATTGGTGAATTTAAGCCATTAACATTTAGGGTTATTATTGAGATATGGGTTGTTCTTCCAGCCATATTTGTTTATTTATGTTACTAAACATGTTTTGTTTTCCTCTTTGATTGTTCCCCCCCCCCTTTACTGTCCTACCTCCCGCTGTTGGTTTTCATTGATATTTTCCATTTGCTCTTCCTGTAATATTTTGCCGAGGATGTTTTGAAGAGATGGTTTTCTAGCTGCAAATTCTTTTATCTTTTGTTTATCATGGAAGGTTTTAATTTCGTCTTCCTTCCTGAAGCTTAATTTCGCTGGATACACAATTCTTGGTTGGAACCCATTTTCTTTCAGTGTTTGAAATATGTTATTCCAGGATCTTCTAGCTTTCAGAGTCTGTGTTGAAAGATCAGCTGTTATCCTGATTGGTTTACCCCTAAGTGTAATCTGCTTCCTTTCTCTTGTAGCTTTTGAAATTCTCTCCTTATTCTGTATGTTGGGCATCTTCATTATAATATGTCTAGGTGTGGATCTCTTATGATTTTGCACATTCGTCGTCCTGTAGGCTTCTAGGATTTGGGATTCTGTCTCATTCTTCAAGTCTGGGAAGTTTTCTCGTATTATTTCATTGAATAGATTGCTCATTTCTTTGCTTTGGACCTCTATACCTTCCTGTATCCCAATGACTCTTAAGTTTGGTCTCTTTATGTTATCCCATATTTCTTGGATGTTCTGCTCATAGTTTCTTAACAGTCTTGCTGAGCTGTCTATGTTCTTCTCCAGTTGAAATACGTTGTCTTCATTGTCTGATGTTCTGTCTTCTAAGTGTTCTACTCTGCTGGTAGTATTCTCAATTGAGTTTTTAAGTTGGTTTATTGCTTCCTGCATTTCTAGGATTTCTGTTTGTTTGTTTTTTATAACCTCTATCTCCCTGTATAATTGATCTTTTGCTTCTTGGATTTGTTCATGTAATTCATTGTTGAAGTGGTCGAAGTGGTCTTTCATTGTCTGATTTTGCTGTCTGATGTCTTCCTTGAGACTCCAGATCATCTGAAGCATGTATATCCTGAATTCTTTATCTGACATTCCATCCGCTGCAGATATTACCTCTTCTAAAGTTGAGTTGACCTGCATTGCTTGTGGTCCTTTCTTCCCTTGTCTTTTCATACTGATCGCGTTTCTTTCTGCTTGGTGAAACTGTTGTGTTATTGATTTTTCCCCCTATATATTTATATTGCTCTTGTATAGTTGCAAAGTCTCCCTCACAGGCTTTGGCGGTGGTTCTGCTCCTCCTCCAATTGGGGCAATGTGCCTACCATGCCGGCAGGCCGCTGAGCCTGTTCTTTCGGTGGGCGTGTTCTTTCGGTGGTCGCAGGTCCGCCTACCTTGCAGGTACGGGCGGCGGCTCTGACCTTCTGAAGGCCGCTGGGCCTGTTCTTCCGGTGGGTCGCAAGTCCACCTACCTTGCAGGTGCGAGCAGCGGCTCTGCCCCTCTGCGGGCCGCTAGGCCAGTTCTGTCTGTCGGTTGCAGGTCTGTCTACCTAGCAGGTGCTGGTGGCGGCTCTGCCCCTCCACCAATTGGGGCTATGGCGGGCCACTGGGCCTGTTCTGCTGGTGGGTCTCAGGTCCGCCTACCTTGCAGGCACGTGGGGCAGCTCTGCCGCTCCGCGGGTTGCTGGGCCTGATCTGCTGGTGGGTCGCAGATCCGCCTACCTTGCAGGCGCCCGGTGGCTCTGCCCCTCTCCCAACCAGGGTGATGTGTCTGGCGGCCCGCTGGGCCTGTTCTGTCGGTGGTCATGGTTCTGCCTACCTTGCAGGCATGTGGGGCAGTTGTGCCCCTCCGCAGGTTGCTGGGCCTGACCTGCCGGTGGGTCTCAGGTCCGCCTACCTTGCAGGCACGGAAGGGGGGGTGGCTCTGCCGCTCTGCAGATTGCTGGGCCTGTTCTGCTGGTGGGTCGGGGGTCCGCCTACCTTGCAGGCGCCCGGTGGCTGTGCCCCTCCCCCAACCGGAGCGATGTGTCTGGCGGGCCGCTGGGCCTCTTCTGTCGGTGGTCATGGTTCCGCCTACCTTGCAGGCGCGTGGGGCAGCTGTGCCCCTCCGCGGGTTTCTGGGCCTGACCTGCCGGTGGGTCGCAGGTCCACCTACCTTGTGGGCCCGGGGGGGGGGAGTGTGTGGCTCTGCCGCTCTATGGGTTGCTGGGCCAGATCTGCTGGGCCTGATCTGCTGGTGGGTCGCAGGTCCGCCTACCTTGCAGGCGCCCGGCGGCTCTGCCCCTCTCCCAACCGGGGCGATGTATATGGTGGGCAGCTGGGCCTGTTCTGTCCGTGGTCACGGTTCTGCCTACCTTGCAGGCGCGTGGGGCAGCTGTGCCCCTCTCTGGGTTCCTGGGTCTGACCTGCCGGTGGGTCGCAGTTCCGCCTACCTTGGTGGTGTATTTTGTCAAATGCTTTTTCTGCATCTATTGAGATGATGATATGATTCTTATCCTTAAGTGTATTGATGTGATGAATTACATTTATTGATTTCCATATATTGAACCAACCTTGCATGCCTGGGATGAATCCTACTTGATTATGGTGCACAATCTTTTTGATATGTTTTTATATTCAGTTTTCTAGAATTTTATCGACAATTTTTGCATTTATGTTCATTAGAGATATTGGTCTGAAGTTTTCTTTCTTTGACGTGTCTTTGGAGAAGATAATGCTAAGTGAAATTAACCAATCCCCCCAAAACAAATGCCAAATGTTTTCTCTGATATAAGGAAGCTGACTCATAGTGGGGTTGGGAGGGGGAACATGGGAGGAATAAATGAATTCCAGATAGGGAAGAGGGGAGGGAGGGAGAGAGAGGAAGCAGGGGATTAGCAAGGATGGTGGAACATTATGGACATCATTATTCAAAGTACATGTATAAAGACACGAATTGGGTGTCAACCTACTTTATATACAAACAAAGATATGAAAAATTGTGGTATATATGTGTAATAAGAATTGTAATGCAAAAAAGTACATGTATAAAGACATGAAATGGTGTTAACATACTTTATAAACAAAGATATGATAAATTGTGCTCTATATGTATAATAAGAATTGTAATGCATTCCGCTGTTGTGTATTTAAAAAAATAAAATCAGTATTAAAAAAATAAAAAGAATGATTCAATCCTATTTGCACTTTTTTGTTTAACCCAGGGATACCTGTGTTTTATCTCATGTTTGATTAATTCCATTGTCTTTCCTATTTCCATCACCACTCCCTTCCCTTCATTCCCCTATATCTAATCCAGTAGACTTCTATATTCCCCACCCCCTTGTTATAGGATAACATCCATACACAGAGAGAACATTCAACCTTTGATTTGGGGGGACTGGCTTATTTCACTTTGCATAGTATTCTCCAGTTCCATCCACTTACCAGCAAATGCCATAATTTTATTATTCTTTATTGCTGAGTAATAATCCATTGTGCATATATACCACATTTTCTTTATCCATTTATCTGTCTCCACATCATGTTCAACTACAAGACTGAAATCAAAATTGTAATGGTTTATACCCCATGTGTGTATTTCAAAATAAATACATAGTCCAAAAATTAGTATTAAAAAGAATAATTGTTATTTGGGATTAAATTTGATATAAACATTCTCTTCCCTTTTATTTATTTATTACTACAGTTAGAAAACTGACAATTGTATAATGAAGTTTTCTGTTGCTGTGACCAAAATGGCTAACAAAAATGATTTAGAGAAGGAAAAGTTTATTTGGGGCTCATAGTTTTAGAGGTCTCAATTCATTGGGCACTGACTCCATTGTTCCATGTGAGGCAGAATATTATGGTGAAAGGGTGTGGCAGAATAAAACTACTTAGCTTATGCAGCTAGGAAGCAGAGAGAGAGTCAGAGGCAGCAGGAACAAAATAAAAAGGCTCAAGACATACCCACAGTGATCTACTCCCCCTTGTTACACCTACCTACAATTATGGCCAATACAGTAGCTCTTTCAAATTATTAATCCATCAAATGGATTAATATACAATCTATTTTATAGTTTTTATAATCTAATCATTGTACCTCTGAGCATTTCTGTATTGTCCCAAATCAGTTTATTGGGTGACACCTCATTTTAGTAAGCTTTTTTGCTGCTGTGACTAAAAGATCTGACTAGAACAATTTTAGGGAAGAAATGTTTAATTGTGGCTTCACAGTTTCACAGGACTTAGTCCATAGAGTTCTAGCTCTATTCCTAGGGGCTGGAGGTGAACCAGAACATCATGGAGGAAGAAAGTGGCAGTGGGAAGCAACTCACATGGTGATCAGAAGGAAGAAAGAGAGAGTGACTCCATTTTCTAGATACAAAATATATACCCCAAAGCCTCACCTCAATAGCCACCTCCTCCAGCCATAGCCCACCACTTCGGTTACTATTCAGTTAATCCCTATCAGGGGGGTTGATTCACTGATTAGATTAAGACTCTCACAACCCAGTCATTTCTCCTGGGAACCTTCTTGCATTATCTCATACATGAGCTCTTGGGGGACTCCTCACATCCAAACCATAACACAACTTATATTCAAACAATAATAGCAACATTTTCCTTTTTCTTAATCAACATAACAATTATCTTTCTCATTTTTACCTGAAAATCCTGACATAGATTGTGACATTTAATTTGCCTTTTTAATATATCATCTTCAAGCCAATGTTAGAAATCAATTTGTTCTTCTATAGGAAAATATCAAATAAATCATTAGACAAATAAAATAGGAAATAATCACTGTTATGAAAAGTGAAAAAATAAAATTTAATGTGAATTAATCAGACTTTTTCTATATTTTTATTAAATAAATATAGAACAAATTAGAGTATTATGACAAAAATGACACATTTTAGAGGGGTCAGAAAATAACAATCTAGACAAAAATTGCTATTAAAATTAATAAGGCCTTTAAAACGTGGAGATGTGCTTATATTTCTAGGGATTAGACAAAGCTTTTCTAACATCTGAAGGTTATAACACAATGATTTTAAAAAGTAATCAAACAATTTTAGTTATTTAATCTACTTGTGCACATCTTTCCCTTAAATTAGACTTGTTAGACCACATACTTTTGGTGTAATTGCAAACTTTACAAATTCAACTATACAGTTAAACTAAGAAATTACTTTTTATTATACAAAATATTGAAATAGAAAAAAAATCAAAATAGAAATAAACACTTGGACTGGGGATGGCAGCTCATACCTATAATTCCAGTGGCTCAGGAGGCTAAGACAGGAGGATTGCAAGTTCAAAGCCAGCAAAATTGAGTTGCTAAACAACTCAGTGAGAACTTGTCTCTAAATAAAATACAAAATAGGGCTGGGCATATGACTTAGTGGTTGAGTGCCCCTGGGTTCAATCTCTGATACCCTCCCCCGACAAAAGAGAAAAAAGCACTTGGTTAAAAAAGAATCTACCCTTTTCAACATCATGTATAGAATGTGCAATTTTTTTCTTCTATTTCTTCTAATTCATTTCACCTTATGTGGAATTCTATTTAAAGCCAATATGATCTTAAGTTCAGATCAGCCCAACAGGACTGCAGAACAAAATGAATAATGAGCCCAGTGGGATTTGACTAGTTATGTCTCAGTTTGACATGCTGAAAATTAACTGAAAAATGGGGAATTTGTAATAAAACTCTATGACTTTAGTGTGTTGGTCCCTATTGATAGGAATTGAGAAATCATAAAATATCTAATCCCCTATGCAAGATCTGAACTTAAGTTTAGCTGTTTTATATCTGTCCTTAAAAGTCTTTTTAAATGATTTTACACATTCAGAAATACTATGTGAGCTGACAAAATGGAGTAAATTCTTTCAGCATAGTAAAACAATGCCTGGGCTACTTCTATAAGAATAATTTGTTGAAAACCCAGAGTCTGCATTCATTATTGCAAATATCTGGATGAAAACTGAAAATGTGATCCATTATACATTCCACACCAATAACAAGATGGTTTATATTACATGTAGGCAGAAAATAAAACTCTATGTATTTGACTGAAAGTTTGATTTTAACTTAGGGCTATTTTCACTTTTATTATATGCATGAGTGTACACAAATCCTGCTTTCTGTCATAAGTTTTGAATTACATTCAGAGGCAGTATTTTTCATTTAGAATATAAATTACATGTTTATACATATATAACTTCAGAAGGAAATAGGAAACTCAATTTTGATCAGAAAATACTTAAGCAAGCATTTCATTCAATAATTTTCAATTAATTTGTGCATATGTGTGTTTGTGTGTTCTTATCAACACATTTTTATTCTTGGAATTCAGTGTATAAACTACTTTTTGAAAACAAGTGGATAACATACTATTAATAGAACAGCAACCTGTTATTTCATTATATGTTACACCTAATTCTCAATCATTATGGAGTATGAAACAAACTCAGGAAAGCAATAAGTCCCACTACTAGAAACTTTTGACAAGTAAAATGTTTAAAGGTCACCCATTGTTTTAAAATAAATCTACCTTACTAAACACATTCTTGAGTGTGTGCCTATGTTGTTTGTGGTTGTGTCTGTGTGCAGAGTACTTATGTGCCTTTCAGAGAATACAGTATAACTATAAATGAGCAATTTTATTTTGAGATAATTGCTTCCAAGCCTTAATCCATATAACCAAAAACAGTTGTTGTGACCTACATTTCTAGAGCATTAATAGCTTTATATATTTTTTGCTTTTGACGTAGCATGTATGGGTGCTCTACTTTTCATATAAATAGGGCTTCCTTTTAAAGACACGATTATGTTACAAATTATTTTTGGAATACATTGCTCTTTCCCCCTTATATTTTGTTTCAACTCTGCTTACTTTCTTACATGATAATGAACTGCAACAGTACTTTCAGGACAGCAAATATATACAATGATCAGATTGTTACCTGTTTTTAAATATATTTTATCCTCTTAATATTAAAAATGTTCTAATCAAAGGCACTGGCATTATGTCAATATGAAAGCAGTATTTCCAATGAAATAGACAGAATGGAAATGTGTAGAAAATTTGTCATGCACTCAAGGTCAATGGAATATTATTCTAGTAATATTTCTACTAAATAGGTTCTAAATTATAAACATTAGCTAAGTTCTGACCAATATCTATGAAGAACTAAAACAAGATATTCAAAATGCTGAACAATTGAAAATTGTATTATTCTACCATTCCCCAACTTTAGTTAAAAATAATACAATAATAAAATAATCATGTACATTACAAAAGAAAGGTCAGTTTTCATTATGATCATTATTATGACTAATTCATTGCTTTACATTTTACTAATGATAACCTAACCAAGTGCTTATTTGGATTACTGATTATTTTGAATGTTAAATAGCATGTGGGGAAATATTTAGCAACTGCAATATAAAATAGTATCTATCAAATTTAATATGTTTTCTTTACTTATACTTAAATCTTCTCTCTTTCCAAATTCTGAAAATTGATATATTACCACCTCAATAAGTTGCCACCAGTCTGCTACAACATATCGGTATCAAAAGATTCAAAAAAAGCAGAGAACTTTTATAAAGGCAGAGTAAGAATTCCCAAAACTTCTCTGTCACTCATAAAAGCAGTTGGACTATGAAAAATATTGTCAAAAACCACTCTTTGAGAATTCTGTAAATTAAATATATCTTTGCAACTATGTGAAGTGCTTTCATTAAATAAAATGACCGAATCCCAGCAATCTCAGTAATCTTCCACGTTAAGAGAAAACTTCTGACATTTTTACTTGGATTATTCTCATTCCACTTACTTCAGCTCCTTGTTGCTCTTGGAAACCATCAACTTTGAAGCTGTGGTAGCTGTGAAATCAGAAGTTACATATGGAACTGTCCCAAAATGTTCCAAATATTTTCCCTAGTTTGCCTGGCTAGAAACTCCTGAAAAGTTCTGTTAACAGAGTTTGTTCCTTACGTAGAGCCTTCTCAATGGGAAAAATTCTATCAGTAGGGCATTTGCACAAAATAATATATAATCTTGTTAGACATAACATCTGACTGAGGCAGGTTTAACAGTAGTGTAACTCAAGCATCCACCCAAAATAAAATTGAAGGGAAAAATAGAGAACAATGGAAAGGTATGACTGACATATTGCTTGGTATCTAGATGGTCACAGTCAGATGCCTGGCTAAATGTACACCCAGAAAGACTTGATATCTTCTTGTCTTGAGGTTGTTCAGGAATAGAAGGTGAAGGTAAATTAGAGTTGAAAATTGTAAGACTTGAAGTATGCCCCAACAAAGAGTCTTTTGATGAAAAGGTAAGTGTCTCATTGATTCAAGGCATCCAAAGAAATCTCTGACAAATTGCTAAGACTTTATTGGATGAGATTTTACTGTAATGGTTTGGATCTGGAATGTCACCCAAGGCCCTATATGTTTGTATTTAGTGCTTTGGATCATTAGGGCTCTGATTTCATCAGTGATTATCCCAAGGACAGCTGAATGTATTACTGGGAGGTGGGACCGTTTTGGAGCCAGCAGATCACTGGGGATGTCCCCTGGAAGGTTTATCTTCTCACCCTGGCTTATTCCTCTCTTTGTGTCTGCTTTTATAGTACAGTGAACTAAGCAGCTTCTGCCATAATGTTCTGCCCCACCTCAGACCCAAAGAAATGGAGCCAGCTAACAATGGACTGAAATCTCTAAAATTATGAGCAAAAATAAGTCTTTTCTCCTGTAAGTGATTCTGGTCAGGTATTCTAGTCCCAACAATATAAAGTTGCCTAATACAGTTCCCAGCAGCCACCAAAATATCAAATGTACCAGCAATAACCTTAATGACATCAAAAAACATAACAAACAACCACCAAAAGATACTTGGAGAAGAATCTAACTTTCAAAGTAGTATAACTCTAGTTATAAATTAGAAAAAAATACTATAAATAATCTCAAACCATGAAATGCAACAATGCAAAATTAATTAACAATTATCTAGCAAAACAAAACTACTGCTATGAGTTAAGAATATATTTTAAAAAGTTGAATAGACTTGGGGGCTGGGGATGTGGCTCAAGCGGTAGCGCACTAGCCTGGCATGCGTGCAGCCCGGGTTCGATCCTCAGCACCACATACAAACGAAGATGTTGTGTCCACCGAAAACTAAAAAATAAATATTAAAAAAATTCCCTCTCTTTCTCTTTCTTTCTTTCTCTCTCTCTCTCTCTCTCTCTCTCTCTCAAAAAAAAAAAAAAAAAAAAAAAGTTGAATAGACTTATAACCTGTAACAAGGATGGATCTGTAATGTTAAACTCCAAAGAAAATCCAGACACATATTAATTCACTAGAAAATTCTTAAAACTGATTTTTAAAAATAAATATAGTTGTACCCCTATATCTGCAAGGGATACATTCCAAGCTCTCAGGGAATTTCTGACATGTGCATAGTACAGATCCTTATACATAATGTTTCCCCCATGCATATATAACTATGGTTAGGTTTAATTTATGAAGTATACATTGCAAGAGATTAATAACAATAACAATAATAGCATAGATAAATTATAAAAATTATTATTAAGTAAAATAAGGGTTACCTTAACAGAAATACTGAAATAGCACAACAGTGGATTTGATCATGTAGATGGCTAACAAAAGAGCAAAGAGCTAGCAGCCATTACAGTGTGAACACTAGAGAAAAAGAGATGACTAACATGCTGAGAGGGAAAAAATTAGGACAGCAGATTTATTCATAATAATCAGAGTTATTTGCAACATAAAATGTATAAATTTTTTATTTCTGGATTTTCCATTCAATATTTTTTAACTCTTGTTGACCACAGGTAACTAAAACCGTGGAAACCCTAAATAAGAGGGATTACCAACCCATCACAAAATCTCCCAAACAGTGAAATGAGAAGAGGTGCTTCTCAACTCATTTATGAAGACAGTATTGTCTTGATATGAAAGCCAGAAAATATATCATTCAAAAGGATATTGAAAAAAAATTCCTCACCAATATGTCAAAAATCTGGGAGGGGTGACTGGATATCATGTAGGCATCACAACTGTCCTCCCCAGGTATGTATTACTATTATCACATTGTACATGGGGCTTACTGTCTTGCTGAGGGACATTCACTTTTGATAAGAGTGAGATTTGAAACACAGTCTATATACCTAAAACTTCTCTCTTCCATGCAAATGCAAAATATTATCTAATTGCCAGTTTTTCTCCACAAAAGAGTTGATGGAATCTTACAGATATCTGAGAACTAATATTGAAGCTTTATTCTGCATAATTTCTTTTTATTTCTGGTGCATCCACATGAGCTTCAGGATATCTCTGAAGCTAAGTAAACACCACATGTCAAATGGAAGCTCAGAATTCTTACTATCAAAAGGTTTGTGCCATAGCTAATTTTCTGCAACTATGACCATCTCAATCTTGTCTTTTAGTTTCCTATTTGGAACATAATACTATGCTGTGTTCCACTTACCTTGGAATTTCTTTTTTTCCATATCCTTACCAATATATGTTGAGTATGTCTATGATTTGCTATTATCTTCATCAGTATAGCAAATAGGAAAATTCCTGGTAATGTGAAGTAAAATTCTTCAAAGGCATGGGGAAAGGAATCAGTGATTTTATAAGTCAAAGTTAAAAAAAATTTATAATACTTTTTGATCTTCTGGGCACAGTCTTGCTATACCCAGATTTGAGGGATAGTATTATTTTTATTATTAATATCTGCTTGATAAAAAAATTCTTCAACCATCATGATCCAGAACTGAAAAGAAGCTAACTTCAAGCCTCTTTTTCTGGGAAACATCTTCTCAATTAAGATCTTTAACATCCATTATTGCCTTTTCTTTGATTATATAAATTAAGAAATAATCTGTGGTTCTCCACAATTCTATATCTTAGTTTCATAACAGAAATTAAGATTCTTCTTGAATATGATAGTGAACTTGATGCCCATTATGTGAATTGTACTCATCTTTATTCTGACTTTTAAATCTCACCTTCCTTCAATGTTTTAGAATTCCATTCCCAAAAGTATCAGAATGCCCCATACTATCACATCTTTTGCCATCAATCCTGACCTATAAAAAATAGCCACTTCTACTTTAAAGAAGTGCAACCCTCTCACAGGTGTAATGCATATTGTTTTTGTAAATTTACCATCCCATGGGACATAGGAAGGAGTTGGATTTTCTGAATTTAACATACCACCCTAGTATATCACTACTCCATGACATATGATTAAGTCCTATAAATTTTTCCCATGGAAATGTTGGTATTTATGCCTTAAATTTATAAACCACGACTTTTTCCACTCTTCCAAAAGCCACTCAGGTTCAGTACAGTCTTCTGGGATGGTTCAAGGGTTTTAAATCCTGTACCAAAGAAGGGCACTTCCACAGGAATAAATCCTCCTATTCATCTTTATATTCTGTCTTTCATGACTCAGAATGCTTAGGATACAGTCCCATAGACCCCATGGCTCAATGCAAGTGCATGTGCTTCATTAATCATTCAGCTCCTATGGCATATCGTTCGTCGCTCCCCCTTTTATCAGAACAGCCCTTCCAAAGTTGGATTATGCTGTGACATGGAATTAACCTGGATAACCAATCATTTTACCTAGGCTTTTCAATTCCTGAAATATTAGTATTTTCTTACCTGGATGGGTTTTTCAACACGGATGTCTTTCTTTCCCAAGAAGTGTATTTAAGTGCTATATCATCCAAAAAAATTTTAAGAGAAAATTGTGAATATTGCTAGATACTTTCTGGCACTCAGTTAATTTTAAGAAATGTGATTCCAGTTTTATTCTGTGTGTTAGATTATTCGAATCATTTTTTTTCTGGTTGCCAAAAAATATTTTCTTCATTCTTGAATTTCAATAATTGAGTTAGAATACCATGTTGCTCATTGTCAAAAATATGTTATGTGCTACTTTTGGCTAATTTAACAAAGGGCTCTCTTATCTGCCTCCTTTCTTTTCATATGTTTATATCATCATCATCTTCTTCAGCATATTATATATACACACACAGTCCCTAAATTTAGTGCTAATTTCATTTCAGGATAATATTCTTATACTGTGAATTATTTCTCTCCTGTTTATCAAATTCCACATAACTAATAATCTACTGGATTATAATCCAGTCATACAAATTATTCTTACCCTTGAACATATTTTTAATTAAATTTTATCCTCTATGATTTATTCATCATTAAAATTCTGTCAAATCTCAACTGAGTACAATGACGGGCATTTATTTACTTCTGTGAATTCACTGGAAGTGGTCTGAACTTGGTTATGTGATCTATCCTGCTTTGTGACATGTTTTTCTCATTTAATAGTAAGAAGCAAAATAGGGCAAGTGGAAATGTGAAGATACCTAAATGCTAGGTTTAAAAATGCTGAGGAGTCAGGGTGTAGGGAATTAAGCTCCTCCACTGTCAGGGTAGGAAATGCAAATTCAAGCAAAAACATAGGGGAAATGATCAGAGCCAATGTTATACTCTGTCCTAGAATAGTTTCATCTATATTATTGTGATTATCTTATGTTATCTCTCTTTAAGTGATTCAAATTGCATTTCTTACTGTTTTGGACTGAATCATCTTAATATGATATTTTTCTTTATTTTTACCTGATTCGTTTTTTTTATATTCTTTGGTAATCACATGCCTTATATTCCTTAGATTATGTTGTATTGAAGGAAGTGCTAATGCTATGGAAATCTCTCCACTCTGAAATTTTCCACACTATTCTTAAATGATCTCTTATAGTACTATTTTCAGTTCTTAGAGTCCATAGTCTTTGCCTACAGGGTCACTTCATCTTTGCATGCTGCCAGTTAAAGCTATGTCATGAAGTAGAAGATTATACAAAATATGAACATAATTCTTATTATTCATATATAGATTTACTCTCCAAAGAATAGCAATGCACTCATAATGCCTTACTAAAACTCAAGTGCATTTTCATATTTCCTCTTTGTCTTTAAATATTTATTTACATATTACCAAACTAATATTATCATCCTATAATTTAAGTATTGTTATGATTTGGATGATGAGCTCACATGTGAGACAATGCAAGAAGGTTTGGAGGAGAAATTATTGGGTTATAGCCTTAACCTACAGAGTGAATTAATCCCTAATGGGATTAACTGGTAAATGGAGGCAGGTAGGGTGTGGCTGGAGGAAGTGATTCATTGGGGGCATGGCTTTGGGTATATGTTTGTATCTGGCAAATGGAGACTTCTATCTCAGCTTTCTGATCATATGTGAGCTAATTCCTTCTGCCACACTCTTCCACCATGATGTCCTGCCTCATCTTGAGCCCCAAAGGAATGGAGCCTGCTGTCTACAGATTGAGACCTCTAAAACTCTGAGCCCCCAAATAAACTTTTCCTCCTCTATAATTGTTCTGGTTGGGTCTTTTAATCCCAACAGGGAAAAATCTGACTAAAAAAATATGGAAAAAATCATCCTATTTTTAAAAATGATTTAGGTTGATTAATGGGTGCTAAGCCACAGTTAAGTAGAAATAAAAAGTTGTGGTAAGACATTGTACAGTACAATGACTGCAGATGATAAGTATGTGCTATATGTTTCTGAAAGTTAGAAGAAAGGAGAAACGTTTTCACCATAAAGAAAAATATAGTTTAGGAGACAGATATACTTAAAATGATTTAAACATCACATAGTACATTATGTTCACAATACATACATGTATTAGAATATCATGTTACTCAATTAGTATGTATAATTTTGTTTTAATATATCAGTTTAAATAAACTTTATTTAATTAAAATAATTTTAATGAGGATACATATATATGCATGAATATGGGTATCTTGAGAAATATCAGGCAAAAGTAACATAACTAGAAAATTCTGTAACTTTCTGTAAGAATGAACAGTAACCAATTTATCTTACTTTGCATATAGTTTAAAATATTACTGTCATTTGAGTATATAGTTTTATTTATTTATTTTTAACCTGGGATTGAATCCAGGGATGCTTACCCACTAAGGCACATCCCAGCCCTCTTTATATTTTATTTTGGGACAGGGACTCATTAAGTTGCTTAGCACCTTGCTAAATTTCTGAGGCTGGCTTGGAACTTTTTATCCTGTTGCCCCAGCCTCCTGAGCCACTGGGATTACACATGTATGTCACTGTACCTGGCTTGAGTACATACAGTTTTAAACAATTAGTCAATAATTCTTAATTAGATTATGGACTTTTTAGACTTACTAAGTGTTTAACTTATTTGACTGTAACTAAGTATCAGAAATATATTCATTTATTGAATCAGATAAGTATTGAAATAATTTTGTTTTCAAGATTATATATAAATATTTTATTTATTTAAAAATCATGCTTTAATCAATATCCCCCAAATTAAATTTCTCATTCCTAAAGTCCTAAATAACTAGGTCAGAAAAAAGAAAGATTGGAATATGCCTGTGGTTAAAGAAAGAAATATTATGGCATCCCACAAACTTCAACACTTATAGCCAAAAAGAAATAAATACTTTCTTCAGATTTCACAGTGTAAGCTTTCAACATGTGTGTGTCCTGTTATGCCATTTTTGAGTTCTGTTATACTTTTAGAATATCCCATAAAATAAGAAAATATTTAAAAATTTTAAGCTTTACCTTTCATTCAATTTTAATTATAAAAAGAAACTTTTAATATAATCTTCATTATATGTTGGCTAATTATCCATCATTTATATATCTGACTTTGGAATTATTAGAGAAAAATATTGGATACTATAAATAAGTTAAAGGAAGAAAAGTTTATCTGCAGGGCATAATCAATGTATTACTAGTGAATTTTTATCACTAGTATAAATATATTTCAAATACAAAATTTAAATCTGTATTGTTAAAGAATATTCTTAATAACTTGTGTATATTTTGCTGAAATTATTCATTTATTGTAATTCTAAGTCAAAATTAATTTTAATGTCTGAGAAAATATATAAACCCCAAAATAAGAAGAAGCAATTAAGTAAATTTGACTTTTTATTTTACTTCTCTTTTCTTTTGGAGTACCAGAGATGCTGGCTCTTGGATATGTTATGTAGATTATGCCACTAAGCCACATCCTCAATACTTTTTAAAATTTATTTTAATATGGGTATCACACTAAGTTGTTAGAATTGAACTTGACATTCTCCTGCCTCAGCCTCCCAAGTAGCTGGGTTTATACCCAGTTGTATTTGACTTTTATTATTTTAAAAGACTGTTCTCTGTCATATTTTTATGCATGGTTATATGGTATTATATAAAACACTCATAGGGGAGATACTAAAGAGAAAATGAAAAATGTATATCTCAAAATGGAAATGATCAAATCAATAGTACATTATGCATTGTTTACAAACTACTTAATAATTAAAAAAAAATAAATCATATATAGAGGAACACATTTCTGCCCATATAGATATTCTAGCATAATTCATATATGCTCAAGACCTGACAATAAAAAATAATTTGCATAATGTGGTATAAGAGAACTGCAGATGTAGAGCTCACTGCCTACAAAAGAGATTTGATAAGTTGAAATCTAGTGTCTACCAATTATATATGTAAGCTTAGACAATTTGCTTATATCCTCAAATTCCCAGTTTCTATATCTATTACATGGGGTTAATGATAAAGTTTCTTTATAAGAATTTGAATAAACCATTTTGTGAAACTATCTTAGAAAAACATCTCATGCATACACAGGGGCTCAATAATATATTAAATATAAGGCATAGCCAGAAAATCCTCTGGTGGGTAGTATAGATTGCAATGAAATATTTTGAGCAATGATCCATACTTTTAGTTGAACTTCCCTGGTTCCTCTTGGCATCTTGCAAATGACAATAATACTGTATTTTATAATAAATGTATATTTAAAAACTGAAAATCTCCTATAAGAATCATTATTAGAGTAGATATCTTGTGGTAAGAGTGAGTAGTTTGTATGTTAACCCTTGAGTACTTTGAAAATGAGACAAGGTATAGAAAGCTTTTCAATTTGACTAATTCAAATATCAACTAATATAGAAAATGCCTGAATACTTTACTAGAGGAACAGTTAAAATAGAAAAAATTAGTTAAAATAGAAAAAATTTTCAAAACACTTATGGTATTATAATCTTGAATCTAAAAAAAGACCATAAAACAAAACTAATGTAAAATAGCAGCTGAATCCTAATTTATTATTTGATATATTCTCTTCAGAATATCTATAGAGAACAAGTAGAATGCAGAAGGCATATATATCTATGGCTATTACAACTCTAGAGTTATGTTAGCTCTAAGAAAAAATGTAAAATTATTTTAGTTTATTGAGTTTCCATAGATAAAGCAAATAAATCATTCATTGACTATTTTATGCATGCATAATAATTAATAGATAGACTGGCATGCTCTTAGCTAAGATCAGAACTTCTCCTTGTTTATATCTCTTCCTTTTACATCTGCTCATGAATATTGCCACATTGATTCTCCCTCTCTATCTCTTAAATCACCAATTCTCTCCCTCTCTTCTCCCTCTTTTTCTTTCTTTCTTACTCTCCCTCTTTGGAGACAGGGTCTTACTGTCATGCCCCCACTGACCTTGAAGTATTCCTTCTACCTCATATTTCTGAGTAGTTGGAATTGCAGGCAGGCTTACCATGACACCAGGCTGACCAATATCTTTTAGATAATTCCTACCAGTGTGTAAGTATACTATTTCCCCCATCTTTAAAATTTTCCTCTTTTTACCATATTTTTTTCTTTTAGCATTTGCCACATTTATCTTCTTCTTCTAGAAAAGCTCCTTGAAAATGATGTGTCTAATTACTGGTTCTATATTGGGCATTTTGATTGGTTTCTATATGTAAATGCTAAGCTAGAATTCCACCTTTTGAAAATCACCAACAACCTTCTTGTTTGTAATCTCAATAATCAACTTGTAATAAACCAATGAGGAGCACTTCATACAGTGGACCATTGTATTCTCCTCCAAATACCTTCTTTACCTAGATTTTTGGACAACACACTTAGCCTTAAATTTGGAAGTTCCCCTCGGCTCAGTACTTCAACATAAAAGAAAAAAAAATTATAAGTGTATTCTCATTCACTAGACTACCTCATTCATTTCTGTTTTATAAATATGTGAATGCTAACTCCTAGGCCTCTTCTTAACTACAGGTTCAAGTATCCTTTGCCTATGTAATATCTCCTTTTCATATTGGTAAGCTTTACAAATTTAATACATTGAATGTATTAAATAATGCACATTCTTCTTAATATCTACATCTCATTCCAATTGAATTTTTATTTGCTTTGTAATAAATAATAAATAGAAATTATTTTTATTTTCTTTTTCTTTTCCTTCACCTTCTCCTTCTTCTTCTCTTTACATATAGTTTTCTTGCAAATGCTCTTTACTTTGCCTTGATAACACATGGGCTACCTCCCTGGTCCAGACACAGTTGCCTCTCCTCTGAAACACACACAGCCTCCTTTTTTTGTCATTTTTGTTTTTATTTTTTAATGGAATCACCCTGGATATTATATACTAAGAAACAGAACAACTATTTAGATTCCTTCAGGTCAAGTAATTCTGTTTAAATAAAAGTCTGGTCTTGTTGTAAATGTATCTCTTTTTTATTTCAGAGGAAAATCCAAGACACTATCAAAAAAAGACTGCCCATCAACTACCTCACTTTGCTTCTTACTTGGCTGGGCATTCCCTCTTTTGACTCTACTCTATTCACATTATTCACATTAAATTCATTTCTGTCCACGTATGTCAGTCTGGATCCCACATCCACTTTTTGAGCCACTTTTATTTTGCAGTGCTCTCCCCAAATTTCTAAGGTTAGTTTATTCATTTTTTTTCTCTAGAAAACATATCAGTGAGTTATGAACAATGTATACAAGAAATATAATAAACCCGTACTTAGGAGATATATTTATATATATATACATATATATACGTATATATGTATATATATATATATATATATATATATATATATATATATAATCTTCAAGATATTTTAAATTCATTTTAAAATTAAAGGAAATGTACTTTTATGTATTAATTTTATGTAATAATATATTACATATATTAATGTTTTTTCTTCCATCAAACCAGCCGTAACATATATTCATACATATATTCTTTGACTTAAGAGAATAAAAAGTCCAAAAGGGAAAAATGCCCAGATCCCACAAAAGTCATTATATCACTATGCAGGGAGGCCTTTCAAGCACTCTTATGTAAAATCTCAACACCTTGGTACCGCAATTCATATGCTCTTTTTCTGCTTTATGCCCTTTGCTTTAGCACAATTGCTACTCTTCCAATAAGATACACATTTCACATCAACATAACAACATAATTTGTGTGTTTTGTTTCTTACTGCTTTTCCAGTACCTAAGAAAAGAAATCTGGAATTGAGGGAGATGTAGAAGGGCTTGGGCATCCAGAGAAAGATGGCAAGTGAGGAGGTCAGGTGCAGGACTACAACAAAGGAATACGGAGAGGGTCTTCTTATGAGGTCAACTTCCTGTTTGACAAAAGTGCTCCTGGACACAGCAGGTGACCCCAACAGACAGACACTTCCATACTCATGCTCTTAAGTGTGAGATACAAGAGAAAAACTAAAACAGATGTATGGACAGATGGGGCACTAATCAATAATAGTGAGAAGCGAGTGGACAGAGAAGGAGAAAAGGCAATGTAGAAATTTCAGAGACCATAAAATGAACAGGCCGACCCCACCCCAACAAGATTCCCAGATGTGGGGCCACTTTTCTCTGGAGAAGTCTATCTCTGACACTTTTGCAATAAACCTACTTCTTGCTTTCTGTCTCTGTGTCCTATTCTCTAATTCGTTGCTGGATGAAGACAACAAACCCAACACCCCTAGATGGTAACAGAATATTTTGGGAAAAATTTTGATTTAATGAATAAATGGATAATTTATTTTGATTTAAAATGCATATGTAACATTTCAGTTTAAATAATATTTTTTCTTTTGTTTCTTATATAGCATACTATTTATAATTTCTATGTACTTACAAACTTGCTATTAACTTGTTTGCAAAATTTGGTCATATTATTTATTTGCAACTTGGGATATCTGAAGAATTCAAGGAAAATTATTTTTTTTCTTAAATGCTTTATTGCACATTATCTTTTTGTGACCAAGACCCTTGTATGATCTGACTGATCTACACTTATAAATTTATACTTTTTAAAACTTCTTTTTCCTTAATGAAAAAGAATGTATATTTCAGGAATATGCATCCAGATAAGACTTTAATTGAAAACTACTGGTTTCAACTCCATATTTAATTTTATACTGTTCAGCAGTAATGTTTTTTCTAAAGCACACATGATGAGATCAATGCTATGGTTGTTCCATAAACAAATTATTTTCAGCACTGAATTTTGGTTATTTACCATTACTTTGGTTTCTTACTATGTGAGAAATATATTCTAAACTGAGTTTCAAGTATCAGCTGAGTACAGAATGTGGCTTGTATAATAAAAATGTGGTTCAGTTTGGATTTGAGAATGAATTTTGAGGACTCCATTATTGTTTTTTACATTTGGTATTTGTTTTTGCAGCAGAGAAAATTCTGCTGAGAGTTACATTTTTAAATGAGAATTGGCTTTTCTGTGCTGGCTTCTGCTATTCATGTACCTCCCCTGAATTGAAGAATCAAAGACATTTGTTTTCTCATGCCACACGCAATATCCAGGGTCTCCTGCTGATGTCCCAACTGAGTGTAGTGCCCTCCAGGGGAGCATATTTTACTTTTGATCCTAGTGTCCTTCCCCATGTTATCAACTTCTGTATTCTATTCCTACAGTAGCTAAGTATTCACATTTCATTTCAAAGTAACTAATATATGCCAAATTTTAAGGGGTTAGTACATTGCAATGTTAGTATACTTATATTTTAATGGGGTATGAATATTTTACTTGCATTTAATTGGGTCTGAGTGCTATTCAAAATATTGACATTTGAGTATCTTTAGCTTCCGCAATATGAGAAGAAAGAAAGCAAAAAATAGAATATTATTAATACTGTATTACATACCTGAAATTTGATGAGAAGACAGATGGTTTATTGCCACATGCAGAAATCTTCTATGGGTGTGATAGATATGTTACTTGGCTTGATTCTGGTAGTCATTTCACCGTGTGTATGTGTGTGTGTGTGTGTGTGTGTGTGTGTGTGTGTGTTTGTGTGTGTGTGTGTATATATATATGAGAAAATTACTTTGTATATTTTAAATGTATACAATTTATTTGTCAGATATATCTCAATAAAATTGGCAAAAAAAACAAAAAGAAAGAAAAATATCTTCAAAAGAGGAAAACTTTTACTATATAAATCACACATTTTCATCTACAAACAAATATTTTTTCTATTTTTGAAAGTATCATATACAGATGTTCTATCAAAAATACAACATCCTCACTCTATAATTGAATACAATTTTAGAAATAAAAATGTGTATGGTTTTAAAGAACAAACATTGTAATTATCATATGTGTTTTTATTTTTCTTTCAATAGAATCCTTCATGCCTTTTCATTGAACTGTAATATTTCATACTGATTTCTGAGATACTTTGAAGAATTATACTGATAAACAGGATAGACAACAAGTATGGTCTGACTTTTCCTTGCAAAGATAGTTTCTGAGAAATTTAATAAATGAAGGTAATATGACTGTGGTTCATAAACATTGGCTTAAATATTATATTTCCAGATTATATTCCAATACTGAAAATTTCCAGAATATGCATCTTTTCACTTAAAATGAAATGTTGTGTTAGAATTTTAGGCATTAGAATGAAATATTGGAGGGAGAGAGAGAAGAAGAGAGAGAGAGGAAGAAGCATTTATATCAACTTTTCAGGGAATGATTACAAGATGAAACTTGAACGACTTGACTAGAATAATCAGCCTGGGAAATTAGATATCATCAACCACACAAGGGGAAAAAAGTCTGAATTTGGGGATAATCAAAGGCCTTTGTCAGCACTGGAGAACTTCTATTTATGACTCAACTCAGTGCCACATAAGTGGGAACAGCACAGAGCAAGAGGATTCTAAAAATTATTTGAAGATATATTTATCTGTCATTCTCATTCTTAATCAAATTACAGTAATCACTATCAACATTCAATTCTGCTTAGTATTTTTCTAAGGACTTGAATGTAAATCACACATTATAACAATAAAATATCAATTTAAAAAACACAGATATGGTTTTGTAATTTGAAAAGTGTCATATACATCTAGGAACATCAACTAACCTGATACCTCAAAAGAAAACAATAAAAAATAGCCACAATTTGATTTTTTAAAAATCTATGTAGTTCATATACAAATAATAAGTCATTTCAAAACAACAGAACTTGGATTATATTATATATAATTTAATACTTATTTTTAATTTTTATTTTCTCATTTACTTTTATGATTTAGAGTGAAGAATAAGACACATGTTTCTAGACTACTGACTTTGTGGTACTTTAATATTCTTTATATTCTCTTATATTCATGCAGCATACAGGTTGTTAAAATGGACAAAATCTGGTAGCAATGGGATAGTAAAGTATTTTTATTTAATGAAGGTTATGTAAGGTCCTCATTTACTGAAAAATCAGACAAATGAGTCCCAAACCAGGGATGATTTTTAAAATACCTCAGACATGTTTAATTGCCACTACCAGGGATTTCTGCTTTATTTAATGTGTAAAAGCTGAAGATACATGGCGTTCAATATCCAAAAATGCTCAAAATAGCCCTTAAAATCTCCATAATGCTACAGTTGGAAAACAGCATTCTGGGAAATATATTAGCACAGAGCATAACTTAATATTCTTTTCATTGTTTGGCTTTATTTGAAAGAAAAATGATTGACTTTTTAAACAGCATGTGTGGTTAAAAGAGAGTGATTATAACAATGCATTTCTTCATTCTAAATCCCTTAGGAAAAAAATTAAGCTAACTTGTATAAATTCATAATATTTATATAACATATTGCTATTTTATGACATCAAAATCTAAATTTTACATATAATAGAAAAATAAACATTTTCATACAATATTAGAGGAAAGTGTTTATGGTTTCTGGAAAACTACATAAATTTATTCCAAGTAGTTGATGATATTGACAGTATGTACTATGCAGGAATTGATAACATAGTGATCACTTACTGAATGTATTGCACTTGAGTATTTAAGATGGTTCTAAATTTATATTAAAAGAAAATACAAGTGTTTGAAAATGTTATCTTGAATACAAATCAGATAATTACCAATTGGGTTTTTATAGTCCTTTGATATTTTACTTCTTGTTAACAAATTAGAAAATATCTCACTAAGAATGGGAATAAGTAATGAATAAAATAAACAAATTACTAATCATAAATTTATTCTATTTTAGGCACAGTTGTGAAGGAATCTGAATGGTGCTTTGGGTTCTAAGAAAACATGCCAATATTGCAGCTAAGTAATTAATTTTAGTGATGTTTAGACTTATTAAAATTTGATTCATGGGGCTAGAGTTGTGGCTCAGCAGTAAGGTGCTTGCCAACAAATATGAGGCACTGGGTTCAATCCTCAGAACCACATAAAGATATAAAGATCAATAAATAAAGGTATTGGTCTATCTACAACTAAAAAATATTTTTAAATTAAATTTATACTTAATATAGTCAAGAGCCAAATAATTTTCTATCACAAAATGGTAAAAAAGTATTTTCTATATACTTATAAACTTCTATTCAAAAAAACATTAAAAGCATCAGTTTCCACTCAGATGTGTTGATATTATTTTAATCAAATACTATTATAATTATTTTTGCATGAAGAAATGTAGTTTTAGAAAAATAAATGGACATTTTATATTTATGTGTGTTTCACTTGATGATTACAAAGTAGTTTTTACTGAGATTTTTATTTAACTTTATATTGATCATTGAGTCTTAAATTTGATAAGAAAAAAGCATTTAAATTAGATGTTTAAATGCCTTAGCTACTTGTATTTATAAACTATATTCTAACAAATAGATCATAATCTTTACTAATATAAGGTTTTCTTAACCCATTAATATAACATGTATTTGCCAAAAAAAGCAAAACTCTTCAGTACATATGTTTGTGTTTATATGTATGTTCCTACACATGTGTGAATTTTTATCTGATGGACTATATTGCACCCGAGGGGTTGAAGTATACATGTGCATGTGTGGAACAGAGTGGGAGTGCTTTTGTGAGTGTGTGAAATTGTAAAGAACATCAAAAGAGATACAAAGACAAGATGCAAAGGCAAGAAAAGAAGGGGCTGCTCTTCCAAGCAGCCATGTTGATTTATTTCAAATGTTACATAGCTTGTTAGTACCATGACTACATTATGATTTAGTATTCCTTTAATCCCAAGTGCTAGATAACTGAGATCAAGTTCAGGCTAATTAAAACACAGAGCTGTTTTCTCCAAGGACATCACTATAGAAACTAGATAGTGTTCCTGTATAGTTATTTTACTAGCTTCATGGAGAAACTGCTGGGCATTCCAAGCATGGGAAACTGAGTGCCTGTAAACTCCCTCCTTCCGGAATTTGATCACCAGAGAAATATTTTCCTATACATTTCCATGGTGAGAATACCTACATGAAATAGTTCAATGATTGATACATTTATGTGAGATAGTTGGATATATAGGAAATTGTTTGTAATTAATAGAAAACATTAAAATGGGCAGTAAGAACCAATTTGATGATGTATTTTCATAATCTAGCATAGAAAATTAAACTATTTCTGTTAGAAACATTCGATTTTTCAGCCTAAACTTATCTACTGGAAGCTACCATAAATTTTGCTATAGCTACCATCATGTAGATTGAATTATTCTGAGGTTAATGCATGGAGACATTGTGCCACCTGAATTTCTCAACTTTAGAGATCCCTGTCTCTCAGCTTCAATGTCATGCTTCCAACCCTATTCACTTTAAATTCTCCTTCTTAAAGTAAAGGGAGTTATCTGAACCACATACTAAGAACAGCTCACTTCCTTTGCTTCAAAAAAAAAAAAAAAAACATATTTTACATTAAGTTGGAAGTTGTTGGTGGAAAAGCATTAATGTGTGGTTATGGTTATGGGTCTAAGAGATAGTTGTCCTTCACTGATTTATTTAAAACTGATGTATGTTTTGTGTTTAATTATTTTAACTTAGACCTACTTAAACTATATGTTTGCAGATATTAATTATATTTTAAATCACATCTAATAGAAAATAAAAGTAATAGCATTACTATAAAATTCTTATTTTGAGCTTCTTTGTTTAAGTTCTTTTTTTATGATGTAGATGAACACTATATCTTTATTTTTTATGTGGTGCTGAGGATCAAACCCAGGGTCTCATGCTTGCGAGGTAAGCACTCTACCACTCTACCACCCCAGCCCTTGAGCTTCTTTGTATAGTGTTTGAATGAAAGTTATATGTATTGCTATCTGAGTTGAAAAGTATAGAGCAAAATTATTATTTCTAACATTCCATGTATTATTTTTAATACCAGAGGTTCCAAATGGAGATGATTCCCACACTAGATTGATACATTTTAAATTTTTCCTTGTGATTTCAAAAAAATCCGAGGTATTAAAAAGTAGAGAGAGAGATCCAAGATGGCAGGCTAGAGGGAGGCTGCATTCTGTGTCTCTCTATGACTGGGATTCAGGTAGTGGGAATACTGTTTCTCAGTGAGTTATTAGAGGACATCCAACAACTGCTCTTGTGCCCGTGCAAGGCTCCAGGCCTTTGTATCAGCACATGACTAGTGGCCACTTACTCACACAGGACCTTGGGCCACCAGCATCAGCACTCCTGCAGGACCTCCTGGCTTCCCACCAGCAAAGGAATCCCATCCCCCACTCCCACACAGGACACTCAGCTGCTGACCATGCATAGAACCTCCTGCTGGCACTCCCATTTAGACCCCCATCTACAAACATGCAGCTCCCCAAGTTGTCTCCATCCTGGAACAGTGCAACCACTGCCATAGTCCCCTACACATGATATTCTGCAACTGGGGACACTGGACAAAGTCTGAAGACAGCTCTCAGCCACACATTGCATGCTACAGAGCTGCGTCTCTGAATATACCACCCAACACCACCACCAGGTCTGACCTGATCTACCACCCCATCTCTGAAAGTAGCCACCTCCATATTGGGATACCTTTGTCAGCATATTTATTTGGGGTGACTCCCAACTTGGGACACCAGCTAGGAACTAGAAGCAATATCAAAGTACCTATAGACCCCAACTCCCCCTTCTCCCCTACAGCCACTAACTCGACATAGTGCCTCACATACTTGGTAGGCTTTAGCTTGCAAAGCCTGGTCCTGAACTGCCCAATACAAAGTAGTTCTCTGTGACAGGTGTGCAGCCCCTAAAAATGCAGCCCATAGATTTCTAGAGAGAGAGGCTCCTGATTGGAAAGGAGGAAGCAAGTGAATTACAGCTTAGAGACCAAATTAGAGACCAAGAATTGTGAGATCTACAGACAATATAAGGAGATAAGACCAGGCTTCCACATTATACAAGCAGACCCCAAAGGTCATCCTTGGGGTGCAATGTCCCATTGATTGGCCTGTGCTATACTATACCTCCAAGAGCTCCACTCCCCAAACCAAACCTCCCACCCTAATAACCTTGACTATCTCGAGTGTGGAGATACTAGCAAACAACAGACAACCCCACCTATTGGATGAAAAGGGAAACAGGAAAGATACTAAACTACAACAAAAAGAATTCTTGTATTTTCCTTTGAGTTTTTTTTCCTGTTCTCTCCCTCTCTCTCTCTCTCTCTCTCTCTCTCTCTCTCTCTCTCTCTCTCTCTCTCTTTGGCCTGTTTACCCTTTTCTCTCTCTTCTGCACCCTTACATCCTCAACATTTGTGAAACCAAGTACTTTTCATGAATTAGGCTACTGAGGACTGGGATGTCTGAATATTATATTACAGTTGTTTTGTATATTCTTTTACCTCCTAATTTTACACATTTATTTGTGTTAATTTTTATGGGTTTTTTTGTTTTGTTTTTTTGTACTCTCTTTATTGTGTTTGCCCTTGTTTTTTCCCCAAAAATCACTTCTCTCTTTTCTCCTACTACTAACCAACTTCTTTAGATTCCTCTTTCATGTTTCCAACGATCTAATAACTCCATACCCTCATCTCCTACCTCCTTAACATCTCATCCTACACCCTACCCTTGGTTCTGTCTTTGTCAACCATCAGAAACTGTATATCCTTTTGAAAACCTGTTGTTTATTTGTAGATAATAATTGAACTCACCATTTGTGTATATTGTGACTGTAAATGTCTTATTAGGAGCTATTTTGCTTAAGGCTGTATATTGTTTGTATTTGAATCTGTTAATATTGTTCTCCTTAAAGTAGAGGAATTGGAATCATGTAGGGACACTATAAGCCTAAAGGGTAAAAACTAACAGTTCAGATCCACAGTGGTATAAGGAAAGACATATGAACAATATGAAAAAACAAGAAAAGAAAATTATCAACAAAAACTAAGATTTTTAGACTCCATGCCAGCACAGAAGAAGAAATGACAAATAAGGAATTCAGGATGTACATAAATTTTCTGTTAATTAAAGGATGATATAAGAGGACAAATATTGAAGCAAAAGACCATTTCAGATAAGAGATACCTAAGCAAACACAGGAAGCAAAAATTAATCCAATAAGAAAATAGAGGTTCTAAAAAAATCCAAAAAGAAATCCTTGAAATGAAAGAAACAATAAACCAAATTAAAAACTCAATAGAAAGCACAATAAAAGATTAGGTCACTTGGAATACAGAGCCTCAGACAATGAAGACAAGATATATATTCTTGAATATAGAGTTGACCACACAGTGAAGATAGTAAGAAACCATGAGCAGAATATTCAAGAATTGTGGGATGACATTAACAGACTAAATTTAAGAAGTATTGGGATACAAGAAGGCATAGAGTTTCAAACCAAAGGAATGTGCAATCTCTTCAATGAAATAATAGCAGAAAAAATTTCAAATATGAAGAATGAACTAGAAAATCAAATAGAAGAGCCTTACAAAACACCAAATGTACAAATCACAACAGATATACATCAAGGAACATTATAACAAAAATGCCTAATATACAGAATAAGGTGAGAATTTTAAAAGCCACAAGAGAAAGGAATCAGGTTACCTATAGGGGAAACCAATTAGGATCTCTGCAGATTTCTCAAGCCAGACCCTGAAAACTAGAAGATCCTGGAATAACATATATAAAGCTCTGAAAGAAAATGGATGCCAACCAAGAATCTTATATCCAGTAAAATTAAACTTTAGATTTGATGAACAAGTAAAAGCCTTCTATGATAAACAAAAATTAAAAGAATTTACAAGTAGAAATCCAACACTACAGAAAATCCTTAGTAAAAAAATTCCATGAGGAGAAAATGAAAAACAACAATAAAAATCTACAAAGGGAAAGATTACACTAAAATAAAAAAACAATCAAAGGAGAAACCAAGTTAAATACCAAAAATAAACAAAAATGACCAGGAATACAAATCATGTTTCATTAATAACACTGAATGTTTATAGCCTAATTTCATCAATGAAATACTTAAACTGACAAATAGAATTTGAAAAGAAATACCAAACAATATGCTGCCTTGAAGACACTCAAAAGAAAATACATCCACAGACTGAAGGTGAAAAGTTGGGAAAACAAGTACCACTCACACGGACTGTGGAAACACCTGCACAGGTTTCATGTTTCATATGTTTCATACTGCTTAAGGGAACCAGACATCAACAAGACATAACAATCATAAATATATATGTCCCAAACAATGGAGCATCAGTGCTCATCAAACAAACTCTGATCTATTTAAAGAGTCAAATAGACCACAATACAATGATTCTGGGTGACTTTAATACACCTCTATCCATAGATTTTCCAAACAGAAGCTGAACAAATAAATAATAAAATTCAATAATACAATCAATAACTTAGACTTAACTGACATATATAGAATATTTCATCCTTCAATAAACATTTCTTCTCAACAGAAACTACATGGATCCTTCTCTAAAATAGACCATATATTATGTCACAAAGCATCTGTTAACTAATACAAATAAGTAGAGATACTACCCTGCATTCTACCAGATCATAGTGGAATGAAATTAAAAATCAATGATAAAATAAACAACAGAAGCTACACCAACACCTGGTGACTAAATAATATGCTGTTGAATGAACAATAGATTGCAGAAGGCATCAAAAGAAGAAGTTAAAAATTCTTAGAGATAAATGAATATGCATCATACCAAAATCTCTAGAACATTATAAAGGCAGTACTAAGAGGAAAATTCATTGCATGGGAATTCCTTAAAAGAAGAAAAAGTCAAGAAATAAATGACCTAAAACTACATCTCAAATCTCTAGAAAAAGAAGAACAAATCAACACCAAAAGCAGTAGAAGAAAGGAAATGATACCAGAGCTGAAGTCAAGAAAATTGAAACAAAAAAAAAATTGAAAAAATTGACAAAACAAAAATTTGGTTCTTTGAAAAAATAAATAAAATTTATAAACCCTTAGACATGGTAATGAAGAGAAAGAGAAAGAAAAAATCAAATTTCTAACATCCATGATAAAAAAGGTAATATCAAAATAGACACTACAAAAATATAGAAGATAATTAGAAACTGTTTTGAAAATTTGTACTCCAATAAAATAGGAAATATCAAAGGCATCAACAAATTTCTAGAGTCATATAATTTGCTCAAACTTAATCAGGATAATATATATAAGTTAAACAGATCAATTTCAAGCAATTAAATAGAAGATGTCATTAGAAGCCTACCAACCAAGTAAAACCAGGACCAGATGGATACACAGCTGAGTTCTACAAGGCTTTCAAAGAACTAATACCAATACTCCTCAAATTATTGAAATAGATAAAGAGAGAACACTTCCAAACTTATTCTATGAGGTCAATATTACCCTGATTCCAAAACCAGACAAAACACATCAAAGAAAGAAAACTTCAGACCAATATCTCTAATGAACATAAATGCAAAATTTCTCAATAAAATTCTGGTAAATTGAACACAAAATCATTAAAAAGATAGTGCACCATGATAAAGTGGTGTTCATCCCACAGATGCAAGTTCAGTTTCACATATGGAAATCAACAAATGTAATTAATCACATCAATAGACTTAGATAAGAAACCTATGATCATTTCAACAGATGCAGAAAAAGCACTCAACATAATATAGCACCCCTTCATGTTAAAAACACTAGAAAAGCTAGAGATAATAAGAATAAATCTCAAAATTGTAAAAAGTATCTATGCTAAGTCCATGGCCAACATCATTCTAAATGAAGAAAAATTGAAAGCATTCCCTCTAAAACCTGGAACAACACAGGAATTCCCTCTTTCACCATTTCTATTTATCATAGCTCTTGAAACACTGGCCAGAGCAATTAGACAGATGAAAGTAATTAAAGGTGTACAGATAGGAAAAGAACTGAAATTAGCATTATTTGCTGATGATGTAATTCTATAATTAGAAGACCAAAAAAATTCCAACAAAAAACTTCTAGAATAAATAAATGAATTCAGCAATGTAGCAGAATTAATATTTACAAATCAAAGGCATTTCTGCATATCATTGATAAATCCTCTGAAAGAGAAGCTAGGAAAACTACCCCATTCACAATTGCCAAAAATAAATAAATAAAATACTTGGGAATCAGCAAAAGAGGTGAAACAGCTCTACAATAAAAACTACAGATGCTAAAGAAAAAAAAATTAAAGAAGACTTTAGAAGATGGAAAGATCTCCCTTGTTTTTAGATGGGCAGAATTAATATTGTCAAAATGAGTACACTACCAAAAGCATTATACAGATTTAATATAATTCCTATGAAAACCCAAATGATATTCCTAATAGAAATTTAAAAATCTATCATTAAATTTATCTGGAAAAATAAGAAACCCAGAATAGCCAAATAAATCTTTAGCAAGAAGAGTGAAGCAGGTGCCATCACTATGCCAGACCTTAAACTATGCTACAGAGTAATAACAACAAAAACAGTATGATATTGGCACCAAAATAGACTTGTAGACTAAAGGTACAAAATGGAGATCACAGAGACAAATTCACATAAATACAGTATCTCATACTAGCCAAAAGAACCAAAAACATATATTGGAGAAAAAAAAAGCCTCCACAACAAATGGTGCTGGGAAAACTGGAAATCCACATGCAACAAAACAAAATTAAGCCCCTATCTCTCACCATGCACAAAACTCAACTTAAAGTGGATCAAAGACCTAGGAATTAGACCAGAGATCCTGTGCCTAATAGAAGAAAAGGCAGGCCCAAATCTGCATCGTGTCACATTAGGCCTGATTAATGACTCCTATAGTGCAAAAAAGAATCAATAAATGAGACGGATTCAAACTGAAAACTTCTTCTTATTAAAAAAAAAAAAAAAGAAAAGAAAAGAATCAGTGAAATGAAGAGAGCACCTACAAAATTAAAGCAAATTGTTACCACTTGCACATCATACAGAGCACTAATCTTGAGGATATGAAAATAACCCCCCAATCTTAACACCAATAAAACAAATAACCCAGTCTGTAAATGGGCCAAGGAATTGGACACTTATCAGAAGATGCTATGTAATCAATCAACATATATATGAAAAAGTGTTCAACATGTCTAGCAATTAGAGAAATATGAATCAAAACTACTCTAAGATTTTTATCTCACTTCAATCAGAATGGCAGCTATGAACAATACAAGCAACAATAAGTATTGACTAGGATGTGGGTGAAAAGACACATTCATGTGTTGCTGGTGGGACTGCAAATTGGTGCAGGCAATCTGGAAAGTAGTATGGTGATTCCTCAGAAAACTTGGAATGGAACAACAATTTGACCCAGCTATCCCATTCCTGGGTTTATATCTGAAGGACTTAAAAACAGCACACTACAGTGATGCAGCCACACCAATGTTTATAGCAGCACAATTCACTATACCTAAGTTGTGGAACCAATCTAGATGTATTCAATAGATAAATGGATAAAAAAGTGGTATATATACACAATGAAATATTACTCATCATTAAAAGAGAATAAAATCATGGGATTTGCAGGAGGTAAATGGATGGAATTAGAGATTATTATGCTAAGCAAAATAAGCCAATCTCCCCCAAAATAAAGACTGATTGTTTTCTCTCCTATGTGGATGATGATTCATAAAGAGACAGAGGAAATATGGGATAAATGGAGAAACTTTAGGTAGGGAAAAAGGGAGGGAGGGAAAAGGGAGGGGCGATGAGGGTAGAAAAGATGGTGGAATTGTTACGCTTCAATTTGGGACCCCCAAAGACCACCAGAGACCCAAGATCAATGTAAGCAGCAAAGAGGTATTTATTGCGAGCAAGCTCTGTCCTCCGCGCACACACACAGCAACTGGTGACGCTGACAGGCCCCGAGCCCAGGGTTTGCAGCAGTTTTATACATTCTTTGGAGAGGGCAGGGACTTCACATACATCACAGCAAATCATCACACACCATGGGAAAATCAAATAACAACTCTAAAACATGATTAGCACATTCACTGGTGGGAAGAAGTTGGGAAGGGGTGATTGGTCAGTACAAAAGGGGTATTCGTTTGAACTGATTGGTTTGAGCCAAGAGGGGTGTACGTGCTGAACTACATGGTTTCCCAACTTGTTATCAACCACCATAAACCACTGGGAGGGTTATCTGACATCCCAGGTATTTCCCTGTCTCATGCTGACTGGTGGCTGCTAGGGGGCTGCTATGGATCCCCACCTAGCCTGACTGAGTCAGGGACACCTGGTGCAGCAGATCTCTCCTGTTATTTGTAGATAAACAACTCAGCAGGGTGGGAATGTGCCTAGGAGTGCTCTGTGGGTCTTTCCAAGGACAAAGGCCATGTCCCTTCCTTGGACAGCTTTGCCCTGAGGTAGAGGCTGGTTTTTCATTTCCCCCTTTGTCTGGAAACTTGGGAACCAATCACGGTTCCCTCAGTTGGGGGCCTATTTGGGCAGGCTCTACATCTTGGTAAACAGTAATCCTCAGGGGACAGTCTTCAACTTGCCAGATTTACTTAAAATTGGCCTCCTAGATCCAAGCTGACTCAATTTACCTATCTACACTGCCTATCCATTTTTGGCTTTGTTCCCCCCTAATTTTAGAAACTTTATTGCTGTGTGGAGAAGGGGCAACGACTCGTTCTGGCTGCTTCAGAGCTGGAAAAGGGATGTCGAACATGAGGGGGCTTGAAGACATGGGGGGCGACGTGGGGGACAACGTGGGGGACGTGAGTTCCCTTTTAGAAGTCAGTTCCATTTGAAGCCTGGTTGGAGAAAAACAGGTTGTCATCTGGGGATGGGTGCTTCTATGAGAGAAACAAAAACCATGAGTACTGAGTAAGTGTTGCACCAGCTGGAACATGTCACTGTACATAAGTTCCCTCACCAGGCTTTCACATCCCCAGTTACCAGGACTGTAAACATAACATTTAACTTTTAGGGTTACAGATGTCCTTCCCCTTAAGATACAATTTAATAAAGTAATATCATCTGATCTTGCAAAATCCTTTTACTAGTATGACCTGTGTCTAATAGAGAAATCTTTAATTCTGTTACTTAGGGCTGGATAACCATACTAGCAAACACTAAGCCTACCTGTGTAGGTTAGGAATATCTGTAGGCCTCAAACTAAAAACTACTCTGGCAGTTCCTTTTGATAGTTATCAGGCATTCCTACCTAAGAATCTCTTTTGTAGCCTCCAGTTTACTTATTTTTGGAAGTTACATTTAGCTATTATTATTATTTAAAATGCCCAGGAATAGCTGTGTTTTTCACTTTGACTGTCTTTGCTAAGTGTTTAAGATGAAGCAAGTCAAACAGACTTTTGTTTCTATCTATTGTTAACAGTCAGCTGAGTTTCCCTGGCAGTCCTGGGGGAATTTGCAGCTTCTCAGTTCCGCTAGTGCCATTTGCGCTAGGATGGATCCAGGCCTTGCTTGACCATGTGGCTTCCCTTGGAAGCATCAGGGATGTCTCCCTTCTCTGATGACCCTCCTCTTCATAGCAAATGCACTGACTGGCTTTCTGTCCTCCAGCGGTTTCATTAATCTCCCTGATCAGGAGGTTATGTTTCCCAGAGTTGCAAAGCTCTTTGGAGAAGTCCCCTGTTCCCTGGACTGACTGACTCAGAGGGCAAGAGCCAAATATTGTTTTCTTGGCCCTTTTAATTTAACTTTAATTTTGAAACTTAATCTTAAACATCCAGCAAACAAGTTTCAACAGCCTTATATTAAGAGTACCGGGCTTTAATGTCTATCTCTCTTTCTTGTAGGTGATAACTCCTTATCTTAAATTAACCCAGGTTGTGTGTTCTTAAATCAGTACCTCTGCAAAATATTAACAGGCAATCTTTAGATCATTTATAAGAAAACTACTAAATAAAATTAACAAGAGTAAAAACATATTTAGTTCATGTAATAGCTACCTTGAATTTTGGCAGAGTTATACATTATAATCCCCTGTTTGAGATCCTAGTAATCTTGGCAAAAACCAACTTTTGGACACAACTTTAAATGTACTGAAATCTGGCCTACTTCTTCCATAGTCACTTTCACATGTAGTGAGATGGGACATAGAGCCTTATTTCAGGTAAGGCGGGGTTCTTCATAAATCTTAAGTACTGTAGTTTTGAAGCTGATCTTTGTTTTTTAGACATCATTTTATAAAGCCTACATAAATTGTTGCTCAAGTTCACATGAATATTAGCTAACACAATATAATATCAAATCTAAAACATGAATTAAAGAAAAGCTGAAAGCTTTTAACCTTTTGTAGAAAAGTAGTAATGTACTTTTGTGTTTTGCAATAAAACCTTCAACAGATTAGGCTCTCATTAACTTAAAAATACATTTAAATTGTATCTCAGTGTAAAAAGTAACATAGAACATTGCATATCTTATTGATAACAAGTCCAGTTATAGAACACAGACGATATAAATAAATCTCCAACATGTTTTTTTTTAACCCTAAAATTACCATACAACTTTAGAACACCAGCTTGTTATAATACTCTTTTGAAGCTTCTACCTTACAGACTTGTATACCTGGAAAATATGAACACATTAATAGCACCACAATTACATTGATGTTTTTATATTAACCAAGTTTAGCTTTTAAACAAATAACATTACAATATTGAAAAATAACAGTTGTTGTTTAACCATAGTTGTATAATTTTTAATTTCTTTAAGATTACTTGCTCAAAAACTTACACTTATAACCAACTTACACAGACCTTCTTTATCACTTACTTAAACCCTCTTAATTACTTAATCACATAGACTCTCTTATCCAGAAACACATTTTCCCTCTATTAAATCCATACCTAGAACCTTCTCTAGTTTTTTTTTTCTTCTTCATCTGTTAACCTCCTTCTGTTCACATTTTGAAACAATACTTGTAAATTTTTTAATTTAGGCAGATTATTTTATAGACATCAACATTTTACTAGGTTTTATTTTTGAACACCTAGAAAAACTTATAAGCTAAATTTTAAAGTCGTCTTTACTTTTATCTGTTTACCTCATTTAAATTGAATCATGTGAATCAAAGATATTTGGATCCAATTTTTTTAAATTTTTCATGAGCACTCCTCAGCTGTCAATTGTCATATCACTGCATGATATATGAACATACACACATACAGACATACCAACATACAACATGTAACACAAGTGTAACACAACACAATAGTAAAGGCCTTGTAGCTTTCTCAGGTGAAATCTCATTGCAATGTTTAAAAAACAACTCCAGTTGATCAAAAATAGAATTTATCAGAAAAACATTAACTTGTCTGTAGAATCAAAATCATGAGATCAAAAAAAAAAAAAAATACAGAATCTAAGAAAAGGCAAAAGTCCTAGAAAAAAATTGACCAGCCAGTAATTAGTAAATACCATACAATTTACTCTTTGGTTTAATCTAGTTTGAGTTCCCATAAAAAGACACTTTTCCTCTTTTTTACCCTTGGGCCTCAGATCTGTCTCCTACTGAGTTCCAGGTTTCTTCTATTTGCATATCAATGTAAGTCCTGGCTGAAGTCTGGAAGGAACTGGGAAAACTGAAATTCTGAGCAAAAACCTCATGTCTAAGGCATTTTAACCATAAGTCATAATTTCCAGGTTTGGATGATGAAAATTATGATACAAGTTTAAGATACAATTTTCAAAATTTTATACCTTTACATTTTCCGACACTAGAAAAACTTGCTCACACAAAACTGAAAATAGGATCTCTACCATCAGAAGAAATTTCTTTAGGATCATTAAGCTACTTTCTTTGTTCTGAAGTTCCTAAAGTAGTATTAAGTTACATTAAATCACCTGGAAGAAATGCACACACTACTATGTATATCCAAAATTAAGCTTTGAAAATTTCCAAGACTGTTGCTAATTAATGTCATTTCAATAAGCCAGACCAACGTTTTAATTTAACACTTTCTTTTCCTGAATCTTACACACTGAGGGGAACAGATATCATATTATAATTTATTATCCTTGCTCAAGTTCATATACTGGTACACCTAGTGAAATCTTTTCAGGCTACCCAGTTAAAAAATTGATGAAAAAATAAAACTAAATGATTGGGAGTTACTTGCCAACTTGGAAGTAGAGTTCTTTAATTTTCCATCCTAAGTATTTAAGTTTTATAGCATGAACTATCTGAAATCACAAACTAAACAATTACTTAAACCCAACTTTTAACTGCAAGATTGTGCAATGCTTTAGAAACCCATTCAGATACCAGTTACAATAAAAAATCATCTTTTACATGATTCAGCCAAGATCATCCCCAAGAAACAATCTATAATATCAACACATTACTGCATTTATTGTCCCTTTTTTAAGTAGACAGAGGTGGAGTAATTCTTAAAGTGCACGTAAGGAAGAGGGAGTTCCCCAAAGCAAAATTGCTTTGGCAGCTGCTGGGAGTCCCTCAATCCCTCCTTTCACTTATAGGATTAGTTCCTCTGGTTTGGTCTGACCCCAGGCACCAGGCACTCTCCATATCTCCTAACTTTTCAGTAGTCAGCTCCCAAAAAGTTCATCCTCTGCTTGCAGTTGATTCAAGTGCTAGGCTTCCCCAAGAAGGCAGAGTGGGAACTGCTCTAAAGTCCCCTCTGGGGTGCCAAAATTTGTAACTGAAAACTCGGTTCCTGCTCTTGAAGCCAATTAATGCCAATTTAATAATGAGGACAGGGTTTTGAGAAAAATTAAAGTGAGATATCAAAGTTCTTAGACCCCCAACAGGCATTTCCCTCTGCAGTGGGTGCACTCAAGCCAACTACAGGAAGAAAAGAAAACACTGCTTCCCTAATCTCGCTTAACAAAGGGGAGTAAAGTTTATCAAAGTTCTTTAAAATACAGCTAAAAGGGGTGTAAAAGGTGAGAACAGAAAAGCTGGTGGTCTATTGACTTTTGGTCCCTTACAGGAGAAGCATACTAGGGACAATTTAGGCTAAAATTTAGCTAAAGTTACCTCCACACATCTAAGGCAGATTGGAATTTGGGACTCTGCATCGGTCCAAAGTAAAACAATGCCATCACACTTAACACAGACACAGACAAAAGACACACAAAGACATAGATTCCCTCTTCAGATTGTCAAAAAAATGAGAGTGGGTGCTGGGGCCTTCCCTTCAGACAAACGGATTGGAGAAGCATCCCCTTCAGATTGGGTCTAATGACCCTAGATTGGGAGATTAGTTCTCTTGCCAGGGTGTTGGGGTGGAGACAGACAGGACAATAGAAACAAACACACATAACACAAAATTTGCAGCGTGGCCACAGAATTCGCAGTGTGTCATGGATTGCTACCCAGAAACTAAAGGCTCAGGCGGACCGCGGATCCGTCAGCTACAAAATACTTTACCAAATACTTCACAAAATACTTTACTACAGGCAATCCACTTAGAACCCAGAAAGGGGCTGGGGACGTCTCCCACAAACCCTGTCAGTTGCCCTTGGGTGCGTCCACCTGGACCTCTTGCCGACCTCACCACACAAAACCATTACTGCATGCATCCAGAGGACAGAAGCTTACACATCGGCAATGCCTTTACTTACTGGCCGGGTTTTCATCACCTCTCGATCAGGGAGTCTGGGTAGACTTATTAGGGAGAATCCCGGACGAGCCCCCATGTTATGCTCGAATTCGGGACCCCCAAAGACCACCATAGCCCTAAGATCAATGTAAGCAGCAAAGAGGTGTTTATTGCGAGCTAGCTCGGTCCTCCGCGCGCACACACACAGCAACTGGTGACACTGAGAGGCCCCGATCCCAGGGTTTGCAGCAGTTTTATACATTCTTTGGAGAGGGCAGGGACTTCACATACATCATAGCAAATTATCACACACCATGGGAAAATCAAATAACAACTCTAAAACATGATTAGCACATTCACTGGTGGGAAGAAGTTGGGTAGGGGTGATTGGTCAGTACAAAAGGGGTATTCGTTTGAACTGATTGGTTTGAGCCAAGAGGGGTGTATGTGCTGAACTACATGGTTTCCCAACTTGTTATCAACCACCATAAACCACTGGGAGGGTTATCTGACATCCCAGGTATTTCCCTGTCTCATGCTGACTGGTGGCTGCTAGGGGGCTGCTATGGATCCCCACCTAGCCTGACTGAGTCAGGGACACCTGGTGCAGCAGATCTCTCTTGTTATTTGTAGATAAACAACTCAGCAGGGTGGGAATATGCCTAGGAGTGCTCTGTGGGTTTTTCCAAGGACAAAGGCCATGTCCCTTCCTTGGACAGCTTTGCTCTGAGGTAGAGGCTGATTTTTCACTAAACATTACTTCAAAGCCATTCATACAAACAAATATCAAATTTACTTCCTGCTGGAATATTTTATTTGTTTTAACCTAAAAGTTTTAATTTTATCAGGAATAGTGATACACAGCATGTTTCCATTAAAATTGTTTTTTATAAGATGGGAAGAAACAGGAAGATTCCTTCTTTACTCTCTTAAGTATCAAACCATATGAAGACACCTGAAAAATACACAAAATAAAATAAAAATAAATATATATATATGTATAAAAATCTATCATCAGTCTATTTTAACTCAAAATTAGGCTATATATATTTTTTTCTTTTTTAAAACAAGAAGCTATCTCTTTAGTGAATCTGTACAACTATCCATTTTTTATTTGATGAAGTATATTTTTTATTTGTTCTAATTAGTTATACATGATAGTAGAGTGTAGATATGTAGATGCTATTTCACAATATAGGGGGATTTATGAAAGACTAGATGGACTTTGGATTAGACAAAGGAAAAGGAAGGGAAATGGGAGTATGAATGATAGTAGAATGAATAGAACATTATTATCCTTTGTCCATATATGATTACACAATCTATGTAATTCTGCATCATGTACATTCAGAAGAATAAGAAGTTATACTCCATGACATTTTTATTGAAAGGTAGACCACACAATTAGGAAAATAGAATGAAATATATATGTATATATATATATATATATTTATGTAAATATATATATATATACATATATATATATATATATATATATATATATATATATATATATCCCAGATTAACTGAAAACTTGTATCTTGCATTTTTTTTTATTATTATTCTAGGCCATTTGTATGCCAAGCACAAGGCATAGCAGGAGTCTGCCTCTAGATCAGGTGATAAGGAAGTGTAATATCTGTTTAAAAAAATTACAAATAATGTTGAAAGAGACTACAAATAAGACTCCTGGGAAGTATCCTATGTACCAGACATTTAAAATATCAGCCAAAATTTTCTTTGCCTGAATTTCTTAAATAATCATTGTTCTCCTTATCTCACAGTTATTACTAATAATATTTTTATCTTCCATAAGGAGAAAGTGCAAAAAGTATTTTGTTAAACATGAGAGCTATTCTACTTCCTTAACTTTATTCATACTTCTTCCCTTTACTGAATTTTCTACCCCATTCTCCAGTTTCCAAGTTTGAATAGAAATTTGTCCTTAAAAATTTTTCTGATTGACTAATGCTCTAGATTCTGATTCTTAAGATTATATAATTTTAAAATAAAATTTATTCTTGTTTGTGTGAATCTTATTTCACTATAACTGTAAGCTATGGTGTATTTTGTATATTATAATCCTCATGGCCCTATAAAATTTACATTGTTTTACATATGATAGATATTCAGTATTCATTAACTTAACTAATATTTGAGGAAATTGTATGGATTAAAATTTTAGGGTTAAAGAATATAGAAATAACCTGTTCCCTGTCAAGAAACACAAACAATAAAATAGAGGTAGAAATACCAAATTCTGTGAGAGGCATTCAGAATCTCAACCCCCTTTTCATTAAATGTATTATTCACTTACTTCTCCTAACACTGGAGAAGTTCAATTGTACCATTTTGAAGATAAGACAATGCACAAAGAGATTGTTTTCTGTTACAATACTATAATACAAGGCAAACTAAGCATTTTCTCAGATAAATTTATTATAAAGATTAAACTAGTAATCGATATATGTTAACAAATAATGTGAATTTTTTAATATATATATATATATATATATATATATATATAGTATTTACTTGCTTTTAAGACTTATTTTGAACATGATTTACTTAAAATTAATGAAATGTAATCTTATGTTTTTACATTAAATACCAACTATCATCTCTTATTTTCAGAATGTAAAGATTGATATGAAATATCAGTTTCTAGAAAATATATGTCAATGCCTAATTACTTTTGGCTATAACTAAAATTAAATATAACAAGTACTAGTGAGGATGTGGAGAAAAGGCAATGCTTGCACATTGTTGGTGGGAATGTAAATTAGGACAGCCATTAAGGAAAAGAGTACAGAGGTATCTCAAAAAAGTTAAAATAGAAATACCAAATTTTACAGAAATCCCACGAATGAATACATGCCCAAAGGAAATGAAATCAGTATATCAAAGAGGCATCTGCACTCCCATGTTCATCACAGCACTATTCACAGTAACTAAGAAATGGAAATAACCTAAGTGTCTATCAACTGATGAACAGAATGAGAAAATGTGGTACTTATGCACAAGGGAGCACTATTAGCCATAAAAAGAATAAAATTTGTCATTTTTGGCAACATGGATGGAACTGTATATTATTACATTACATAAAATAAGTCAGACACAAATATGTAAGTATGACATGATAGCACTCATATATGGACTCTTAAAAATTATCTCACAATATTTGAGAGTAGAGTGCTGATTATCAGATGCTAGGCAAATTAGGAGGAAGAGAGAAATGGGGAAGGTTGATGGGGGTGGAGGCTAAGTTAGAGCAAAAAGTTAATTTCTGCTATTACACAATAGAGTTGACTACAGATAACAATAGTGTTACATTAATTTCCTAATGTAAGAAGAATGGATTTTGCAAAATTTGCCATAAAGTAAAGATAAACATTTGAAGAGAAAGATACGTATAACTAGAGTTAAATATAATGCCATGCACGTATGTATGGAATAATTACACAGTAATCATTAATATGTACATTTTTTGTTTTCATGCATCAGTTAAATTTTTTTTTAAAAGCAGAAGAAAAATTTAAGAAGAAGAAATCTTATACTTCAAAAGGAGAAGGGACTTTATATTGGCTTACTCAGGAATATTCTGAATTATATTTTTCTTATTTTGGAAAAGCTAAGAAAAAAACATGATGTGTTTAAAATAAAATTAACATAGCCAGAAGAGAGATATGAAAGTTTTCTTTTATTATCATTCATATAATTCTGGCTGAACAATATTTTTAAAAGTTTAGAAGTTCTGAAAATAAACATTAGATGGAAGAACATAGCTAATGGGATATTAATGTAGGACAGAATCTCAACGCACTTTTCATCAAAGACTAGAAAGTTGAATTCCAGGCTTTAAAATATACATGAATTGACTTGGACTCAATTAAGCCACAGAATGATAAACTTTATTTAATGAAGTAACTTTTGACATGTGTTAACCATATCCATTTGGCTCCTTTAAAGTAGCTCTGACTTAGAGACAAAGTTTTTAGAATCATATTAAAGTATGACTCATTCTTCACTATGAAATGTGTGAATTTTAAACCATTGCCTTTTACATCATTGTTTATGTACTTCCATCATAATGTAGAAATCAATTTTAGGACATAGCAGAACAGCCAGGCTGTCTTAACTTTTGAAACAATACAGAGAGAAGTTTCATTTTATTCTAGGTTTCTTTTAAATGCACAGGAAGTCATCCAGAAATTCTCATTATTAACATTAAATAGAAAACTTTAAATTATTTTGGTAAATATTAATTATACATACTAGTGGGTTTTGTTGTGACACATTCATACATGCATATGACATAATTTTTGGTGAATTTTTATTCATCACGACCTCCCTTTGTCTTCCTCCTCCTCCCTTTAAGTATATATATACACACATGTGCTTGCACACACACACAAACACACACACACACACATATAACACTTCAATTTCTGATTCTGACTTATTTTTCTTAACATAATGCTTTCTGGATTCCATTCATTTTCCTGAAAATGACACCATTTCATTATTCTTTATTGCTCAATAAAATTGTATTGCATGTATATACACATATATGTATATACATATACATATTACATGTATACACACAGACACAGATACACACACAAACACACACACACACACACACACACACACATACATATACACACACATTCTTTATCCATTCATTTCTCTGGATACCTGGGCTTGTACATTAAAGTGACAACTGTGAATTGGGTAGCTATAAACATGGGTATGTGTGCTACTCTAAAGTATACTGTCTTTAATTCTTTTGGATAAATACTGAGGGGTGGTGTATCTAAATCATATGGTAATTGTATTCTTAGTTTTATTGATTTCCATAGTAGTTGTACTAATTTACATGCCCACCAACAGTGTAAACCGGCTTTTATTGTTATTTGTATTCTTAATGATTGCCATTCTAACTGGAGTAAGAGAGATGGAATCTCAGAGTAATTCCACTTTGAATTCCCTATGTTGAACATTATTTGAAATAGAAAACATTACTATGGCTTCCATTAAATAATACAATGTCAGTACATTTAATGACAAAAATGCAGAAAATGAGATCCTTGTGTATTCTGTACCTTTTAGGATTGCTAACTTACTGAAACATGTGAATAACAACTTTTGTTATAATGAGATGAAAAGTTTGAGAAGTTGGATATGTTCACCCTGATTTAAACTTTATACAATCTCTACATGTATCAAAATATCACATGGTACCTCATAAACTTATTTAATTTTAACTGAAATTTATACAATTTCAGCAAAAAAAATAATTTAATGTAAATATAAAATGTAAAAATTGAAAACCACCTCAGAAATTTGAATATAAGCACATCAAAATTATTTTTTTTTAATTCTTTGAAAAATGTGCTTGTCTATGATTAAGAAATTGGTAGAATAGAGAAGGTCATATTTCTGGCTCCTCTATGGAGTAAAACCAAGAAAACTTACAGGCAGCTTCTTACAAGTAAGGTACTGGAAAATTTCAGGGACACTATAAGTCCACAGGGTAAATTCTACTGCCTCAGATCCATACTGTTAGATTGGTAGACACACAAACAACCTGAAAAAGCAAGGGAACTAATTGTCCCAAGCAAACCAAGATACTCCAATAACAGAATCCAACAATATCACAGTGGAAGAAATGTAAGAGAATGAGTTCAGAATGTACCTAGTTAAACTGACTTGTGAAGTAAAGGATGATGTAAGAAAGCAAATGCAGGTAGAAAAAGATAACTTCAACAAAGATATAAATTCTGAAAAAAAAAACAACAAAAATGAAATTCTTGAAATGAAGGTAAACAATAAACTAAATTAAACATTCAATAGAAAACATGACCAACAGACTAGACCACTTAGAAAACAGAACCTCAATAAAGACAAAATATGTGATCTTGAAAATAAATTGGACCATGGAGAGATGTTAAGAAACCATGAACAGAACTTCCAAAATTTATGGGATAACATGAAAAGACCAAATTTAAGATTTATTGAGATATATGAATACACAGAGATAAAAACCAAAGGCATGCACAATCTTTTCAATTAAATAATAGCAGAAAATATCCCAAATCTAAAGAATATAAAACAAAAATCAAATACAAGAGGCTTGGAGGACCCCAAATGTGTAAAATCACAATAGACCCATATCAAGGAACAGTATATTGAAAATGCCTTATAATGTATAAATCCTTATACAAAATATAAATAGAATTTTAAACATTATAAGAGAAAAATGCCAGATTACACAAAGTGGAAAACCCAGACATTCAAAGCTGAAAGGTCCTAGAAAAACATATACCAAGCTCTGAAATAAAATGGATATCAACCAATAATTATATATCCAGGAAAATTAGGCTTCAGCTTTGAAGTAAAAACCTTTCATGGTAAACAAAAGTTAAAAGAATTCACAAACAAAAAGTCTGTATTTCTGAATATGACAACAAAATATTCCATGAAGATGAAATTTAAAAAGGTGAAAACCAGTAAAGGAAGAAACTATACTAAAGGAAAAGTCAATCAAAGGAGAAACTAATTCAAATTAAAACCTAGAAATAAACCAAAATAACTGGGAACACAAGTTATATCTCAATAATAACCTTAAATATTAATCACCTAAACTCATCAATCAAAAGACACATACTGGCAGATTAGATTAAAAAACAAGACTCAGCAATATGTTGTCTCCAAGAGACTTGACTCATAGGCAAAGACATCTAAATACTGAAGGTGAAAGGATGGAAAAAAATATCATTAACAAGCAGGGGTTTCTATCCTCATATCAAATAAAATGGACTTCAAGACAAAGTTAATTAGAAGAGACAATGAAGGATATTTCATACTGCTTAAGGGAATTACACATCAACAAGACATTACAATCAGAAAGATTTATGCCCCAAACAATGGAGCATGTATGTACATAAAACAAACCCTTCTCAATTTCAAGAATCAAATAGACCAAAACACTATAATACTGGCTGACTTTAACACACTTTTCTTACTACTGGATAGGTCTTCCAAACAAAAACTAAAGAAATGATTCTGCGATCTTTGTAATGTTTTGAATAACCAATAAAAAAAAACTGAAAAAAAGAAATGATAGAACTAAATAATACAATCAGTAATTTAGACTAAACAGATATATAGAATATTTCATCCATCGATATTGAATACACTTTCTTCTGAGCAGCACTCAGATCCTACTAATATAGACCACGTTATGTGAGTTATCACATATGTTGGCATACAATTGTAGTATTACATTAATATATTTTTAGCATCTATAAGTTTATTTTGATAGTCCCCTTTTCATTGATATCATTTTTTTGTGTGTGTTCTTGCTTTTCTCTCAATTAGACTTTTTGGGCTTTATCAAATTTGAGCTGTATTATTTCTTCTCTATTTTATATACTTCTCCTACTCTTATTTTTCCTTCCTACTACTTAATTTGAAAATAATTTGATTGTCATTCTACCTTCTTTCTGATACAAGTACTATAAGTTATAAATGTTCATCTGAGTACTGTTTAATCCCAGAGATCCTTATATTTTAAGCTTTTATTATGACTTAGTTCAAAGCACTTTTAATTTACTTGTGCTTTCTTCCTTAACCTTGGAGATATTTATAACTGTTCCATTTAATTTTGAAATAGTTGATGTGAGGGTGGGGTTCTGTATATCTTAAGTCAATTGATTTCTAATGTAATAAGTCATACAGGAAACATAATTTATATGATTTCAAATATTTTAAAATAGTAATGGAAATGCTTTTGATATTGTTTGTGTTGGTTACACATATGTCAAAACTGATCAAATTGCACACTTCAAATATGTTCATTTTATTATATTTCAATTTTATCTCAATAAAGCTATGGGACAAAAAGATAAATGTGTTTGTTTGATATTATTTAGGGTCTAATTCATAAGAGTAATGCTGTATAATTTTATTATGCTTCTCTAAAAGGGGATATTGCTTTACTTTTATTCACTAAATTTTGAACAAGAATAAGTATGTATGGATCTATTTAAAAGGATTAATCAGCCAAAACATTTTTCTTATCACATGAATAGTTTTATGCTATTGAACAGTATGTGAATCCAACACCAATAATATCTCCTGAATTCTATTTTTTTACAAAAGTGTGATGCTCATAAGACAATTATATTATTTCCATCCCTAACAGCAATCTTAGGGAATATTTTTACTTTTAACTATTAGCAAAACCAACCATTAAACAACTTGGAATTTCTCTATTTCATTGCCAGTCAAATAACAGAGATAGAGATTTAGAAAAAGAAAGAGAGAGAGGAAAGAAGCAAGAGAATATCAGAAAATATTTTGAATAAGAGATTTGCATTATGTTCTGTTTTTCCTTTGTCATTCAAGAGAAAGCTGAAGAATAATGTTTCAGTGCTTACCTAATTCTAATTAGCATATTTGCAAGTATAGTCTTCCTAACAATGGTCACACAAAATACATGGAAAATTCACCCAAATTCATATAATTAGAGATTATATAATTAAACATTTTAAAATTTTTGTTGTTAGAATTTTGGGTAATTTATGTTAAGCTCTTCCTGTATTGCAACCATAGAACAATATTATCTTAATTAACCTATATTTTTGAGACACATTAGTTGATGTATTTTCTGGACATAGACAGATGTTCTAATTTTTATAAAAAATGTGCTTTTCAAAAGAAAAAATTTTGAAGGATTTAGAGAATTCAGATTCCTCAGATTCTAGAAGGTAATATTTATATGCCCTGAACTTTACTTCCTCTCTATAGTTAAGCTCTATCTTCCTCATTACACTGCCTGAAGACAGCCCACCACTGAGATTCCCCTGCCATCATTGAGAGCTTCATACTAGACCTCTTCAAGTTACAAATCCCCATGTCCTGAAGAAAGTCAAATTACAGAAGGATGAATTGACATTATGCAGTGACTTTTTTTTTTCTTAAGAGATTTGCTGACTCTGGGACCAGTTCAAGAGGCTGATGATTCATGCAAAGGCTCAGACAAAAAATGGTTAAAAAAAAAAAAGAGAGAGACAACAGTGAGTATACAAGTGTGGGCATGTGTGGGTGTGTGTATATATATGTTTAGCCTTTCAAGGATTTGAAACTCTTCCTTCTTCATTTCTCAAAAGTTGTTACAATATAGTTCAAACCTTAATTTGTTTATATTAAATATGAATAACAATAAGACCAGGTAATAACTATGAGGAACAATAATATACCACTTAATAGCTCTCAGAAGGGATATTCTAATTCCCCAATGGATTCCTCCTCTTTGTTTAATGGATTACCAGTCTACAATTGCTTCCAAGTAGCCATGGAGCCTTAGTTACAAGAAGTGTGAATTAAATATTTTGGATTTTTCAAAATAATTTATTTTATTTTATATAATGAGCAATTATTCAAATTTTCATAAGTTCACTAAACAATTATTCTGTTGTTAAAGTTCTTCAATATATTGCTCATTTGTATTGGGCCTTATTTTACACAACTAGCTAAATTAAAATTTATTTATGCCTTTAAAAAGGCCAACAGTTGCTACTATTTTAGTAAGCCCTGCTTATGATTCCATGGTGCTCATTTCTACCAGTTGTATCAGACATACCTCATCCCATATTTATTCAGCCAGATAATAGTGCAAATTATGCTATGTGGCAGTGAAAAAGAAAAGTCTTTTATTATAGAGTTTATATATTTTCCTAGAAAGACATTGATAATAAACACAGAAACAAGATCTACAATTAAGAATTAAAGCTGTAAAATAAAATTAAATAAGGTAAATTACAGCAAAACTGCCGCAGCCCGGCTGGCTGGGCAAAATAACCGGGGGGTGACGAATGACTTGTGTATGTTGATACAGCAGGAATGGAAGCCGTTTATTGTAGGACAGGAGCGGTATTTAGGTATTTATACTTTTTACACAGCCTATCTAATTAGCATAAAATAGATACAGCAGTCAACCAATAAGGAATCTCCACACTTAATGGCTCGCTTTTGTTACTTTACAAACCACTCCCTCTGGCATTTTGCCAGGCACCATCCAGACTTGTTTACAGACTCTAACATTTCTCTGGCAAAATAACAGGTGCCAATCTGACTTGTTTACAGACCTCAACATTTCCCCCTTTTGTTTAATTTAAATAAGGACCATAGTGTCTTTTACAGAAACACCATAAATAACCTGCTAGAAACAGAAAGGGAGGATACAAAATGTTACAATTCCAAGCTAATTGATGGCTCCATGCAAGAAGCCCTTGGAAAAATTATACCAGCAATGACACCGTTTGCAAAGATACCGAGTTACAATTTGTTGTAGATTACAGTTTGTTGTCTCAGTCCAGATAAAGCAGTGTCTCAATAGTTAACTCACAGTCCAGGTAAATCACAGTCCAGGTAAGTTCTGTAGGCAGCTAGCTTAAGTTGTAGCAGCAGAAACAGCAACAGCTCCGAAGTCTAGTCTTCTCAGCTGAAGTTTTGTCCGGTTCTCAGCAACACTGTAAATTCTTTCACCTTTGTTTTCACCGGCACTTGGATGAAGGCAGGAACTCTAGATGGCTTAAGAAAATCCTGTAGCATTTCACTAAGAAAACAACCTTCTGAACAATTTAGTACATTATCTCAAGGTTTTTTACATTTAAAATAAGCCTTAATAGTACTCATTACTCATCAGCCTCCTGGTGTGGGAGACCCATTGTAGTTACTGGCCTTGGAAATGATCAAACTTCAGGGAGGCTAGTAGCCTTCTGCCAGCTGTAGCATCCCGGGCAGCCCCAGATGGCCCCGGGGAGAGTCCTGGGCTCAAACTGTTTTTGGGCACAGGGAGCAAAAGCCTGCGAGACTGTGCCTCCAGATCAGGTCTAGATTTGGGCTCACAGTGGTGATCCGCTCCCCTGGGCAGGGGGGCGGGAAGAGCCCGCAACTGCCGCTTGGAAAATTCTTGCTGCGCCCTGATCGGCTTGGGCAGGTGGCAGCCGCCTTGTCGTTTCATGCACCCTCCGGTATCAAAAAGTATTCAGTAATAGCCGTTTGCTGTAACTTTTTTCCTGATAATCCTTCTTCTTCTGAACTTTCTTTTTCTTTCTGACTTGAGTTTCTGGGCTTTTATCAACACATGCCCTAACTATTCTTGGTTCCACCGGGGTGCCTTTTTCTCTTATCAATTTACTTCTCACCCCTTCCATATTTTCATCACAAAGACAGTACAACATTTCAAGACAAAACAAGACACAAACATACTGTATCAATCTTCTCCATTTTCTCGAAATGGCCATTTTTCCTCTCGCCCTATCTGCCTAGGGACGAGCAGATTGCTCCCGTCCTATCTATGGACAGGCAGCTTTTTTCGTCACTTACCCCCGAGTGTCCCGGGGCTCCCCGTAATGGGCCACCATCTGCGGGGGGGGGGGTGACGAATGACTTGTGTATGTTGATACAGCAGGAATGGAAGCCGTTTATTGTAGGACAGGAGCGGTATTTATACATTTTACACAGCCTATCTAATTAGCATAAAATAGATACAGCAGTCAACCAATAAGGAATCTTCCCACTTAATGGCTCGCTTTTGTTACTTTACAAACCACTCCCTCTGGCATTTTGCCAGGCGCCATCCAGACTTGTTTACAGACTCTAACATTTCTCTGGCAAAATAACAGGTGCCAATCTGACTTGTTTACAGACCTCAACACAAAACTATGAGAAAAAAACTTTTTTTTTCATATTAGGACATCAATGAAGTCCTTCCTGATACAAGGGGATATAAGCAGAAGACAAGAGTCAATTTTATAATTTTTATTTTAATGTATTTCTAGTTACTTTATTCACATATAAATGCAAAACTATTTCAGTTTTATAATCTGACAAGTAACATTTTAGATACTTTGAATATTTTCTTATTTATTTGCATATATTTTTAAACATATTAATATTTTTTCATATTTGTACTATATCATAAATATCATTAAAACTGATTTTATAATATTCTGCTGTAGTAAATCAAATCAGACTTTAAATTTTATTTCTAGCCTATTATTCTTTGTGCACTTAAATTTGCATAGGTTCATCATAAATACTGATATTTTACTAAATTCATTATTTTTATTAGGCTTCTTTTCCCTCTACTCAGAATGTTGTATGTGTGTGATATTTCCCTTTTTTGTGTGTGTATATGTGTAGCATATGTAAATCCATGAATGTATTTGCATGTGTGTTTTCATTAAGTCTCACTACATTCCCAGAATTTCTAAAACATCAGTGATGATATTGAGTGTTTGCTTGGCTCTATTTTTAACCTCTCTGCATCAGTGTACATATTGATTAAGGCTATACATAGACCTCAGTTTCTAAAAGAGCACACAACTTATATTATTTGCAATATCCCTTTAAATGTAATATCCAAGAATATTTTCTTCTGGCTGCTACTGACTTCCAATGTTATTCTATTGTTTACCTGTCTGTAAGATATTTGGATTTCAGGTAATATTTCCTGACATTGTCCTGCTATTTTGATGTGAGAACAGATTGGCTTTTTACTTTGACTTCTGGCATGCACTTGGTTGGAACAGACTCTATACTCTGATTCCATCCACTTCATTTCCCTGTTAGTCATGCTTTCCAAATGAGCTTTGGATCAGGATCTCAAGTTTATATAATTGCTTTGACATGTATTGACAGACCTTAGAGAGATTCAAAATGACCCATTTCTGAATAATTTACAAAATAATCTTTAAATTGTTATCTTTAAAATATTATTCAATAAATAAAAGAATTATAATACATATTTTAAAAATCAGCTGGGAATATAGCTCAGTTGGTAGAATGCTTGCTCACATGCACAAGGCCCTGAGTTCAATCTCCAGTACCGCCCCCCCAAAACAAAACAAAACAAAATAAAAAAAACAAATAGAAATGATGTATTAAAATTTGGGGGGATATTAAAGTTTATCTTTGTATCTATAAGGTAATTCATTGAAATGTATGTCAATAATATTATAGTATAAATTTAAGACATTTTTCAGTAAATTCCACTAAATTCTGTTGCATTATAAATCTGTTACTTCTTTTTGAAAATTGGGGATGCTACTCAGGCACAGCACAAGTTGTCTTAATTCCTCATGAAACTTCTGTAGTTGTATATGTAGATGTTTTCCTCTTCCCCTTTCTTATTAAAATTAGTGAATACATGCTGATTTTGCTGTCACCATTATTTTATTTTCTTCCACCACCCGTCATACTAAATCAAATTTGAATTCATTTTTACAATTGAAGTAACTGCAAGTAGGTGTAATATTTCTTACAAATCCTTCCTTAGAGAAGTTATTGCACTAGGCAAAATGACATGATTGCTTCTCCTTTTGGTCCTTAGGTATACAACTGATATCAGTTTGACCTCAAATGTAGGACATTTTCAAGTGAAATAATGCAATTTCATCAACTAAGAATGAAATGTTGTATATTATTTTTAATAATAAGAGCATCTAACCCTTCCACAAAAATTTCCATTCATATCTCAGGGTAGAAAGATCATTACAAGACCTCTCTTTGGGTACTAGTATGCTTCCTTGGTGTCTACATTAGGATATCTTATTAGGCTAACAAAATTTTTTAAAAAACTAAACTTTTGGTTACTTCTCCTAATTGCTTCACTCCTCCACCAACAGGTAATGACAATTACATACCTACAGTTGCTCAATTTAGGAAATGTCTTTGAAATAACTTTGGTTGATATCTTCAATCAATCAACTCATCAGGAAATTTTGTTGGTTCTATTTACAGAACACATGAAGATCACACACACACACACACACATTTTATCACTTTCATTGCTAACTACATAGTTGAAAGGGTCATTATCTTTCACCCAGATTACAATAATTACCTCAATATTTCTGCTTTTATCTGTACACTACTACTTCCCAAGTATATTTCTCAAACAGCAAGAAAAGGCTTATATACCTTAATGACTTTATTCCATCCATATATTCTAGGGTAAAATTTTAAAATTCCACCATAGTCCCAAAATTTCTACCACTAACTTCCTGACCTCATTTCCTACCTTCAACCAATTATTTCATTATGTTCCAGACATAATGGCAATCATCCTATTTTATAAAAATGGGTGCCTCTTGCACTGGCTTTTGCATTTGCTCTTTATATTATTCTTCTAGATAACATGATTTTTCACATCCTTTAATTCTTTGCAAAATTTCAACTTTTCAATCTCTGCTGACTATGCTGAACTTGAAAAAACTCTCACATTTTCAGGACTCCTTATTCATCCTACTCTGTTTTGCTTTGTTCACAACACTTAACTATCTTTTCTGTAATATTCTTCATCTAGAAAGTGATTGTTATGAAAACTGGGAATTGTATTTGTTTTATTTGCTGCCATGTGACCAGAGTCTGGAATAATACTAAACAAATAAGTATTTGTTCACTAAAAGAAGAAGTGAGATACTTTACAAGAAGTATAAGTATTAAATGGTGTCAATAATGCTGTGAATTGATTAGTCACCTTGTCAAGAAATAACATTGATATTTCTTGAAATTGATTATTTTGGGAGTTAAATCCAACCTGGTAATAATGAAACATCCTGTTTCCAGTTCTTTGTTTTTAAGAATAGGCTAGAATTAGGCTATATTCTGGAAACTAATCTCTGTATCAATATTTATATGGCATCATGTATCCATGGTAACCTTGTCAACTCATTATGCCCCAGCATCTCGTACTTGAACACTTATAAGAACTTAAATTGATTAACTAAGTTACCATAAGTGGTACGTTTGCTGCTCAGTTTAAGTTTTGTTTGGCATCTTATACATGAGACATTGGGACATAGGAGTTAATTATATCTATAAATTATTTGAAGAAAATTCTAAAGCTAGACCCAACAGGACAACTTAAGATAAAAAAAAAAATGCATGTTTTTTTCTCTTTTAGAAACAAGAGCCATTATAATGTAATTCATGTAATTCATATTTGCTATTCATCTAAGTTCACCTATTTTACATTGTGCTTGTGTGTGTGTGTGTGTGTGTGTGTGTGTGTAAAAGAAAGTAAAGGAAAAAAAAGAAAGACAGTATGTTAGGGTTTGGATTTATGCATTTAATATATTAGTAATTTATTTATTGCTGTCTACAGAAATACAATAAAAATTCTCTAAGGAAAAATAGAAATATCATTGTTTTTACCTAGCTTTTCCACAGTACCAACTTTTGTTGCATATTGTTTTTAATTTCTTATTCTAATTTGTTATGTATGTCATACATAACAAACAAATGCATTACAATTCATAATTACACCAGAATGCATTACACTTCATATTACACATATAACGCACAATTTTTCATATCTCTGGTTGTACACAAAGTAGAACCACACCATTCATATTTTCATACATGTATTTAGGGTAATGATGTCCATCTCATTCCACTGTCTTTCCTACACAATGCCCACTCTTTCCCACTCCCTCCTCTTTGCTCTATCTAGAGTTTCTCTAATCCTCCCATATACCTCCCAACCCCATTATGAATAAGCATCTTATATCAAAGAAAACATTTGGTATTTGGTTGTTTGGGATTGGCTAATTTGCATAGCATTATCTTCTCCAACTCCATCTGTTTACCTGTAAATGCCATGACCTTATTCTCTTTTAATGCTGAGTAATATTCCATTGTGTATATATACCAGATTTTTGTTATCCATTCATCTACTTAAGGGCATCTAGGTTTGTTCCACAGTTTGTGAATTGTCCTGCTATAAACATTGATGTGGCTATGTCCTTGTAGTATGCTGTTTTTAAGTCCTTTGTGTATAGACTGAGGAGTGGGATAGCTGGGTCAAATGGTGGTTCTATTCCAAGTTTTCCAAGGAAACTCCATACTGTTTTCCATATTGGCTGTACCAATTTGCAGTGCCACCAGTGATGTATGAGTGTGCCTTTTCTCCCACATCCTTGCCAACACTTATTGTTATTTGTAGTCTAAATAGCTGCCATTTAAAAGATATGTTTTTAATTAAGCAAGTATATTCAAAAGATGGCTTTCTTCTCTACTAATTTGTTTTTTTGTTATGTAGTTATGACTGGAAAAGAGTCCAGAAACTCAGACAAATATCCCAATATTTACCATCACATGGGAAAAATTGAATAAAGGGTTTTTTCTCCTATTTTATTTCAGATTTCTTCTTGTTTATTTTTAAATTGCTATACAGTCCAATTGTTTTTGTCCCCACAAATTTTATTCGTTAAAAGTCACACCCCAAAATGATGTTATTAAAATGTAGGGCCTTTTGTGAGGGCAGAGCACTCACAAAAGAGATTATACTCCTTTGAGAGTGCACTTGTAAACTGAGAGCATGAGTGAGAAAATATCCTCTATGAGAGAGCAGGTTCTTGCCAAACAGCAAAGGTAAATCCCAAGTTATTCAATAATTGTTCAGTATCTCTTGCTCAGGACATAAGGGTATGCATTTCCAGAGCACCTTCCTACAATCCTGAGCTTCACAGCCTCCAGAATGTGAGAATACAGTTCTGTTGTTTATACACATAGTCTATGGTGTATTGTTAGAGCAGCCTGAACACACTAAGAAAAATTAATTTTGCTAGTCTGTGTTCATAAAGTTATAAGTAATAAATAGATATAACTGTTTTTAATATAATTGTTTTTGTACATGGTTTTGTTGTAACCTAGATAATACATATATGACATGGAAATTAAAAAAAAGAGTAATAAATATAACAATATAGATATTTTCATCAACAACTTATATCAACTAAAATATATAAATTGCACACAAAGTTTAAGAAATATAGGGCCCAATTATAAACAGTGAGAAGATTCTGAAATGAATATGATTAAAGTTTTTTTTTTCTTCTTCTGCATCTTATTCATTCAACAAGAGTTTGAAAACTGAACATTTTTCCTTTTCTCAATATGCAGGATTTTAATTAAGTATTTTTTCAATAACTAAGAAATTGTAGATAAATAGATAGAATGTAGAGTTAGCAAAATATTTGATTCTGGGAGAGACATTTGTAATCTTACATGCATTTTAAGTAAAGTTTAAGACTGTTTTTTTCCTGAGGCTCATATGAATTGTTTATAGAAAATTCATATTCCCAAATAGATGTCATAATTTTATGCATCAGGACTGTGAGTATAGTTGAAGGAAAAAAACCTCAAAAGCAATTGTTATTAAACCTTGAATTTTGACAGAAAAAAATCTATTTCAAATATAAGATCTTGAACTAAGAAATTTTTTTGGTAAAATTTATAATGTTATTATGCATATTATTTTTACCAAGTACTTTCAGAATCTTGTCTCAATGTCACTTTTAGGTGACAGGTTTCACCTTTGACAGACAAGTTTGCCAGTGTTCTAATAATTTTCTATAAAATATCATACAAAAATTTATATATGTTACCAAAATCATTCTAAATTGCAAACAATTGGAAAGAGGGTAGGAATCAACAAAAGTCAAATATAATCTGACAGACCAAAAAAATAGGGAAAAATATTTGGGAAGTATATAACAAAAGATGGCATATTATTTTCTATTCTGTATAAAGAATACTATAATGAAGAGCTCAAAATCATATCCCTTCTTATGAATTCAGTTTTGTTTTAACTATATTTGTCTAACTGCTCATCATTCTGCATTCTATAGTTAAGAACCTAAACAATCTGTGATTATATATGCACAGACAAGGAAAATTATTATGTCTGTTTAATGGGTGGCAATTATAAAATACCAATTTTATACTACTTTTCACAATTTAAGTTAACTGGAAAGTTATAGAAAATAAACAAAACATTACTACAATTATGGAAAATAAGCCCCATCTGTAACTGTTGAAGATAACAGAACGGTTATGTTTCCATAATGTTAAGTATAAATATTGACAAAAACGTGGCTCACAGTGTTAAAGCCAACAACCCTAAACTGAAAAATCCTTACACTTAACAATATGTTCTGTATGTAATATAAAATATATGGATTATCATTTTTTGACCAAATTTGGCTAAATTATGATATGTAGTCTAAATTCATACATGATTTTGTATACATATTTTGTCATCCTTTCCTGCCAGCAAAGATTGTGTTTATCCTTCAGAGTTGCTTGTAAACACAGACATCCTTCATGAAGCCACTCAAAGTGGTTCTTTGAGGTTCTATGATATAGTTTTACATTCTATGGGGAACATGTAATTCCAAATTTTAAGAGTTTAACAAAAATATCTTTCTCTTCTCTCTCTCTCTCTCTCTCTCTCTCTCTCTCTCTCTCTCTCTCTCTCTGTCTCTCTCTCTCTCTCTCTCTCTCTCTCTCTCTCTTGTGTATATAATCAGTTACTATGCCCCAGGTACTCTTAAATGGCATGTAATTTTTGCCTTTATGGCCCTGTTAGACCTAGTACAGGTTGGTACTGAATAAGTTTTTTAATGAAGAAAGAAGGAAAGAAGGAGGAAAGGAAGGAAGGCAGGGAGAGAGGGAAGAAGGAAACTAATCTATGCATGATGATGAACATATTTTATTTTTTTTTCTGAATAATGACTAAATATATGGCCATAGATAATTCATCAGTATATTTTTATTCATTCCCTAATAAGTTAAATGGTTTCACAAATTTTTGCCATGGAAATTTCAAGCTTTCTATAATATTTACTTCCAGAAATTGTAAAATAATGAGACAGTAGAAGATTCACTTTATAATTATGCCCTAAGTAAATTAATTCAAGGCCCAACTGCTTTAGTATTATGCCAATAAATCATATTAGTATGAAGTAGAAATAACTAGTATCCATAGTATTTTTTATATTATCCTGCTTATTCCTCAGTGAGGAGAAAAAGTTAATTAAATCATGACCATCTTCTAAAATATGTTTATAGGAAAACAAATTACCAGGAATAAAAATGTCACAAAAATATAGTTAATTGAAATCTCCTTCAAACATTTTTAAAAGTAAAAAAATTCTCTAGAGATATAAATTAATTTTTCATATTCAAGGCCAAAGTTATAATTGCCATAATTTAAATCACCACTGTCTATGGGAGGTATATTTTATAGTCTTATATCTGATAAATACTGACCTAGAGGCTGGGATTGTAACTCAGTATTGGAGTGCTTGCCTTGCACATGTGAAGCATTGGATTCGATCCTCAGCATCACATTAAAATAAAATAAATAAAATAAATGTATTGTTTCCATCTACAACTAAATATATTTAAAAAATTGACCTAGACATTTACAAACCTTTTCTTATACTAATGTGCTTCTTTTCAAATCCTTGAATTGACATTTCAACAGTTTATCAGAAGACATGATATGACTAGGACATTTATTTGTGCTAGAGAAAAGTAGGTGGCCATACAAGTAGCATTTAAACTGTATTGTGTTTACAGACAGTGGCAAACACATGCAGGCCAGATAATAAACAAGTGGAGTGTTTAAAATTAGTCACTATTATGTTGTTACCTATGATCACTATTCTTTTCAAAATATTTATACAGATATATTGTTTGGGAAAAGAAATTTCAAAAACATGACTCAATATCTACAGTTCCATTGTGGTCAAAATGCAGTTTAAAAGATTAGCTTACATATATGAAATAAAGATGTTTAAAGAATCCAAGCATTCTAAATCTAATCTAATGTGTAATTTTGTGTGGGTTAGCGGTAGCTAAGAGTGATGGGACATTTTAAGAACCCTAGAAAACTTCTATAATCTTTTTAAGAAAAATAAAAGAACAAAAAACAGTTTTATATCAGTTTAATAAAAGGAATGTTATAGAGAAGCTTACTATTATAAAAAGAAATCATATCACTAGTGAAGTTTTCTATTGTTATGTTTTCAAATTTAATATTTATATGTTGAAATTACACATTTATATTGATATGTGAAAAATATTTAGGAGCTAAACTAGGCAGTTTATTTTAAATTATATTTTATTCCGGGAATGTGTCAACTATGATTTTTTTTAAAGATTCACAAAATTCAATTACTAGATATTTAGATATGTGGATTTAGAAGACCATATTTTTCGATGTGTAATTACACTATCCCTATTGATTTAGCATTTCTATATTTTATAACTATGTTAAAACATTTCAGAAATAATAATAATAATCATATAAATGTCTCTAATATGATTCAACATTTATACCAGTGACATCAAGTTTTTTAAAAAGACAATAATATTCAGCTTTCAGAAAATAACTTTAATTATTTTTTTTTCTGGAAGGCCTTTTATAGGAATCACTCTCAACAAATATGTAAAAGAGTTTCATAGAAAAAATTAAAAATGGCAAAGATATGTTTTAAGTAAGGATGCTTATTATATATCATAAATTGAAAAATTAGAAAGTAGATGACATATAATCATGTGTGCTTATAGTGTGTTCAAATACTTTTGTTTCTATTTGCTTAAGAACTGTATTATTTAATGTATATTGAAAATGGAATGTACTATATACAAAGTCTGAAATGTTTCTTGAGTATTTAATTTTGTATCTTGCAGAATACATTCAATAAAATTGAATAGAAAAAATAATATTTAAATATATGTAATACAATCAAAATATTATAACTACAAGTCTCTTGCTCAATTGATCAAATGTGGTTTAGTTGATGTGATTCACTAATTTTATAGTTCCTATCCCAGATACATTTTTCCTAAATTTTTATAACTTATTGTGAGCCTTCATTTATGTGATTATCACATAATCCTGGATTGATTCTGTTTAATAATGCCATATTTTTCTTTCACACAATATGGCCTCACAAAGCAAATATTTATACTTCTATTTACCTGAAAAATCAAACTAGAGTACATGCATTCTTGTTTAAAAGCCATTGAGAATTGGACATACAAGTGTCATATTGTGTGTTCCTATGGGATGTTTACACGTATTTTACTGGACAAGATGTATGAATTGTGTGTTTATTTTAGAACCTGTCATTTTCTATATCCTCAATACTGTCTACTGTATGTACCTTCCAGTATATGTTTAGCACTTCTCATAGAAATAGTAAGTATAATTTCTCAGGCTCACAAAGCTAAATACTGCTTGATTCTCAGTGAGGTAGTACAATACCCCGCGTCTTATGCACATTTAATTTATTTTCAATATGTCAAATTATACTCATTTACAAAATATATTTATTCTTTCATTTTACTTTACTATGACAGATAATAGACATTGCCATGATTAAGCATATCCTTCAACATTATATTTGGTTGTATAAAAGTCCACATATATTTTCTTATGTTATAAAATGCACATAGCTAATTATTTGTAAATAACTAAAGCATATTTAGCATGGCTATTGTTTCAATTAAAGTGCCATTTTAAAAATATAATTTACAATTCAATCATAAAATCAATATGATATTCTTTGTGGTGCATCATGTTAAAATTATTACATACATGCTCATGAAAGGTCTAAAATGGAGCCATGTTTCAGATTTGTGGATTCCATCAAGTTGGCATACATTTAAATCTCTTGCTTTTTTACAAAAAGTCAACTAGAGAAATTCCTAGCTAAGAGCCTACTTGAGATATCATTCAAAATTTAATGATCACACGTTTAAGCATTGACCACTTTGCATAGTATGCTATTTTTTTAAATTCATTAGTAGAGTTTAAAAAGGATTTATAGTAAAAAACACCATAACTGTTTTTTATGAGTTACCATTCTAAATGCAGAAAATAAAAAATGTTATATGTTTTATTATTGAATTGATATTGATACTTAATTGTATGCTTTGTTTCACTTTGAATATTTTGTCAAAGTTATGAGTTACTTTTATAAAAATCAAATTTTTCCAGTAGTGGAGTACATGTAGAATTCATTAGAGTATGTAAACAACACATCTGTATAGATATTGCCTCATTTTGGTCATCTTGTTGCAACTACATGAAGCAAAACAGCATGCATGAAGCCACAAAGCACATAATTTCGGTTAGTTTAGCCGATAGAATGAAGAATGAGCAAATGGAAAATGAATGGGGAAATCACAAAGTCATCATTTTTAAAAAGACTTCTATCTCTTCCATTACCTTTTAATAAGCAGTAAAACATGGTAATCTCATATCATTTGAATATCTAAGTAGAGAAGACACATGAAAAATAATACTCCCAGAGAGTCTCTTCTTAGTTTTTCAATCTGTTTTTTCAAACCTAATCTAGACAGAACAGCCGAGCACTATGACCACTTGCTGTTCATATTCTTTGCAACATATATCATGAATAATTAAAAGCAATTTTTCAAAAGTGAATAGATCCTTTTATTAATTAACAGTTCTTTTTCCATTGTATTATAATTCTTAAAGAAATTTAAATTTTAAAATATATATACTCACTCATTGGTTGAAAGTACATTTTTCATATAAGAAAGGGCATACAAGGTATTTAATAAGATAATTTTTACAATTATTCTGTTGTACTTCAAGTATTTTAAGTTTCCAAACTTCCCACCTTCACCATTCTTTTCTGTAACCAATTTTGTTGTAACAATGTTCACAGGAGCATAGTTAGAGATATGGAGAATGAATCCCTAAGGAAAACATGATTCAATTTCATGCATGAGTGTTTGTCTTAAAACTTACTTATTAAACAAGGGTAAATTCTAAAAAAGATTCCAATGTTAAAAGAGAAAACTAGCATAACAGAGATTTGAACAGAAGATTATGTGAAAGGAAAATGTATGCACCTTTAATCAGCTTTTTGGTGACATGAATTGATTGATTCCTTGGGCAAAAACAGCTCCCATGAATAGAATTCTAAATATATTAGTGGAATAAATACAGATTACCATTTTCTTTCCTATTATTTTATTAATATTACCACTGAATTTTAACATAAGTGATTTTATATTACTTTGCCTTATTTTTTTTTTTTTGGTAAGTTGACTAGTTTTATATTTTGTGAAGACTGAATTGCGTACTCCTCTGTTCACTGAATAGCTATCAGTTTGAACTAGGTCCCTGATATTTCCCTCCAGTCACAATTTTTGCTATGATGGGCACTCTCTCTTTTATATGTATTAGTGTAATCTCTGCAAATGTCTCAGTTTTAAAGTAAATGTAGTTTTAGGTTAAGTATTTTTATTTTACATAAACATTTTATGTAAGACCTCACTTTGTTTCCTACTTTTACATTAACTATAATGCATTTTTAAATATATCAAGTTGCTATATGTGCATCTACTTCATCAATTCTGACTACCACAATTATTCCAATATATGAAATGACCTCATTTCTCTTATCTAATGCCCTACTGATGATACATAGATTGCCTCTAGCAATCTCTTTAAACATAGTTCTGGTAATGAAGATGTAGGCATACTTGTATTTTCAGTTGATTTTTTATGCTTTTTAGTTTATTGTTTATGTGAAATAACTACATTGGTGATTTAAGGAAAACTATTTCAGTGTTCTTTTCCTGTTTACTATATCTGTGTATACATAAAATTTGCTTGATTATTAAAATATTTCAATAAAAATTAATTACAAATTCACAGCTAGTTTTTGTATTGTTTTTGTAAACTCTACACAAACCATTTAAATACATTTTAGCTTTTGTAAAAACTCTAGTTATCATTTTAAAGGAGAGTCAGGAATTAATGAGGGCAGTGACAAAAACCTTGTTGTCTATAATGCTATGCTTCACCAGAAAAAAAAATATTACCAATTTTTTTGTTGTTGTTGTTAACATTTTGAGATTGGAGTTATAACTCAGTGGAAGAGTACTTGACTAGGTAGCATTCGGCCCTGAATTTGATCCCCAGCATTATAAAATAAGTAAATAGATAAATACATTTCTCTAACATTCTGATGAAAGAATAATTGTACTAAAAACTTCTGTACTTTGAGTAAGCCAATAAACTTAATAACTTAGGTATCAAAGTTATAAAATCAAATTCAATGAAGCACATTTTACAGTAGTAGTGAAAATATGACATTATCCTATTGGCTTACAATAAAAGCAGAGTAACCAGCATGAACCTACATCCTCACATTTTAACAAATATATTTCAACATTGTGATGTGGATTTTCAAAGGTTTATTTTAGATTTTTTTTTCATTTCTTTCTTTAAAGAGAATTAGAGATTATGCAATAAATCTGTGTTCACATATAATGAAGCTGGGTTTATTGCATTGGGATTTTCAAGGCTAAATCCCATACTTAAGGAAGACTATTTTACTTTAATCCATTTGAAAATGTTGAATCAAAATATGTAATTAAATTTGCTCAGTGTGAGGAATGAATAAAATATATTTAGGTTGCCACTTCTGAACAGCATGACAGCAATTCATTTTATCCAAACATGACTACATTTGATGATGTGTCAACCTCCCTTACATAGCAAAACGAACATCTGGAGGCATATGGCCCTAAAATATAGCAGGAGCAGACACAATGCACCCAGCTGGACTTTGTAAACTATGCCAGAACATCTCCGTAAAATCTTGGCATAATATTGTTTCTTGACATATAGAAAGGTCAATAAAAATCTGATGCATACACAAAGAGAACCTATAACAAGAAGAAAAGTACATTCATTTATTCATTCATAGTCATAAGCAGAGGTATATTAAAATGTACAATTTAATAAGTATTTTTTATATTTTCTAAAATTAGAAGTAAAAAGTGATGGATTTACTTTATATTTAGGAATCAAGTAGCCTCGATTTTATAAAACTATCCTATGATTAATGTGACTAGAATTACATAGTTGTTTAGTGAAACGAGGGGAAGGCAGGGGATGTGAGGATAAGAAAGATAGTAGAATGAAACAGACATTATTATTTTATGTATGTATGTGACTGTATGACCAATGTGATTCTACAATATGTATACTCAGAAAAATGAGAAATTATATCCCATCTATGTATGATATATCAAAGTATATAAGTGCATTCTACTGTCATGTATAACTAATTAAAACAAATTTAAAAAAAATTTAAAAAAGAGAAAAACTGAAGACAAATAATTAAATTGAAATACAGAAAAATAAAAAGGAATGATTATTAAAATCATTTGTACATATCTCCTTCAATGTTCATTTTTATAGTCTTAAAACAGATTACAGGCATGTATTATATATTAGGACACATCTTTTAGGCAATTTTAAGTTTACTATAGTTATGTTAAATAAACAATTTTATAATCTTAAATATAAAAATCAAATTATCCCACTAATATTTTTGTGATAAATTATTTTTACACCTGTCACAACTTACTTATTCCTTTTTTAGCTCATTTGTGTATTAAAATTAATATAGTCATATTTATGCACTAATAATTATATGTAAAAATCTGAATTTTAGGCTAAATTTTCTCATCATTTAAATTTTATTATTACAGGTTCTGATTAGTCTGCTAAAAAAGACTGTTCAATGCCATTCTAATAACTGATAATGGCAAACAAGGTAAATGTTCTGTATCTCTTTGTCATTTTTCCTTCTAGATCTACTGTCTATGCTTTTCTAACCTAATATATTCCCAATGAGCTTTTTCTGTATGTATAGCCTCAAATGGTTTCTATATGCAAAATAAGATTAGAAGCCATGAGTAAAGAAAGTCTGGAGGATTGTTCCTCTACTTCATTCCTTTACTTGCTTTTGCAGGTGAGTTATTTCCCTCTGTCAAAAACCATAGCTTCTATTAGGAGTGGTGTCTTGAAGATAGTTATTTTCCTTGTGTTCCTAAATATTTGTTATCTTTGACCATTTCCTTGCCCAGATCATCTATGTTTCAAGATTCTTCTTAACCATTACCACAATATCAATAGGGCTTTTTAATTAAGCTCTCTGAATATGATTATGTGATCCTACTACCTCTTTCCAAACAAAAATAGCAGTAATTGATACTTGTGGTCCCTGAAATAGACTCTAGAAATTAAACTCTGAGATCAAGTTATTCCTAAATAAAAGGAAAAGAAATATTACTTTCTTGAAGAAAATGAAATCCATGTATTATGGTGAATTTTGGATAATACATTTTCAAAGTATGGTTCTTTACTCAGGGGATGACAGACAATTAAAGGGCAAGATACTGTCTGTCATCCATTTGTGGAACTTAAGTACTATAATAATGTTAGTGATCATAAAGCTTAAAAGATTGCCAAGTTGCTCCTGAAAGATCTACTGTGGTTACAGAGTGAAGGACTAATTTAGAAGTTTTATATAACCAACACAGAACACAACTGAAAAATCCAAAACATTTTTTTTTTTTTGTAATTTTACAATTCCCTTATCTTTTTGTAGGAAAGGTATATTAGGACTAAGTTCAGAACATGAAAGGATGCAGAGCTTCAGTATCTGGTAAAGACTATAGTGGGAAAGAAGAGAAACTCAGAATATTATATGGAGAATTTTGCACAAACACAGGTGGGTCCTATAACTTTGCACCATCAAATCTGTCTCCCTTTCCAGCAGAGGTAACCACTCACCTATGAACTGAAGGAACTCTCCTATTCTGATATAAAATTCTTTCAATATCTATATCAAATTGTTGTAACAGTAAGGGATAATTACCAAAGTAGATTATTCTAGCTTATTTCCATATGCATAATGATATTTACAATCCATCATATCCCAGATGGAAAAGCAGAAGGCCTTATGCAGAAGAACATGGCTGACTTTGAATACATTAAAAGAAGCTATCAAACTTGCAAAGAATTGTAGGGTAAGAATGGAAATGGATTCCAAGAATGTTAGATCAAGAAGGATGAAATAAAATATTTCACTGGCATAAATGTATTAAAATGGGGGAATTTATAATATGTTGGTTACGAAGGAAAATTAATAGTATTTCAGAGTAGTTAATGGGACTCAATGAAGATTTTGAGACAATAAAGTTGAAAGGCTCCACTTTCGCTGGCATACCACATGGGAAGAAAAAGCTCCAAGAAGTGAGAATGGTGAAATTAATGTAATTCATTATGTGCAATCTGTATAACTAATCCTTAACTATAGATCTCAAGAAAGCATAATTGTTACTCCCACATGTGCATTTAAGAGAAGGACTTATCATCTACATTGAAAGTGTTGTGATTAGGTTATAGATAAAAATATAGGATCCTACCAGGACATGTTGTTTTCTGATCTAAAATGGGCATGTTAAAATTTTAGAGTTGTATAGACAAGTTTCCAGTGATCAAATGTCATATTTAATAAAGCAGGTCAAAGTGACAAAACTAATCAGAATATTTCAACCTATTCACATGTGGAATAAATACTACTTGTTTGGAAAATTATAAAGAATTAAGTTATTGAACAGTTCACTAATGGAAGTGCTTAAAAATACACAGGTAAGACTGTGGTTGTGGCTCAGTGGCAGAGCATTTGCGTCTCACCTGTGAGGCACTGAGTTCGATCCTCAGCACCACATAAAACTAAATTTAAAAAAAAATTAAGTATTGTGTTCATGTATAACTAAAACAAAAATATTTTTAAAAATTCACAGGTAGATCTTGTCTAGGTCTTATTGTAGTATTCAAATGACTCTTAAATTCATAATCTGAGAAGTTTTTAGTGAAATGAAAATGTAATTAGTGGATTATTCTTGTCTCATTTTTATCAAGATATGTATTGCATGTTGCTTTTATCTTAATAAAATGATAAATAAAAATTATATTAAGTTTATTAGCAGTGTATAAAAAATAAAAAGCAGTAATGATAATCCAAGATGGCAGAGATTTCAACTACTTTGCAGTTTAGAATGAAAGCAGTGTGGGAATACCTGATTTGAGAGGTGAAAGACAGAGGAGATGCACCAATTAACAATATTGGAAGGTCAGAAACTTGGAAGAAGGGTTAAATTCTGTTTATTGGAATAGAAAACAGAAAGCAATATGCTAACCTGTGTTTTAGTGACTGATTTGCAATGGCCAAAAGACCTGATAAGAACAATATTGGGGAGGAAAAGTTTAGTTAGGATTATAGTTGTAGAGGTTCAGTACACAGTCCATCTGCTTCTGGGCCAAGGGTAAGGCATAGTGAGGAAATCTGCTCCATTCATGAGAGCCAGGAAGCAGAAGAGCTATGGAGGTGCCATGGACAAAAATAAACCCCAAAGGCATACCCTCAGTAACCTTCTTCCTCCAACCATACCTTAACTGGCTACAGTAACCACGAAGTAAATCCGTTGATTATGATACAGCTCTTAGGGAATGTTCAGGGAAAAAAAGGGCTGGGTCTCATGGATATAGAAGGAAAACCAGGAGACAGAGAAAGCAGGTAAGAGGATGGAGGAGTGGAGGGTAAGGGGAAATAGCATGGAATTAAATTGATCAAATTGTTATATGCCTGGACAAATATTCAACAATAAAACCTGATATTCTAAAAAAATATTCACAAATTTTTTAAAGGCAGGCATGAGAAATGGCATTCAGTATTCAAACTTTGAGCTGAATTTTATTCAAGGAAAGAAGAAATGAAAAAAAATAGTCACTATGAATTGTGTTTTTAGATTTCAAGAAACATTAATTCAAGTATGTTTTAGATTGGGTATTGTGATACCTCTTGTATCATTTTTCCTATTAAGAGTGATTTTAGCTATTCTGGGTTTCTTATTCTTCCAAATGAATTTGAGGACCCTTTTTTCTAGTTTTTGTGAAGAATATCATTGGTATTTTGATGGAAATTGCATTGGATCTGTAGATTGCTTTTGGTAATATGGCTATTTTCACAATATTAATTCGGCCTATCCAAGAAAATAGAAAGTATTTACTTCTTCTGAAGTAACTCATATGTGGTTAATGGGACTGAAAATTAATACATCCACTTTGAAACACAGTGTGGAGATTCCTCAAAACTAGGAATGGAACCACTGTATTACCCAATTTTATCACTCCTTGGTATTTACCCCCCACCAAAAAAAAAAAACACTAAAATTAGCACACTATAGCAAAATAGGAATTATGGTGTTTATAAGAGCACAATTCACAAAAGCCAAATTATGGAAACAATCAAAATGCCATTGAAATGGATCAAAAAAGTGGTATATACACACAAAGGAGTTATACTCACCTGTAAAGAAGAATGAAATAATGACATTTGCCAAAAAAGATGGAAGTGGTGAAAATCATGCTAAGTAAAATAAGCCAGACTCAGAAAATGAAGGGTCAATATTTTCTCTCATATGTGGAAACTAAAGCAAAATAAGGGAAAAAAATCAATGGAGAAGGGGATTCAAAGTCATAAGGAATAACAGGAGTAGGAGAATGAGAAGGAGAGAAGAATAAAGGGAAATGAAAACAAATGAAACATGTAATGAATCTAACAGAATCACATTATAAACGTATATAGATGTACCAAAGGGAATCTCACTTTTATATCTATGTAGAAAGTGCCAATCAAAAATAAATAAATAAAATAAAATAAAAATAAATCAAATGAAAGTAAGATCAGTAGAGGGGACAGAAAAGGAGTGGGAAGCTGGAATTTGGATTGAAATTATATTCCTTGCATGTATAATTTGTCAAAAGAAATCCAAAATCCATATATAACTATAATTCTCTAATAAAAATGTTTTGTTTTTTCATAGATGTATGTACTTTTATAATTTTATAGGAAAGTTTAAAACAATATCCTCAAATGTCTAGAGTTTTTCCACAATTGAACTCAAATGAAGATTCATCTTTCTCTTATATCTTAGATAAGAATCAGTTGTTGGGGCTGGGGATGTGGTTTAAGCAGTAGCCGGCTCACCTGGCATGCTTGCGGCCCGGGTTCGATCTTCAGCACCTCATACAAAAAACAAAGATGTTGTATCCGCCGAAAAATTAAAAATAAATATTAAAATTCTCTCTCTCTCTCTCTCTCTCTCTCTCTCTCTCTCTCTCTCTCTCTCTCTCTCTCTCTCTCTCTCTCTCTCTCTCTCAAAATAAATCAGTTGTCTAGTAGTTCCTTTAAGTTAGAAGGTTTTGTGTGCGTCTATATAAACCAACTCAGCTCCTAGGGGAATTAAATGACAAACTAGAGTGATGATTTGCTTTGAAATTATATAACACTTAATCAATTTAGGGTTTGATTTTAATAAACTAAGTCTTGTGAAATGTTTTGATAACACGCAACAAAATATTGATAAGGCATTTACCCTTACTTGGTTAACTTGGGAGGAATTTATAAATTCAGACTACAATATGCACAAAATTTAATCACATTAGACAATAGGAATATAATATAAAATGTATATATAAAGATGAACGTGTGTTCAACATATCTATGTTGTTTATATTTCAATCCATTAATCTAAGAGAATCTCTTAATATTTACATACTGCTCTATAGTAGAAAACATATTTTCTTATCTATTATCTATTTAATTATCCTAATTGCTTTTGCATTAGTTTTTCTCAGTACTCTTTGAATATTTCTTCAGTGTGTTGCAGTATAATGAAATAAAAATGTAGTAAATGACTAACAGTGATTTATAACCAATTGATATTTAGCATCAATCATGGCTTAAATCCTAGGCTAGATAATAGGAAAGAAGCAAACATGCCCTTAAATTTTGAACAGTATAATAAATAGTCAAATTCCATTCACTAAAACAACTGATTTGATAGATTTGATTGTAGAAGAGAATTAGAAAGAACTTCTAGAAAAGTCAACATCAACACTGAAGGACTGTCAGATGTAATGGTGCACACCTGTAATACTGGTGAATCCAGAAACTGAGGAGGAGGATCATAAGTTTGAGGACAGCTTGAGAAACTTAACAGGATCATGTCATTCATATATATATATATATATATATATATATATATATATATATATATATATATATATATCAGTGGTAAAATGCCCCTGGATTCATATTTCAATACTGAAATAAAATAAAACAACTCTCCTCCCCAAAACAATGGAGGACTGAGCTATGATAGCTATGGGATAGAAAAGTCTTAGACTCAGGACTTACCCAGAATATAAAGTAGGCAAGGAACTGGAAACAGTTTAATAATATAAAATGAAATACTGTTAGTGTGGACAGTGGATGAGCTCTGGTTATTGGTTGATTGTGAGGTGTAGGCCAAAGCCAAGCCTGGGAAATATTCCTTACCAAAAGATAAGGATGTGAACAGCCTTGATACCAGGCTCTGATGCTAATAGTTATGACATTCCAGTAAATGGATACAGCAAGATAGTGGCAAGATATTCCTAACACTGTAACAGCAGGATAGTTTCAAAAATGTTTCTAGCTCTATAACATTTTTGTGCACAAAGAAGCCACTTAATAACTCACAAGCCTTGAACAATTTACAATGGCCCTATAAGTAAACTTCTTGAATATGCAACCATATATAATAAACTTGAGGAGCTAGTTATGGTTCCTTCATCAGAGGGCAGTCTCCTACCTGAACCCCAGCTTTGCTTAAAAATGTTTTCCTTGTGAGATTTTCTCCATCTCCAGACACCCCTACTCAACATCCTTTGTTCATGCTGCACCTGCTGCACCAGTAACAGCAAGTTAGGAGATGGAATTGAATAAATGAATCAGGGCTTGATATTTAAAAATATGATATGGGAGTTTCATAGGAATTGACCAGTTTTTAGAATAAAGTTATAAAATATAATTTGTACTTTTGAATGTTTATAATTATGAAAAGGTGATGGGATAGGAATGAAATTGAGAATGAGCAAGGTAGCTAGCAGAATAATTAAGAGAAACATGAAGATATCAAGGGAAAAAAACATAAAAAGAATGAACAATGGCAACACCTGTGTCTAAGTTGTTCATTTATAATAAAAGACTGAGTTGAAAACAATCCTTTTCTCTGTTGATTTTATTTTTCTCTATTGCATTTAAGTATCTCTTTTCATATTTATTTTGCTCATATGGAAATTTTGTAGATACATGGCTATATATTCATAGAAAAATGTATTTTTTCATATTTGAAGATACTTGTTTTTTTGGCCCATAACATGGATTTTATATACAACTTTTAGTAAGATATTTTCTGCTCCATCATGTAGTATATCTAAATTATGCAATTCTATTTGAATATTTATAATACTTTTATCATGTTACAGTTTATTTAAAAATTTGATTACAATCCGAACCCTTAAGTTTCAAAACCAATTTTTATCATTTTGATGGAGAAGGGGGTATGTAAACATCCTCATCTACCACAGATTTCCAATCCATTAGGTTTTATAAATAACATTCGGATCCTTTGTGAGTAAAGAAAATCAACAAACATTAACTCAAAGTAAATAAGTGTTTTAGTTTATTTTGAGTGTTTTTTTTTAAGATTCAATTCACTATGTAAAATTCTAGATGGATAGAAAGCAAATATATTTTTTTCATATGTTTTAGCTTTTGTGTGTTTTCCTTTAAGGTTACTGTCTCAATATAATTTAATGTATTTCTCAGAAGTAACATGACCATAGATTCAATAGTTCATGTAAACTTACAATGAATTGTCCTCATTTTCCCAAAAATGTCCTTGTTATTACATTCTTGAAAAGAGCAAACACTTTAATTTACCATATTTTCATTGTTTGTATAATTTCTTACCATAAGCACATGGGCTTTAACATAACTTAGAACTAAGCTGAACAAGGATGTTGTTGAAAGTTCACTGTAATATAGCAACATGAGCTGAGGAAGTAGGCAATTAACATGATTAATCATTTGAAGTTTTGTTTTTAACTGAAGAAATTTTGAGGTTATTTAGTCATTTAAAAAATCTTCCTGTTCTTCTAAATTGGGAAAATGGACTCTATTATTAAAAACCTAATATCATACTGATAGTTTATGTAATAATTCTGATCATAATCCCCTTTGACTGACTTTATTTAATGTTTGTTTTCATTGTAGTTTTTGATAAGAGATATTTCTTCACATTTTCAGTCTTGTCATGTCGGTACCAAACTACTGGTTTATGACTGAATAAGGTCTTTTTTAAAAAGGAGAAATAAAATAAAATTAAGCTCTGACAATTTCCTAAAGTTTGTTTCTATTCTTTGAATTGAAGAACAAAAAACACATTGACCTATTTCTACTGTATACAAACTTTCCCTTATACCTCATTGTCAATCATCAGTCACATTGCTAGGAATGTGTCAAAGACCAGTCATTCCTGTAACATTGCACTATTACACATACAATTTAAGTCATGCATTAAATCTGATATGTTGGAGCTCTAACCTTAAATCCGTTTTGTACTTAGCTGTCTATGAGTGACAGGGCAAATTGGTTCACTCTCTCATATAAAGTTACTCTGCTGTAGTCAGATGGTATATTTCTGAAATTGTCAAACTGAAAGGTTTTTTTTAATTTTTTTTTTATCTCTCATAGGTCTTGAAAATATTTTTAAACATTTATAAAAGGGTGCAAAAGTCTCTGTGTGTAAAAGAATCTAAAGTTGTAAGCTATATGAGATTCCATGAATTGGAATATATCAAAATGATCTAAAATTTTGAGCATAATTATATGGTGTACTAAAATAATCATCTGAATGCTCAAACTATAAGTATGACTATTAATTGATACCATTTGTAAAAAATCATATTTATTCTATTATGTATAATTTATTTGTCAGTCTATGTGAAGAGAAGAATTCTGTTCTTCCTATGTTTTTTATGTCTGGGTGGCTGTTTAACTGAAAATTTCAAGATACATAAACATCTTTGGAGAACAATAACAAGGAAAGAGCCTAAGGATTAAAAAAAAAATCAAATGAAAAAGCAAACATCTTCAACTTTCACATTCCCATATATGTTTTCTTTAAGATGTTACAAAAAATCTTATTACTTTCTTAAAATTTTCATCAATATTTCCTGTATTGTTTAGGAAATCTAAAACCTTATACTTTATTCAAATTGTACCAACATTTGAATGCATTGTTTTAAAAAGTTATTTAAGTAGATTCAATTACATGTATTTCTTGATATTTTGAACCTTAATGATATATTTCTACCTAACAATAATAATGATAATTTATAGCACTGCATGGGCTCTCTCATTCATTATAAGACTTATCTGTGTTCCCAATATTCCTCTAAGCCACCTATATTTACACATACATAGATATAATTGCAAAATCATTAGATTTTTATCACAACCTTAAAACGAAACTATTTTTGCTGCCATAGTTTTCAATGGCTGAACTTGTACAAAAAATTTAGATGTTTTGTGATTTTAGACAAGGCATTAGAAAAAATGTAGTATTGTGCAAAACAAAACTAGTGTTTTTTTAATGTTAAAACTATTGATTGACTTCAAATAATTGAATTTTTCATCAAATCATTTTAATTAACAGTTAATTATAAAATATTACTGACTGAAATTTGTTGCTCTATTCATTGGTTATTTATCAAATCATCTTCATTGAGATGTATCTAAACTTACAGGTACACCTAGAGTTCAAAAGACATTTGATATAATTTATATTATATATAAGGCAATTATTATCCCCAAAAAAGAAAAAAAATATTTTTTCAAGGTTTAGCTTTTACTACTAAATGATGCTAGTTTACTTAATTTTATAATTTGAATGAGTTTTTCTAAAATAACTCGATATAATGATCTAACCTAGCCCTTCCATCTCATTAAAAAAAAAGTCAGGTTATTTAACTGTTTTTAAATAGTAACTCTCTAAAAAAAATTAATAAATATTTATAAAATCTCACTGGCAGATTTTACTTTATCATTATAATGACATTTACAAAATGATAATGTAGATATTATGAAAATTGATGTGTAATTTTCAATAACAATAACACAAATGTTAAATGGGCAATATAAACACCATGATAAAATAGAAATAGACACAGATTACAAATCACCACCCTTTATTTTGAAAGTCAGTCCCTAAATATTTCCAGGATGCCACTGGGTCATACCTTTCTCCATAATGTTTCAGTCTAAAACAACATATTTTAAATGGTTTGAAGATCAGGAAGAGAAAAATAATGAAGTATTTTGGAAAATTTAATCTTTGGAGATATACTCAAAAATCTAAGTAAAAAGGATAAAGATAATTTTGAAGTCTAAAGTAAATACATTTTTTTTGCACCTTATTCACAAAGCAACTTTATATTTTCCCTGGGATATTTTTACAGCCTATTCTTTAAGTACTCTTTGAAGTTTTCAAAGTGAAAAAGAGAGGTTTGCGTAATAATAGAACTTTGGTTTTAACATTAATAATCATAAAATATCCTTTTAACTCTCTGACTGAGGAAATACAACCTTGGAACCCACATGATTTAATCAAGGCATTAATTAAGCCAAGTAAATTAAAAGCCAGCATGTAGAAAATATGTTGTTATTTACTGAAGAATAAAATAAATCAACTACTTGAAGGATTTTCTCTTTTAATTTGTACCTTTGAATGAAAGCATAAAACCTGATTAAAGTGTATGTGAGCTTGATCATTAGCACTGTTTTATTTTCTAATACTGAAACTTACAGATTAACTACTTTCTGGGAACTGGCCACATTTGAAACACCTAAGACATAACTCTTAGGACTTCACATCTCCTTTGTTCCGTGTACAGGGACCTGTGTATAATGCCACTCTCAAATAAAAATGAAAAAAAAAAAAAATACTAGCTCAGAGAGTTCAGAACTTTTCCTTTACCCACAGGGATTCTATCAGAATCAAGTGCATTAAGAAAGAGACAGGATTGAGACATTTGCTTTCATGGGGCAAATGCAGTTAATTATTTATAAAATAAATTCCCTTTCCTCCCTATTTCCTCTGTAAACAACAGCCCTAACCTGCTTGAGGAAGGACAAAAAACACTTTACATTAGTGGCAACAACCCATTGCAGTTAAAGAATGGAAACAAATATTTTGTAGTACTGGAATGGAAACAGGAAAATTGCTGAGCAAAATTAAAAGGAGAAAAGGAGAAAGCACATCAAGGTCATAGTCCAAAGATTCAGGGACAAACTGTTTACCTAAAATTGAGGCTCAAGAAACCAGAGAATACAGACACTCACTGTACCTAGCTGCAGGCTAGAAAACATGGACTAAATGTATCAGTGGAACATGGCAGAAAGATTTTTAAGAAGACATAGACACTCAGAGAGGAAAGGTGTAAAGAGAAGACATAAAGATAAGGGTCAACAATCACTGAGAAATACCCTCAGGCAAATAAGTTCACATTCTAACATAAGATAATGCTAGAACATTTTGAAATCTGTGTTGCCCTAGAGGTAAACAGAATAGCAAATATCAAACATAAGCTACTTCCAGAGAAAATTAACTCAAACTGCTGGAATAAAGGTCTAGCAAAAGTAAGGGTGTACTAATTGTTCAGCATTAAATGTACTTACTTCATTTTCTAGTATCTTATATGAGACCTCTAGCCCTCATCAGAAATTCCCAGGCATGAGAAAAGGCAGGAAAAAAATGACATAGTGTTCAGTGACAAAACATTCAAGACCCAGACCTCCAATGATGCTCTATATAATAAAGAATTTGAAATGACCCTGTTATTTTATATGTAATGTGTTAAAGGCAAAAATAGAAGAGGAAAAAAAAAGGACAGAATGAGGGAAATTATAAGAAAGGATCAAATGTAAATGCTAGATGTGAAAAACAATAACAGAAATGAAGAAATTCTTAGATGGGCTCAATAGTATGTAGACTCAACACAGCTGAGCAAACAATTGATTAACTTGAAGACAGGAAAGCAGAAATAACTGGAGAGAGAGAAACCGAGAGAGAGAGAGAGAGAGAGAGAGAGAGAGAGAGAGAGAGAGAGAGAGAATTCTTCTATAAAACTATAAAAAAAATCCATATCATTAATCATTGTGAATACACATCAAATAATGAAGAGGACTTAATCCTCCAAATTCACATTCCTTAGGATTGATAATATATACAAAATATCATTTATCTTTGTCAATCTATGGACCTTTCAATTTGGCAATGCTTCATTTTGTTTTGAATTTTACCTGTAGTGTACATCAAAATATAGTGCTAAGTTTTAAAAATATGTATTGTATCTGAACACTATTTTATCTGGAGTCATGTTTACTTTTTCATACTGCAAACTTTTAAAACATTATCTCTCATTTTCTTCATTGTGTGATTCAATCTCTGTTCTTTGTATTTTAATGCATAAAGTAATTTAATATTTATATATAGCTCATGAGATACAGTCATTTAATTCCATTTTACTGATGACACCCTGAAACAATGAGTAGTAAGTCACTTATTAGTGATAATGCAGCTTCCAAAAAATGCAGCTAAAATTCATTCTGAAATATCTGTCTACAGTTAGTGTCTTCAGTCATTACACTAAATTGCCTCATTGTATCAAGGATTTTTGTAATACATTGACATTTTCATTTACTTCTATTTATCTATTTGATTTATATAGAATTCATTTTAATGCATTTAGTGAGGAAAGCTTACAGTGCTGTTTCTGACTGCTCTTGGTTAGTCAGCTTTTCATCACTGTGAACAAACTACCTAAAAATAACAATTAGAAAAGAAGTTTACTTAGGGCTCACAGTTTCAGAGGTTCAGCAAACAAATTCACTGCTCCAGATGCAATAGAAGACCATTCCCTCAGTGATCTACTTCATCCAGCCATGCCCCATCTGCCTAGAGTTCCACTCAGTCATCATTCAGCTGTCAGTGGATTAATCCACCAAATGGATTAATAAACATATAATAATGTTTAGTAATAAATTCATCAATGTTATCAGAATCCTAATTATTGTCAAAAAGTTCCACCTCTGAACCTTTTCTGCATTGGGCATCATGTTTCCAACTCATTCCAGATTCAAACCAATAACATTTCTCTGTTGTCCTCCAAAATAACATGTGTATCTCACAGTGAAAAATGTATTTAGTTTCTCATCAAGAGTACCCATGATTTAACAGTTTCAGCATTGCCCAAAAGTCCAGGTACAAAAACCAAAGATTCAAAGCAAACTCTTAGCTGAGAATCACTGTAAACATCAACAGGAATGTATATATTCACTATACAAATGTACAAAGTAAACATTCCATTCAAAAGGGAGGAACTAGGGGCATAGAAGAAGGAATGGGACCAAAGCAAGATGGAAACTCAGACAAACATATCCTGTAATTCCATGTCTAGCGTCTGGTGCCTGCATTATTGACATATGAGTTCCACAGAACCTGGACTGTCCTACCCCTATGGCCTTGCCATTTGCAGCCCCATGGCCTCTCTATTGGCCTGGTTCTGCTCACTTCCTGCAGCTTTTCTTAACAGACATTCCATGTTTCTGGCATCTAATAATTCTTTGAGTCTCCATTGAAGCTTAGGCTACACTCTTACAACTTCAAACATGACCTGCGAAGATTTCAAGACTGCTACACTTTGCTTGGCTTCTAAAGTACCCTTGGAAATTTTGGTGAAAGTTTTCATGATCCCTTAACTTCAACATCCTGCATTCCTGCAGTACCAGCAACACATGGATGATGTCAAGGTTTGCCACCATATTGAACACTATCTAGGCCCCCTTGAGCAACAGCTAGAGTGGCCTCTGAGTTCCTGGGTAGCTAAGCATGATGGAATAAATCTTAGGGAAACAATGTCCTAGGCACCTCTATATGAGATAAGTTCAGGGTACTTTTTTCTTAATGTATTTCTTTCTTTTATACCCTTGAACCTGTAATTCGTGTGGTGTTGCTAATTCTAAGATGCCCTCAATGCATCTTTCTTACTATCTTTGTGAAAGGATTTGGTATCTCTTTAAACAATCCCAGCAACTACTCTGTCTTGGCACCAGTTTCAGATGTGCTATTTTGGCCAAACTGTACGGTGATATTCATTTTTGTTTTATTTTTTGTTTTGTTTGTTTGTTTTTATCTTTCGTCTCTTTCTGCTATCCCAATTCTCACAGTAAACCTAACTAAAGTTGCCAGGAATACCCATGCCATCACCTGAAAACTGATATCTTGGAAATCATCCCCTAAATTAATTAGTTCATCATCTTTGAGTCTCATGAAAAGTCTCAGGAATTGTACAAAATGTAGATAACTTATTTGTCTGAAAGTAGAATTAATGGCTTCTAATCCAATTTTCAATAGAATCCTCATTTTTATCAAAAACTATATGAGCACAGTTATACTGGGTGCAATTCATCAACATTCTAATTTTTGAATTTCCAACAGAATTGCCCAGTAGGTACTATTTACAACATTCTTTGGCTTCCTAGCTTACACCATAAACCTTTCCTAAATTATTTTACAAATCAATTCCACAGGTTTCTGAACCACACGGTCAGGTTAGTCATAGCAATAGTACCACTTCTCAGTACCAATTTCTGTGTTTGAAGCTTTACATCACTGTGACTAAAATACTTGATTAAAACGACTTATAAGAAAAAAAAATGTTTGAAGTTCATGGTCTCAGAGGATTTAATTTATGGCTGATATGACTCCATTGCTCTGGGCTGTAGGTAAGGCAGACTGTCATGACACACGGGCATGGGAGTGTGTGTAAATTCTCAGCACATGACAGTCATGAAACAGGGCAATAGAAAAGGGAGTTAGGGAAAGATATTTTGTGGTTATGACCCCAGTAATCTACCTCCTTCAGTCACGCCTCACTTGCTTAGAGTTAGCACCCACTAGTCCATTCAGCTATTAACAGAGTAATCCAGCAAATGATGTGATGAGGACAGAGCCCTAAGTCTTGTCTAAAAGCCCCATCTCTGAACCTTGAATCTTTGGGGATCATGCTTGCAACCCATGAGTTTTTTGAGAAACATTCCAGATTTAAACCATATATACTCTAAACATCATCTATTAATATTTTTTAGCCTATCTACCTTCTTATTTTTCCATTTATTAGAAATGGTATTTGTTTAACTCTATGTATTCTCATATATTATTTTTCCTTTTCTTGGACTCTTAATTTGGTGCTATTAATCAATATACTTAAGGTACTTTTCCAAACTCTTCTGAATCTTGTTATGCTCCTCAATAATAAAAAGACCATTGCAGAGATCCAAATGAATCTCCACGTGTTAATAATCCGAGGGGAACCCAGCAATCTCACTCCTTGGTTTAAACCCAAAGGACTTAAAATCAGAATACCATACTGATGTATCAATGTTTATAGCTGCTCAATTCACAATAGCTAGACTATGGAACCCACCTAGGTGTCACTCAATAGATGAATGGATAAAGAAAATGTGGTATATATACTCAATGGAGTATTACCAGCTTTAAAGAAGACTAAAATTATGGCACTTGCCAGCAATTGGTTGGAGTTGGAAAATATCATGCTAAGTGAAATAAGCCAATCTCACAAAATGAAAGGCTGAATGTTTTCTCTAATATGTGGATACTAATTCACAATAAGGTGAGGGCACTAGAGAAGAATAGTATTACCTTACATTAACTAAGAGGAATTATATCCACCTATGTATGATATATCAAAGTGCACAAATGCATTCTACTGTCATGTATAACTAATTAAAAAAAACTAAAAATTAAAAATAAATTTAAAAAATAATCCAAGGGGAAAGTTTTAAATAAAATGAGGAGTGCTAGTATACTCTCTGACTTCCATGTCTTATTTAAAAAAATAAGTAGACAAAGAGAAAAATAAAATAGGTGTAAATATACTTTCCAGATGTTTGCTTTAGTTACAATGCTTTATAAAGTGTTCAGATTTCTAGAATTAAATTTTTCTCTTTAACACAACATTTTAAATTTTAAACAGTGTTTGTAATTATATTTGTACATGAATTAATGAAAAATTGACATAATATAAACAAAGTACATGTAATACCAAACTTCATAAAAATGTCTTAACATATTTTTCATATAGGTTTTATTATTAATTGCTGCAAGGTACTAATAGAAAAACATTCTTGTTAATATTAAATCTGCTTAAGATACTAATATACATAGGTCTGTTAGTAATAAAGCCTATTAGTATTTTATAGAGTTTATTACCAAATATTTATCCAGTTTAATTATATTTTCCAACAGTACAGTAGATTGTGTTGTAGATATGCATTTCCATTTATTTACCAGAATTTTTTAAGAATAATTTGATGTTTACTGAAAGAATCATTTTCCAGTCAACTTCTACATAGTAATTTTTACAACCTCTGATTGAATACCACTTAACTGACTCATTTGTGATTGCTCAGCTAACTCAAACAAAAAAATATTGTATAAAGAAGACAGATACTTATTTTTTCCTATGATAAAACTATTTAAAAGACTAATAATAGAAAATTTAAAGTGGAAAACAAACTCCTACTTAATTTGAGAATGAAAATATTGTAGAAAATTATGGCCATAAGCAGAGAAATGTGCTTTTGTAATAATACTGATAACTATTAGGTTAAGACTGTTTGATTCCTGAATATTAAGTTTACTTCAGGAGCATGATTATTCTGTGGTATATTCAAATTTGAATTTGAAATTTGTTACATAAGAATAATTTTATTGCTTGACTATGAGTACAATTTTGATAATCTAAAATAGATCTGTAAATTTTTCAACCATTTTACCTGTAATTGTCATCATATTGAAATACTCAAGACTATAGATATGCAGATACTTATTCAAGCAGAATATTAATGTCCTCTCAAATACATGTCTGGAAATATGATTGAAAAACGTGTAACCAACATTCCAATGATGCACATCAAGCATAGTATATGGAATTGTTACGGTATATTTTGAGAGTGTTATAGACTTCTCTTTTTTATCATGCTTCTGTTTTAAATATTTCAATGATTCTATCAAGTATGTTAAAGACCTTAATGATTCCCATAAGAATTCAACAATAATTCCAACATTTTTCTAGTAACAAAAATATACAGATACCACTTTTGATGTGGTCATTAAAAATGAGTAAGTAAAAATTGTATTTTATGCATGTTGTGGACATCTGACTGACTAATTTTAAACAAATAATGAGTTTTTCTTATTTATTTATGAGAAATTAGAGTCAATTAATCAGCACTGGCTTAGTGGCTTTAATAAACACACGCCAGAGAGGGCAGTTGACAGGGTGCAGTTGGATAACAGGAGAATCTTCTAGCATTACTATAGCACAACCAGATAATTATAGTTGACAGCATTTAGTTGTATATCTCAAAATAATTAGTCAAGAGGATTTTGAATGTGTCCAACTCCAAGAAATTATAAATGTTTAAAGTGATGAATATGCCAATTATCCCAATCTATCATTACACATTGCATACACATACTTAAATATCACATTGTACCCCCAAATAAATCCAAATATTGTGTGTGAAATATTTTCTACAAATGGAAAATGTGACCCCATGTGTGCTTTCCATCCTTATCTGTTGGAAGTACCTGTATCTTTGCTCCGTCACACATACCATGTGTATTATTTTCTCCAAACATGCAAGATTACTGTTGTGGTTTTAGGTATTCTTGTCCTCATTTCAGTCAAATAGAAAAGGAAAGGAGCAAACAGGCCAAGGAACTGATGCATATGACAATGCAATAAACAGAATGATTATTGGTAACATATCTAGTACTCTTCCATTTTTCATGGTCTTACATTTAAATGAGGCTCTGTTTATGAGAGAAGGAAGATACTAAATATTGGGTAGACACTGTTTTGTACATTGTGTAAAATTGTAAAATAATTTTTTTCTTATGAAATACATGCCTGTAATAGTGGACCTGGTAATTTTAAATGCAGTATAGAGAAAATATGGTACCCACTTAGTAAACTTTTGTACTAGATAATAGTTTAATTATAGCCATAGTGGACATTATTGCACTTTTCCACTGTAATTTTATGAACAGTAAACCTGAATTTATATAACATAATACCTATGAAATTACTTCTAAAATTGTGTTTTTGATATTTCTTCCTTGATACAATAAAATACTGCAGTTTCCATGACTACCAAAAATCTGCACCATTTCATTTTTCTTCTTCTTGCTGATAATCATAATAAATACTTTTAACTTAAAAATTCCCAAAATGTACTGTGTTCTGATCAGATCAATCTGTTTTCTTATCAGAATCTGTTTTCTGATGAGTGGAATGCACTTGGAAAGCTTAGGAGGCAGATATCTTCTAGTTAATTATATCTTTGTTAAAAAAGGGAATTCTTAAATTTTCCCAAACAGTATTCTCTGTACAGACAGGTGGGTAAGAAGCTAAAAATCTACATGATATTACTTTTTTTCAATAGAGTTTTCATAGAAACCCAGCCTCAATCTCCATTCTTTTTGTTCTTTTAAATTGGCCTTTACTCTGATAATTCTAGTTATTATTATCTGATTTACGTTTCTTTCCTGGAAAAATATGTTCTCTATTTTTTATTGATTGTTTTTAGTTATATATGGCAGTAGAATCCACTTTAATATAATTGTGTAAGCATGAAACATATCTTATTCTACTTAGGACCCCATTTTCACAGATGTACATGGTAGTGGGATTCACTGTAGCGTGTTCATATAAGTACATAGGAAAATTATTTCAGATTCATTCCATTGTCTTTCCTCTCCATACTCCCCCTCCCTTCCCTTTGTATAATCTACTGAATATATATTTCTCCCTTCCCTAGTGTTATGGTTTGATATGAGGTGTCCCCCAGAAGATCTCACACATTGTCTCATGTGTGAGACAATGCAAGAAGGTTTGGAGGGGAAATGATTGGGTGATCACCTTAACCTAGTCAGTGAATTAATCGCTGATGGGATTAATTAACTGGTAACTGGAGGCAAGGGTGGTATCCCTGAAGAAAGTGGTTCACTGGGGGCATGGCCATAGGATATATATTTCGATTCTGGAGAATGGAGTTTTTCTCTCTCTGTGCTTTTTGTTTACCATGTTAGCTCATTACTTTCACCACACTCTCCAACCATGATATCCTGCCTCACCTCAAGCCTCAAGGAATGGAGTTGGATTTATATGGACTAAGACCTCTGAAACTGTGAGCCCCCAAATGAACTTTTCCTCCCCTAAAATTGTTCTGGTAAGATCTTTCAGTCATAGAAACATAAAAGCTGACTAAAACACCCTACTTATTGTGAATTAACTTTCACTCATCAGGGAAAACATTCACCTTTGGTTGTAGAGAACTGGCTTATTTCATTTAGCCAATCCAACTCCAGGTCCCTCCATTTACTTGCAAATATCATAAAGTCATTCTTCTTTATGGTTGAGTAATACTACATTGTGTATATATACTACCATTTCTTTATCAGTTCATCTGTGGAAGGGCATCTAGATTTGTTTTGCCTTCAAAAATCACATGTAGATCTGTCTAGCATCCTAATGGCATATATCTGCCAAAACTTAAAATCTTGTGACCTTAATTCCATTTGCCACAATATCACATATACCTGATTTGGTTAATGAATCTTACACTGAAAAGATTCATGTTTAGAGTGAGTAAATAAATCAGACTTTTAATTGGAACAACAGCTGAAGTGAAATTCTGATATGGCCAAAGCAAAGTAAAAGGTATTTCCTCTGAGTGAAGCTCTAGCATGGACTTGTCTTATTTGAGGGACACTATCTTAGCCTGTACTCTCTGGGGTCTTACATGGCAAGTGTAACTTTGACACACATTCAATTAATGAATTTTATCCCAATATCTGTGGCTTATTTTCATTAATTGGTTTGTTCCTGAGTGTTCCTTTTGGGTCTTCTTTTGTTCCTTAATCTTTTTGGTTAAAAAAATAGTAAGTCATTCGTAAATTCCTTTATTCCTTGATAAAACTTGAGGGTTTTTCCTAGAAATTTTAATAGATAGAGACTTGGTCAATTGTATCCAATTTTCTATGTCATAAACGATCGTCTTCTCATTGTCCAAATGAGATTTTGTTAAAAATACAGCCTCAAATATCACCAGAAAGCTATTAAATCTTTTGAGATAAATTTCAGATAATTATATTTGCATTAAAACTTGACAAGACTGAATTAAAATGTAGTACTCTGAATGGAAATATATTTATACTTCTTTTATGTGCAGTAACACATTCCATCTACAAATTTAATTAATTAACAAAGGTAACTAATTTAGGGTAATTTAGAAATTAAGGCACCATGATAAAAGTTCATTTTTTATTCATAAAAATGACACCACTGACAATGTCAGGAAGGCAATATTTCTCAAATTACTAGTCTTGCACCATTTTAGTAGTACATAGTGAAGACTGGTAACCCTCATCAAACCAAGTCCTGATAGCAAATAATATGTTTCTAGAATAAAATAGACTTCAACAGTTGTTCTAATGCCATTGAGAATATAGGTCCCATATAGCAGCCACCAACTCTTTGGTTATCTAATTGCTGATTCAATAGAATCAAAACCTCTATTACCAATTATGAACACTATTTAATATTTCTCTCCAGTATGAAATGACAACAATTTTTTTTAAAGAAACTGGCTATCTCTGGGAGATGAATTTACTAATTATGCTCCCATTAACAACTTCATTTGAAGTTTTTGAGCTTTCTAAATTACAGGTGGTGCTCATAAAATATTTTGATTGGTTTCTTACTTTGATATATTGTTTCCAACTCTTCATCCTTTCTATATTATGCTCTTAATGTCTCCATTTCTCCTTAGTTTGAAGAGCAATTGAATATAAGATAATATTTTTTGTCATCATAAACCTTCACTGATGAGCATGCATACAAATGTGTTCATATCCCAGTGTGTATTTTTCATTTTGAGCTGCCTTCAGTGCAGATTAGTCCCATTTCATATGCCCCCAAAACTACATAGAGTTAGTGCCTGATATGTTGAATACTACAATCCTTGATTGACAATGAAGTTCTAGTTGACTACATGTTAATACCAATATTTGAGAGAAATGTCTCCAAATGTGACACTTTTGGGTCTGAGTTTCCTTAGCATTCTATGAAATCAAACATAAATCCTAAATGTTGTTAAAAACCTAAGCAATTGTAAATAATAATAACAACAAGGAGACAGAGAGACAATGTGCAGAGGAAAGAAAGTGGCAGAGTGGCTCCTCTGCCCAAGTGGCCCCATTTATTTATACCAATAGGTTATGTTAGGTCATTAGTACCATAACCACATTATTGTTTAGAGTATCAATAAAGTTGCTTATTCTGCAGTAACATTTCACAGTTACAATATGCAATGTTAGGAGCTTTATGCTGTTCTCAAAAAAGTCCATTATCTAAAGTTGTTGTTAGAAGGGCAGCTCCAGGAGCACCAGAGCTTGATGAAACATTGTAGTTGCATAGCAAACAAGTTCTTCCAATTCCCAGGAGCTATGTGCCTGCAATCAAGAATGAGGCTTGGTGAGGCTCTAACACAGAGGCATCTCAGGGCATTGCCATACCAGCTAGACTTTGCACATATATTACCTATATTATTAGATTCTAAGAGAGATTACAGGGCATTCTAAGGATGGAAGAAGTAGGTCATTGAAACAGGGTGCTTGTTACCCACTGGGTGTTTTTCCACCAAGGGAACATTTCCCTGTACATTTTCACAGTCAGAATCCCTACAAGCACTATTTCATTTTACTGGTGTGCTATATTTTGAGAGAAAAGGAAGCATGGAGTAAAATAAGTCAGTTATCTACCCCTTTCATAAAATTCTTCCGTGTTTTCCTTTCCTCTTCTTAGACCTTTATAGCCTTGGTAGGTATAAGAAATATAGTTTCTTATTTCATTCTATAGAGTTCTATAAACATTACTCTTACTGTTTTTACACTGCTCTGGCCATAAGCTGCTGTTACAGAAGTATCTGACTAGAGTCTACACTTTTAATGTGATGATACCTTCTGTGAAACAATTCCCTAAGAATTTAACTCATTATTATTATTATTATTATTTTCATCTATTTTTGTCATAAGGAATCCAGGTGTAGAAAACCTTCAAATGACAGAATATTTTTAAAAATCCTCTGAAGAGCTAATTGTTTCTTCTTATGAAAAGTCTTAATTAATTCCCCAGCCTTATTTAAGAAAGTATAACAACAATAATAATTTTATGTGATAATTTTATCTTTAAAAATAATTACTGTGGAATTTTTGAGAGCAAAAATGGAAGAATTGAAAAACACATTCCAGTTCAGATATAATCTTAGTGAATTAAAATATTTCCTGCATGAATATGAACTTAAAATTTTTAAAAAGACAGACATATTTTGCTATTTCAATGATCATATTATAATAAACTGACAAATGAAAATCAAAATGCAATGATATTTTATAGTATTCTTGTAAACAGATTGTTATTGTGTTTAAATTGTACAGGCACAAATTTATGGGTTTAACTAGTGTTGTAGTTTGGATATGAAATATCTCCCTAAAGCTTCTCTTTTAACGTAGAAATGTCCAGAGATGTAATGATTGAATTATGAGCTCTGTATCCTAACTAATAGATTAATCCATTTGATGATTTAATAATTTGAATGGATTATTCGGTGGTAACTGAAAGCAGCTGGGGTGTGGCTGGAAGAAGTAACTCACTGAAAGCTTGCCCTTGGGAATTATATATTGACCCTGTCTCCTCTCTTATTCTTTCTTTGTTTCCTAGTTGCCATGAGCTGAGCAGATTTCATCTGCTATGAGCTTCCACCATGTTGTTCTCATATTGAACCCACAGCAATGGAATCAGCTGACCATGGACTTAATCTCTGAAACAGTGAACACCAAATAAACTTTTTCTCCTCTAAGTTGTTCTTGTCCAATGTTTGGGTTAGAGTGACAAAAAACTAACACCACTGCTATCTCCAAAAAATGGATTTAAAATTTTCATGGTTCAGACTTTACTTGATAGGCTGTTTCAATAAACAAGGAGTGATTAGTCAGGGTAAATTTACCTTAAGATGATATTTCTCAGCTGGAGCATGGCAAGACATTCCAAGATCGTATAACAAGAGAAAATGCAAAAATTATAACTAGAAGTTATCAAATATTTATGTAATAAACAGAATAATGTTTTAAGTAATCTTTCTGCAAAACTATGCTTAATGATGCGCTTCCTTCTATATTGTCAGTATAGTCCAGAGAAATAAATCTTACTCCAGAGAAATAGATTATATCCATTCTAGAGTTACATTTAGATACTTAAGAATTTTTATTTTAATTCTAATTCTGTGTATGTATGCTTCTCAGATGTTACATATTTTATTTCCAGAGATAGGTAGCTCTTCAACAACTACTATGTAAAACTAAATTCTATAAAATAAATAACATATCCATGTTATTTTGATATGGAAATGTGAGAAGCGGTGACTGTGTACATGGGTATTATTTTCTTTACACAACTATTTTTAACAAATAAACCTACTTAGTGAGGATATTTTATTAAATAATTGCAAATTTTAATAATTTTATATCCACCCTCAAATGTTTTGAGGCAAAATAATGGAAAATAAAAATTATCTTGTATGGACATCTTCAAAAGAAGATAAATGAATGGCCAATAGGTGTCTGAAAATGTGTATTATTCATCAGCGAAATGAAAATCACAAGCAATGAATTATCACCTTGCATTTGTGAGTGTGGCTAAAAAAGACAAAATATAACATGTTTGTAAAAATATGAAAAAAGAACACTTTAACACTGCCAATGGAAATATAAATTGATATATCCTTTACGAAAAAGTTTATAGAGGCTCCTCAAAAATTTTAAAAACACAAATATCATATGATCCAACAATCAAACTTAATTTCTGAATATATATCCAAAGGAAACAAAATCAGCATCTTGAAGAGACATCTGCATTCCTACATTCATTGGAGCATATTCACAATAGCTAATTTATGGACATAAACTAAATCTGTACACAAATTAAAGGATTAACATGCACACACATACACACACACACACACACACACACACACATGCAATGGGAAATTCTCCATTCATTAAAAAAAATCTATCATTTTTGACAATAAGGATATCTGGAAGTCATTATAAGAAATGAAATAAGCCAGTCACAGAAGTACATACATTGTAGGGTATAACTTAGATATTAAATCTTAGAGAAAAAGTCAAATTCATAGAAACATAGTACAATACTAGTTATCAGGTCCATGGTTGTATGGCAAAGAAAGCTGAAAGACGTTGCTCATAGAGTATAAATTTTCATTATAGATGGATAAGTTCTGAAGATCTTTACATGGTGACTATAATATACAACAGTGTATTGCTTCTTTAAAATTTGAAAATAGATTGCAAGTATTTTTAGCCCATCAAGAAATTCTAAAGTAACTCTGAGGTGACATAGACTAATTTGTATGTAGCATATATGTATATCAAGTGTACATGATATTTTACATATTAAATATATACAATTTTATTTCAATTATACCTCAGTAAACTGAACATACTTTAAAAAACATTGTCTACCTATAATTCCAAATATAAATGAAGATTTTCTTCTGTATAGTTTATACTAGGAATACAGAAACAAACATGATGGCTTTACAAACTCAGAGGAAGTTCAGAAAACAACTTACTGTATTTAGTCTATTGAATCTAATAAACATAAACATATTAGATAAAAAATATGTATTTAATCATATCATATTATTCTATTTTAGAATTCAAAATTAAAAATCAAACTTTAAATAATTATCCACATTACATCTGTCAAAATGGTAAATAATATTTCAATTATAACATTTATGGAAGTCATCACTTTAATTATTTTTTCTTACTTTTTTTCTTTTCTTCCCCCTCCCCTTATTTTTTTGGTATTGGGGATTGAAGTCAGGGACACTCCACCACTGAGCCACATTCACCAGCTCTATTTTGTATTTTACTTTTACACAGAGTCTCACTGAGTTGCTTAGCACCTCACTTTTGCTGAGGCTGGCTTTAAATTCATGATCCTTCTGCCTCAGCCTCTGGAGCCATTGGGATTACAAGATCTCTCAGTTCAGTTAATATAAAAAGACATGACTGCACCCATATTGAGTTATTAATTGCCATGATTAATCCAGAGTGTCCCTGATTATTTTTTTCTGTATTTTTTCCGTTGTATTATAAATAGACAAAATTATTGAAATTATATATGGAGTTTTCAACCTAGATCTGAGCACCAGGAAAGTGCCTGACACATGCATTCTAGTTTAGATTAAGTTACTTGTGTCTTAGCTCACATTATACACCTCTAATGTTGGAGGAAGGTCACCTTCAACCTATTGTTGAAGGAAGGTCATGATATTACCCAAGACCATACTTAAGTAAGTTAGTCTCACAAATAATAGTATTCTCTGAAATCATGGAAGTGTTTTCTAGCCCCTTTGATCTCATTGTGCCTTGGGGCTGGTTCACATATATGTTGTTGTAGAATAAAATGAGAGAAAGAAAAAGTAATTAATCAAAACAAATTATAGTAAAAACAGTATTTATTAGCAGTTTTCCATTATACAGTTTAACAATGGAAATTAGTTAAACTTTAAACAATGTCCTTGAAAAGTATGCCATAGAAGTTACTAGTTTGAAATGGTTTTAAAGACAAATTGGTAACTCTATGGTTCATGGAGAAAAAAAATATTGAAAGGACTAAATTCAACCTAAACAACAAATCAAGTTAACTTTATGACCCAGACCTTAATCTTTTTCCTACCATATTTTTAGATTTATATTCCTCAATTTTATTGTGACTATCTTGTCACCAATTTATTGTGTTACAATCATAATCATGTCATTATAAGTTTCTAAAATAAGCTAAAAAGCCCATCCTATGGAACATGCTTTTATTATTTCAAAAATCGTATTTTGTTTTTGTTAGTAGTTAAGAAAGCATTATCATAAGTGAAGGCATAAATGAAGGCAAAAATAAAAAGTACATTATTCTGAAAATAAGGTGGATATGCAGTCATTATAGATTCAGAAAATTATTATGAGTGACTTTATAAAAAGAAATCACAGAGGTTGATCAAAGTTATCCTGATAGAATTTGGAACAAACAGACACTATTATTATCAACATGACCCAGAGAAGTTCTGAAACATTTAGCTCAGCTAGAGTAGAGGTATAAGATACCTGAAAGACAAGGTCAAATATAGTAACATTATATAGTAACATTAACAATGAATACAAATGTTCCAAAAAGCACAATTTAAAATTCTATGAACAAGAAGTTATAGAGATTTTGAAAATTTAATTAAAAAACAGTAAGTCAAAATATATCAAATATAAAATATAAAATGACAACTTGAATTTATTTATTTATTTTTTGTACCAGGGATTGAGCCCAGGGGTGCTTAATAACTGAGCCACATTTCAAGCCTCCTCCCTTTTTCAAATTTGATATTGAGTCTAGCTAAATTTCTTAGGGCCTTGATAATTGGGTGAGACTGGCTTTGTACTCTGATCCCTCTGCCTCAGTCTCCTGGGCTGCTGGGATTTCAGGGGTGTGTAACTGCACCAGGCAACAACTTGATTTTAGACAAAGGATATACAGGAGCACTTAAAAGATAACATATTTTATAATGCTAACAACTACAACTTGTGAAGTTATAACTTGGTAATGCCACTGCTTAAAATTAACTAGAATGAACTTTCAGAAAAAGGATACTAATAAAGGAATAGAAATGTATCAACTACAAAATGTTCAAAATACCTCTTAGTTTAAAAAAGATCAATTAGGCAAAACTAGTAAAGTGGACTAAAGAAATTAAAACAACAACAAAAAAAGAACTTAAATAAGTTTATTTTCAAATGCACATTAAAGTTGACTATATATGAGATGCCTCAAAGGAAACTTCAATTATTTCCAGAGAATAAAATGTTAAAGAGCAGCAAGAAATTGAAAACAAGTTTGAAATGTCTCTATCACTGAAAATATCAAAACCAGGACTAACCTATTGACACTTAGATTAAAAATATATATATACAAAATAGAGTGGTGGCAGCATTTACATAAAAGAATGGTAGTTAAAGTATGTCCTGTCAAAATGGTCACAGTGCTGAGATTAAGTCTTTATTCCTAGCAATTCAGGAGATTTGAGACAAGAGAATTGAGAATTTGAGGCCAGACACAGCAATTTAGCACAGTTTAAAGAACTTAGTGAGACTGTCTCAAAATAAAAAATAAAAAGTGCTAGGGATGTATCTCAGTACTAAAATGCTTCTTGGTTCAATCCTAAGTACCTAAAAAAATAAATAAGTACGTAAATAAATAAATAATTTTAACACTATATCATTTCATTACACATGAGAAACACAAATAATTATCAGAAGAAAGTATGTTACATTAAATACTTACATCACTGCAAAATAAGGACACCAAAAAAAAAACAACAACAACAAAAAAAAACTACATAAAGACCAACATTAAGGGCAGAAAAATAACTTGATATGGAAACAATCAGAAAAAATATAAAGACAGCAGAAATTAATAGTGAAGGAAATAAAAGAACGGAAGAAATGAAAGCAAAAGCATATAACTGAATACAAACAATCAATGTCAGGTCAATGGCTGTGACTTAGGAACAAAGCACAGAGCAGCCCCTGCACCTCGAAAGAAACATCAATCAGGCACCAACAAAACTGCCTGTCAAGGAGTTGGCTGAACTAGTCAGGCAGACTCAATTACAGAAAAAGGTGATACTCCAAATTCAGGCCTTGGCAGCAACACTGATGCCCAGGGCTCAAGCAAGAGTTCACGGGGGATTCAGCATTCCTCTCTGCCAGGGGCTTGCTTCAGATGTGGATGCGAAGGTCACTGGGCTCCCAATGCCCAAACCCATGGCCTCCTTCCAGGCCATGCCCCACTTTTAAGCAGACAGGACATTGTAAGAGTGACTGTCCCATGGCTGGCCCTTATTCAGCACCTCTACATAGAGGTATGACCAACCAGGTGGTCCCTTCTCTTGAAATATTGGGGTTCGCAGAAGACTGAAGAAGCATAGACTTGAGGATCCCCATTACCCTTGCTGAGCCCAGGATAACTCTCCAGGTAGTGGGTAAGTCCATAACCTTCCTTGTGAACATGGGGGCTACCTATTCTGTCTTGCCTGCCCATTCTGGGCTCTGTTTCCTTCCCAGATCTCAGTTATGGGGATTGATGGCAAACCCTCATCCCCAAACTGAACTGCCAAGCTGGTCTGTGCCCTAGAGGGACACCCATTCACACACTCTTTTCTGGTCATTCCATCCTGTCTGGTTCCTCTCCTAGACAGAAATGTTCTCCAATTATTAGGAGCCACCCTCTAACTACACCCCAAGAATACTACCACTCATCTTCTTCTGCCTCTTATCCTTACCCTAATTACCTGAAAGTACCTACTGTGCCATTGCCCCCTGACCTAGTCAATCCCCGGGTCTGGGATGTCTCCAAGCCGGTCATAGCCTCCCACCACAAGCCAGACTGTATCTAGCTGAAACCCCAAAATAAATTTTCTTTGCATTCCCAATTTCCCATTTCCAAAACCCATAGGGAGGGACTTAAACCCATCATAGACCAGTTTCTTGCTCAGGGACTCCTCATCCCTACTGACTCCCTCTGCAACACTCCCATATTGCTGGTATGCAAAGCCTCAGGTGCCTATCACTTAGTCCAGGACCTCTACCTAATTAATAAAGCGGTTATTCCCATTCATCCTGTGGTTCCTAACCCTTACACTCTTCTTTCTCATATCCCCCCTTTACTTTAAGATCCACTCACTTTATTGTCCTGGATCTTAAAGATGCCTTCTTTACAGTGCCTCGCCATCCTGACTCTTATTACCTTTTTGACTTCACATAATAAGAACCCTACATCCTTTAGGTCTCAACAGCTGACCTGGGCAGTCCTACCCCAAGCTTCAGTGACAGTCCCCACGTCTTTGGGCAAACCTTGGCATAGGACCAAACTGCTTGTTACTTGGGGAATAGTACTCTCTTACAGTTGGATAGAAGCGTTCCCTAAACTCCAGGGAAACTGCTGACACAGTCACTTCCATCCTCATTGAGCAGATCATTCCTGGGTTTGGACTTCCCACCTCTATCTAGTTAAACAACAGTCTGGCCTTCACTTCTCAGGTTGTTCAACCAATCTCCAAAGGCCTTAACATTACTTGGAAGGTCGACATCCCCTACTGACCCCAATCCTCGGGTAAGGCTGAGAGGGCTAACCGTGTTCTCAAGGATCATTTCACTAAACTTGCTATTAAATTCAGGCTGTCCCGGCCCAATCTCCTGCCATTGACCCTCACCCAAATTTGGGCATTCCTAGAGCTCCCTCAGACCTGAGCCCCTTTGAGCTACTCTATGGGTGCCCTTTCTTAATTAACCAAAACTTTCCAGTCACTCCTCCTTCCCTTGTTTCCTACCTGCCCTCTCTCACACTTCTACACAAACTCCTAAGGGAACACACAGACTGTTGTCTTCTTGTGCCATCTGTTACCTTTATCCCAGCACAACCAGGAACTGAATCAGACTCTCTTCAACCAGATGACACCATCTTACTTCAACAGCTGCATCCTCAATCATTGGAACCTTCCTGGACGGGACCCCATACAGTCATACTTACTACCTCAATGGCCAAGATCTTGGGCCACTCCCCCTGGTATCATATCTCCTGCTTTAAGAAAGCACCTGTTCCAAATGTCCAGTCCTGGACTTCCATCATGCTGGGGCCCACCAAACTCAAGATTTCTCACCAAGTCTCTCCTTCTTTTACTAATCATTAATCTCTATTAAGCTTCTATCCCAGACCATAGATGGCGCTTTTACATCCAAGCAACATGGCAGCAGAATGTCACTACCCTCTCTCAGTTTATGGGTCAAGGTGATTGCCCTCCACTCAATGCAGTTGGGCAGTTACCCTTAACATCCCTGGATTCAACCTGGCCACCTCTTCCCACTTATATTAAGCAATGCTGTGCTTCATAGCAGACCAAACTGAGGAATCTTGTAAGCACTGGCCTGATACTTATGGCGGGTGCCCTTATAATTCATGCAAAAATTATAGATAACCCTTGCTATGAGAATCAAACATACACTAAATTAACTATTTGGAACCCATTGGACCTGAAATGGGATTCTGGTGTTCATGGTAAATGTTGTTATTGTTTTTTTTTTTTTTTTTTTTTCCAGGCACCCCTCAGCCTCTATCAGAATATGGAGAATTTATGTACAAGTGTTCCCTCAAATTCACATAACCATCCAGGAGCAAGAGAAGGAACTCCAACACCAGCTGAATGCAGTTGCCCATCCTAAAGCTGACCCTTTCTCATGGATGGCCCTAATATTTCAGGCCCTTCAGCTTCTCAATTTATCCAAAGTTAATAATATTTCAGACTGTTTCCTCTGCACATGTTTGGACTGTACTCCGTTAACTGAGAATCCCATTGATCTTCCTCTCAATACTTCAACTAGACCTCAAGGACCCCTCTCTCCAGCCTTTGAGGAAATACCTCTTTTTTGTAACTCATCAGGGAATTTCTCCTGCTGCTATATTTCCTCTGGTTCAGTACCCTGTGACCAAATCGTTTGAATTTCTTCCCCAACCTTTGCTCCACTGGGGTTCTTTTCTGGGTGCAATGGTATCATAACAAAAAATATAAGCCTCAAAATGCCCTTTGCTTTTTGTGTTCCTTCCACCTTGTTCCCTCAATTAACTCTGTACACGGAGGCTGAAATAGAATGGCTTGTTACTATCTTCCTTTCCAGTACAAGAAAGGCATCTTTCTACCAGTAATAGTTGGACTCTCCCTGGACTCCTCATTTGCTGCCTCCAGACTGGGATCAGGAGGACTTGGTTATGCAGTAACCACTACTCAGAAGCTTGAGCAACAACTTTGGGAAGTGGTAGAAGCATCTGCTGCCTCTCTTGCTTCCCTACAAAGGCAAATAACATCCATTGCCCAAGTTTCATTACAGAACTTTCAAGCCCTAGATCTCCTGACAGCAGACAAAGGAGGAACCTGTCTATTCCTGAAAGAAGGAATGCTACTAGTATATCAATGAAACTGGATTGGTCGAAAAGAATGTCCACACCCTCCGTCATTCAGGTTCACCCGAAAGTGCATAGGTGAAACTGCCAGAGTGATCTACAACTAGATGCTCCTACACCCCTACAGTTGCCTCCCCAGTAAACCAACACCCAAGCCACTCCCTTCTCCCAATGTCCCAAAGCCATCAGGAAGTAGCCATATCAATTTGCCACCCTATATCATCAAAAAGGCCAAGATGTCAGGTTGATGGCTGTGACTTAGGAACAAAGCACTGAGCCTGCATGCACAAAAGAGACACCAATAAGGCACTGATGAAACCACCTGTCAATCAGCAGGATCTCCTGGCCAATCCTGGATCTCAGCCAGTCCCCCCTACCAACTCCACTGGGACAAAAGACTCTAAAAATCCCTTTTCCTGTTCCAAGCCCTTCCCTTTTTTCCATAAGCCCCATAAAATTTCAGTCCGACTGAGTCCCCACGCAGTTTCCCCTCAGACCTTCTTCCTGTCGGCTCTGGTGGTCTGATAGAGTTCCGCCTGGGAGTGAATCTCAATAAAGCATCATTCAGCGGCCCTTTTAAATCTGCCTCCTTTTGGTTACTGCCATTGCCTGACCTTACAAACAACACAATAATTTTAAAACACTAGATTCTAAGTGAAAGTATTGGAAGAAAGCACAAGTATACTGATTACAAATCATAGATAAAATAATTTCCAAGACATAGGAACATAAAAAGAAATATTCAAGTAAGACTATTTTACAAAACTAAGCAAAAATAGAATAAAAATAATAGAAGTTGATAGTTTTGCAGGAAATTATGATATCAGATATCAGTGGATACAGAAAATCTGATTAGATCATCTAAAGAAGAAATGAATTTGTGGAGAAAGAGCCCTTCACACAAAAGTGCTAGCCCAAGATGGTACCTTGAAGAATTTGACAAAATGTTTAAAGAGCACAATGTTTATTACAGATCTCAGAGCAAACAAAAAGCTGGAAATCATCCACATTTTAAAAATCATTTAAGAGGAACATTTATTTCCAAACCTATAATTATAAGCAATTACAAAACAGACACAAATATATATACAATATATACCAAGTATATACCTTGTGTATATGCAAATCTTAAATAATAGCAAAAAGTCAAGAAATTGCATTCAAAACCTCCTGGGGTTTAGGATCAGTTTGATTGGACTTAAATTACATGATTATCTAAGAAGCTGAAGGAAAATAACTTGACATGATTCAAGAACCATTTATTACACTCAACAAAATATAGATTGAATATCTTCCCTCATTTGATTAAAACATTGTCAATTTTAAATCTCCAAATTATTATTATTCCAAACGCAAGGGCATATTTCCTAACACATTCATGTTAGCATATATTATATGTTCATGTGTATCTCATATACACACATATATCATATATGTATATATCTTATATACATACATATACACAAAAATGATATGAAATATATATGTATATATCTTCCTGACTAGAGTCAAGAAGATACCTTAAAGATTTTTGTTATGCCTATTACTGTTTAATATTGTACTAGATATACTAGATTTTTCAAATATACAAAAGAAAAAAATGGAAAAATAGAAGTGACAAAAATTGAACGAAATTCTTTCTATTTAATCATTTTCAAATGATCAGTTATGTATTTGGGAAATCAAAAATGGTGCCAGTAATGAATTCGGGGCCTCCTGCCTGCATGATAAGCATGAGGTCTACCCCTGGGCTACATCCACAGCCTCTTAAATTAACATTTAAAAATAAAATACTACTATATTTAAGAACAAAAACATATTAGACCATGTAATAGAAGATTCAACTCTTTCTCTCTCTCTCTCTCTCTCTCTCTATATATATATATATATAAATATATATATATATATATATATATTTGTATTTCTATAACACTAATAAAATTCCATTTATCAAATAACATCAAATGATGTATTCCATATCATTTTTGTGTATATGTATGTATATAAAATGCACATATACATATGATATATGCTAACATAAAGGTGTGAGAATGTAACTGTCTCAGACTTTGAAAGACACTTTTATTTACACAGTACTGGAGGTTGAACCCAGAAGAAGTCTTCCACTGAAGTGCATCCCCTTTCCTTTTTATTTTGAGATGGTGTCTTGTTAAATTGCCCAGGCTGCCCTTTAACTTGTGATCCTCCTTCTTCTGCCTCCCAAGTCACTATAATTACAGGTCTTTGCCTGGCTAAAAGACATAAATTTGCCTGTATATGCTCAAAGAAACTATCTTTTAAAGGAAAGAATAATAACCCTAAAAATTACTACAGTAATCACACTGCTCATACAGTTTCAGTACTGTAAATATGAAACTGTTATGTTTATATGGATAAAAAAAATAAATAAATGTTTTGGTGTTCTGTGGTTATTAACTGAATGAAACAATTTACAGAGAACAGGTAAATTAAATAAAAATTATGAATTTTTAAATGAGAATTGCAAATTTACATCCATAATTTATTTTATCTTTAAAAATTTTATGTTATATGTGTGTGTGTGTGTGTATGTATGTATGTACCTTAAGCATATGAATTATTTTTTTGTAAAGTTTTTAATAGCAAAAGTCAAGAAGAGAATCAAAGACTATCAGAAACATAAGAAAATAGTCACAAGTGAACGTGAACAGGCCCCAGTTGATTAAAAAAAAATAAAAAATTTTCCTCTTCTCAATAGAGGATGTTATAACACATAAAATAAACTTTTATGATTTATTTATTAAGACTTTTTTGCAAATTTCTAAAGTTTTATTATACATAAAACACATAAACAATTGTAAATTCATAAATACACAGTAATACTAAGAGAAAATATAAATATATGACTTTAAAAGAAATATGAAAGAATTCATCATTTTAAGGTGGTAAATATAATAAGCAATGTGAAGTATTTTTCTTTATATATATATTTTTTTACCTCAGGGTAATCAGATGGAGGATTGAAAGCCTATTATAAAAGCATAAAAGTATTTTAGCAAATTAATCTTAACATATTTCAACCTCTTAAGAACTAGTGGGTTGGGAAAATAATCACCAGTGCTTTCTAATATCACAAAAGGGAGACAAAAAAACATTATTTTCTATATAATGAAAGTATATAAAAACATCTTTGAGAAATAATTGCCAAAACATCACTCTTGGCTTTTATCTAGTGTCTAGATTGAACTACTGATTTATAGGAAATTCACAGGAAGAGAGGAATAGGTCAAATGTCACCACAGGAATAAAAAAAAAAATCAAAATCAGACTGCTGAAAACACAATAAAAAATAAGATTTCTATTGTATATGCACATTGAGAAAAAACTTAAAGAAAACATATAGGAAAACTTAATAACCAAATAAAATGCAAAGCTATTTTATTTTCTTTTTTACCATAATTAATGCAGGATGATAGTGAATTCTCTGTGTGAACAAACTTTAGATGTAACAATGGTTTTGTGGCCAGAGTTGAAAAAATTATTTAAAATATTGGTAGAAGGTTTAACAATTATACAGTATTAAAAATTACATTCCAAAACTGTCTGTGTTGAAAATAATGTGGATGTAAGGTTTTCTATATCATGGTAATTGTTGAGAATCAGTGATTGATACATGAGTATTCATTATGCCACCCTATTTTGCATATGTTTGAAATTTACCATAATAAATGCAAGAAAGAAAAACAAAAATTCCATAACATAAATATTTCTATAACCTAATAAAATTCCATTTACCAAATAACATTTTGCATTGCCACTATTTTTTAGTTCCGACTATTATACATATTCTAAAGTCAGAGAATAAATATTATTAATGTATAATATTCAGAAAAATATTACTTTGGTACAATGTCTATGAGATTATTTTAAGCCAGATTTAAGGTTTGGGAATTAGATAATCTATTAAACTTAGGAATGATTTAGTATCATTTGACACTCTATAAAATACTAGTTGAACTTTGTTCTACTTGGCCAGATGCACAGTACTTGAGGAGAAGGGGAGAAGGTGGCTGGTGGGAAGTGTTACTGGATCAAATTAAATGGTGAAAACTCAGAAAAAAAAAATAATATAGGACAAATTCATCCTTTAGATAATGCTTTTAAATATTTAGTTTGTGTTTGTTTTTATTTTAAACCAATTGTAAATACAATTCTTGTTTTTCTGAAGATCTCATCATATTCCCTTCAAAGGGCAGTTGTTCTCCTTGACTTTGTTATAACTTCACTAAAAAGGAAGCCACATTATCTGTAATAATTTTCCATTTTTAATTTTCAGTTCTATGTATATGCCTAAAAGTTATTTTTTCATCCTGTGTAAACATAGATATGGTAGAGATATTTTAGATAGATATTTTAGAAGCAAACATAGATATTTTAGAAGCAAAATTTTATCACAAGTTGTATAAAATACCTAAAATATACATTGATTGGGTTTGGGTTCACATTTGTAACTTTTAGAACATTAGGAGCACATCATTTTTCTTCTTTAAGTAAAACTCATTACAAGATCGTTAGAGAAATAGAGAAGCCAAATATTAATTAAAGGCTTTACTTTATAACTCTGGTGAGTTACAACTTCAATCTAGATAAGAATATTAAATTTAACTGTCTTTAAGATTACTGCAGTAATATATATGATATATTATTTGCCACCTTAATAAACATCTTATCATTTAAGGAGTGAAATAAAAGTCATTCTAATTTATCTGTAAGACTACAATAAAACAGGTTCTGCATGAAATCAGGTAGAAATTGGAGTTGTAAATTTTGGCCATGTCAAAAAAAAACACAAACAAATGCAACATTTTTATTGTATAATGCTGCTAGAGACACATTAAAAATATTGAATTATGAAAATTTACCTCAAGCACAAATAGTACCTGTGTTACATAAACCTGAACATAATGGCTGTATAATATTGGTATCAAACCATTATGTACTAAGATATGCATATTGCTGTGTTAATATACTCAGTTGTTAAGATACTTAAAGATTTTGATTTTCAAGTTTTGATAAAATTAAATACATAAAAAAGTTTCAGTGAGTGAAAGAGCCTTTCTGATATTTACAGAAAGTAAAATTATTTAAATTTAAAATCTCTTTCCCAAGATTACTATCAGAGATGAGAAAACTAACTACTCCATTATTATATGTCTATTTATCTTTGGGGCAATATGCAAAATAAATACTTTCTGAAAAAAAATCAAAAATATTTGAAAGACCAATGAACAGTTCCCATTTATAAATAAAAGAGCTCTATAAATATTTATAAATGTTTCTAAATGACATAGACACTAATGCCTACTTTGAATGCTAAAGTGAGCATTAAATGCAGAATATTAGAGATTAAAAAAATAAGAATCAATTTATATGTAATTTTAATCGGAAGTATAGTATCCCAAAATAAATGCCTGTTTTAGGAATACTGATTAAAGATTTTGTATGGAACAATGTCAACATATATTCTAGCTTTTTATGTAGATAGGAGATTTCTGTAGTGATGCAAGTTTCCACCATAAAGGATTTAATGTTGTTTTTTTTTTTTTATTTACAATATCACCAACTGTACATACATTTAAAACTTTAAGCAACCATGACAGAAAAAGCAATCAGCAAGAATGTTTTCCCAAAGTGGGAAGAAGTGAATTTATTATTATAAACTATTATAATATTTATATTTTATTTATAATTGATTTATTGTTTTGCCATTATTATTATAACTATATTTATCATTATTTTTTTATTTTTTTAAGAGAGAGTGAGAGAGGAGAGAGAGAGAGAGAGAGAGAACTTTTTTAATATTTATTTTTTTTAGTTATCGGCGGATACAACATCTTTTGTTTGTATGTGGTGCTGAGGGTCGAACCCGGGCCGCACGCATGCCAGGCGAGCGCGCTACTGCTTGAGCCACATCCCCAGCCCTATATTTATCATTATTATTATTATATTAGTTTGCTGTGTCTTTGACAGGTATCTAAGAAAAACAACTTAAAAGAGGAAAGACTTATTTATGCTCACAGTTTCAGGGGTTTCACTTAATGCTCTGTCAGCTGTATTGCTTTGGGCCTGAGAAAAAGCATGGTGGAAGGATGTGGTGGAAGAATGCTGTTCAGCTCACCCAGGAAAGAATGAGAAAGAGGAGAAGGGGACTGACTGAAGACAAGTTATAATCCCCAAAATCACACCCACAAGGAGCTACTCCCTCACACCAGGTCCTACTTCTCACAGCCTCCACAACCTTCCAGCAGTTCACTGAGCTATCAATGTATTAATCGACTGATGAAGTCAGAGCCCTAATGATCTAATCTTTTTCTAAGAGCCCCTCCTCTGAATATTGATTGCTGCAGTTGAAACTTTCAACATAAGAGAAATAGGGAGACATCTCAAATCCAAACCATGACATTATTATGTTTCTGCTACAATTATATTATAAGGTAGAGTATTCACTTGAATGTTGAATATCCAAGAGGGAAAAATTAAAAGAAGATTCTTGAAATCAACAAGTAGATTCTATAGTTACTGTTATGGTTCAGATGTGAGGTGGACCCCAAAAGCTCATGTTGAAGACAATGCAAGAAGGTTAAGAGGTGAAATGATTGGTTATGAGAACCTTAACCCAGTCAATTAATCCCCTGATGGGATTAACTAAGTGGTAACAGAAAGCAGGTGGGATGTGGCTAGAGGAAGTAGGTCATTGCAGGAGTGCCTTTAGGGTATATATTTTGTATCTGACAAGTGGAGTCTCTCTCTTTGATCTTCCTGGTGTCATGTTCCTAGATGTTTTCCTTCACCACACTTTTCCACCACGGTTCTGCCTCCCTCTGCCCCAGAGCAATGAAGTTGACCATTGATGGACTGAGACCTCTTATACTGAGCCTCCAAATAAACTTTTCCTCCTCTGAAATTGTTCTTGTTAGTTGTTTTGATTGAAGCAATGGAAAAGCTTACTAAAACAGTTACTTGAACTAAGAAGTTATTATTTGATGCAATGAACAGAACAGAAAGTGACCTCCAAAATATCCGTCTTTATTTATAATTTTGTATAATCACCTCTTCTTAATGTTGGAAAGACCTGTGACTTGCATCTAGGCAATAGAACATGGCAAAGCTATGCCACTGCTGTGACTGCATTAGATAACACTCCATGTTGCTGGCTGATGTACCCTTTCTCTCTGTAAGGTTGGCTTTGAAGAATAAAGCTGCCAGTATTCATAGAGCTAAAAGGAAATGAATTCTAACACCCTCATGGAGCTAGGAAGCAGCTTTTTCCCTACATGAGCATCCAGCAATAAAGCAACTGTGAAGACACATAGATTTTAACCTTGTGAAACCTTAAACAAATAAGCCAACTAATCCTTCCTTGGATTCTTGACCCATATAAAATGTGAGTTACAAAATGTGTATCATTTTAAGCTGCTAAGATTTGTATAATCCATTATGCCATGTGTAAACAAATGTATATAGTCAGAAATAATATCAGCAAATAGAGTCTTAGAATAAAGCTAACATTGTTTTTCTGGCAAGAAGGAGACCTGTTACTCAATATGTGTTCACCAAAGAGAGATTGAAAAATGTAGACAAGGAGTAAAAAGGAGAAGGTACACTAAGTGATGCGGGTCTGGAGTTAGGTGTCTAAATGGCTCAGGAAGTGAATGGTAATATATTTACTGTAACATTCAAATTACACACTTTGTAAATTAGGTTTCACATTACTGTTGCTTCTAAGAAGCCTTGTTTTGTGCAATTTAAATGTGAAGGTGCATCAAATAGTAGTAGACTAAGGTCATTCAGCAGAGGCTCTTGTATGCTTATAATAAAAAACAAGCAATATATGTCTAGAAAATGGTGATGAGGGTAAGTCCTTCAGTCTGGATCATGATTTATCAATATAAGTTCCTTAAAAATGAAGCAGGGAATTGGGAACCTAACTAAAAAGCCAATCATTAAACCCTAATCCAGACCTACAGAAAGAAAAGATTTGGATGGTACAGAGGAGACTTTCTGGAGGATCCTGAGCGAGGAAGCCATTGATGTCCCCAAGCCAGATTCTTCTGTTCTTGCTTGAGAAGACTTGAGGCAAGACAGAAGACTTATATAAAATAACAGGAAAGTTACTTTTTAGAAGGGATAGAAAAGAGGAAAAGGGGACATTATCAAGTGAGAGAGTGGAACCTCTCAGGACAATGACCCTCACCAAGTTAGGGGGTTTTAGGAATTTAGGGGTCTCATTGTTCCTGCCTCAATTTATAATAACCCCTTAATATGCTTGTTACCCTTTGGGGGAGAGTCTGAGATGTCCTAATTGCCAGGGTGATTGGGTAGTTGTGACATACATAGTTTCAGTGATAAGGGAGGGTCCTAACAGCTTGCTTAGAAGAGTAATGATGACATGGTCAGGAAACAGTGGTTTTCTTGAGGAGATACAATTAATTATTTCAGGAGGAGGTTTTGAAATACCAGGCCCCCATCTTGTTCTGATAAAGCTCTTCATGGCTTTCAGTCAGCTTTCCTTATTGTTTCCTGCTCACTAGCTACTAACATGAACATTCTGGGTACTAAAAAACTGGGCTTTACCAAAGTCTTCTGGAGATTTTAATGACTAGTCTATAGTCTGAGAATCAAAGCAATAAACTTGTTTTTTTAATGATATTTACCGAGCTTGGTAAAAACTAGAGGAATCACCAAGTCAGGGGTTTTTAGGGATTTTGGGGTCCCATCGTTCCTGCCTCAATTTATAATAACCCCTTGCTCTTGCTTCCCTAAACCACAGATCTAGAGATAATTTGGTAATATTGGTGAATAAAAATATCAGTAAAACTAAACAGGATAAAGTTGCGGAGAGAGAACATTGGGTAGAAGAATACCAGAGAAAAGAGGCTGAGGTGAATATGATCTAAAAGCAGTGATAGGATCTAAAGTACAATCTAAAGTATTATCTAAAAGCACAAACCCATACATGTGCAAATGTGTATGCTGGATTGGAAAGTTAAAGGTTTGTGCTTGTGTGTGCTTGCTCATGTTTACATATGCACATGTGAATGCATGTGTTTTTAGGATGAGATTTGCAGGACTTTCACCAGATCTGCCTATGTTCCAAGTAACTGTGGCAAGAAACATTGCTCTATCAGTGCTTTTTAAACAGGGATGTTCATATTCAGGTTTTCTACTTTTAAGGACAGTAGCTTGTTTTATTTCGAATCAATTATTTTAAAATTATAGCAAGAGAGTACACAGAAAATTACTTCAAATAAAGAATAAATTTTTACCCTCACAAAAATCCCACCTGTGGTGACTAGAAAGTTAAACTTCAGAAAAATCATTGCAATTTATAACCAAAGAAAAGAAAGTTTACAAAAGTCATGGATTCTGTAAAGGCCAGAAATAGGACAAAAGCCCCAAAAAAGTGTGTAGTAGAAAGACCAATACAGGGAAAAAAAGACATTTGCCAGCATGAATCAGATTTGTTCAGGCACCATTTTTCAAGGCTTAGCTTGGATCCATTAAATACATAAAAAAAGGGTGAAACAGAGTATAAAGAAACATATTAATTAAAAAATGTTTAGAAACTCTCAGAAAGTCACTTTTAAGACATAATATCACTGCACCAGAGGAAATAAAATATATTCATTGAGTTTTCATGTAATCAACAGGAATTAATCCCAGAACATGGGCAGAGAAAGACCATTATGAGAAATGGTGGGTTTTGAGTCACCTAAAATCCACTCATAATCTCCAATAATATCAAAATGACTGCATAGCTAAAACACAAATAACCATAATTACCCCCATTATTTTTTTTAATTTCAAAAATATATATTTAAAAATGGTTCATGGATAGTAAACCCAAACTCAAGTATTCCAAATATTGAAGAATGATGGAAATCACAAAAAATAGAATTTTTTTCTCTACTTTTTGAAAAGTTAGACTTGAAAAATCAGTAGTGTGGCTTCCTTACAATTTGAATATGAAGAATTTGCAAACACCAACCAGAATCTAATTACTGTGTTCCATTACAACTCTTCTAAAATGGAAAGTATCAGTGTGACTTAAAGAAATGTATTCTTACATTCAATAAGAAAAAATATGTAAAAAAAGAAGGCAGTTCAAAATGCAAATCACATGTGCATCTTAATTTCCCATAATTTTACTTTCAATGATAGCTATTGACATGCAAATTTAAGGGGTCATAAAATATTTTAGAGAATATAATTGAGAATATTATTACTATTAAGTCTATTAAGTTGTGACATTCTAGAGAATAACATCCACTGAGGTTATATCAGGAATATGACTTTGTTCTTTAGCAATTAAGAGTTAAGAAATCACCTAGTGGGTTTAATCTGCAGAAATGAAACAAATAACAGAAAATAAAATAAACAAATTTTAAAAACCTTTAAATTTGAATTATTTAGTTCTGAGTGTTTGATATACTTTTTCTGTTAATGAGTTGTTAACAAAGAGGTGGGGTCAGAGATGACACCACAGATGGTTAAATTTGGATTACTGGCTGAATTAATAAACTGGAAGTGTATACTTAAAAATCTTGGAGCTGCTTATCTACATCTGAGATTTTTCCCTTAGACCAAAGCTTCAGGTCCTATTTCACTCATTCTTAATGTCTGCCTGGCTTTCTAAATTTAAGCTTATGGATAAAATTAGCTCAAATAAATTAATAAGCTCCAAAATAATATTCATATATTGTTATTTGTGTTTTAGCTATATTTATATATCATCATCTAAAATAATATATAATTATATCTAATAATTATATTTTATAAATTATATATCATAAAATAAATCATATATCTTCAAAAAATCATGTATTCTATAACTATATACATAATTATATTATATAATTATATATGTAATTATTTAAAGGATATATAATTTATTTTAACTCATATGTATAATATTTATTTTAAATTAAATATATTATGTGTATATATTTGAGTTTAGGATTATCTTAGGGCCAATATACAATTTGTTTTAAATTATATACATTGTATTTATTTCAATTACATATATATAATTATGTACATAATAAATTACGTACATAATTATATATATTATATATAGAGAGAATTTTTTTAGTTCTCAGTTAATTTTCTAAGCAACAATTCAATAGACATTATTATTATTTGACATCAATTTAAATTTGACCCCAATTTTAAACCATTTATTCAAAAAACATCAGAGATAATAGTGAAAATGATTAGGGGGATAAGATCATACCTAAAATATGTATTACCATATTACCAGAGATTGTTTTGTGTTCTCTATTCTTGTTTCTTTTCATTAAAGGATTTCAAGCAAGACAAGGAACTTAGTAATCATAATAAAAAAGTTAACTAAACAAGATTCTTAAAGTGCAAGAAATAAAATAATCAATAAATGAGATAGATTGAAACTAAAAAGCTTCTTCTCTGCAAAATAAACAATCAATGAGGTGAAGAGAGAGCCTATATTTGGAGAACAAATTTTTGCCACATGCACGTCAGATAGGGCACTAATCTCCAGGATATATAAAGAACTCAAAAAACTTAACACCAAAAAAAAAAAAAAAACCACAAATAACCCAATCAATAAATGGGATAAGGACCTAAACAAACACTTCTCAGAAGAAGAAATACAATCGATCAACAAATATAAGAAAAAAAAAACTGTGGTATATATACACAATAGAATATTACTCAGCATTAAAAGAGAATAAAATTGTGGCAAATGAATGAAGTTGGAGAACATCATGTTAACCAAGATAAGCCAATCCCCCCCAAAACAAAAGCTGAATATTCTGATAATTGGATGATGACCCTTAATGTGGAGGGGGGCATGGGGAGAATGGAAAAAAATTAATTGTGCAAAGAGGAGGAAGGGAATGAGAGGGGGGATGGGGGTAGGAAAGATGGTGGAATGAGATAAACATCATTACCCTAGGTACATGTATGACTGCACATGTGGTGCACATCTATATAGTGAACAACCAGAAAAATGAAAAGTTGTGCTCCATTTGGGTGCAATGAATCAAAATGCACTCTATCATGTATAACTAGAACAAATTTTAAAAATTAAAAAAAAATAAAATAAATATAATTCCCCAATTACAAAGAAAGAAAGAAAGAAAGAAAGAAAGAAAGAAAGAAAGAAAGAAATCTCTATTAAAAGAGAAAGAAGAAAGGGGCAGGTGGGAGTGTTCTTCAAGAAAGAGTAAATCCTCCCAGAAAAGAGAGTAACAACTCACTTCTTTGTGTCCTGACTTTTATTGCAGGTAGGAGGGTGATTGTTAGAAAATCTCACCAAAGTATCACTTCTGAGTTCTAACAGAGTAAATTACATAACAACCTGAGGGCACTCCTGGTCTAGCCTGGCTGACAGGTTCTAATTGGAAATAACTGAAATTGTTTTTTACAGAATATATGGTCAGTGAGCTAGTCTTATTCATCCTGCTTTCCTAGATCTGGGAATCTCTAGTCGTGTGTGTGTGTGTGTGTGTGTGTGTGTGTGTGTGTGTGATCTTGATTAAGAGATGTGCTAGTAATTAGGCCTTTTTGAGCAACATACATTTTCCCTCCCCTGAATTTATCTTTCTCTTGCTGTAAGAAGAATAGTTTGGGGATCTACTGTTTAGTCCAACCACTACTTAACAAAACATGAAATAATTTTTAGAAACAAGAAATAAATATTTTCTATCAAATTTTTTTTGAAGTAATTCACTGCAAGTCTAAATAAGTAAATAAGCCAAAACAAAATCAGGTTTAAGGATTAAAAGAAAAGACACAAAATATTACCACCAATAGATTGTCTCCATAGAAAAATGATGACAGATTTTTGCATGTTTGTAGGATGTGGGCTTAATATTTAAAAACTGATTAGATTTTAGTACTGCCACATAGGAGTTTTTATAAGATTTGTTATGCATATCAGAGACACAATAATTTTATGGCTAATTGTTCTTAGTAAAAAAAAATGCCAGATTCTTATTTTTGTTCTGACTGATTTCCATGGATAATGAAGGTTTCAACTTTAGCCATTTTCTTGTTTCTGTGTGAGCTCTAGGCAATTTTTTCCTATAATATTTTGCATAGTTCAATCCTTTTCTATGAAAAGTTTTCTCACAAGCATGTGCTGTTCTATCATTTGACTATTAAAACAACCCTCTGTGAGTATTCCCATCTCTGCCTCTATAGGCTGTCTCTTCTCCAGTATTCTATTTGGTCAATTCCAAATACTATGCTTACCTTAACTCTCAGTCCATTTGTTTTCTTTATTCAGAGACTTTTAATTTTGCCTGAGTTCCCCCCTCCTTGTACAACCTATTAATTTTATCTAGTAATTTGGAAAACTCTGTTTTATTTAATTTTTTTTACAACAATGGTTATCATTCATAATCTGATTTCCAGTGGTTGAAAAACTTCTTAAAAATATTTATCTAGTTTCTAGTTGTTTTAGATGAGAAGATATACATGACCCCTTTTATGCTATCTTACCTACAAGCAGAACTCAATCTCTTGCACTCTTTCTCACTGCATGCCCAGCCTTGTCTCCAGTTAAGACCCTAGAGTAAGATAACTGTGCTTCTCTTCGTAAAAAACTATTTTCTCTGATTCTCTGCTTATTATATTATAATCAATGAATCAGTCCTCAGCTATCCTAGCTAAGCAAGATCACTTCCACCTGTGTTTTCTGAGAAAAGATCAGTATCATAATCAGTGATCACAGGTTGATAACTAGATCTATGTTCCGTTGTATTTCTTCCCTCTCAGCTTAAAATTATGAACTTGTGTAGTGCCTGAAAATAGTTGCTTATTGTTTTATAGTTGTTTTCAGATGGAGGGAGAAACCAGTACCACTTATTCTGATATAGTCAGAAGCATTTTTTCACACATTTACTCATAAAACATCTCTATCTAGCTTTCAAATACTCTCAGTTCTGCTTCTTTCCTACCACAGGTACTGGACAACATCAGTATCAATGTGTTTTGATGGTTCCTTAATAATTTATCACAAATAAATTATGACACATCCTGGGACTCAGTACTGATTGTTTTTCATATTTTTCCTTTATATGTAATCTTACCATGTCATAACAGGCTTTATTAATTTGTATTCATATATTCATTTCTCAGACATTGAATGTATAGTTTTGTGTCCCTTTGTACTTGAGTTTTCCAGTTGGATATATAATGAACATGCAAACTGAAAAAATCTGAAGGGATTTTTTTAATATCTTCAATTTACCTCTAACCAACCTAACAAACAAAACCAACAGAATTCCAAAATTTACTTCTTCCAAAATCACCATTCATCTTTGCATAGCTACGTTTTCTTTCCTACCTTCATTATTGCAATTGCTTACTATTTCCCTCGCTTCTACTCATCACAAACAGTATGAAACATGGGACTTTTAAAGTATGTGTGAGCCCAGTGCAGTGGCACACACCTGTAATTCCAGCAGCTTGTGAGGTTGAGACAGGAGCATCATGAGTTTAAAGTCAGCCTGGGGGGGTGGGGTGCGGAACTAATCAACTCAATGAGACCTTCTCTCTTAAAAAAATATAAAATAAGGCTGGGGATGTGGCACAGTGGTTGAGTGCCCCTGAGTTCAATCCACAGTACCCACTTCCCCCAAAAGAGTATTTGGGAGATTATGTTAGTTCTCTGCACAAATTCCTCCTAATGGCTACACATCTCACTGAAAGTAAATATCAGTCCTTTTTCTGGACCATAAAACTCTGCATGGCTTATACCATTCTTACCTCTCCTAGCTGTTTCCTTTACTCACTCAGCTATGGCAACACTAGTAACTTTGTTCTTCTGAAACAATGACATCTTCTTTATTAAGTCCTTTCTTCTTCTCTCTGCCATTAATAACTTCCCGTGTAAATATAATATGGGTCATGGCCTCAATTTCTGGTTGTCAGTATTAAAGTTTATCCCATCAATAAATACTTACCCAATACATTAAACATTAATTTACAGCACTCCACATCTTTTTAACATGCTTGATTTTTTTCATAGCACTTTATCTCATTTATTACATATTTATGTTTATCTTTATTAATATTCTCTTCTTAATAGTAAATTTATGTAGGCAGATATTTTTTCTCCAATGTTTACTGCTATATTCCCAGCATCCTGGACACTGTCTGGCTTTTGGCAGATAATTTTATGAATGTTTAATTAATTGATGAGTAAGTAAATTAAAAATGATCATTTTATCCTCTTAGTCCACAAAAAAAATGTTTATCATACCTTATTTTTGTAGAAATGTAATTGGTTACTACTATATGTGAGTAAAATAAATAAAAAAGGTTAAAACAGACACACCAGAAAAGATCTATATCCACTGACAAAGATAGAATGCTACAATAATTAAATAAGAAGCCTGAAATGTCTTTTTAAAAAGTATTCTTGTCCTTAAATACAACAGTGTTGGTAAATCAAAAAATGTTTGTTGAGTAACTTTTATATTCGAGGAATTATGTTGCTTTCTGGCAATAGGATATAGGCACAATTTAAATACTTGTCCTCAAGAAAGATACTTACCATCTTATTGAAAAGTCAGTAAAAATATTTTTAGGTAACAATCAGTATTATTGATACCACCAGTTATTGGTGACAAGTTCTGCTTCCTCACATATTGAAGTTTGAACATTAGAGAAGCACACCAAGGCAAGCATATAAAGCAGGATTTATGTAAAAAGGAATAACATAGACTTCTTTCAGGTGGGAGAAGGAAGCCATAGTTGGTATTCTGGTATCCCCAGAAGCAAGGTGTTCTGCCCTTTTTGTATGTCCTAGACTTCCTTTCTCTCCTGCCCTCTTCTCCTTATCTTTCTCCTTCCTATGTATGTGACAAGGCACAGGAATAATGCTTGGTGGGATGGCCAAAAATGGAAAACAGGTGGGCTAAAAGGGGAAGAGCCAAGAGCCAGATGAAGCAGCCCAGAACACATCAATTAACAACTTTATAGTTCCCTGTCCAGAGGGGCAACTCCTGGGACATGTTACCTTACTTAGCAAGAGGTTGGAGCAGGGACAGGTGCTTGATAAGGGTAGAGAAAGGGCTCTGAAAGAATTAACATTTCAGTCCCTCAGGGGACAATCTCCAACTTCCCGGACTCACTCAAAATTGGCCTGACTCAGGTGACCTGACTCGATTTACCTATCTATTCTGACTGCCTGTCTAATTCTGGCTTCACTCCTCCCTCTAATTTTAGGAACCCCTTACTGCTGTAAGGAAATGGGACAATGACTGTTCTGGCTTCTTTGAACTGGAAGCGGGCAGTGTGGGGCAAGCAGTTTTTGAGTTCCTTTTTAGAAGTCAGGTCTAATTGAAGTATGGTTGGAGGAGAACAGACTTCATCCAGGGATGGGTGTTTATGAGAGAGAAACAAGAAACATGAGTACTGAATAAATGTTGCAACAGCTGGGACATGTCAAGGTACACCATCAAGATGATAGCAGTCAATAATCTCTCTCCAGGAGGTGTGAGGGCTGAAAAGTGGTCCCCATAATAAGGCCAGAGTGGACAAGACCTTTATTTGGGAATGTAAAATTTAACATCTCAAGAGTTATCATGAATGTAAACACAACATGTTACAGATGTCCATCCCCATTAGATGTAGTTAGGCTACTTAATGTCATCTGATCTTGTAAAGCCTTTCTATTGGTATGGCCTCTGTGTCTAGTAGAGAGAGCTTTATTTCTATTACTCAGATAATCATGTTAGCAAATACTAATCATACTTGTGTAGGAGGTGAGGAAGATCTGTAGGCCTTAAGCTGATTAAAAACTTCTAACTTGGCAGTTTCCCTTGATAGTTATTCCTTTCCAAGATTGTCTCTTTTGTAGCCTTCAGTCATACTTATTTTGGGGGTCGAACACAAATATATATCTTAACATTTAAATGCCCAGGAATGGCTGTGTTTTGGTTTTAACTGTTTTTACTAGGTATTTAAGATGAAGCAGTCAAACTGACTTTTGTTCCTATCTATTGTTAAGAGTCAGCTGATTTCCCATGAGTGTCACTCTTGCACCAACTTGAAAGCAGCTTCTTAGTTCTGCTAGTGTCATTTGTACTAGGATGGGTCCAGGTCTTGCTTGACAATGTGGCTTCCCTTGGAAGTATTAGGGATGTTTCCCTTTTCCAATGACCCTCCTCTTTATAGCAAGTTCATTGGTTGGCTTTCTGTTCTCCAGGGGTCTCATTAATCTCCCTGACCAGGAGGTTATGTGGCCCAGAGTTGCAAAGCTCTTTAGAGAAGTTTTCTGTTTCCTGGATTCAGACTGACTCTGAGGGCAAGAGCCAAATATTGGTTTTCTTGACCCTTTTAATTTAACTTTAATTTTTAAGTATTGATCTTAAGCATCTAGCAAAAAAAGTCTCACCAGAATTAAATTAAGAGTACTGGGCTTTAACTTTAATGTCTATAACATTACAGTAATTTACCTTTTGTATTAATTGGGGTCTGTACTATTCTATCTGTCCTGTAGGTGATGGCTTATTATCTTAAATTAACTCAGGTTGTGTGTTCTTAAAGCAATACCTCTGCAAAATATTAACAGGCAAACTTTATGCAGTTTATAAAGAAAATATAAAAAAATTAACAAAAGTAAAAACATACTTAGTTTATGTGATAACTTGAATTTTGACTGAGTTATATATTATACCCCCTGTTTTAGATCCTAGTAATCTTAACAACAAAAATTAATCTTTTGAACATAATGTTAAATAAACTGAAGTCTGGCCTACTTTGGAGTCATTCTGATATGTAGTAAGATGAAAGGGAGAGCTTTGTCTCAGATAAGGCAGGGTTCTTCATAAATCTTTATAAATTTTAAGTACAGTATTCTAGTTCTGAAGCTGGTCTTTGCTTCTTAAGTATCATTTTACAAAGTTTACACATATTTTTGCTCACTCGATGTCACACAAATATTAGTTAACACAATATAACATTACATTTAAAACATGAATTAAAGAAAGGCTGAGAACTTTTAACCATTTGTGGAAAAGAAGCAAAATGCTTTTGTGTTTTACATAGATTCAGCTCTCGTTAACTTAAAAATACATTTAAATTGTACCCCAGTATAAAACATAACTTAAAACTTTATATATCTTATTAATACAGGTCCAGTTATAGAACATTAAATGATACAAATAAATCTCCAATATGTTATACTTAGAAGCCTAAAATTAGCATACAACTTTAGTTTGGAGAACACCAGCTTGATATAATGCTGTATTAAAGCTTCTACCTTAAAAAATTTTATATCTGGAAGATATGAACACATTTAATATACAAAGGAGAGTAATAGCATCAAAATTATATTGATGTTTTTATATTAACCAAGTTTACTTTGTAATAAAATAATATAGTACAATGTTCTAAAATAACAGTTGTTTTTTAAACAGTTGTTTAATTTCTTCAAGATTACTCTCTCTATAAAAACAAAACTTAATAAACACAATTTTATGGTTAAATTAATGTTTTAAGAAATTTTTTGTCCTTTTAACACAGAGATTAAACTTTGCCTTATATCAATACAATAACATTTGACCTTAGGGGGGGAAAAACCCCTTAAATAGCTTTGGCTGATCGTTTTGCATATATATAACCAATTTATGCAGACCTTCTTTATCACTCAAACCTTCTTATTTACTTCATCACATAAAGACTTTCCTATAAAGAAACATTTTCTTTTCCTTCTATTAATATGGTTTCCATACCTAGAATCTTCCATTTCCTTCTTCCCATTTGTTAACCCCCTTTTTTTCTGTTCATATTCTGAAACAATCCTTATAAATTTCTGAATTTAAGCAAATAATTTCATTTTAATAAAAAGCAATATTTTATGTTATTTACAGTACTCTTAAATGGAATAGTTGAAAATTTTGGGCCTTTGTATATAGAAATCTTCTATAAACCTTTGTATATAGAATTACATCTGTTTATCATATTATGAAAACACAATATTTAAGTATATAGAATTATACCTTTTGGGACTTTAAATTCTTAGTAACCTTTTTCAGTGATGACAAAGCATCTTTAAACCCTTTATTTCTTCATTTACCAATTTATAAAATCATTAATAATGTTACCCAGTGGAATTCAAGGCGTTAAGAGTACTTGATGGTGTATTTAACAGTTAGCTTTTAAAACTTGTAAATCAATCAGATCTCTAACAAACAAAATTACTCCTAAATATAAGTAATCCATGTCAAATCTTATTTACTTATTTTACAAAAAAATTGGACAAAAGAAGCAGACCAAATATTGTCAAAATTTTAAATCTACAGTTTTGTTTAGAGATGTGCCTATTTCTGACAACTACATATAAAAATAAACATATGACACAACTTATAAAAGCACTATTAAAATATAAATGAACAGCAATCTTTCAAATACAATAAAAAACTATAGAGGTTTGGTTAGTTGAAAGATGCTGAAAAGGTTTCATGAGCTTCTGAGTCTAACACAGTGGAAAATGACTAACAATGATGCCTTGTTAGGTTTGTGTATTATAAATGGCCTAAGAAAATATTGATGTCTATTCCTTTAACAATGATGTTGTTTTCACATAAGATCCATGTAAAATTACCTGTATTTGAAATGGTTTATTTCTTCCTTCAAATGTCAGGTTATTAAATTTCTTTTTTATTTCTCTACGGAACAGTCTGATTTTCCATTGTGTAAAAATGTCACAGAACAGCTGTGACCTTATGTTTGGAGATGACTGGCACAGTGAAGTGTTGAGCAAGTGAAATGCCATTTTCTCATGAAGCTAGCTGCTTCTATTACATTAATCACTTGTTTATAATCATTCACACAGGTGTAGACTGTTGAATATATGCTAAGTAAAAAAGTTACTATCTACCATAATGGTCTCCATTACCTGCAAATTAGAAAACAAATTGAAGATGTAGTTAGGTCACCATATGTCACAGAAAATGAAAGAGCTACATTATTCCCATAAGTAGAACTACAGGCTGATTCTAAGCCAGGGTATATTTATAAAACTTTGAAACTTTGAATTATTTTTACTTCTTAATAATTTATTATTATTTTAGAATTTGAATTTGAATTTTTAACATCTAGATAGTATTTATTATTTTCAAGAGAAAAGCAGATGGCATTAGAGAGCTTGTAGCTATATTTTGGGTAGGTTTTAAGAAGGTACAATGAGACATTCTTCTATAAATGTATTTCTTTTCTTTTTTATCTTAAACTCTGTTGATAAAGTACCATATTTCTAACAGTCTACATAATTAAACTTGCCAGTTTGTCTATTATTTTTAAGGATAGATAGCTATATGTCCTTATAGCATTACATTATTTGCAATTCTCATTTTAACAAACCTATGAAGGAAATGTAAATAGTAAATAAATGGATGATCACTTGAATTCTGTTTGAAAGCTCTCTAAACTATTTTATGATTGGTATTCCTACTCTATTTTCATTAGAATTAAAATAAGCTATATCGATTACTTTACTATGTTGATAGTAATGATACTTATGAATAACAACAAATAGCCTTCCTAGTGTTGAAAACATAATGGTATTACAAAAAAAAATGGCCTTAATCCTATTCATAATGGAGGAACCTTGGTGACTTAATCAGTTTTTCAAGGAACTGTCACTTAATACTATCACAGGGCCATTAAGTTTCAACACATCAATTTTGGAGGAGACACATCCAAATCATAGAAGCCAGAATCCCACTTTTGAATATTTAGCAACATATTAAAATGGGTTTCATTCAGACATCTCGTGTGACCATTTTTAGCAACTTTATTAAAAAATTCCCAAAAGTCCTTTGGCTGGTGAATTAGTAAACCACTATGTCATTTCACAGGACAAAATGCTAAGTGAATGAAGATAGGCTTCAAAGACTACAAATCAAGTGAGCACATTTTAATGACTTTTTTTGCATTTTACTTTATTTGCCTCACCAGCCCCACCTTTACCATCTCTTGCTCCCAAAGCAAAAAAAAAAAAAAAAAAAAGAAAAATGTAAGTTAAATCATTCCTTAATTTTCTCCATGCTCATAGACACCATGTCTTTATTGGTAAATAACTTGATAAATTGCTAAGTGAATTATTAAAATTAAAAAGACTTGATCAAGCTAGGCGCAGTGGTGCAGGCCTGTAATCCAAGCAGCTCCAGAGGCTGAGTCAGGAGGATGGAGAGTCCAAGGCCAGCCTCAGCAAAAGCAAGGTGCTAAGCAACTCAGTGAGACCCTGTCTTTAAATAAAATACAAATTAGGGTTGGGGATGTGGCTCAGTGGTCCAGTGCCCTTGAGTTCAATCCCTGGTTACCTGCCCCCCCCAAAAAAAAGATGATCAAAACTTAAGTATGAAGGAGCATCTAGAACTGATATTGTCATGTACTGCTTCTGAAAATAGAACATAATTCGACCACTTTAGGAAACACATTTGTGCATTGTTAAAAAGTGCATAAATACATTTGTGTGTCAGTTATTCGTCTCCTACTCGAGATAAGCCATATGTCTTAACAACAACCTAGACACACATACTTAATTTTATAGCCAAAAGATAGAAACAACCAGAATACCCATTAACAGGAACATAAACAAATGGATTATATCTACAGATAGAATGATATTCAATAATAAAATGAATGAATGAAACTAGGAATAACAGAGGTAAATCTCAAAATTATAATTTTAAGTGAAAGAAAATTCATAAAGTTGTCAAATTTTATGATCAAATAATAAATTATGTTAATTATTAAAATAATAAAACATGCAAATTAATCTGTAATGACAGAAAGTCCAGCAGCGGTTTCCTTCCAACCTGGTGGAAGGCCAGTGTGGTGTAGTGGTGCATGCTTATAATTCCAGTGGCTTGGGAGGCAGAGGCAGGAAGGTTGCAAGTTCAAAGCCAGCCTCAGTAACTTAGCAAGGCCCTAAGCAATTTAGTGAGAACTTGTCTCAAAATAAAAAATAATAAAAAGCTGGGTATGTGGCTCAGTGACTAAGTTCCCTTTGGGTTCAATCCATGATGGCAAACAACAAAGCAAAAGAGATGACATTGACTCCTAGACACTTTTCGGGAGGATAGAAGTCACTTTATCTTGATTTTGAAGTTCACAGACTAATATCTTCCAAAATACTTCAAATCATACACTTAAAATATTTGAAATTTATTTTTGTATCAATTATGAGACATTTGTAAATCAGTAATATTTGTATTTTTATAAATCTATCCTATAAAACTCATTTTTCTTCAGGACAGAATCACTAGTTTAGGACAAAATTGTATTGGGTGTGTGTGTGGATGTGGGGGTGTGTGCGTGCGCACCCACCTTAGAGAGGGATGGCTTTTAATGAAGATCTGTTATAATTTAGGTAAATTGTTTGGAAATTATTAAAATTAATTATCAAAAATTGTGATTTTCGGGCCAGGGTTGTGGCTCACTGGTAGAGCGCTGGCCTATCATGTGTGAGACATGGGTTGGATCCCTGCCACCACATAAAAATAAACAAATAAAATAAAGGTATTGTGTCCATCTACAACTAAAAAAATATTTTTTAAAATGTGATTTTTCTAAGTCTGCCTCTATATTACATCATTAGCACCTGTTAAAGAAAAATCTGAGATGAATTAAATTTAACAAAGTTTTCTTAAACACAAAAAGTTTCTAGAATTGATAATACTCAAGAATGAAGATGATCCAGAATGTTCCTCTCTGCACCATATATGCAAGTTATATATACAGTCAGAGAAAAGAAAGTGACACACAGAAAAAAAAAATGACTCACTGCAGTCGGCATTTATCTTATATGATCTGAATTCAAAAGCTTTTGCATTGGAATTATCTGAAGGTTTGGCCATTTGGATCAGCTGAGAGTCAGTTGCTTCATCACAGGATTATTCTTAAATTACAACTTGCTGACACATGAGGTTAGGCCACTGTTCAGCATATATAAGGGCTTCTTTCTGTCATATTTTACCACCCAAATACACAGAAACTTGTAGGCTAAACAATTTAACACAGTTTAAAATATTGAGAGAGAAAAAAAAGGTCAGTTTAATATATGAAAACAGAAATGCATAAATTATTTGAATACGTTTAAAAAATATTATGTGTTAAAAAAATGTACTAAACCTTTACAAACATTGATGAAGAATATCATATACCCATATCTACCTAGTTTATTTTTTAAATGTACATATTATTTTTTCACATTTAAAATAAAGTCATTGTAATTTTTGAAAAATTGTATTTAAATAATGATATAATAATTTGACAATGATAATGAAAGATTATGAAATGGATTTTATAATTGTTAGGTCTTTAACAGAAATTTGATATTTTTCCATAAAATTTTCACTAAAATATATGTTAATTCAAATAATACTTTTCCTTGGGAAGCTTAGGACAGCTAATTTCCTTTTATATAAAAGGTTTGATCATATGCTTATGACAAAAGCAAAGATAATTCACTCTATCTTTGAAACAAAATAATTCTTGGAAAGTAAAGTGTGTTTTTATGAACAAAAAACAAATGACCAAATGGTGGGTTTTATTTTATTATACTACCAAATCATAAAAAAAAAAAAAATTTAAGGGGAAATCTTTTTAATTATTTTATTTTATAACTTGATTAAGGGGCCAGAAAATAGCATATCCATAATGTTTACACATCTATAATCACTTGCAGGAGAAAACATCAATTGAAACGTTCGTCCCAAAAATCTGATGTAATATTGTGAAGTGACCAGATATATAACTTGTAATACATAGAAAAGGCAGTTTTCAGATTCAATCAATGGAATAATTCTCAAATAATAATATGCCATTTGTAGATTTGAGCAGAACTTTCTGGTCTTGCTTCTATTCTATCACCAATGTTCAAAGCAGTGCATGGTACTTAGCATTTGAATCACTAGATGAATGAATGAGCACAGACCAAAGTATAGGAAATTTAAAATCAGAGAAATTTAATGACATGAAGGAAACAAGAACATAGATTATTAAATTTGAGTATAAGACACAAAAAGTAAAATCACAGAATTAAAAAAATGACTAAATGTAAACTTGAAAAGATAGTTTATAATTATCTTTGATAATTATATAGATGTAATTGTCTATATAATTATCAAAATTATATAGATATAATCAACAATAAAGGGAAAAGGAGAAACTCAGGTGAAAATGGAAGATCCAAGCAGTTCTTTGAGAGAATATTTCAACAAAATAGACATACTGAATATCCAAAGCATCTAGTATAAAAGATAAACAATTTATAGGATTTTGGAAAAGACCATGAAAAGATTCAAGAACTCTTAGAACTGAAAATCTATATAATAAATAAATATATAAAAAGGAGATCAATATACAAGCTGTGAGGCAAATATTGATTAAAGTAATTATGAACTATTGTTTCAAACTACAATGTTGGGGAAAATAATGAGTATAGTCGAATAAATAGGATTATTGGTAAGAATGACTATAAAATTATACTTCTTCAATATTTCTGAGAGGATACATTAATACTATTTTGAGAGTGATAGCATCAAAATAAACTGAGAATATATACACAATCTGTGATCCAGTAATTCTACTCTTAGTTGAAGATCCTGTTGAGTGAGTTGCACAAATACAAGTGGACACTTAGACCTGAAGGTTCACTATAGTGATCCTGGAAATACTGTTAAGAGTGGAAACCCAGCAGACAAAGCACATGTCCTTAATAGCAAGAACTAGTACATGAAAGCATGTTATCTATTTTCAAAGTGGAATACTTTGAAAATGAATTTATCAATTGAAACTTACACTTTACATGAAAATGAAACTAGATCCTAAAATATAATTAAGGGTGGAAAATAAAAGGAAAATTAAAATTAAATATAAAGTTTTTGTAATTAAGATGAAATATATGCACAGTGCCCTATATTATGCACAGTGATTTGACCTGAGTGTGAATAAAAATATAAAACATTTGATGAGAGGAATAATGTAAAATTCATGACACTTACTCCTTCATATTTAGATGAGAGAAATGATCCTAAGACCCTGAATAAAACAAACTTTAGTTATACCTACATTTTCTGTTTTCTAACAGTAACAAATATAAAATATAGTATTAACTGCTATTTTTGGCCTTGGAAATTCATTTCTTTAAGAATCTATAATCGGGCTGGGGATGTGGCTCAAGCGGTAGCGTGCTCGCCTGGCATGCGTGCGGCCCGGGTTTGATCCTCAGCACCACATACCAACAAAGATGCTGTGTCTGCCGAAAACTAAAAAATAAATATTAAAAAATCCTTTCTTTCTCTCTCTCTCTCTCTCTCTCTCTCTCTCTCTCTCTCTCTCTCTCTCTCAAAAAAAAAAAAAAAAATTATAATCCTAAGAAGGAGAAATGTAAATTGTAAATTTTAGTGACAATTCAAGTTCTCTGTTAAATTGTCAAACTTGGTCTGTATGCCTGTATAATGAGGCAGGTCAAGGTATGATTATTTATGCTACTATTAGTATGCCAAGTAAAATTTATAGCATAATGATCTATTATTCATTATATTCATTTAACACAATGTAGCTTTGGGGTGAATTTTATACTTCTACAATATTGGCCTTTTCAATATTTTCCCTATAAAGCAAAATTTCTCCAAGCATAAAGAATGGAAAAAGTGTTCATAGTTAAGTTTTTATGTTAAATATTCTAAAATCTCTTCATTTTCAACAAAGAAAAGACATTTTATCATCCTGCTGAGATCTACCAAGCGGCAAACATGTGCAGAGCCCCCATGATAGTGACAGTGGTTCAGACTGTTAAAAGTCCAGAGCTGCACTGTGCATTTTGGCTACCCTAAATGAAGGACAAAGCCTGCCAGTCATTAATTCTGCTTATATGTGCAGTTCTTGAGACTTTCATCCTTTAAGTTGAACAGTATTTTTAGTAATCTAAAAGAAACAGTAGCTTAACCTTGTAAAAGGCAGTAAAGACAGAATATCAAGTCATTAAAAATAAATAGACTCCTTTGAAACAGCCAACTGAGAAAGTCTTATGGAAGTAAAACTCTGTGTTATTACGTCCTACTTCCAAAGAAAGTAAGAATCACAACCAAGAATAAGACAGCTATGTGCCTTTTTCTCCTCTGTATGAAAATACACTTTTAAGAATGTATAAGTTATATTACAAGATTTAATAAATTTCAGGATGATAGGTGTGAATTTATGACTGTTAAATCCATTCTGTGATTACAATTCTTTTCCATTTCAATGTGGTAAGCACCTGTTCATTTTATTATATAATAATTATTTCATTTAATAAAAGACTTGAATTATTTACAGAGTCAGATTAAAAATTAGGGAAAGTCAGGGTAGTTGTATGATTTTACTCATCATCATACAGGCAGAACTGTTAATATCCATTAAAGCACAATTAAAGTTTGAAAAGTTACCAAATTTAATGTATTTAATATGGTGTGTTCAAAGGTCCAAATGAACAAAAGCTATAAATTTTGATTGAAAAACTTTCTCTTTATTACTCTTTGTCAGATACCTCTTAACTCTGACAAAGCTAGGGAAAAGGAGCAAAAAAGACACTGAAACATAGGTAAATATAAGCTACCATAATAATAAGTATATTCACTTAAATGCCCACATTTTCCTGTTGATGTTTTTCTTTGCTATATAAATGACAATTCTGTTATATATGCAGGAACATGATAATTATTAGGTATAGCCAATAGGTTGCCCACCTAAGAAATATTTATCCTCAATTTCGCACTCACACTTCAAAATGGTTTTTTTCTCTTTTTTCTTTATTTGCCTCTGTAATATATTATTATACCCAGAAAGCAAAAATATAGTTGCATAGAAAAAATAATGGAAAATTATATACACTTTCACAATGCTAACCTCTTATTCCCTTTTAGTTCATAAAATAACTGTGATAATAAAAAAAAGTTTTTAAGATCAAGTAAAGATCTTAAACAAAGTTTGAATATAAGATATGAGAAAAATAAATAAATAAAAGAGGGTTGCTAATTTTTTGGATTGAATGAGTAAAAGTTTGTGCCACTTATAAGGTAGGGAAGGGCACTCATGAGACTGTAAGAATGGGTTTAAAGGAATAACATTCTGTTTTAAAACTGATTTCTGTTAAGTGGCTCTTAGATATTGGAACAGGGATGCCAAATACGCAATCTGGCATTGAATCAGATCCTGCAGGTGCACCACCCCAGGTCCTGGGATTCTCTTCATGGCTCTAATGCAGCCTTTCACCCAGCTGCAGCAGGCCTAGCCTGTACTGGTGCCCAGATCTTCTCAGACACCATTCTTGGTTTACTGGAGCCCTTCACATTAAACAAACATAAAACATTCTGGTGCAATCAGCAGTAAAAAACATTGGCCTCCTTCCTTTTCTCCAGGTGGAACATACTTTCATGGTTCAATATACAGAGTCAGCCAGGCCAACACTCACCTGAAACCAAATCCATGCTTGGCTTTTTCCTTTCTCTATTCTGTTGCTTCAGGATCTTTTAGATTTCTCATGGTTATATTACTTTTGTAAATTCCTTGCTCATAAATTCCCCCCTTTAGACTATATTTTAGAGAATCTAAGACCCAAGTCAAGAGAAAAGCCCAGGCTAGAAATACAAAAATGTAGAAAATATCAGTAGTATAAAAGATATTTAAACACCCGATCACTACTTATGATCAGAGTAGTAAATAAACACTGAAAAACAAGATGTCATCTATACTCCTAAGAAATGTCAACATTCACAGGAATGCAAAAGCAGAAGAGCCAAATCACTGTCCTGTGAAGTAGGGGGATAATCAAGTGAAGATGATGTACCAAGAAGCTGTTGTAAAAGCTGTGGAGTGATTAAAGGAAATGAGGACTAGTAATTGATCTGTGGAAAAACATATTCCAGAACAAGGCAAAGGTGTAACCATCTTACATAATGATAGAAAAAGCATCACTCTGAATATTTCATGTTGTAAAAGGTAAGGAATGTTTTGGACATTTCAGTAGGACAAAAGAGCCAGTGGCTCCAAGGAACTGGAGCGGAAAATTATGTGGATAGAGAGTTTAGGTTGGGATTTTGAGGAACTGCTGTGAAACATTAAACATAATATCAGAATTAAAAACTATATTGAAAGTGATGGAAAACATAGTTTTTATTTATACATTGGACACAATCAAAATATGATTGATACATAGGCATAAAACTTTATTCCAATGCAAGAGACTTGGGAGTCAAAAAGAGAAGGAAAGATAGGTCATAGAAAAAAAAAATGGTTAGCACATACAAAATAATCATATAAATGGTAAACATAAAATGATAGATAGTTTTAATCCATCAAATGTTAGCAAGACTCTGATGGGAGGTGCTTGAAAGTATACCATAATTTAAAATTTTCTGACAATGCAGTTAAAACCTGGGGGTCCTATAATTCCATTCATAGTAATCAATCTCAAAGACATTTAATATAACCTCTAAGCTTTATACCAAAATAATTTAAATATTTTTCACTTGAGCAGCATTAAAGTCAATATAATTTAAAAAATTTTTTTTTTATTTTGGTATTCTGAGTAAATATATACAAACCCCTAAGTTATGTTGTTTTCAACATCTTCAGATCAATCAACATAGTAAAAATATTATTATTTAACAGAGGCAAATCACAGTATCCATATTATTCCTGGGAATAGTTGAGATCTTTATATGTGTGTTATGTGGAATCATACAATTTCCAGACTCTGTTTATCCACATAGGTATAGTTTCAACCAATATAATAGGAGCAAAGTATCTCCTAATCAGAATTTCAGGTCATAGTGCCCCATTTGTTCTGAAGTATTGACATGTCTTATAGGCTTCTGAGGGACATATGTAATGGATTTTATATACAAAGTGAAGAAAAATGCCCCCAAGAGTGAATATTCCAGTGTGAGGTGCAAAAACTTATGGAGTGTTACTCGTCGGTGTGGAACAGTGGTTAGAGTTGAGAGCAGCCACACAAACAAGAACAGACCTTGTTAGTGAGGTAAAAACCAAACAATGGAAACTGATGAAAACAGGGAAGCAAGGGGTTGTCAGCAGTCTAGGCTGAATGGACTGCACATTATTATTTGATGGGGGATGAATACGTTCAAATATGTTCCTAAGATTATGAAAGACACTGAGGAAGTAAGGAAACATCAACATGATGTCAATAGAACTCAATCCAAGGCACAAGAAGCCCTGTTCTTCCTATGAACTCATTTTTTGGCTTCTCGTGAGATGTACCTAAAGTTTGATTTAGGACACATATTTTTCATATTTTTCCTAAATTCATGCACTAAGAACATGTTTTACTGATAATAAGTACATAACTCAATTTAATCAATTACTCTCCATTTTCATGGAGGACATAAATATGTATGATAATTTATAGTGACAATAGGATTTTTAAAATAATAAAAAGTGAATGGATTTGAAAACACATTTTGCCAACTTAAATGAATAGCAGATGCTATTAATATAAATTTTACTGAATTGAAACAAATCATTTGTCTGTATTGGATTTCAGCTACTAAATGAAAAATATATAGTCATATTTTGCATTATGATGTTCAATCAGCAAAGCATTGTGTAGGATGGTGGTCCCAAATATTATATCTATATTATATATTACATTATAATATATACATATATATATTATAATATTATAATATATATTATATTATAATTGACTATATTATACATAGTCAATTGAGTTTGTGTAAGTACACACTGTGATATCCTCACAATGATGAAATTAACTAGTGATACATTTCTCAGAACTTACTCCTTTTGTTTAACAACACATGAGTGTTTATAAGTACTTGGAAGCTGTAAAAACCCTATTGACTTGCCCATAAATGCAAATTTGTTTTATCTGTTTTGCTCAGTCATTTAATTTTGTTTGTATGAATATATACAATTTTTGTAATTTTTTCTGAAAATAAATGCTCTAAAGTGGAGCTGTACTTAAACTTTTCAATACTTCTCTAGAAAGTTAATATTGATATTATAATACTATCAGCGGAATTGATTACAAAAATTTAAGATTCAGTCCTAATTATGTCTTATGAATTCCATGGCTGCTTTTGTTCTGTTATACTTACTTGTTATTCCTATTACAGAATGACAGAAATAATTAATGATCTAATATAATACATATTTATAATTACTTAAGTAAGATATGCACATGCAAAATGAAAAAAAAAATATGCAAATCATTTCATTTAACTATGTACATTTTAAGGAAGTTATATTAATACCTTCTTCATGACAATAAGAACTGAGACTCAGTAACATTATAAGATTTATTTTGAAAATGGATAGTCCATGATTGGGATGCCCCATTTGTTGCCTCAGTGAAGAGCTCATAGTGAATTCAATCATAAGGGTAAGTGATATTCTAGAATCCCATTTATATAAAATGCCTACGTTGTCAAATTCATAAAGATGGAAGTTAAATTAGTGTTTGCTAAGATGGAGAGATGAAAGGGTTAATGAATGGGAAATGATTTTCTCATATGTATGTACTTTCTTTGTAGGGTGTTAAAATGCTCTAAAATTAGATTTTAGTGATGTGTGTACACCTTTTCAAGTACACTAAAAACCTTGCTTTTTTACTCTTTAAAGGTAAACAAGTGTGTTTAAATTATCTCAGTATAGTTGTTATTTTAAAGTATTTTTTTAAAACAAGTTCAAGAAAACAAAGCAAAAGGCTATAAACATTTAAGAATTCTATTATTCTAGAGATAGTAGTGGCAAAATTTACACTTCTAATTAAAATTACTTTTCATGTTATTTAATATTATCTTAAGTCTAGATTCAGAAGCCTTGCCTTTGTTATTGTTTTTTTTATTAAATTAGCAATGATTATATAAAATTTGAATCTGGGAGTTTGATTCTGATTCTCTTATCTAAGGAATGATTGCCCAATCCAAGATCATGAATATCAATTTACGCTTGAGTTTTATTTTTAAAGTTCTACAGTTTTAGCTCTTGTATTTATGTTTATTATAGGTTTTCTCTCAGTCTTAATATGTGGTATTTTACATGTGAATGTCAATTGTCCCAGCACTATTTATTAAAATGTTTGTTCTCCAATTTAATTGACATGGCAATGTTTCCAAACATTAATGGACTAGAAATACAAAGTATCTTTGTGGAAAATTAAAATTTTTACTGACAACATTTTTAATTATTATGTTGATCTAGTATAAACATCGTTACAATAATGTTAATTTTAAAGTAATTCTGAAATATGTCTTTCAGCTTGACTTTTGATCAAGCTTTGTTTACTAATTTTCATCATTAATTCCTAGGGCTCTCATTTACTCTAAATCATGAAGATCTTAAACTAGATTTTTACCAAATCATTGAATTTATTTTTGGAGAAAGAGTTTGTGCTATATATAATTTTAAAATATTTTTTCTTTGCCACCTATATCAAGACAACAGAGATTTGCTATACCTTTCACTTTAGAGGCATTGCAATTATTGGATTCATCCTTGACACTTTCAGTTTTAGTCAGGCAATTAAGCAATACACTTGGGTGAAAGAAAGGGATGCATGTATTAGGAGAAAGTGACCTCAAAGCTTCTTTTCTCCCCACCCCCAATAAACTAGCCTAAGCAAGCAATGAAATGAGAAATTTGTAATTTCTTAAACACTTTCTCAAATCCTGAGAAATTCTATAAACATAATGTCAGTAACTTTCAATTTCTTTAAACTTAATTCCACACAAATTACAGTCATCTACATAATAAGTACTTAAGAATACAATATCTTTGAAGTCTGTCAAGTTGATCTGTAAAAGGCTTTGTTACTCATTTCAGACCCTGCCATTACTGCCCATCAACTAACCTTTTTTGTCTTTCTTTTACTCACCTTGGATTGCAGAAGAAACCCAAATTTAGGTGAAAGTATGCAGTTTAAACGGTAAATAATTAAAAAGTAAGTTGCCAACTCATCTGCAGCAGCATATTATTTTGTCAAGATTTTAAGAACAAATCAATTGTTTCTCTTATAAAGAAAAAATAATAATAATCAACAACTGTTGCAATCAGAAGTAAGGCATTCTATTAAAAGAAAATTGTACAAAAAAAGCAAATGTGCTCAGTCTAGCTGATAAAAGAGAGAATAAGCTGATCAAGCATATTTCATGGCAGTCAAGTCAAGAAAACGGAATAATAAGTATGTGACTTAACAGTTTATAGGTTTATAAACTTCAGCTTGGCATATCTCTCTGACATGCAAATGGTATGGGTTTATGAGTAATCTCTACCATCTACTGATGATTCATTGAATAATCATATTTTCAGTTGGTTCTACATAGGACATTCAACCATAAAGTCATACAAGTGGTGACTCACCTGTCATATTTTCAAGAAGCTTATAAAATGAATTTTAAGTCTCCCCTCTCTTCTCTTCTTCTCTTTTCTTTCTTTTTTTTTTTTTTTAAACAATTATAAGTGGAACTCATGTTTGCTTTGTAACTGAGGTTAGTAGGGAAAATGGGGTTTCTCGGCATCTCTATCACCTTAGCTGTTTATCAGTTTTTTCTCCTTACATCTCAATAAATGAATTCAAATTGTTCATTAATGTTATCATTGCATTTCTCAGATCCTTTGTGCTTAGGCTTAATTTCAGAGTCCACTATTGTTTCAGTTTTCTCTGGTAGTAAACAACAAAGTTCAACATAAATCCACTGACAAAAAAATAATTGTAATCAATGAACTTTTTATACTCTTGACCTTTTTTTACAGTAAGAAGATTTGAAGAGTTTAAATTTACAGGATGGGTCTCTAAACCTTTTATCAGACTAAATTTTATAAACCAAAGAAGAAAATTAAGCTTTACAGGCTGAAAATTATAGTTCTTAAAATACATTTGAAATTAGCATTAATCCTTCTTTAATGAAAGCTATAATTTGACAACATGCTATAAGATAACTTACTCAGTCCTTTTTTATTTCTATATATAAATCAAATATTTAATTCTGTCATAATAATTACCTCCTATTAAAAATGGCTCCTTTAGGAAAAAAAATACCAAAATTATTTTTAGTTTTCTCATATTAAATAGTTGTTACCAATGACTCCCTTGATTGATAATAATTATTAATTTTTAAATAGGAAATAGATTGCAAAATATTATATAAAACATTAAAATTATTTTAAACCAAATTATTATGGATTTTACAAGTTGGCAAATACAAAGAACTTTCTTAGCCATAAATCTGCAACTTAATTCATGAGTCAGGTAATCAAGTGGTTAAATTTAGTAGTCTTGTCTTCTACTGGTTTAAGCTCCTTTTTCACCTTCAATATGTGTTGAAATGAATATCACTGTGATTTTGGTTGCAGGAATTAATCAAAAGTTTGTAAATTATCAGGAACCCATGTTAGAACTTGAATGAAAAAAGCATGTGATTTCTCCCATTTCCATAAATTTCTAATATTTCTAATTTAATCAAAATTTTAGAACAAATAAATAAGGCAAATATGCTTTTGAGACTCATGGGCAACTAATGTTTCTTAACGCCCTGGCACTGTGAAGTTTGGTTTTGCTTTTTAGAGAAAAGCTGTTTCCCTTTGATAAAATAAAACCTGGATTGCACAGTTGATATATTTATGCTTGGTATATTCAAATTTAAGTACGGGAATAAGATTCAAAAATGTCAAATTCTCAAATAAGTGCCAGAGTAAGAACTTTAATCCATCATGTCTTTGTAACTGTAGTTGGCTATATTAAGCAAGTCATGCTGTTACATTTTCTTGAAATTATACACTTTCCAACTGAAGTGCTATGTGTTTCTCCAAGATGAAGTTCACCATATTATTTGTTTATCAATCATGCAAAACATATTTAAGTGTCTGTTAGGTACAAGATGTATGATAGCTAATACAAATCCAAATACATAGAGGTACCATCCATGTATCAAGAAAATCATAATCTAGTAAGGGAAATAGGTAAGTAATAATTATTGATTTTATGGGTCTTTAGCTGTGATAGAAACCATAAAACCCAGATGTGGCATAGTGGAACACTATCAAACAAATTATTAACCTACAGTGCCAGTTGGAATTGAGATCAGGTATCTTGCATTATTAAAATATTATCACTACTAAAAATTAATATCATTAATGAATAGATTTTACATCACACCCACATGCAAAAGTCAATTATTCTTTATATTCAAATAAAACCCCTTATTTATACTACAGTCCCTGGATTTTTATGATAATGCACTGCTTTAAAAGTACTTCTGTTATAAATCTAGGCACTTTATATCTAGCACATTAAATAAATTTCATTCAGTTTTTCTGTAGCACACACAGAACAGGATGTTTTCAGATATTTTTAAGATGTTTATAAACAATGCATTAGTCCAGCACTGTAAAAAAAGAATCCAGGAAATACTAAATCCATGACTTTTCAAATATATACACTATTTACTTTGTTTGCCCTTTTGAAAATTTTTGGCTTATAGGAGATAGGCTAGGATACTATTGGGCTTTGAGGCTCTATGATATGCAATTTTGAGATATGTGTTCATAAGCAAAAGTGAGGTTCATTAGGAACTAGTTCAAACTTTAATGTTTTGTCTTAGGAATGAATGTGTAAAGAATTTATAAGGGATTGTTCAGATCTTGGGAAATCCTTACACATCTCTGGGGATGATTTATACAACTCTTAAACTCTCAAGGGATTTGACCATATACCTGACTAAAGAAGATTGGAAGAAGGCAATCAGCCCTTCAAAAGATTTTCAAATTAATCAACAATTGGCAAAATTAAAATCATGAGATATTATGTAACTATTAAAATAACTAATTTTAAAAAATAATTGGAATACAAATTATGGGAGTGTTTGCAGAATAACTTGATTTCCATACCCTGATGATGAAAAAGTAAAAGGGAGCACCCACATTGGAAAGTAGTTTGAATGAATTTTGTAAACTTAGAATCAACTTATAACACAGCAACTGCATTCTTAGGCATTTATCCCAAAGGAAAAAAAAAAATATGTTCACACAAATAGTTGAGACAATGAAGTTCAAAGAAGTATTATTTGTACTAGTCTCAACCTGAAGAAAAACTGACATGTCTGGATATGAACAAATGGCTTATAATATTTTCCATCTATACTTGAGTAGCAATGATATAAACCAATATATATTTTCAATGGCAATGAAATATCTTCTATATTTAGTGTTAAGTTTTTTTGTCCTTCTTAGGTTTACATTTAGGACTGTAATTCATTTTGATATATTGAAATAAAATAGCACCTAAGTATAAGTTTTTGGGTTTATTTGCTTTTCTTTTTTCCATACAGATGGATAGTTTTCCAGTGGCATCTGTGAAGTGTATATTCTTTCTTCTTTGCACTTCCTGTTCACCACTGTGAAGATCAGTTGAACATTTGACCTTGGGACTTTTAGGACTAGTTGATTTTAGGACTGAATTCTGTACTCAGTGGATCTTTTTGTGTATTTTCTCACTAATATTATGACTTGATTCTTTCAGGCTCAAAATCAGATAGAATAATTCTTCCAACTTTGTTCTTTTTCAAATCTAGGTTGTACAGCATCAGAGTCCCAATCTTGGAGTCCAAGCAGCTGCTGGAGATCTCAGTCACCACTTTTTGAAATCTCACTGTTAGGGTAGGTGGCACAAATATCCAGGAGAGACACATCTCTGAGTTTAAGAAAAGGTTTATTGACAGAGAATATCTGCCAGGCTGCCCTTCTACAAGGTTCAGCAGCTTGCTAGAAAAACCTTCTTAACTATACAAATTAAATGGAGTAGTTAAAAAATAACCCATCTCATCCTGTGATTGTTACTTAATGTCTTTCTGTGGTTTCAGTAGTTTGGGACTCTTTGGGGGTTGGCCTAACAGGAAGGTCATGCCTGGGTGGGCAGATCCTGATTTTCAAAATGGAGTTACTGTGGCCTAAGGACCTAACATTGATGAGAAGGATTTCATGTGAGAAGTTTATTGGAGTTGCACTTAGCAGCAGACAGGAGTTGAGAAAGTGAGATATGCATATAATACAGGTGCTGAGTGGCATGAACCACTCTGAAAAGAACGATGTGGCCTTTACAGAATCTGGGGTTTTTAGGGGTTTGAGTTTCTTTGTCCTTGTTCTATTCTCTTGTATCTCCCTAAGCAGTTAATTGTCCCTTGGTATAGCTTTTAAGGGAATTTCCTGCATGAGGATAACTTTGTCACAAAGACTAGTTGCAACAGGGTTTCAGTAATAAGGGAGTGTCATGACAACCTGGTCACAAGAAATAGTGGTAAAATGGTTTAGGGTCTAGAACCTGTCATTTTTTCAAGGGGCTGTAATAAAATATGACTGGGAGAGGTTCTAACATACCATGCCCCACTTTCCTAGAGCTGGTCAGTTTCTTCAAGCTTTCCTATAATTTCTAGTAATAGTTCCCTTAAGGGGATATAATTATCTATGGGTTGGGGAAAGTTGAACATTTTGGCTCCCATTTTCCAGATGTTTGCAGGCCTAGGAAGATTCCTTGTGGTCTCAGCTTATGACTCATGGATTTTGTTACTGCAATGTCTTCCATTCATTGGTTTTTTGCCTAACATATTTAACACTATTATTATTACTACATATTACTAACATATTTAACACTATTCTTGTTTCTCTTCCTTTTAATATAAATTTTAGAATTAAATTTTCATGCTTAGTGATTACAGATCAATTGATATTTCCATATTGACCTCCTTCAGGACAATCAAGTTGATTTTTTTGTTAGAAAAATTTTAATTTTTACCTTCCAATTCACACTTTTCCTCTTTTATTGCAAAGGCTAGAACCTCTGGCACAGTCATCTATGGGATTGGTTAGAATGGACATCTTTGCCTTGTTCCTACTCTTAAAAAAAAAAAAGTTTAATCTTCTACTATTAAATATGTCATTAGCAAATTTCATATATTTGCATTACAAGTATCAGATTAAGAAACCTAATGAGTATTCATAATTTGCTGAGATTGTTATCATGATCAGATGTAGGTCAGATTTTTTTCTATATCTATTAAGTGAATTATATTGCTATTCTTCTGTATTCTGTGAATAAGATGAATTACAGCAAATTTTAAATTTCCCATTAGCCTTTTATCATTCCTGATACAAATTCTACCTACCCATATACTTATATATGTATGTGCACATATAACATATTTGTATATACATAGTAGATTGATTTTTATTTTACTGTTAAGAATTTGTGCAACTATGTTCTTAAGGCAGGTTGCTTTGTTTGTAATTTGTCTGTTAGTATGACCTAATTCTGATCTCATGCAATAAATTAGAAAATATTTTCTCCTCTTTTATTTTATGGAAGATACTTTTTGAAAGTTTAACCTAACACTTACATATTTTTATAATTTGACAGAGAAACCCTCTAAGCATACTGATTTTTCATTGGAAGAATTTGATGGTGAACAACTTATGTAATTGATTCTGGACTATCATTCAATGTATTTCTTCCTAAATTTGTTTTGCTAGTTTGTGACTTTCAAGTAATCACCTAATTTTATCTAAGCTATCAAGTTTATGGTCATGAAGTGGTGCCTAGTATTTACCTACTATATATATTTGGAGGGGGGTTTCCAGGGATTGAACACAGGGACACTTGACCACTGAGCCACATCCCCAGCTCTATTTAATATTTTATTTAGAGACGGTCTCACTGAGTTGCTTAGCATCTGTCTTTTACTGAGGCTAGCTTTGAACTTGTGACCCTCCTGCCTGAGCTGCTGCCACCACACCCAGAACCTACATATTTTTAACATATCTGTGGTTAGTAAGAATAGACCCTTTCATTCACAACATAAGTAATTTGCATTTGGGATTTGGACACTGGTGTATTTGTAGTTAGTCCTGCTACATTTATACTATAATGTATACATTAATATTATACATTTCTTTTTAAGCACTGATTTAACTAGATTTTACAATGTTTAATATACTGCCATTTCATTTTTATTTAAAATATTTTATAATTTCCCTTGAGACTTCCTCGATGACTCATGAATTATTCAAATATTGAGGAATTGTTCATATATGTTTCTATCATAAATTATCACATGATGAAATAAATATTCTCGTTTTCTAACATCTAAATAATAGGGTAGTCTACAAGGATTAGAGACATGAAGGAATTTCCTTTCTATGGACCACAGTCTAATAATTAGGCAAGTTGGAATGAGCCTTTAGATACTAATGATAATGCTAGGGATGCTATAGTCTTTTAGCAAAGTGGTGGTCAACCATGAAGAATTGCCAAGTCACTTATTTGTTAGTAATCATCTACAGTATTCCTAGTAACATCAACAAAGCCACCATAAATTTCAGGAGTGTTTAACTAAGAAAGAAATGGTAAATACTTAAAATCCCAAAAGGTGTTCTATGAATCTCTTTTCACTGGCAAGTATTGAGAAGAATGAGATAACCAACTGCCCTAATGTCATAGTGTAACATAAGACAAGGTCAGGACAGTATGAAAACTGCTCATGTCAGGTTGAATTTATCCATATTATTTGCAGAAGAACATGTGGCAACACTTCAAGAGGAACTTCCAAATCATGGACTGTTAAGAGATCATGCAATAATAATTTGATTTTTAAATAAAAATAAAAGGAATACAATTACATTTCATATACAAAGTTTGCTAAGTTTGAGGACCTTCACATGTGGGTCTGATTGATTAACTTCTGGAAGTTATGCAGATCTAATTAGGTTAGACTTGAATTAGATTTCATTTATATTCATAATTATAATCACATCTAAATCAGTGGACCAAGAAATGTTATATTACCCATTTCATTCTTGTATTCTTATAATCTTTTGTCTGTTTGTACTTTCAATAGCCATATTTTACCTTATTGTCAATAGCAGCACCAAGGCTGAAAAAAACACTTTGAAATAAAACACAAATGATCTCTTTTTATAAACACTATGGCTTAAATTACCCCCCTCACAGACACACACTTTCTTTTTCTCTCCTCTCTCTCTCTCTCTCTCTCTCTCTCTCTCTCTCTCTCTCACACACACACACACACACACACACACACAAAATGAAAAAAAAGGATTAAAGTAAGGATATTAAAATAAGTAAATGGATATTAAAGTAAGATTGCTACAGAAACCTGAGTATGAAATAAAGATTCTAATGAGGAAAAAAGAAAGAAAAAAGAAAGGGAAAAAAGGAGAGAAAGAAAGAAGAAAGAAATAAGTGGGGGAGGGGAGAGGAGGAAGGAGATAAATTTATTTGGAAAGTAAACAGAGCTTTAGATATAAGAACCTTCACATTTTCACTTTTGAACAATATTTCTAATTTGACCTCATTTTATTATAATTTAGTTGTATGTTTTATGCCAATATTCTATGTTTCAGCTAATGTTTTAAATTTTTTAGGGTTATTCAGGGCTTTGAATGAAAAGAATAAAATGAGAGTCACGGTCAGTCTCCAGCAAAACAGTGAAATGAGAGAAAACTTTTCCTTACACATTATTTTACAATTAGCTTCTGTTACATCTGTTCAGTGAAATAAAATTAATATTCTTTTTGATTTGGGAGGACTGCTCTTCTTCCATAGCCATTCTAGATAAATAACTGCTTTGAAATTATAGGAAGCAGTGTAGTTCAGAGGCTAATCATTTTTAGATACTTACTTGAGTGATGATAACATTTGCTATTTAATGACACTTAGGCCAAATCCTAAAATGTCTCTAATTTATCTGAAAGAATGGTTTTGTGGTATTGCTGGAAGAGGGATTTAATTATGTTCAAAAAGTAATGTTTATGCTTCCATGATTTAGAAATGTTTTCATTTGACCTTCTTTGACAGAGATCTGATAGCATCTATAGTATACAGTTTAAAAGTAAGAGCCTGCATTTGTTATGGTCCATCAAATCCATCTGTATGGTCCATTAGTTTATATCAATAATTACTGTACATTCTCAGAAAAGATTTAGTTGAAATTTATAAATTATAATTCAATTAAGCATAAAAAAGAAATAAAAACAAAAATGGTGAGTGTGAACCATGATGAATTTGATAAGCTCTTACACACCATTAAGCATCCTCAACAGTCCCGTTAGGGAAAGGATGACCATGCTTTTTGATTTTGCCTCATGTCACTTGTGGCAATTAGGCCTCTCCATAAATCAGATCCATAAATTCAGTTTTAACATGCTGGGAGCCATCAGCCAAGTAGGTATGACAAATTCCTTGCCAGCTTACTCCCATGCTGTCTAGTGGAAGGACTTCTGAAAGGTGACCTTGCTCAAGGACCAGGGCAGGATCCGTGTTTAGGGTGTTCCCCCTTTAGAATAGGGCAGTTTAGCATAATAGGAGAGTAGGGTGTTTCCCCTTTAGAATAGGGTGGTTTAGTAATAGGAGATTAGGATGTTCCTCTTTTGGAATAGGGCGTATCCTGCTGCTGAGTTCCTCTTGAGTGCTTAGGGTCAGACAGTATTTTTTGAGAGACAGAAGCCCATGCGGTGGATTTAGGCAGGAGTGGATTTGGACGGAGTGGATTTGGGCAGAGAACGTGGATTCCCCCAGAACGTGTTTGTAGACGGCCGGTGTGAGTTCGGGAATAAAGAATTGCTGTTTGAATCTACAAGCTGTGTGGAGACTCGTGATTTGTGCCCAGCCGAGAGACTGCGGCATTAACAGAGTTGTATAATACTGGCATCTGGTTTTATAGTCATAAATATAATAAAAAAGATAATCAAAAGAGTTCATTAAGATGGACTATCCAGTACTAAACATAATATTTATTAAATTTAATACCTAGCACCATCTAGTGAAATTTGAGGGAAATGTGTGATGTACAGAATATGATACAGAACAACACTGCAAATTTTAAAGATTAATTCTGTTAATTATGTATTTAATTTTCTCTCAGAAATTTCCTAAAAAATAAATAAAGTTCTATACTACATGTGTGGATATACAGACTATAGATAGATGGATAGATGGGGAAACATAAATATCTCAGCTATCAAATTTATAATTTTATTCTAATTGTTTATGAAATCAGCAAAATGCTCTTTCCATTAAATCATACATGCAATCATAAGTTAAGACTTTGTATTATGCATGTTTTACTTTATATAAGAAAATGTAGACTAAAACAAGCCAATGACCATATATAAAAATAAAGTGGGACATGTAGACTGTGTGGTCTCTAAAGTAGAGAGCAAACAGGGTTTCCACAAAAGTACTTTGAAAAATTTCTTATTCAAAGAGTCTCTAATAACTATATAATACTATAGTATTTAGTAGTCTTTTATGTAATATAGAGATGATGAGTCATGAAATTTGCCATAAAGTATTCAATATTTTACTTAATAAAATATAACCCGAACTGGTAATAAAATATTTAACTTTGAAATGAAAGTGGTATCAAAATAATACATATAGAATTGTTTCAAAATACCTCAATTTTGTGCTTTATGATATTATAGAGTTCATCTCTGTGTAGAATTTATACTTCTGCACAAATATATACTTTTATTATCAATTTGAACATAATCAGTGATGAAACTTTATCATTCTTTGTAAATAAATTATTTGAAAGAACAAAAACAGAAAACATTTTGAAAACATACAAGCTAATAGAAGAGGAATAGTAGCTTAATAGAATGTTAAAATAAAAATGTCATTATAAAATAAAATTTTATATTAGTATTTCACTTAATAAATGGATTCGTAGTATAACTCCAAAGAGATAAATTCAAATGCCACTTTGTGACAATTTCAGTGATGGTACTTGTTTATTTATCAATTAAAAATAAGCAATTTTTTAACTATCATGATCTGTTCAATTAAGAAGAGAGGTGTATAATTAGCATAGCTTAACACACTTTCCAACAATGAGAACACAGTTAACTAGAAAACCCAGTTGCTATGCTATAAAATCCATTTTTCCATTTTTATTCCAAAGTCATGCATTTCAACAGCCAATACCCAAGTACAGCATCTCTCTCTTCTTCCTGGGAAAAAAGAGGACTCTGCTGACAACCATCTTTTACTAAAATTCTCTCCATAATTTCTTAGACTACCTAGCTTTCTAGAAAGCTTTCACCAGCCCTTTCTAATTTTTTTATTATAATAATTCTATCAAATTAATTGCCAACCTTCTCTATCTCCTTCACTGGAGTGAACTTGCATTGCAGTCTGATAGCTCTCAGAGATTCTTTTACATCCCTACTCTCATTTATATATATATATATATATATATATATATATATATATATATATATATATATATATATATTATTTATGTTTTTTTTTCTCATAGACATTTTCCCCAATAAAATACTTGCTCATTTAATGCCACTTTCCCCATTTGGTATCTTTGTCTTAGAGATCTCTAAAGTGGGATTCTGAAAAGAGCAGAATATTTTTGTAAGATTAATAGATACTTATTCCATACATTGCTTGAATATTTTTACACATAGCTAAAGTTAGGTCCCTAACCAACCTTCTTGAGCTATTTAACTTCACGAGCTTGATGTCCCCCACAACATAGTATTGTGGAGACACAGAGAGGATCATATTTCTCCGTAAGTGTGATTAACAATAGGTAACTTCAGAATCCCTGTGCCTAGTTATCACCAGACAAAAAGAAGAGTCAGCAGATTGTGAGGGGTAGTTGACCTTGATCAGTAGGAGAAAGGATGGCTGTAGTTTTGCAAGGGAGTAGGGCTAACTATGCACAGAACCCAGGTGGTATCCTTGAGTACCCCTGTCCCATTGATACTCCTTTCCTCCATTTTATCTTTGAACAGACACAGGTGGTAAAGGAAGCTATGATTGTCAAAGTTTCAGATCCTTCGGGGATGAAGCTTTGGTTCATACTTCCAAATGAAGCTTTGGTTCATACATAGACAGCTTTTATCCTTAATCTTAGTTATCTTGACCTCTGGCAAGATAACTGAGATTAAGGATAAAAGCTGTCTATGACTCTTTCACACAAATCTTTATGCTTTCTCCTTCACCTATGATCAAATGTGCTTGATAACATGGTGGATCTCCTAGCCTTACCAGTTTCTTGTCCACTTCTTCTCAATAGATCTCTGGGGTATTCCTCCAAGTAAATCTTACTGATTTGACTTATGTCCCAATAACTGATTCTGGTTTTTAGACAATCTTTGCAAACACTGGCTCAGGAGGGTTGGTTAGGGATATACAGTCAGCAGTTTATTAGGAAAAAAATGAATTAACATTCTTCCAGCATTTCCTTGTTGTAAAATTAAAAACAAATCTTATCAGATGAGGTAGAATATAAAATAAGTTCTACACACTTGTTGTAAGTCAAAGGATAAGCCAGAGTTGGAAAACTGGTTTCCCAAGTCTTACTTCAAAGAAGTATGGAAGTTTTAGATAGAAGACTATTCAGAAAGGTTCTGTGGTCCAGAAATAAATTGTATGTCTAATTATATCCTTGTAAATAATGACATGATATAGGAGGCATCAAATTTAAAGTGTCCCCTGGACCAGGTTTTCTAACTCAACTGATCTCAAATCTCTGTAAAATATTTATGTGCTAGTGGATCCTCAAAAGAGGCTGGATACTAAATACAAGGAAGCTATAAAGTTGCCGTTTCAAGTGTTTCAAGTGTAGAAGTTACAGTCTGTACTTGTGGCATTGTCATTCGTAGGGTCTATTTATGTGAACAGGTTAAGTGTACCTATGTAAGGTAAGTTCTTAGTTGATGTTTTTTGAGAAGAATTAAATAATTACTTAAACTGCATACACTTTAAACTGCACAGGGGCACCAGGCCTGGAAGAACTTCCTAGGTGTAGTAGAGCCTGAACTGTATAACTTGGTGTTGAATCTCAAATACAACCGCAGTGGATTGTAGGCTGTTTACTTTCTGCAAAATAGTGAAAAGCCTTGGAAGAGAGGGAAGGTTATAATGTGTGTTTTATTAAAACATTAAAGCTTAATAGTCACTATAATTAAATTCCTAACTACAATAATAGCATGAGCCTCATTTTGCCATCATTGGGTACATAAAGAATTCAGTTACAAGACCTTAGGATGTAATCAACAAAGGATTATAGTAATGATCCAGAGCAAAGAATGATTTAGATAGCAAACAGTTAGTGATAACTTTCAGAAAAATGTTATGCAATATGAAGACATTACTTGGTTACTGGAATGTGCTCCCCCTCGTTATGTTTGAGAATTTATTCCCTGGAAGATAAATAATTCTCTCTCGACACTGTAAAAACCATATCCCCAGGTAATAGTCCCTACTTATACATTGGCATATTTGGTCATACTGATTTGGCTTATGTCCTGATAACTGTTCTGGTATTAGAAGATCGTTGCAAGACAAAATTCATTTATAGAAGATCCTAGAAAAGTCTATTAACAGTTCAGAGAATTTGTGATTTTTATATCCATTGTTTGCCATTTTTATTACTACAGAGGGTGCCAAGAAACTACCACCAAAATCCATTAATCTGTATAAAGTGTTGAAGATTAGGGGTGTATATTAGTTCTGTTCAAATTGGAAAGTTAAGGAAGGAAAAAATGGTGTTTTCCATGTTGAAAGAGCTTTTTACATTAGCCTAGTGCCACACCTGGAAGTGTAAATCAGATATACTACCTTAGAAAGATCAAGTGAGTATTTTTTTCTTGTACCACAAAAGAAGAAAACAGGTATTCATACTACTGGTATTTTGAGTTAGGAGACTTTTTTTCTGGAAAAGGATAGAGAAAGTTATCTTGAATATACATCAGAAGACCTTGAAATAGGACTCTATTTACTTTCTGTCTGTAGTAAATTTGTTGGAATCTGTAATAAAAAAGCAAGATACATTATTCACTACTGACAAATCTAGTACTCACTATAAAGTTATTCCATTATTTCCTGCGCCCTAACAAAATTTTGAGCATTTGAAAGTCAGCAAAATTAGTTTACTTTTCAACGTCTACTTAAAACAGTGCCTGGTACAAGGCAACAAAAATATAGTCACCGCTATAGTTTTTAAAGTTATGATGACTACTATTATGCTCTTTATTTCAGTTTATATAAACCACACACCACCTAGAAAAGCTTTAGAATTCTAGGTCTCTGCTCATCTCCTAATTTTATTTATATTCTACAATTATTTGTACTGTTTCCCCTACCCAACCTCTCTGTCTCAGTACTGGTGATTGAACCCAGGGCTTTCTATCACTGAACTACATTCCCATCCCTTTTAATTTTTTAAATTTTGGAACAGGGTCTCTAATTTGCAATCTTCCATCCTAAACCTCCTGAGCTGGGAACACAGATGTACATTTTAATACTGCACTTTTAATGCTACTTCTGCACAATATTTATTTCTACTTCCATTATATTTCCTAAAGTTGAAAATTATTTCAATATGTAATCTGGAACTCACAAATCCATTGTCAGAAAAATCCCTAAAGTATTCGTCTTTCATCTAAACAGTCCTCCATAATCACCAAGGACATTGCTACTTCCCAAGTTTAATTGCATGAAAGAACTTTTTTCTTCTCAGTACAGTAAAACAATACAGTAAAAGAAGAAGACAAGAAGTGTGCTAGAGTCCTTTAGTTTTTTCCTTTTATAATGCGATTTATGATTCCAAATCAATGTCATTATGCCTCTATAAGTGGCCTTAATTTTTAATCCCATTCCTTTAAATTATGTATTTTAAAAAATTTCTCCCAATTGCATTCGTCTCTTAACCTGAATTTTATTTCTACAGATAAGTAAGATTTTGCAGTAATTTTCTTTTGGTGCCTGGCTTATTTCATTTAACATAATATCCTTCAAGTATAATCATGTTGTCTTAATGGCAGAAGTTCTTAGTTTTTAAGACTGAATCAATCTCTTTCTCTCTCACACACACACACATGCACATGCACACGCACACAAAGAGTATATTTTCTTCATTCATTCATCTCTCTCTATCACTGCATGAGCATTTACATTCTGTTTATTCATTTTTTCTTTCAGTATTTTGGCTAGGGTAAAAAATGCTCCAATTGACATGGAAATGCAGGTATCTCTTTAGAGACTAAATTCAATTCCTTTGGATATAGTCACAGAAGTGGGATTTGTGTATCATATAGTTTTATTTTTAACATGCTGAAGAACCTCTGCAATGTTTTTCATAATGGCTGTATATATTGACCTCCCACAATATTGTATAAGTGTTCTCTTACTTCCATATACTCACTTACACTTCCTAGGATTTGAATTTTTGATAACAATCATTGCAACTAGTTCAAGGTGATACTGTTATGGGCCTGGGGCCTTCTGAGAAACTGAGGCACCAAAAAGACCCCCTCTTTAGATCCCAATTCTTGTGATCAAGTCAGAAAAGTTTTCAGACATGTCATTCAGAGTAATGAGAATGAGTTTATTGAAGATATAGGAAAAGGAGAAGGGGACCCTCTCAAGGAAGAGAATGGGTCCTGTCAGAGATAAGAGGGACAATGCCTCTCCTGCACTCCAGTTTTATTAGGTATCTCAGAGAAGTTTCCAGAGAGTCCCAGCTATGTTCACCTCTTGACTTTTGATGGACAACAAGGAGACATCAGACTTTCAATTCCCCACTGTCATGGTAACTCTAGGTCATCTTGGCCCATGCTGACCAGTTCTAATTGGATTCTGAACCATACATTCTTATGGTTTGGAGGAACTATCCTTATCTTCCAGGGCTTTAGGAGTTGTTCACAAAAGGATTCTCCTTCAGCATAACTTAGGTTCCTCTTATCAACATTATTTTGGGCCTGCATTTTTCCTGCAGTGAGCAGGTGGTTTGCTGAATAATGTAACATATTCTGTTCATTTAGCCTGGGCAGGCTGTAGGTAAATTGATTTTGGGGAAAGAAAGCATGTGGGGGTTAGCACAGTGGCCCTAATTTATAGACTCATTCTCTTAACCTCATGTTCCCACCATCCTTATCTGTCTGTTCCCTAAAATATTTCATTGTAGATTCTTCATTCCAAACAAATCTGAGCCTTATATTGATTCTGCCTGTGCAGGGTGGTTGTGTTTTTCTTTAAGGAACACAATTCCTAAAAGAATTGTGCCAATTCTTATCACAATTACAAATCCAGTGTCTTACGCATTTTGTAAAAAAGCAGACTGAGTCCAAAATTCTTGTGAAAGGTGTTTATTCAGAAAATGAAATGTTTAAATAAGTAGTGAATTAATAAAGGAATAAGCAGCTATCAATTTAGAACCTGATACTAAAACAGCTACCATGAGGTCCTACTATGGTTAAATTCAGTACAAAAACTAAGAAAGAATAAAAATGCATGCTCCCCTTTTACTCCAGTCAGAGGACAAAGTTTTCCTTTTTTTAAATACTCCACCTCCATAAGCATCATTGGTTGAAGGCTGCTCCTAGTATTATCATTATTTGACACATCTATTCTGCTGCCAAAGTATTGTAAAAAACTAACCTTTCCAAAATTCAAAATAAGAGGACTCTCAGTCTCTCTATGGCAGATATTGACTTTTGGAAATCACCTAAATATGTAAAAGGTACAAAAGATATGGGTGGGAAATTGCCAGAAAATGCTACCCTCTGGGATTCTTTGTGGTTTAAAATATTTTCCTTCTTGTCTTCATTGGAATATAAAATACAGACTGTCTTACTGACCCCACAAACTCAGTGCATTGATGTTGTCACTCAAACTGCTAAAACTGCAGGTAAAGGAAATGAATGTATTCACCATTGCCCCATTGTAAGCTTTAACTCCTCACATTCTTGAATTCTAATTTTCATATATGATAGATGAACCATATGGGTAAAATCCATATTATAGACTTCACTGTATATTGAAGGAGGCCTAAAAGGCAGATGTCAGTAATTTTTATATTTTCCCAATTAGAAGTGGACTCTATTTCATAAGTCTGTTATTCCTAAAATGCAGAAAAGGAACTCAATTGCAGAGTAACTTTAATTAATGAAAATTCAAATTCACCAAATAAATTATTTTTAAATTTCTTCCCTCATGATAACTTTCATAGACGGAAGAGCATTTTATTTTATTTTATTTTTTTAATTGTTTTTATTTTTTTTAAATACATGGCAGCAGAATGCATCATAATTCTTATAACACATATAGAACACAATTTTTCATATCTCTGTTTGTATATAAAATATGTTCACACCAATTCATGTCTTCATACATTTACTTTGGATTAGCATTTTAAATAGGAGAAAAAAATCTAAGTAATGTATCATAGTCTTCATCTTGATTATATAGTAAACAAACAATGACTCAGGTTATTGATTTTCTAATTCTAGTTCTGTTATTGGCACTAATCTTCACCTTTCCCTGGATTATGCATCTTTCATAACTCTGAAAAGTTCTTTAAATGTGAGCAGTGTGTATTCTCTTGACATTGAGTTCATCCATGCAACTTGCTTTGTTGAATAGAATCATATATAAGTGATGATGGGCCAATTCTCAACATATACTTCCAGGGGCCCTGCACGTTTCCTTATTTATATTAGATTTTATGCCATTGTTATGAGAAGAATATGCGTTGGTTCAATGGACCTAATGTGTGGATAAGAGATACTTGGAGCAGACACTCACCCAAATGAACTTAAATAAGTGAACCATAGCCAGACATAAACATGTTAGCCCAGCCAATATCAGCAGAGATGCACAGCCAAGTAGAATTGAGGTAAAAATTTATCAGCAAAAGCTAAGTTTATATTTATGTATGTGGCTTACATTTTTGTGGGTGCCTTGCCACACAAATTGTTTGTTTCAGTAGGTAATATATCAGGCTGCAGAAAAGGAAATGTAAGAGTTACAATTCTGTTTTGGAGTGTCATTATAAGCGTCTCATTCCCATTTAATCCGCTGTGTATTACCTTCTTTTTTGGTACCAGGGATTGAACCCAGGAGGTCTTAATCACTGAGCCATATCCCCAGCTTATTTTTATAGTTTATTTTTAGACAGGGTCTTATTGAGTGGCTTAGGGCCTGGTAAGTTGCTAAGTCTGGCTCAACCTCCAGAGACACTCCAAACAAACAATGACTCTAGAGTCAGAGTCATTGTTTGTTTACTATATAATCAAGATGAAGACTATGATACATTATTTAGATTTTTTTCTCCTATTTAAAATGCTAATCCAAAGTACATGAATGAAGACATGAATTGGTGTGAACATATCTTATATACAAACAGAGAATAGAGAAAAGCACTACTGCACCTCATTGTGATTACTTTCTTAAAAAAAAAAAGAATATATATATATATATATATATATATATATATATATATATATATATATATATACACACACACACATATATGGAGGGGCTGCCCTGAACAGGAGCTGAGCACGCCCCCTTAGCCTTGAATAATGGGGCTGTGGAGCTGGCATCACACGCAGTACAAAGCAAGTGGGCCTTACCTTCACTTGGCTCTGGGATTGGGCATCTCCTAATGGAACTGGGCTACACCCCCCTGTTTGTTGTACACAATCTCTTGCCTTATTTGGGAGGAATTTTCTATCAAATATCTTCCCCTAATAAAGACCAGGGTTCGGGGTGCACTTGTTCTCTATTACCTCTTGTCTCCCTTGCTCCTGTTGCCCTCCAGCTTGAGAGCTGTCAACTGAGGTCTCAGAGCTGTCCCTGTCCCCGAAAGAGACATTTTGTGTTTGTGTGATCTTTTCATTGCCAGCCCAATTCATGTGGAGTGTCCCTGAGATTCCATTTCACTCTGGTCATAATGGCAATTATCAAGAATACAAGTAACAATAAAGATTGCTGGTGGGACTTCAAATTGGTGCAACCATTCTGGAAAGCAGTATGGAATTCCTCAGAAAACTTGAACTGAAATCACCATTTGACCTAGTTATCCCACTTCTTGGCTTACACCCAAAGAACTTAAAATCGGCATACCACAGGGAGGCAGCCACAACATTGTTTATAGTATCTTAATTCACAATAACTAAACTATGGACCCAACCTAGATGGCCTTCAACAGATCAAGGGATAAAAAGAAAATATGGTATAGATACACAATAGAATATTACTCAGCCTTGCCTTAAAAAATGGGATTATGTCATTTGCTGGTAAATGGATGGAATTGGAGAATGTTAACCTAAAAAAACAAACCAATCACAAAATACTGAAGGCTGAATGTTTTGTCTGATATGCAAATGCTAATTCACAATGGGGTGGGGGGATAGAGGTACTTTGGATTAGAAAGAGTGTGGTGAAGGGAGGGAAATGGGTATGGGGGGAGGAAGGATGGTAGAATGAGTTGGACATTATTACCCTATGAGCATATATGAATATATAACCTGTGTAACTACATCATGTACAACCAGAAGAATGAGAAGTTATACTCCATTTATGTATGATGTGTCAAAATGCATTCTACTGTCATGTATAACTAATTAGAACAAGTAAAAAAAAAGAAAAGAAAAAAGAAACCTAATTAAGGGTAACGAAAAATGGAACAATAAAGAAAAAAAAAGAAAATGACAAAAAAAAAAAAAAAAAAGGAAACGGAAAACAATCCCCTCCACACCCATTCTTCTTTCTAGCCATGTGGGAGAGGTGGTGTCTGCTCTCACACTAAGTCTTGGGTAGCTGGTGTTTCAGTTCAACTTCATGCCTCCCATATGGATGGAAAGCTTTTCCATAAGTTACATGCATACTTCTTTACTTTTTATTTGCTTTTTGACTTCAACAATTAAAACTTACACATCTTTTATTAACACATGAAACAAAGCAGAAAAGTTCCCCACTTCCTCTATCCTATGCCTCCAATCTTTTCAATTTTTTCACAGCGAGGTTTCCTGAAGAGAGCACTCTATGCATACTAGTTTTGCTTCTACAACACTCCTCATCTCCTTGCAGCTGGCTCTAGCCTCCCCCTCCTACCCTTAGTTCCTAAACTGTCTCTTCATCCTGACATTTAAATTATTACCCAAACTCTATTTGTGAAAACCAAGTGACAGCATCACTGGATACTGTGCTTCAAAATTCCTAACATTAATTTGTTAATCAATTCTCTCTCATTCCTGCTAACATACACATTCCTTCTCTGTCTCTATCTCTGTGTCCGTCTCTATCTCTGTGTTTATCTCTCTCCTCTCTATATATAGCACACAAAACATTCCTACAATTTGAATGTATGCTTCAAATGTTCGTGTGTTGAGAACTTCATATGTTGGTGGAATTTGCAGATGGAGCCTATAGTATAAAATTAGGATTTGATAAGGTTATGTAGACAGGGTCTCTGTGATACAATTAGCTGCATTAGAGACTGGGGAGCACACACTTGCTTCAGCTTCATCTTGCCATGTGTCGCCTCCCACCACATTTTGATGCAATATGAAGTCCCTAACAAAATACAGTGTCTCAGCCTTGTACATCCTAGCCTCTGGAACTCAAAGTCAAATAAACCTCTATTGTTTATAAATGATCTAGTCTATAGTATTCCACTATGGCAACAACACACACACACACACACACACACACACGTAGAGAGAAAGAGAGAAAAGGGGGGGGTTCTTCTATATTTATTAGATTTAGTAATTGGTATTGCAAGTTACGTAGGTTGAAAATTGAGGACTCATTCCAGAGTCCTTCTTATTCTCCATAAAATGCTTCATCATTCTGACACTTTTTTTTCCTTTTGAGTGCTGCTACAGCAGCTCTACCAGAGGCCTTAGAAGCCACTCTGCCAGATAGAGTATTAATCCATCTCTTGCTTTGTCTTTTGTTCCCCTCACTCCTGACACAAAACACAGTTTTCTTCTGCAGCTTGATTTTCTAAAATACAATTTTGATGGAATTTCCATGCATCGATTCTTTGGGGATTATGAAATTCAAATATAAGATAGAAACTTTTCAGTAAGTCACTCAGGCTTCATGGGAGGACAGTGGCATATCTCCAAACATAGCATTTCACTTGTTGATTCTCCTTTCTCTTCCATTTTTGAGGGTATCATCCTCTTTTTTGGAGTCTTCAACATAAATATTATTTTTCATGGAAAATTTTTGTTTGGGCCTCCTTTAATTTTATGCTCCCATAATATTCTGACCCTCTCCACAACTTTTTTTTTCACAGAAATATTTACTCTCCACAGTTGAAACCAATTTCTCTTTAATTCATTATTTATGCTCAAGAATATAACAAAATTCTCTTAATCTTAAAGGTTGCTAAATATGCCACAGGGGCAATAATAAGTCCTTCAGTGGAATCCATTTTTTTTTCTTTTTATTGTTTTTCAATAAAAAACAAGAGATATGTGTATAACATATCTCAGGTGAATACTGAGACTGGTAGATGCTCTGTGATGTCAGGGATTATGGTGGTGAGACCAGTTCAGTGACAGGTGAATAGAAAGAATTGGACAGATTCCATAAATACATTAATGGTAAAATTGGTAAGACAGAACAAGAAGTGATATGTGCAGGGTAGAAGAGAAAAACAGCCAGATTGAAAAATTGAGTTTACTGAATTGACAAAATTAGTTGTATAGTGATATCATTAAGTCTGGGGATAGTAAAAAAGAAGTTCATTTGAATAATATGGATTTTTTCAGTTTTGTTTTTGTTTTTGGTCATGCGTTGAACAGAATCAGGCATTTTTATAGAGAGTTTTAATACTATTTTTATTCTTTATATTAATTAAATATTCAAAATAGGTTTGCTATGGTTTGTATATTAGGAGACTCCTAAAAGCTCACCTGTGAACAATGCAAGAAGGTTCAGAGGAGAAATGATTGGGCTGTGAGAGTCTTAATCCAATCAGTGAATTAATCCCCTAATGGATTTAACTGGGTGATAACTAGAGGCAGGTGGGATGTGGCTGGGGAAAGTGGTTAATTGGGAGCGTGGCTATGGGGTATATATTTTGTATCTGTAGAGTGGAATCTCTCCCTCTGCTTTCTGATCACCACGTGAGCTGTTTCCCTCTGTCACAATCTTCTGCCATGATGTTCTACTGCACCTCAAACCTGGAGGAATAGAGCCTGCTGTCTGAATTGAAGCCTCCAAATAAACTTTTCCTTCTCTACAATTGTTTTGGTTGGGTCTTTTAGTTACAGAAGCAAAACAACTGACTAAAACAAGTTTTTAGGATTATTTGCAATAAAGAATGTCTGTCTCACTAAGGCAAACTGGTCTTCAAAGAATATTTTAATAATCTTTCAAAGAAATTCCATTCAGTACTCTGGAGAAGATTCTGGGTGAATTTACAACTTGAAGCTTAACTTACCACGATCTTGATTGTACTTTTCTTATACTTACATATAATTTTCAATCATAAAATAAAGTGTTTTTAACATAGTTAATATTTTTAAGAATTTTGTACTCCAAAAAAGTTTTTCAAATATTTTTGTAATTTTGTACTTTTTTCATTCATTTTTGCCTATTCAGATGTGCAAACTTAACGTCAAACAGTGAGTCTGTGCTGCCACCTGCTGGAAAATTCAGAGAATTTAATAGTTTTCAGTAATAGGACAATGATGTGTATATACTGCACTAAATAAGAAAGCTTATATGATGCACAGGATAACTTTCTATTGAAAGAGTGTCTAAATGTTTAAAAAATCAAGGTGCAGTGGCTCACTCCTGTAATCCCAGTGTATAGGGAGGCTACGACAGAAGGATTGAGAGTTCAAAGCTTGTCTCAGCAACTCAATGAGGCCCTAAGCAACTTAGTGAGACCCTGTCTCAAAATAAAATATAAAAAAGGGCTGAGGATGTAGCTCACTTGTTAAATGTCCCTAGGTTCAATCCCTGTATCCAAGAAAAAAGTTTTAAAACTCTGATTTAATGAATGTCAATATTATTATTTTAGTTGTAAAAAATTCTGTTTTATACTTTTTTAATACTGGCACTCCATGACCCAACTCTACTATTATTTGTTTGTAGAAGAATATGCATTGAAAAAAACATAATTTTGATCAAGGACCAATACAAATGGTTATAAAATATTCACATTAAGTAAAGCAAAAAGTAATCTTCAACCCACCTGTATATATAACAAGGTATAAAGGGAGTTCAAAGGATAAAGAAAAGTAGAAGTGAAGTAATACAACATGTCAAAATGTGGTTGGGCTTTTTTTTTTTTTTAAGAGAGAGAGAGAGAGAGAGAGAGAGAGAGAGAGAGAAGAGGGAGAGAGAGTTTTTCATATTCATTTTTTACTTTTTGGTGGACACAACTTCTTTATTTTTATGTGGTGCTGAGGATCAAACCCAGCACCCTGTGCATGCCAGGTGAGTGCACTAACCCTTGAGCCACATCCCCGACCCCAGCCCCATGGAGTTTTAAGTAATGTTTTGATGCATGACTAGGTTCAGGATTCATTAAAATCTGAATCACAACTGTGAGGATCAGTAAAGATGCATCTGGGAAAATCAACAACTCTATTTCCAAATATTTGTACTTAAAATTGAACTAATATAATTTATGTCATACTACTTACCCAAAGATTATTATTAGATTATACCTGAATAGTAACTACATAGGGCACACTGATATTGAAATCATTAAGATATTATAAATAGCAATAGCATTTAGCACAGTAAATACATTTCCACAGTTTTTATAATGCTATAAAACATAAAATAAACATCACAATTGGTGAATATTTTGGTTGACACACGTGTTTATACCTGATGTCAAATAAATTTTTATTATTCTGACTAGCTATAACCAAAACACTTTTAAGAATCAGGTATAATAGTTATATTAAAACTTTACATAGTGCTTACTTAAACTGTTGAATAATGATGAGTAAATGTAAGCATGGTGATTTTACAGACCTGACTTGTTTCACTCAACTATTTCTGTGTTTAAATAACTGTCCAAGTTCAAGTTTAGTTAGCCATGTTATATTGGTCATTTCTAATAGTTCTAAAGGATGCCAAATTTTACAGTTTCACAAGGTTTGAGTTGTATGTCATCTTTACTTTGTTTCCCAATGACATTACCATTCTGTTGGAGCAAAAAATAACTTAATATAGCACACATTGATTATCTTACAGTCAAAAGTCTAATACATGCAACACTGAGTGTCTGAAAAATTAGTCTCATTTCTGGAGACACTATAAGCCATTTCTGTTCTCTTTATAAATCAAATAGTCTAATGCATCCCTTCTCTTGTGACCTCTTCAACTTCAAAGCTAATGGCAGTGCAACTCCTGACCACTCCCTGAAACTCACATTTCCCTGTCTTTTCTGTAACCTCTCAAACTTAGAAGGCCTCTGTGACTGCACAGGTCACACCTGCAGAACAACTTTAAGTTAAGGTCCTGAATCACATCTACAAAGTCTCTTTTAGTCTATTAAGTACCATATTCAAAAGTTTTGGGGAATAGAGCATGAAGATATTTGAGCAAACATTGCTCTATGTACCAAATAGTACCAAGGGGTTTGGCAGGTTAAAAAGTGCTTAAAAATTGTTTGTGCATATATTTCACAATTATCAAATGTTAAGATTCATTATTTTCATAGAAATTGTTATAACATCTATTTATTATATCTAAAATTAATATTTAGAGAGAGGGGGTAAGGAATTTAAATATTTTCTGGACAAAAATCAGGCTGAAAATACAATGAAGAGAAAAACCATTTGAAACTTTGTTTTACAGAAATAACAATTTAATGTTAAAATACATACTTGTCTAATAACAAGGTACAATGATAGAGTGAGACAAAATCTGCATTTTGATGTATGAAGAAAGTATTACAAATAAAGTCTACACACAAGGAAAAGTACATATATCAAAGACAGGTGGATCTTTCATCTTTAAAGTTATGCTACATTATTACAGTCTTTGAAAATCATATTACTTTGGAAACTTGGATTTTCAACAAAATTTCATTATCTTTGAGAATAATAATACACATAAAAATTACAAAAAATGAAGGATGATAAAAATGTAAATTCAACTAGATTGTGATGTTATGTCAATTAGAATTTATCAACATTTACTAGACAGTGCACACTATTAGTTGATATTTATTCAGGGACAATAATACAAGCAAATACTGAAAAGATTTATAGACATCAGTGTTTGTTGGTTTTCTAAGTCTGTTCAAGAACACTTGTAGCAGAATTACCAGAAAATACTAAACAACGTTGACCCCTGTGGACTCCAAGTCCTTAGTAAAATTCAGTTGTAGAAACACTATCATGTCTCATATGAGAGTATGATATATTCTATGTCAAATGGATACCATTCTTAGAGATCAGGAATCGGTTCTTGCCCCTGCCTCGTTTCAAGATTAAACACCAGAGAAATGCCAGGCAAGAGTAGAGAACAAGTTTTATTTAAGAAAAGGGATAGCAATAGAGTTCTCCAAAGAGAAGTAGGACTCAGAGCTAGGTGTCTGTGGAAGTGCATGGGCTTGTCCCAGAATCCCCTTTTTAATCCCCTTCTTCTTGGAATACACACAGAAGGGCAGGACCACAGAGGGTAATTGCTTGTGCTGGGAGGTGTTCGAAACCTATAGAGCTTGAAAGTGGGATTGCAGATAAATGGGATCTTTGATAACCAGCCCTCATCTTCCTGACCTGATCATTTATTATCTATACTGACTATGTGTCCTTCTCCACTCCTGTCTCAGTATCCCTCCTGTGGAATAGAGGATGTCACTGGCAATGCAGTATGAATATCATTGAAATCTTGACACCCTTTAAAAGATATGAGAATCCTCTTTGTAAGGATAAATTCTTACATATCATACTTGACTTTTTTTAATTACATAACATTTTTTTCCAGTGGAATAAAAATTTTAGTGCAACCCAATAAGTAAATAAGTGTTTATTATTCTTTTAGAACTGGAAAAAAGTAGTTAAAAACTTAAAAAGTTGAAAAAAACTTTCTGAATGATTTAATGATTAAGAAACTTACATTTTTGTTTGATATCAAATGTAGCTTATTTTCATGTAATGCTAAGATTCTCAAGTTTTCTAATAGAAAACTGAGATATATACTTAGTATATACTTACATAGTCATTAATATTCAGTTCATAAAGTTAAAGAAGAATGTCACTACAGACTGCACAGGTATTAAAAGATTATAAGGACATATAAACAATTTCCTGGTGACATAGTCAACAAAGTCCTAGAGATACAGAAATTACCAAAATTAATTCAAGAATACATAGAAAGTGATAATACACCTGTCTCAGGTAATAAAAATGAATCAATAATTAATAGTCTTTTCAGAAATGAATCTAAGACAATTCTATTAAATTTTTAAAGCTAAAGCAGACACAACAGCACATCACAGACTTTCCAGCTCATTTCTAAATTTATTTATTTATTTATTTTGGTATTGAGGATTTAAACCAGGGATGCTTTATCACTGGGGTTTCACATCCCCAGACCTTATTTATTTATTTATTTATTTATTTATTCATTTTGAGACAGGGTCTCACTAAGTTACTAAGGGCCTCACTAAATTGCTGAGGATGGCTTCAAACTTGTGCTCCTCCTGCCTTAGACTCCCCAGCTGCTGGGATTATAGGTGTGCGTCACTGTGTCCAGCTCTAGTTCATTTTATTGGGCCATAATTATCCTGACATAGATATGAGACAAAATCATTAAAATAAATGAAAGCCACAGACCAGTATCCATCTTAGTATATACAAGAGAATTGTTTGAAATATGAACAAACTGAAAAATATAGAATCTTGTAAAAACCAAGATCCATGAAATTTATTCAAGAAATGATCTAAAGATCAGAGAACATAAAACATTATAAAAGAAGAATAAGGGACAGAACAAAGAAGCAGACAAATAACCATCAAAATAGATGCAAGAAAAGTATTAAGCAAAATGCAACATTGGTTCTTGCAAAGAACTTTTAGCAAACTATAAATAGAATTGAATTTCCTCAAACTTTTAAAGAAGAGCCATGAAACATACCTACATTCACATTAAATGATAGTGAATGGTTTTCCTATGAAATTGGGAGTCAGATAAAGATGCCCCTTCTTGCCACTTATATTCAATATAGCACTGGAGGTTCTAGTCACTTCAGAAGAAACCATATGCAAATTGAAAAGTTAAAGAGTCAATTTCTCCTTCTTAACAGAGGAGTAAAATGTCTTTGCAATCTTTTTCTCTGGTGATAAATCTAAAAAGGACCTAGCAATATAGAGCAAACCAAACAACAAACAATGATAACAAATTACAAAAAGTTGAAGATTAGACTCCCTAATTGACTCCTCTCCAGTATCACCTGTGGCACCTAATTTTGCTTGTTATTCAACTTTTGCATTCAGGAGTGTATTTTTATAATTCATGAATCAATCAGCATATTTATTTTCTGATCACTCACAAGACTCTTCTTATAGCATCCTAGACTTTCTTTAGCTGTCCCTTTAAACTCTTTAATCTCTTAAGCAATGCCAGAGGCTCCACCACATCATCAGGGGTAGTTATAATAATAAGTCCATTTATTAATACCAATTCTCTGTATTGGGTTTATATTATATTACTACAAAAAATACCTGGGGCAATTAAATTATAAAGATAAGGGATTTATTTAGCTCCAAGTTTTGAAAGTTTGAGTCCAATATTGGGATTGATTTGGGACTCTGATGGGAATGCCAGATGCCAATTGTAGCAACATACCTCAGAGTGAACAGTAACATCTCAAGCCAGACAGAAGAAGCAGGTAACTACAGTTCTCTTTGAGAGCACACCCACAACCAACTATCATCTCCCACTAGGCTCCACTTCTTAAAGTTTTTACCAATTCCCAACAAATAGCACCATCCTGGAGAAAAAGCCTTTAACATGTGCAAATTTTGGAAACATTCAAATTATACCCAGACAAAAAGCAAAAGGAGACTCACGTTAATGCTAAATTATATTGCAAGCCTCAGGGTAACTACTAGTAAATGAAAAAAAAATAAAATAAATGAAAAGCCAAGGAGGCTGCAACCTTACTGCTTTTTAGTTGCTCTATTATTGAGCAACATCCTTAATCCTCTTCTTTACTATTAAATAAGTATGTTGCTAGATACAAAATATACATTATTGGTCTCTGGTTTTCTGTTTTTTATTTATTTTCTTTCAAAATTTTATTTCACTCAACTTTTCCTGTTTTAAGAATGAGTGAATATTGAACATCTATACCATTTACTAAAAGTTGAGCTGTTAGCAAATTAGAAGAATCAATACTTTCTGTATGGGTCTTACTTGTAATAAATATAGAAGAAGCACTTCCTTTCCTAAAATTAATATAAATTCAGAATTTATTTGCCTATTTAACTTTTATTTGAAAAAAAGTAGATACACACACATATATGTATGAATTTCAGAATGCATCAAAGAATGATGACATCAGGGTAATTAGCATGTTTACCACCTCAAGTATTTCTCATTTATTTATGGAGAGAGCATTTAAAACCCTCTTTTGCAACTATTATGAAACATACATTATTACTAACTATAGTCATCTTGCTCTAAAATAATGCACCAAGAATTATTCTTCCTATCTACAACCCACCTCTGGTTGTCACCATTCTGCTCTCTCTACTTTTTAAAACTAAAGACTTAATGCAAAATTGTTCATGCTAACCAATTCTAATTTTACGGGAGAACAAAACATTAAATATTTTAAATATTTAAAATGTTTCCTATTCAAAATTAAATGTTACTTAGATTTGATTTTTTAAATAATATATTTTAAATAATTATTTTCAATTATATTATATTATATTTATAAAATGAAAGCTTTGCTTTTTAATGGGTGATCTGTATTCTATTAAAGATTGATTTTTACTGAAGCATACTTTTTTGGAGATTTAGTGTTAATAAAAGAAATGCAGATATTTAGGAAATAAAGACAAAAGGCATACATGTATCCTATGGGTTACTGTATAGAAAAAGAATACAACTTTGAATTTTCAAAGTACTTGTTTCATGTTCCTGAACTCCTTTGAATTAATGTAAGTTAGAACTCACTTATAATGAAGTATATGTGAAAATAATAAGTACAAAATAACAGATTCAGTATGTGTAGCTGATGTAATTAGAATGCTAATAGCAAATGCTTTAGTTAACAAAAGGCAAGAACCACATCAAATTTAGACTCAGGCACTGTGAACAATATCGATTTTGAAATGTTTTATAAGAAAAAAATGTATTTAATTTCTTTAAATCTGCAGTATCTAAATCACATACTATACAAATGAAGTTAAGCTTATCATTTTTCTTACCAACACACTGCTTGAATGGCTAATGGTCTGTGAAGAGTTGCATGCTCCCTTTTGGAGTAGAGTTCAATGTTTCAGAGTTTTGTTTTGGTGACAACTGACTTTATGAAAATAAGGTTTTTCATCAGAGCCATGGTTTTTTTCTCTGTAAAATGAGGACAAAATACTTAGCCTGTATCAATAAAATAGCTTTAAGAAGGGATGATATGTGTTATGAAATGTATTTTAATGAAAAACAGGTAAGCAAATTTATGAGAGAACCTTACAATTTGCTTTCCTTTAATACTCTAAAAACTATTAAGATTAGGACAAGCTCCATATTTATCTCAGCCAAAGCTTCTCAGTATCATAGTTTTAAAAATAGATTTTCCTAAAGGCTGATCATTTCATTAGTAATGTATAAAAACAACCAAACTATACAAAGTAAATCAATAATTCTCTGACTTGGTTGCTGTTGAATACACAACTGAAGAAGCAAACGTTTCATGGCTATTTAATGTCAAACTAGTATGCAAAGACAGGTTTAGCTAGCTTGAAAACCCAGGGATGTAGGGTTTTTGTTTGTTTGTTTTCCATTTTTAAGTAAACCAGCCTTCCCTCCCTTTTCTCTTTCTTTCTTCCTTCCTTTCTCTTTTCTTTCTTACTTTTTGCTCTCCCCTCCTCTCTTTTAAATTTGAGGTTATTGTCAAGCTTTCCCCTTTTCCATATAATAAATAACTGGATGCGTGGTCAGAAAGTGCAGATAATAATATGTAAGGTTATTTAAAGAAAACGTTGAATTACCAGGTTTGTGATTCCTTTATCACTCTGGCCCCTATGCAGAAGCACAAAACAGAAATCTAAAATATAATATATAAATAAGACTTTTTTAATCTTTAGGTGGTTAATGAGGTGTTCGTATTTAAATAATTACTTTTTTTTTTTTGGTACCAGGGATTGAACTCAGAGGCACTCAACCACTGAACCATATCCCCAGCCCTATTTCATATTTTATTTAGAGACAGGGTCTCACTGAGTTGCTTAGCATCACACTTTTGCTGAGGATGGCTTTGAACTTGCAATCCTCTTGCCTCAGTCTCCAGAGCCACTGAGATTTCAGGCACATGCCATAATGTCCAGCTAGATTAATTAATTTAAAATAAGTGTTTGTACTTTTAGCTAAGATCTTAATTATTTCTGTGTACACATAGACAGTATTTACATTTAGTAGTTTATCCTTGCAAATTATACAAAGCCTGAGTTACTCAGTATAATATAATCAGTAGAGTTGAAATTGAAAAATAAAGAATAATGATCTTTTAGGGAATTCTTTAATTATCAAGGACAAAGTAGACATAATAAAATAATCACTCCCCTAGTAAAAGTACAGGTCATGTATTTAAAATTTTTATTATTCATGTAACCTTTGTATTTAAAACTAACTTTCCAAGAATATTTATAATATATAAGCATATAAAAAGATACAATTTTGGAGGGTGATCTTTGGCTTGTTTGTTATGATGTTTTTAAAAATAAGCCACTATCTAGAATCTGTACATAGAAGTTGAATTGGGGAATTATCCATTTTTAAAAGGAAGAATCTGGCAGAAATGCACTATTATTTATACATGGTAAAATCAAATATGTAGTCAATAAGTTCAGTGTTTTGTCAGATTTCTCATTTACTATTCAATTTTGAATACTGTGCACTTAAGTCATTTATACAACCTGTCAAAATCATGCAGGGATTTCAACTTTGACCCTTGATTTTTTATTATACATTTAAATAAGATAATTTAGTCACAGCATGTAGTCCACACAAAGTACTTTACATGGAATAGGGATTTTCTCAAAGTAGTAATTTTACTGATTATTATTCTCCTTTCCCTAGAAGAGGGATAATTTGCAATGGATGGTGACAGTTTGGTTGTCATAATCAAGGGACTGAGTGCTACTCAGTATCTGGTGGATAGAACTCAGGATGCTGCCAAATACTCTACAGTATATTATGATGCATAGACATGCTCTAATCTGATTAGGATTTTGATCCCTGCCTTTCCTCAGAGTCTGTCTGTCTATCTATCTATCTATCTATCTATCTATCTATCTATCTATCTATTTATAGTGGCTACTTCCCAGAGGTTATTTCTTTATTTGGAATTGCCATTAAATTTTCTAAAAAGTATACACGTGAGTAAGGTTAGATTTCAGAAATGTGCTTTTGAGTCTAGTTAATTGTTTCATTAAACAATCACATTGATACTTCCTGGGTGCTGGTATGTGTAGAGTATTATTTGCAACAATCAGGAACAAACTTTTCCTCAGCTGATCATCAAGGGAAATATCTGTTCCTATGTTTCAAAAGTTTTTAATAAAGCAATCTAGGCAATGCAGAGAAGGCAAAAGGCTACTTTTGGCACTTATTTGCTTTAACAATTATTAAAAATCCTCTATGTTTATACTGTGGGCCATTCCTTGGCTCTTTTCTAGTTATCGCAAAATGCCTGTGATATAGTTGTTCTATCTGCTATAAAAACAGATACTGTGAGAGAGTAATGGCTTTCCAAGGTAACAGATTTGATAGCAAATAGAGCAAGAAACAGGAGTTAAATCCCTGAATTATAATTAAATTATAATTTATAACTTTATGTTTTGTACTAATGCAAACCTCACAGACATTTCAGAAGTACGTTAACTCAAAGAACTAAAAATGTAGGAACCTATCCAGGAAATGTGTGAGTGAGTATATGTGTGTTCTAATGGTCTCTTCACTTCGGATTACCCCAGTACTTGACCTTTCTGGCATCAACCACTGGGGCAATTTAAAAAAAAAAAAACTATATTAGACTTGCATATTATAAAACTATTCTATCCAATAACCAAAGATTTTCTTTCCAATTTCTGGAATTATTTCTTGTACCCTATCTCAGCCATCCAAGCTATTTACCATATGTAGAATTTTAATGAACAGTAATTTAACCAACTCCCAAATCTCATTTTTTATAAATACCCTTATGGTGAAGGCAATCCCCCTCTCACTGTCTTGACAAGGTCACAGTGAAGATAAGTGGTGGCAAAGCCATTCTCCCACTGTCTTGACAAGGTCACAGTGAGGATGAACGCTGGCAAAGCCGCGCTGGTTGGTGGGTAACTGAAACCATGAGACCCTTTTTTATGTAATTGGGACTTTTCATTTTCATGCTCATGTTCCTGACAGGAGGCATAAGTATGTTAAATGCCAAACCAAATTAAACTTCAGATGGCTAGAACATAACAGGTAGTTCATGCCTTGGAGGCTGTTCTACTACCCCTCAGCATATAGAGGACAAAACAGAAGGCTGCTCCTCTATTTCAGTACATTGAGGACAAAACTGATAATGAACAACAATCATTCTCTGTAAGGTCACAAGAATTTTAGGAACCACATTGATTATATCAACTAATAACGCAGGCCTCTTAGAAAGCCTTTTATTATGCTTATTGAATAAAGCCCACCATATGTAGTTTCATCCTTGATTAAGGAAAGTTACACTTAAGAAAGTTAAGACATTCTCCTCTTTTCTATAAACTCTCTTTTACTTCACATAGGGACTTACGATGAGCATAGTTAATATTGGCCGTAAGTGGACTGATGTTTAGAACTTACTTTTTACTGAATAGATTACAAAGATATAAGAACTAGTGCCCCTTGATTAGAAACAAAGAAACTCTTTGAGAAAGCAGCTCAACCAGTTTTATGAGAATAAATGTAGCTTACAGTAGCTTTATAAGACATTTTTAGAATAATGTTAGAAATATTATTTTATTTAGATTCTTGGGTTTAGAATTCTTAAGTTTTTAGTTGTATGGGTTTCTGATATGCTTTAAGAATGGTTTACAAATTTAGGATATTTTAAGTATAAGATTTAAGGGGACTTTTTTAGATGGGAGTTTTAGGTTAGAAATAAAGTGCAGGTGTACTTTAAACTTAAAGGTTAATGATAGGTTAGGAGACTTAGAGTCTGGTTATGTAGTTTGTCATTAATTAATAAGAAAATAGTATATCTTGGGGAAAATAATACAACTTGGGAAAATCTGGAAAATGTAAATTAGTGACGCATTTTATTAATGATTCTGTACTCTTAATAATTGATAACTAAAGGTCACATCCTGGAAAATGTAAATTGATGTTACACTTTTCTATACCCCTAATGATGGTTAAGGAAATGTCACATCTTGGCAAAATTTTGAATTGTATAATCAATGACGTATTCTGAATCCATGATGATGAGAAAAATTGCAATGAAAGATGACCAAGAGAAGGCTTCATTAGAGTTCTCTCTCTGGAGATTTCTCCAATGGAATGACTCCTGTCTCATCATTTTCTTCACTGATGCCACTTATCTTCAGGACTCCCTGGACCCTGCTAGGGCATGACCCCGGCACCCTAACATCTACTTTCTAATTTTACATCTCAGTTATTCAAATACCTGAATTCTAAAATTACATAGACGTTCCCATGAGCTATAAGCTACATGTCATTTCACTCTCTATCATCCTGTTTTTGCATATAGACCTTATAATCATACACATTTATAATGTTTCTCCTGCATGTATCCTGAAGTTTACTCCCTCTGGACTTGAGAGATATAGATCACGATACATTTAACAAAAACATTTTTTCTTCTGTAAAGTTGTTGAATATAGCTGGGGACACATACACACAATCAACTTTAATTCATTGATAAGTTTCAAGTGTGTTCCCCTATATTTCTCACATAAATTAAATTTTCCTACTTTTCCACACAATTATTTTTTAAACTTTCTCCTCAGTTCTCCTCAGCTGATTTTGCTTTTTATGTCACTAAAAGAAAAGAGGTAATCAGAGGAGCTACACCACATCCATCTAGTCCTAAATTTATCAAAATATTTTATTTATCATTCCAAATACAATGGAAAAAATTGAAATATTCCTATACAAAGTCAAACCATGAACATGTTCACTGCACCCTACTGGTGCACCTATGTAAAAATTTACTTGCAAGTTCCCTTTTTTCCTACATTATAATTTCTATCAATATTAACATACATTATAATGTATTTCAACACAAAAGAAATAACCCTTTTAACTCAATAGTTCTAATTTCCACTGTCTTCTACACTTCTACTTTGCAGCCGTTACCAGAGTGCTCTATTCACATTGTCCTTCTTTATATTTTACTGAAATATCTTCAATTCAGTTCAATTAGGCCATTTGTCCCCATTACTCAATGGAAAAAATCCAATAATCTCCAATGGCATGACACTTTCACTCCACAAATCATTCAATATAATAGTTATACTTGACATAAGCAATCACTCCCTTTTCTTGTTTTATGTCACAAATTTCTCTAGGATATCATTTTATTATACTGATCATTAATATATATGGACATATGTATTATATATGCTTGCTAGAGAGAAAACTCTACATATACATATGTCTAGTATATATATTGTATCCCCCAAATTTGAATCCTTAATAACCCAAGAAGGGTATTTAGCCTTTTATTTATCTGCATTTATATGGTATATGTTTTATCTATTACTACACACACACACACACACACACACACACACACACTCACACACACATATAAATAAAACAGGCTGATATATCTAAAATTAATTTTCATTGGGAATCTTGAAGAAACTTGTTCCATGAACTAAGTTTCCTATATATAATATTAGCTCATATGTAGTCTTCTTAACATTCACACAAAATATGCATCCTTAAATCTACCCTCACTATGTTTTCAGTGATATAGGGGAAAGCATCATAAAATATGTAAATGCAAACTCCATGAATTAATCCTAACTTTTCACATTTTAATATTTGATCCTGAATCTCTTTGCTTGTTACAACCTCTACTATAATTCTAACGTCTCAATCATCTCTTAACTAATTCAATATTGTCTTAAATGATTATGCTTACATCAATATATATTTCAATAATTAAAAAAGATTTTTAAATGTATGGAAAAATAGTGTTTATTATTGAATACGTCCTGGTGATATGGACAACTGAGTGGAAAGATTAATTGCAATCAATGGTAGATAAGAAATGTATTTTTGTTAAGAACTGCTTGTCTGAAAACTAAAGTTTTAATATTTAAAAATAGAATCCACTAGGAAATGCCAACCTATCACATAAACTACCACAAGAGAATTTTCTTCCAACAAAATACCACAACAATCAGCATTTAATTCCACATTTTATTGGCTATATCCAAGGATTTATTCATATCAAATGAAGACATGTATATGTAATTTTAGAATTAGTTTTAGTCTCATAGATTATTTTCCAACCTAAAATATTCAAACTGTTTCTGAAATATTTAACCATTGCTAAAGCATTTAATCACTACTCTCTATTTATATTTTCCTGAAGGAAATGACAGCATTATGGAGAAATTTCAATTCTGCAAGATGACAGATGGGGAAATCCAAGAGCTTTATCACAGAAGGTCATGGCCTTTTTGACTAAGAGGGCTGTTTTTATCTTTTGCTCCATCCCTTAATTCATTTTTTCCTTCTTTCCTTTCTGTTTCTTTCATAATGTAGTGGCATAGGACTGCTCATTTTGGAAAACATGGAAACAACAACAACCAAAAAATTAAAAACTGACTTAGTTTGGCTATTATCCAGGAATAGATCAATGTTAGGATTCTTGTTCAAGCCAGTTATTTGGGGAATGCTGTCAGGAGACAGGGAATAGGGGAAACATTGAAGGATGGAGGAAGAATTTAAAAAGTAGGGAAAAGTAGGGGAAGAAAGCTAAGTAACAATGTGTCTGCTAGAGGAACACAGTCTTGAAGATCCCAGTGCAACACAATTTTCCCACGTTGATGCAAGTGTCTGTCTGGATCTTGATATCTCTAAACTGGCCGGAATTAGATAAGATCTTATGAAGGAGATCCCCCATTTTGCCATGTTTAGACCTCAACAGAAAAGGGAAGCTTTAGGATAGTATCAGACGATATTAGCAAATCTGGAAGATAAAAAACAGGCTGGTAAATTGATCATTTCAGGAAATCAGTAGCACCTGCTCTCCAAGCTGAACACTATCCAGGCACATATGCCATGTTTCCCTACAGAGAGATGCCATTTGGCTTCTTCATTTTGGAGAGGGACCACACAATCATACTTTGCTTAGTAGTCGGTGAGTGTGAATAAGGGTAAACCCAGTCAGTATGGGACGACACTTAAGATATACTTGTAAAAACTTGAACATTTCTCAATGTATATAGAGGAGGGGTTGCACATTTGGAACCAGACTTCCACAGAATATTTCATTTCTGCTTTCACCCTATAATGTATAGACTTAGTGACTCTGAACTGGGTAAAGAAGTGGTAATCAAGGTACATACCCAGCCATTAAAACACTGAATTGTTCTCTCTCTACGTTTGAATTCTTTGACATCATACTAATAACATGTTTCTTAAAAAATTATTTTCCTCATATACAGAATAATCACTTATTTACATATGAAACGTTATACTACTTAATATTTTGTCATAATTAAAAGGCTAAGCTCAAGAAAAAAAATGAAAGAATTCTATTACAGTGTTCAGGTTTTACAGGATTGCAGAACAGTAGTCCTTGAACTCTCCATGTTTCTAAGAATACATGTTTAATGAGGCATCACCCTTTTTAAAACCATCATTCATATCTATTTCCTCTCCTATCATCATTGCATTTTATTGCATGAAACGATTAGTCCTTCATACTAAAAGGCATAGTAACTTTTATTTGTAGCTTTTTTTTCTTATTGACTAAGGGATTATGTTATTTCTTGTAATATGCTCAACCCCTAAAGAATTTAAGCATTTTTCCTATATCATCCTGTTTTTAATTCTTTTGCTTTTCGTCAATTCCTCCCAGAATAATTTTGATCAGTATTTTCCCAGCATTCAGTCTAAAGAATTTTTAATACTTATATTAGCTCATTAGAATTTCACATAATAATTGAATTGAATTGGACATAATCATACTAGCCTGGAATGTAACTTGAACCCTTTAAGTTCCCAGTTCTTTCCTCCCCTCCTTATTCTAGTCTCCCTTCTTCTACTCTACTGGTCTTCCTTCTATTTGTTTATTTATTTTTTTCTTAAATTAGAATTATATATATATATATATATATATATATATATATATATATATATATATACATATATATAATTAAATTCTCTATGGTATATTTATGTACATAACATGATTTTATCAATTTCATTCCATAGTTCCTCCCTTTTCCTAGACATCTGCATTCTATTTCCTTTCTTTATTCTACTGATCTCCCTTCTACTTTCATGGCTCTCCCCACCTTTCCCCCCTTATTTTGTAGCAGCTTCTACACGTGAAAGAGAAAAATATTCCTTTGACTTCCTGAGTCTGGCTTATTTTACTTAATGTGATGTTCTTCATTTTTATCCATTTACCTAAAAATGTCATCATTTAAGTCTTCTTTATGACTGAGTAAAATTTCATTTTGCATACATGCTATATTTTTTTTGTTAATTTATCTGTGGATGGGTACTTGAGTTAGTTCTCTAACTTGACTCTTGTTAATTATGCTGCTATAAACATTGATGTGGTTTGCTGATTTTAGTTTTTTGATTTTTTTTAATAAGTACTGGGAAGTGGGATAGCTGAGTCATATGGCAGCCCCATTCCTTATCTTTGAATAATCTCCACACTGCTTTCCAGAGTGGTTGTATTAAAGTGTGGTCCCACCAAACATTTATGAATGTACCTTTTTCCTAACATCCTTCTCAGCATTTATTATTATTTGAATTCTTGATTATTGCTATTCTAACTGTAATGAGATAAAATCTCAATGTAGTTTTGGTTAGAATTTCCCTGATTGCTAGGGATGTTGAATTTTTTTTCATATATTTGTTGGTCTGAACATTTTAAGTTTTCCATGACAAACATAAGGCAAACATAGTGAATGGAGAAAAACTGAGAGCATTTTTCTAAAAGCAAGAATTAAAAAAGTATGTTTTCTTTCACCACTTCCATTCAACATAGGTCTTGAAACTCTAGTCAGAGCAATCAGCAAAGAAAGAAATTAAAGGGACACAAATAGAAAAAGAAGAAGTCAAGTTATCTCTGTTTGCTGATGACAAGATCCTATATCAAGAAGGCCTAAAATATCCACCAGAAGATTTCCAGATATGAGAAATATTATGGTTTGGATGCAAGGTGTCCCCCAAAAGCTCACATGTGAGACAATGCAAGACAGTTCAGAGGAAAAATGACTGGGTCATGAGTCTTAACCCAATCAATGAATTAATCCCCTGATAGGGATTAACTGAGTAGTAACTCAAGAGGTAGGGTCTGACTGGAGGAGGTGGGAATTGGGGAGTGGCTTTAGGGTACATATTTGTATCTGGAAAGTGAAGTCCCTCTCTGTGCCTCCTGGTCACCATGATGTGAGCTGCTTTCCTCCACCACCTTCTCTGGCCATGATGTTCAGCCTCACCTCAAGCCCCAATGAATGAAGCCAGCCTTCTATGGACTAAGACCTGTGAAACTGTGAGCACTCAAATAAACTTTTCCTTCCCTACAATTGTTCTGATCAGATCCTTTAGTCACAGCAGTGAAAAAGCTGACTAAAACAAACTAATTCAGCAGAGTAAGCAGGATACAAGATCCGCATTCATAAATCAATAGCTTTCCTATATTCCAATAATGAATCTGCTGAGAAAAAAATTAGGAAAACTATTCTATGCACAATAATCTCACAAACATAAAAGTAAAACAAAACAATACTTGGAAATAAATTTAACCAAGGAGGTGAAACACTTTTATAATGAAAACTATAAAGTGTTGAAGAAAGAAATTGAAGACAACCTTTGAAAATGTAAAGATCTCCCATAGTCTGAATTAATATTGTTAAAATGGCCATACTAACAAAAGTCTTTTACAGATTCAATGCAATCTCCATTAAAACACCACTGTCATTCTTCATAGAACTAGATAAAAAGAGCGTAAAATTGATTTGGAAGAATAAAAGATCGAGAGTAGTCCAAGCAATATTGAGCAAGAAGTTTGTTGTTGCAGACATCACAATACCTGATCTAAAATTATATAGAGGTATAGTAGTAAAAATAGCATGGTATTAACAACAAAACAGACAGAAAGTCCAATAAAAAATAAGAGCATACTTGGAGGAAAACCCACATATATACTCGATCTGATACTTGACAAATGTGCCAAAAACATATGTTGGAGAAAAGATAGGCTTTTTAACAAATGGTTCTGGGCAAATTGGATATGCACAAGTAGTGAAATGAAACTAGATTCCGACTCCTCACTTTGAACAGAAGTCAACTCAAAATGGATGGGATCAAAGACCTAGGAACTGGAACAAAAACTGAAACTGATGAAAGAAAACACAGGTCAACTCTCCCACATACTGGTGCAAGCATCAACTGCCTTAACAAGATCCCTGAAACTCAAAAAATAAAATCCCAAATCAAGAAGTGAAATGGTATCAGATTAAAAATCTTCTACACAGCAAAGGAAATAAGACCATGAAAAGAGAGCATGGACAATGGGAGAAAATCTGCCATCTTTTCTTCTAACAAGGTATTAATAAACAGAACATATAAAGAACTCAAAAGCAACACACACAAAAAGCCAAATAGCCCAATCAATAAATCAATAAATGAGCTAAACAGACATCTCTCAAAAGAAGCTAAATAATACATGTAAAAAATTTAGTGTGCGTATTCACACACACATACACACACATATATGTGTGTGTGTGAATATATATATATATATATATATATATATATATATATATATATATAATTTTTTTCTTTTGCTTTACTCCTTATCCATACATTCACAAACTTTTCTTGTCCAACTTTATGAAACAGTTCCATTATTCCTGTTTAGGATTTGTTCAAAACTTCCTTTCATGTCTGATTGCCTACCCTTACAATTGATCCACAAAATGGTTTTATGTTCTATATTTCTGGAGCAGAATCTGAATTTCAAAAACCTTCTTAAGACCTCTCACTACCCCATTGTCTGGTTAATAATAGAACAATTTCCTGGAAAAGCATGCAAATCTTTTTATCTGGATGTTACATGGTGTTTTATATCTACTTGACATAAATCGTCTCATTCTGTACTATGATCATATTCCTAGATATTGTGATAACCTTTCATATACCTGAAGTTCTGGTTTTTAAATCTCTATTCTATTCTTTTTTTTTTCTTTCCACCTGGCTAACTCAAATCTTTTATTCATGAACCCCTCGACTATCACCTTATGAAGGAAGCATTAAGACACTGTCAGCGTATTTCCTTTGCTTTGCTTTTTTTGTTGTTGTTTCATGAACATCATCCACTAGTTCTTAAAATAATCTGCCGGTGCTAAGCTTTCTGTTTTGGTGTTAACACATTGTTATTTCACATATCTTTTTAATTAAAACTTTTTCTTGATCAAATGTGAGACAGTAGTAATTTTCATCCAGAAATTTGAGAGGTTTTTCTTGAATTTTAGCTTCCTGCTGTTTCCTTTAGTAAAACAAAAATTTGTCAAACTGTCATTATTTGAAGGTGATATGTAATAAATGTGTGTGTTTTAAAATTTACATCCATTTAAGAACTTTTATTCTATGTTCTTTTGTAATTTAATTATCACAATGTCCAGGTGAGAGTTATTCCTATTCATCCAATTTAAGAATTGTTAAGCTTCCTGAATATAAAGATAAGTTTTTCATTTTATCTGTACTATTATTAATCATTAAAATAGACAAACTCCCCAAGGAAACTGTATCATGCAACTGTATACTTGAAGTTTGGTCTGTGCTTTAGTTTCACTTTCAAAATTTTCCTCACATTTTTTTCTTTTTTTGCCAGATAATATGTTTCATTCCCAAATTTTAGCTACTATCTAGCAAAAAGAACTTCAGATTAGGTACTAGTTTATAATATTATTCTAAACAAAAACAGAGTCCTGTTCCAACAGTAGCACTTTGCATACCATTATCATGATACATTTGTATTATTTTCTAACTTCATTGTATATTCATTTTACAGAAAGCAGCCTGAATAATAAAATTTTGGTATATGAATTAATGAGAGGAACTAAAAGGCCACCTCAATTTGCCCAATTTTGTTTTGCTTTGGTCATTAGCCTTTTCACACAATGAAAGTATGTGTGTCTGTTATAGTATGTATAACTATATATATGTAATATACATATATATTATATATATATATATACATTCATACTGCATATATACCTATTTTTCTTTTTTTTTTAACTAAAGAACTAAGGAAAGAATGTTTGCTTGTGTATCAGATATTCCAGTCTAAGTTTGCTATAATAAATACAGTAACTTCAAAATCACAAGAACCTAACATAACTAACAGCATAATTCTTGTCCATGCCACTGGATGTACACAAATTGTTGAGGACCTCTGTTCATGTTCACAACCTAAGACCTAGGCTCATGGAATCTCTGTTTCAAGAAGTGCTTCCAAATTCACCACAGTAAGGGAAAGAGGGCATGGTAACTGTACACCACCATTTACAGCTATTTTCCAGTCCTGGAACATGTCATATCCATTCACATTTAAGTGACTAAAAGAAGTCTGTGTACAGACATCTCAGAGAAACTGTGGAACAGGATATTACCATAGTGAATGGCTATTAACAGGCTTCAATTCTTGACAAATAACATTTAGTTAATGTTTTGGTCATATAAACTGCATGATCCTCTTCCTTGCAGCCACAGTTTGGGCACTCATTTGAGACACTGACCTCAGAGTTCCAGATCACTGGTGGTGTTTCTAGCCTTCACAAGGGAAGGGGGTCATGATGAAGCCTTCTCTATGCTCCCAGGACAGTCTCATCTCCTTTTTTCTCCAAAATAGCAGCTTTCACTTTCTGTGAGATTCTTTGTGTTATTCTTCTGGCTTCAGCTGCTTGATATGGGAAGAATGGGTTCTTTCTGTTTCCTGTTAGAAGATGTGGAGGGTGCTAAAAAGCTTCCAAATCTCAGAAATTCTTCCAAATCTCATTCTTCTTCATTAATGCCAGCAAACCAATATAACTATCTGTAAAACTTTATTGGTCCTTGTTTTTCTTTGACTACAAACAGCACTATGGGCCACTAATCACACACATGACAATTTTTACAATCTACTTCTCATATTTATGTACATCTTTGCTTTCTTGTCCTGGCACTTCTCATCATGGAACAATCACAGGTACCTGGAGACCATCTTGCTAGATGGGACCCTGATTGACTTCTTTTCCCTAAGATATTTTTGTCCATTGGAAAGAAGAGATTTGATAAAAACACATTATTATACCATTTATCTGAGCAGTCTTTATTCATCTTTATTCATAAAGAGGTTTAAATAATGCATGTGATATGAATATAATTAATTTCAACATTATTGCACAGATGAGTTGTAAATGCTTTTATATCCCAAGGGCTTTCTTTGTTTTCTGTTGGGGAAATACAGTATAAAAAAGAAAAAGCTTTTTCAAATTGCAAAGGTTTTGGACTGTATTCCTTTTCATTTTTTTAGCAAGTCTAAAAATGTATCTTTTACATTAGTACACAGCAGTAACTATCAATATTTTCTTTTCTGACTTCTTTTTATTTCATTTTTTTTTTTGTAACAGGGATTGAACCCAGGGGTGCTTAACCACTTACCTACATAACCAGATCTTTTTTTATATATTTATTAGAGACAGGGTCTCCTTGAGTTGCTTATGGCCTTGCTAAATTGCTGATGTTGGGTTTGAACTCATAATCCTCGTAATCCTCGTAATCCTCCTGCCTCAGCCTCCTGAACCACTAGTATTACAGGGTGCACCACGGTGCCCAGCTTTTTTTAATCTCTTACCCAAGATCTATGAGGTTATTATATCCATGGTCTATCTTCCAGGTGATCAGAACTAATCATTGTACCAGTTTTCACAGTATTTCTGAGTCACCATTTTTTTTTCAGACTAAAATAAAATTTTCTGCTCACTGTAGGACTTTTACAATATCCCTCACATTTTATGTTTGCAAAGGCAGCAACCCCTTCTGATGCTACCAATTTTAGAGCAGGATGAGGTCAGTTATGCTAGGTAATAGACTGCTCCAATTCTCAGTTACTTAGTAAAACAAAAGTTTATTTACTTATAAAACTTTTTTAGAGTTACTGCTCAATATTGTCCTCAGTAGAGGACTGTTTTCCAAAAATCACTCACACAAAAGAGAGGAACAGGAAAAAGAAAAAAAAAAAAGTGTAGTTCCTCCTAGTGCTTCTGCACAGAAATTCCTCCTGTCACTTAAACTACCAACCCTTTGGCCAAAAGAAGTCACAGGTCCATTCTTAATTTCAAGTGTCACAGAAACACAGTCCTAGCGTATGAGGAGATGACCAGGTGTCTTTGATAAACTGCACTAAAGATGGTCTTAGTGTCTGAATACGAACAATACCAGGGAAAATAAAATTTATACACAAAGAATGGAGGGAAATTTAGAACTGACTTCTCTAGCATCTATTTTTATTTTTTTTAATTTTATCACACATGTTCTCTTTTGTAGAATTACTTTAGTTACATTTTGTTATGGTCTTTTGAATATTTGGCCCAGAGTTGAAAATCTCATACCACGTTAGAAATATGCAAAATAACAAATAATTATATATCATCTCTTGAGATACACAGTTAATTCTGGTTAATTTTTAAAAGTCTATTATTTACTTAATATTATTTACAGTGCATTATTTACTCTGTATATAGTAATCAGTGTTCTTGGATAAATGAAATGATCCCATTTTCATTTTCATGGTGCTATATTTTGTAATGCATCACACTAATATATTCTTTTTTTTTCAGTGTAACCAATTTGGATAAGGGAAGAGTAGAGATCACTTTTTTTTTTTCCTTCTTGATTTTTGTTTTTTCAAGCCTTTACCCCTTTATACAATCCTTATATCAGAGAAAACATTTGGCATTTGGTTTTGGGGGATTGGCTAATTTCATTTAGCATCTTCTCCAAAGCCATCCATTTACCTGCAAATGACATGATTTTATTCTCTTTTATTGCTGAGTAAAATTCCATTGTGTATATATGCCACTTTGTATCCATTCATCCACTGAAGGTCATATAGGTTGGCGCAACAGTTTAGCTATTGTGAATTGTGCTGCTATAAACATTGATGTGGCTATGTCCCTGTAATATGCTGATTTTAAGTCCTTTGAGTACAGACCAAGGAGAGGGATAGCTGGGTCAAATGGTGGTTCCATTATCAGATTTCTAAGGAATCTCCATATACTGGAGAAATATGGAGAAAGCATTCCATATTGGCTGCAATAATTTTCAGTCCCACCAGCAATGTATGAGTGTACCCTTTTCCCCACATCCTTGCCAACACTTATTGTTGTTTGTCTTCATAATAGCTGCCATTCTGACTGGAGTGAGATGATATATTAGAGTAGTTTTGATTTGCATTTCTCTAATTGCTAGAGATGATGAACATATTTTCATATATTTGTTGATTGATTGTATATCCTCTTCTGAGAAGTGTCTGTTCAGGTCCTTGGCCCATTTGTTGATTGGTTTATTTGTTTTTTTGGTGCTTAGTTTTTTGAGTTCTTTATGTACCCTAGAGATCATAAAGAGTAGGGAGGGGGAGCATGGGAGGAATAGATGAATTCTAGATAGGGCAGAGGGGTGGGAGAGAAAGAGATGGGGGGGGGGGGCGATTAGCAAGGATGGTGGAATGTGATAGACATCATTATCCAGAGTACATGTATGAAGACACAAATCGGTGTCAACATACTTTTTATACAACGAGAGATATGAAAAATTGTGCTGTGTATGTGTAATAAGATTTATAATGCATTCTGCTGTCATTTATTTTTTTAAAATCAATTTAAAAAATCCTCCAGGTAGATTTAACAGCTTTAGTTTCTTTGACACTGCCATACTCACCTATTTTAGTCTTTTATGTAGAGACTCCAAATGGCAGGGAACATGGTAAGATTTGTTTTCAAAGTGGTGATTCTGCTTGTGTGGTTTTATTGTTGGCTATGTTATTTTTTTTTTTCCTCTCCTCTATTAATTCAGATGCAGTGAGTGCCTGGCTTCCAGGCATTTGCATTGCAATAACCCCAAGTGGTAAGCTAGTGGGTATTGGCCTTGTGCCAAAGAAGCCAAGCTGCCCAGGCTTCCTTGTGCTTTCACTGCTCCTTCAATGGACCTTTGGTGTCAGCTGAAAAAGGTGCCATAAATCAGGCTGTTTCTCCTGTTAAAATCCTATGATTGAATTAAAGAGCATTTTAATATTTTACAGGACTCTCAGGACATCTGTTAGAATCTAGCTGGATGTGCCATTGTCTAATGGACTGGAAATGCATTTTGTGACTGTCCATTCTAGTCATTTTCTCAGCTGTTCTATTATTGTTAATGTTTTAGCAATTGCATTCTGTGTCACGGAGGGGTCAGAGCCATTTCCTCTCACAAGTCAAAGAGAGGCAGTTATTCTTTTTCTTTTCTTTTTTATCTTTACCTGTCTTTTTGTTTTTGTTTTTAATAGCAGTGCATTTATGATAAATATCTTCTTCTTAAAATTTTTTAACCCTTACTGACTCAAAGGTGTATGAATAAACTTCAAAGACTAAAAAATTCTGGAAAAAAAAGAATCCTGTTTGAAATTCCACTTAATAATTAACATAGTACACATAAGAAGAAGAATTTAATTTTTCAGAATTGAAGACTAAAGAAAATCGATACAAAATAGTTTTGAAGTTTTCTCTGACACACATATACACAAAACTGAAAGTCAACACATTTTTATTATTTGATCATTTCAAAAATAAACATTAAAAATAATACTTTTGAAGTCTGGCTTCATTGGTATCATTAAAGTCAACTTGTTCATCTATTTGTAAATTTAATGACCACTGCATGCTACAAGTAGGGATTGTGCTGGTTTTTTAACGTAAAAAGTTCATGATCTATCAGAAAAGAAGAAAATAGTAAATAGATCATTAACTATGATAAATAAAAACAGAGCACTGAGGAAAGTTTTTGTCAATAATCAATTTACAGTGTTTGGTTTTTTCATTTAATTTGTCTCCCAATCTCAATTTTTATCTCCTAGAAAGAAGAAATATTTTTAATATTTGTTTCATGTACTTTATATCATGAATAATTTCCATTTCAATCCTTTTATTTATTAACTTTCAATTTTAGGCAACTTAATTTATGAGTTTCAAGTTCTTTTATTTATTTATTTATTTTCTGTATACTTATAATCCCTTTGCATTGGAAGATTTGTCATCTTGTCTTATAGCAGTAACTACTCTGTATGGATGTGTTCCTTCCAGTTCTCTTCTAATTTTTTTGCAAAGAGAAGAACTACTGTGATTAATATTATTCATTCCAACATATGAAATATGACTAAACATGCTAATTATACTTCTTAGTGAAATGCCTCTTTAAAACTGAAAGTCTCTTCCAACCAAAACTCCTATGGCACTGCTTTGCTTTATTTCCTGCATAACAGTCATTACCTTTAAGCATTTTATATAATTGCAATATATTTTTTCTCCAAAATGTACATTTATGATAAATATCTTCTTGGTAATGGTAATGACAACAAAGTATTTATTCATTGTTTTTCTACTGTATTTATTTATTTTCCTTTGCATCTATGATAATTCTTAGAAAATAGAGAATATGCTACAAATTAATAATTATTTCTGGGAGAGAATACATGATTAATCAGAATATAGTTTCCCAAATACTGAAAACACACACACACACACACATATATATATATATATATATATATATATATATATATATATATATATTCCACATTTTGCTCATGCTATTTATACAATATATATTAATAGATATTAAATATGCAAAATTCATTAATTGATATAATGGAATTATCTGTATATATGTTAAATACTGGAGACATAAAGATATGTGAATGCCTTTTGCATGCTTGAATTTTTATGTGATCCTTGTGTGCTTGGTTTTCATGTTATTTCTCTTTAAATTTTTCATTTATGCTATACATCTTTTAATGTATGCTATAAGTTTTTAAAGCATTAAGTAAATATATTGGAGGAATGAATTTAACAAACAGATCAAACATTAATATTAAGTCAAGTAGAATATTACAGTTTAAGATTTCAGAGGTTGTATATTTCTGGGCCATACCAATGTATTAGTGTGACAGTAAGATATAAAGTTAAAATGAAATGGATTTTAAATTGCTGGAGCAGATGATTTCAAGAATTTATGAAGCCTGCCTAAATGAGCTGTTTATAGCTCCTGACGTCATGAAAGATGACGACAGTTTAGTCAATACGAATAAGCATCAATCAGGATCTCAAACTAATTGAGAGAAGTAAATGTCAGTGTGGCAAATTATTAGATTTCTGTCAGTGTTGCTGCATATAGAGGATTATTGAAAATATATTGAACTCCTATGGTGCATTTTTAATGATAAATTGAAAATCAACACATAAGTCTCAACTTTTTCTCATTTCCCTTAGCATTATTTTTCAGAGCAGATTTATTAAAGCTATAACACAGGATCTGCCCCTCTTGGTTCTTACAAGAGTACAAACTTAAAGCACAATATTACTGAAACTCTAGATCTCTTTTCCTCCTCCACTAATCAAGAAGAAAGAACTCACAAGCTCCTAAAGTAACTTATTAAGTTTTGTGTTCTCTGTAATTGAGAACATATTAAAATTCATTTTAACTGTTTTTATATAACCAAAAATCATATCTTATATATTTTTTCCTTTGTGATGGCACTGAATATAGCTTAACTTTAATTAATTAGACTAATTTTTAAAACTTGATAAAAAACAATAGAGCAATAAATATATATTTTTTCTTTTTGGTCAGAGATAACCCTCACCCAGTGGAGGTTTTTGTACCATCTATTATTATCCCATTTTATAAGAATGACTCTTGTATTAGTTATTTTTTAATTCAGTAGTCTAATTTTCAAATTCATTCTTATGCATTATGAACGTTTCCAAATATATTCTTACATGTTGTAGATCATTTTCCATGAGGAAACAAAAGTTATTTTATCAAATAATTAATATATTTTAAAACAATCATTGTATTTTGAATTGCCATTTTTCCCTTTTCTGTGTTAAATAGCCTCATTTCCTCACATTTTTTATACTTTTATCTTCACTATCTTTGACACATTTCTGTTGCTAGAGAACACTATAAAGAATTTGCAAGTTTTTTTTTTTTTTTGATGTTTAGCTTTTTGAGTTCTTTAGTACCCTAGAGATTAGTGCTCTATCTGATGTATCATGGGTAAACATTTGCTCCCATTCTGAAGCCCTCTATTCACCTCACTGATTGTTAATTTTGTTTAGAAGAAACTTTTTAGTTTGAATCCATAACCCAACAATAAATGGGCCAAGGATCTAAACCAACACTTCTCAGAAAATGATATACAATCAATAAACAAATATAAAAAAGTTTATCACCTCTTGAAATTAGAGAAATGTAAATCAAAACCACTCCAAGATTTCATCTCACTCTAGTCAGAATGGCAGCTATTATGAATATAAACAACAATAAGTGTCGCCAAGGATGTGGGGAAAAGACACACTCATACATTGCTGGTGGGACTGAAAATTATTGCAGCCAATATGGAAAGCAGTATGGAGATTCCTTGGAAAACTTGGAGTGGAACCACCATTTGATTCAGCTATCCCTCTCCACAGTCTATACCCAAAGGATTTGAAAACAGCATACCACAGGGACACAGCCACATCAATGTTTATAGCAACATAATTCACAATAGCTTAATTGTGGAGCCAACCTACATGCCCTTCAGTAGATGAATGGATTTTTAAAAATGTGGTAAATATACACAATGGAATATTATTCAGCAATAAAAGAGAATAAAATCAAGGCATCTTCAGGTAAATTGATGGAGTTGGAGAAGATAATGCTAAATGAAGTTAGCCAATCCCTAAAAACCAAATCCAATTGTTTTCTCTGACATAAGGAGGTTGATTCATAATGAGATTGGGAGAGGGATCCTAGGAGGAATAGACAAACTCTAGATAGGGCAAAGGGGTGGGAGGGAAAGGGAAAGGGCATGGGGGTACAAATCCAAAGTACATGTATGAAGACACAAATTTATATGAATATATTTTTTATACAACCAGAGATATGAAAAATTGTGCTTTATATGTATAATATGAATTGTAATGCATTCCGATGTCATATATAAACAAATTAGAATAAAATAATTTATAAAAACAAATTTTCAAGTTTTACAAATATATGTTCAGAGAAGAGCAGATGAAAGCAAAGCTATTTTCTTCCTTTAGTCATTGAGGGAAGAGTAAACAATGAACAACTTTCTGGGAGTTGCATCACACTGGTCACCCTATAGAAGTCTGGTTCATTTTAACTAAAACAAGTACTTTACTTCTCCATTGACCTTGATCTATGAAATCCATGAACTCGGTCATTTGCCTTAATTCAGTGTAATAGAACAAAAATGTATCAAAAGGAACACAAAACTGTTTTAACCAATAAATAATAAGGAATCCAGAAGACAAGCCGAAATTAGACCAAGAATAAGACAAAGAAGTTGAGAGAATTTAAGAATTCTGAATCAAGAGAAGCATACAATAGTAATGAATTTTTTAAAATTTTTATAAAATGGAGAAACTAAACATGTTCTATAAAATTCAGTCAGGTTGACTTGAGTTCAAGATGCCATGCTACAATGTTTAAGACAGGGCATTAAGAGAGAATTTAAGAATAAGGATAAAAGTCTCAGACCTATACATTTAATCAAAGCCAAAACATGAGAAATTTGTCTCTGATAAGGTTTAAGTATATCACAACACAGTACATAATAGCTCACAGAGCCACCAGTTCCTGTGGTTTGGTAGAAAAAAAAATGAGAAACTTAATGGTCATCAGTTATAACTGATGCAGGCTGATTTAATTCTTAGCATTAGCTAACAAAGACAAAAGTTCTGAGTTGTTTTTTGTTATACTCCAAGAGTGAAATATTTATTTGAATAAGACCGCTAAAAAACACTGACTATTGGTTCCAATTGAATCCAGAGTTTGAGATGAAAATTGATTCTCTACTTAATGCTGACATCTGGGATCTATGTCAGCTCCTGCAGTCCAAAAAGCCCCTTTTAGTTTTAGCAGCTAATCACAGCAGGAAATTCTCTCCCAACCTCTGCAGCTTTGAGGGTCACAGCTGGCAAAGTGCAACATTTCTCCACTACCATGGAATAGTGTTGTTAGAGCTCTTAATGGTGGGCTAATCCCACTAGTGCTAAAGCAGACTATCAGCTCACCACCAATTGCTTTTTGGGTATCTGTCTCACACATTTGAAGAATAAAATCCACAGACAATAACAAGGCAAGACTGAAATGAGTAAGATTTATTTAAATAAGAAAAGGGATACAACTCCCACAATGTGAGAGGGGAACTGATAGCAGGTTAATGTTTAGTTGTGCTAGTCTAGGGGCTTATTTCGCTTCTTGGAAGCAGCATTGATCAAAATCCACGTTAACCTCGTATTGAAGATCTATTGGCTTGGCTTATGACCTTCTAATTTGCTGTGCTTTTTATTTCTTCAATTTCTACTTTCCTATAACTTCCATTTGGATTCACTGCAC